>NC_058083.1:87671807-88307034 GCF_014858855.1 Bufo gargarizans
CGGATTGTTGTTCTCCCATAAAGGGCTGGCCCAGGCCAAGGCCTTGTCCGAGAGCAGCGAGATCAAGAAGCCCACCTTTGATCTCTCAGTGGGAAAGGCATGTGGCAGCAACTCGAAATAAATGCCCACCTGGTTAAGGAAACCTCGGCACTGAGTTGGCTCTCCCCCAAAGCGCTGTGGAAGGGGGGCAGAACCGGTCATACCCCGAGACACCGCAGGCGCAGCAACAGGTGTCAGGGTAGACTCTGGCGCAACAACCGGAGCGGCAGTAGGAGCGGGCCCAGGAGCGACAACCGACCCATCGGCAACGGAAGCGAAATGAGCCGTGCGTTCAAGCAGGGTTTGCAACGCCACAGCGAACCGACCCAACAGGTGATCCTGCTGATCAAGTCTGGCAACCAGCGTAGGTAGCGAGGATGGCCCTGTACCGTCAGAATTCATGGCTTGGTCCTAATGTCATGGAACCATGAACCAGACGTACAACAAGAGATAAGTGGAAATAAGAAGGCTTTATTGAAATCAAGCTGTAAGCAAAAGTCCAAACGGATGGCTAAACCGAAGCAGGGTCTTGCGTAGCCAGAGGTCAGGAACCAGAAGGGTAGTCAGACGAAGCCTGGATCAGGAACCAGCAGGGTAGTCAGACGAAGCCAGGATCAGGAACCAGCGGGGTAGTCAGACGAGGCCAGGATCAGGAACCAGAAGCAGCAGCAGTCTTAGAAGCATGTGAACACAGGAGGACCAAGCAAGGAACTGAAGCCACAGACCTTCTATATATATGAGCTAGGCATCCAGCTCCTCCCAGTGGGAAGGAGAAGCCGCAGGGTGGGAGGCTACAAGAAACCCAGAAACCAAGATGGCCGCCAGCACATGTCAAACGAAGGAGGACGGCAAGAAGGTAAGACCATGACAGTGGGGGCCCGGAAACCCGCAAAATGCCAGCAGAAAACTGAAATTGTGAGAGCGCTGCTGCTGCTTTGGCAGAAAAGGACCGGTGGTAATCGTAGAAAGCCGATCCACCATATTTCTGACCCAGGTTGGTGACCAGATATAGGTATCTATCCAGTTCTTCCCTCCTATCTGGCTGGGCTGAACAGACCACATCCCTGTATATGCTGAAAGTTAGCACAAATTCAGGAATGGTCAACTTCCTATTCAGGCGTGCGTCTTTTGCTTTCAGGATTATCGACACATCCCCACAATTAATCACACGATTTTCTGGGACATCTTGGGATGCTATAAAGATATATGCTAAGTTTATATCCCTCCCTGCCACAAAGTCCTTTTGAGATTGTCTGGCAGAAAATGAGATGGGGCAATTTGGGGGGTAGGCATGTGAGTACCTGGGAGAGGCTGTGGGGAGGGCAGAGTTGGTGCTGATGCCTGGCTTTGACCGGATGCTGACGGCTGAAATTCCAGGACCTCAACCCTGGACTGGATGTCTGAGACGGAGTTAACTAAGCCACTAATGGAGGATTGGAGTTGGGCCAACGAAAGCTGAATTGACGGTAGGGAAGTTTGTTCCCCTGAGGGCCCGACCTCTGTCATTAGTAGTCTATAAAGTTCAGCTTTTTTGGCAGATGCTGGATACCGGATCCCTTTTTTGTTCAGCTCGGCGATCAGTTTTGGGATGGTCCAGCTCCGGAGAGACCTGTTGTTGACCCGGCCCGAAACCGATGATCCTAGCGTAGAGACATTGTCCTCTATGTCGGACACCTGTGACATCGTGAATCTGCCTTTAACCGAACCGGAATTGTTCCTAGATTGTCGAATGACCCGTTCCGGATTGCCGCTATCAGAAAAACCAACAATAAGAACTAACAAAGTATATACAGACTGGGGTATGCAAGAATAGAACCTACCGGTGCTTTTACCCTTGTTGCGCATTTCTTACCTTGCGGGGCTTTGCCTGCTTTGATAACGATAGTGGCCGGAAGACACTTCTAGGAATCTGGGGGGAACATTAAGTAGACTGAATAACGTAACCGTGGGAATACGATGAGGACCGTGAGACCCCTTGACCATCCGGGAGACTCCTAACTAAAGGCCGAGCCTGGATAGACTGAAGTGGGGTGTGGCGGACTCAACATGACATATAGCGTGGATCCAGGTGACATACAACATTAACCCCTTAGTGACCACCCATACGTGTTTTTACTGACGTAAACAAAGGGGGTTTTCGCTAAATTGTTGGCTTTAATTAATCATTACATGTCCTTAAAATGGTGCATTAAAAACTAGAACTTGTCTTGCAAAAAATAAGACCTCATACAAGTATATTTATGAAAAAACAAAAAAGTTCTAGCTCTTGGAATGCAATTTAAAAAAAATGTGCTACTCGGCCTGGACGATCCAGGTGACATACAACATTAAACTCGGCCTGGGCGATCCAGGTGACGTGTAACATTTAATTCAGCCTGGGCGATCCAGGCGACAGACAAATGACAAAGCCGGTATTTGCAGCGGCTGAACTCGGACGGACCGGATAACATACGGGCCTGTTTAAAACTATTCGCTCGTCACTGTCGAATCCTCCCAGCTAGGACATGCGTTGGAAAGCGATGAGCCTATTACGCGCAATCGTGGACCCCTGGTACCTGCTGGCACTGTGAGCCCCCGCCTCCATATCATGAAGCAACCCCGGCCTGCATGGTCCAAATAAACCTTAACTGACCCGTAGTGTTTGTCAAGTTAATATATATATATATTTTCAATATTGCCCCTAACACAGGCTGGGTGCTGGGCTGCCACTGCCCGACTCGCCGCCGGTATCTGATGTGCCCACTGCTTTCTACCTGTGCCGCCTCTGCTATATTGCGCACCTCTGCTGAAGTTTGTTTTTTTTTGAGTCTGAAGCGAATGTTTAAGAGAGGTCTGGGCGGCTTGTGTGTGGGCGTGCACAGTGCTCTTGGCCGCTTTCGGGGGGGGGGGACCCAGAGCCTGCGCCCTTGCTGCAACTGGGAAGTGCTGTCCCCAATTGCTTACCCCATGCCCCAGGAATGGGCGGTGGACATGTGTGGGAGGTCTCTCGCTCGGTGCTCGGCTGGAAGTGCCTGTGGAGGGCCGGCGGACGTGTGTGCGTTCCACCTTGAACCGCACACTATGCGCGCAGACCTTTTGCAAGAAGAGAGCTCTACTCGCGGCCGTGAGTATGCGGTATGCTCCGTACTCCAGGTACTTACTTGGAAACCGAAAGGACCTCTCTTGGAATCGTAGCGCTGAAGCGTATAGCGAGTCGCACGTGGAAACAAACGTGAAGCTCGCTCGTGCTGGCAGCTAGATGTGGCTCCTCCTACGGACGTAAGTGAGACACACCACCAGTGGATAGGGGTGGCAGGTATATATAGGGCACTGACGCCCTGCCCACAAATACAGGCTGACATCAGCCTTAATACATATATGTATATATATATCTATATATATATATATATATATGTATAAGATTACTCCAAAGCTGGTAAGCTCTCAATTTGCTCACATTGGTTTCCATTTGGTTAATACACCCGTCTCATACAAAAAAACAATACTTAAATGGTTATCTCATTAATAATATAAAAAAGGAAAATTATACATGATCTAGTTCTAAAAAAAGCTTTCTAAAAAGCTAGAACCAGCCCTGTACCTCACATGGATTATTGCTCCAATTGCTCTTCTAGATTTATTTCAAGCTGTCAGCCTTGTGGATGCGTCCTTTCTCGTGGTTGTGTCCTTTCTTCTGCAGCTGGTGGCAGTTGAAGAATGGAACTGAGCATGTGTGTCCGTCTTAGTAAGCAGGACAGATACATTAGAAAAAAAAGAGCAAACAGCAGGTGGTGCTATACAGGTGCTATAGACTCCATTGAATTACATGCTATTACAAAAGTATTCAGATCCAAGGGCTGGTTTGAAAACTGTAGAATATTTTTCGTGGGACAACCCTTTCATCTGAAGTGTGTAGATGAGCATAATAAAGAGTACAGGACAAAGGATAACATTTTTCAGGGTTTAGGTAACTGTATTTATTACTATAGAAAGTACAAGACTACATTTTCCATGTAAATGCATTCATTCCTGATTGATCTTAATAGCACCATAGCACCGCAGACTATAATAATCTTACCTTAAAAAAAAAAACAGACAGGATGGAAACCTTAAAATGCAAATATGAACCTTTAATATGAAAAAGTATAAGAATGAGTTTTTAAAGTGTACTGTAATTGTGACGGACCACCCACCATCAGTATGATAACACTAAGAGAGCCATGCTATTTTTCATCAGTATCTGTAAGCCAAAACTAAGAACTAAACCTGGTTCCTTGTTCCTGTGCTTATTGGATGGTTCATTCCTCTGACCCCGGCTTGTCTTCTGACCACTCTCTGTCTCTCGTTTGGTACTGCATTGTCAGTCTGGTTCTGATCTCAGCTTGTCTTCTGACCACTCTCTGTCTCTCGTTGGGTACTGCATAACTTGTCTGGTTCTTACCCATTTACTCTAGGTACGACTCTGGTATTGTGGTTGTCTGTCTGTTTTTTTTGTCTGTCTCTGCTCTTAAACCGTTGACCAGTTGCAGTCTAGCTATCTAGGGCTTGTACTGCAAGTAGGTAAGGAAATCAGCCTGGGTTCTAGCCTTAGGGCTCACTGTCCTTGTCTATTCCTACCTACAGTCATAATATAAATCTTAAAATATTTGGGTTTATTAGAATCCAATTTTTTTTGTATATTCTGGATAAATTCCAAATGGAATTGAATTGCTTATCTCTGGTATCTATATTTATATGCACCTCCTTGTGCTTCATAGATCAGTTTTACCCCTTTGTTCCCACTACATTTTGGTGGTAGCCTCAAACTGTTCAACCACTGTTTCTTTTATATATTGCTGTGCTTGTGTCCCCAGATAATGCCTCTATGGAAAAGAGACATGCACGTGCACGCTAGTAAGGAAAACTGTCTCACACCAAAACTCTAGCTCTTTCTGGGTAACTACCCTTTAACAGAGCTGGGCAAAGAAAAGTTGCTTGGATGTCTGAGAGGCCTTGGTTGGAGTACTATTTGTTCTTATGGAGGAAGCTAAATATGCATGAGGTGTATCATAATCCAATGTTCATCTGCATTTCTGTGAAAAACATATGTAATTTAGCACATATTACATCTGTTTACATGAAATTAGCTTAGGAAAGCTAATTTAAATATCTTTCCCAGAAACCCAAAGAGGCATTGCTTGGCTTGCAATACTCAGCACGTGTACTATGCATACTAGGCGCTCGCCATAATGGAAAAGATTACCCCCCAGACAATGCATATATCTTGTCAAGAAACCCAGAGTAGCATACTAGGTGGCCTGTCTCTCACTCTTTCTCTCTTGTCACATCCTAGAGTATTTCAAGAAATAAAAAGTCTTAGGAGACCAGATAGTGCTATATACTAACATTCAAGGCCATTGGAGCATAAGTGATTTGGGTAGAACAGATTCTTACCTGAATCAAACTTTTTTTTAAATTTGGCGAAGCGGATGTGAAACTATTTTTAACAAATTCACTCATTCCCTCCTTAATATAGATATTTGATGGTCCACCTCAAAAACAACAATTTGTGCTGCATTTTTTGGGTGATTTAGACCATAATAAGTAATTTCTGTGTTTGTTCTATGCACTTTAATTTTATGTTTTCTGAAGTATTCTATTACTACGATGTTATTCTGCTGTTACATAGTCACGTATGGCCATAGACAGTTCCATTCTTTTTTTAATTTATTAAAATAAATAGTTTATTCTCAGCAGATCTTCAAAAAATTTCGACAAAGCCTTCTGCTCATTTTTAAGCAACTGTAACTCATGACTATGATTGGGGTGGAGAAAGTGTTCTTTTTTCAGGGTAAAC
The DNA here is from genome assembly GCF_014858855.1 of Bufo gargarizans. Classification (NCBI taxonomy): domain Eukaryota; kingdom Metazoa; phylum Chordata; class Amphibia; order Anura; family Bufonidae; genus Bufo; species Bufo gargarizans. The sequence continues at coordinate 87,677,662 of NC_058083.1, forward strand.
ACAGAAGGTCTGATACAACAAAAGCTAGCTGGTACTGAAAGGCACACTTATCTGCCAACATTAGATTAGGCTTGGGGCGGTTACTCACTACATGCAACCGGACTGCTGAAGCATATGACGTATATAACACTGCAAGTGTAAAACTACAACATCCCTACAGCTCTACCACTAAGTGCATTAACCATTCTTTAGCATCTAAACCTGTGTGGCTACAGACACATAGAGTGGCATCATGGCTTTAGCACTTTGCCAGTGTTTGGGGTTCTTTCTTGCAGCTATTGGTGTGGGTGGCATATTGGCAGCCACTGCAATGAATCAATGGAGCACTCAGGACCTGTACAATAACCCAGTGACCGAGACATTCAATTTCCAGGGTTTATGGCAAAGTTGTGTTACAGATAGCTCTGGTTATACTGAATGCCGTTCATATTTCACTATCCTCGGATTACCTGGTGAGAACTTTGTTTTTTCCATTTCATTTAATGATTGTGTAGATAAATGGTGCATTTACTTAGGACAAGAGATCCATTAAGGAACGGATGTTCACACCTGGCAGATTTGCTGAAAAAATGTTTCTGAATGTTTCATACATCTAAATGGGGTTGGCAAATATTCTTGCACTTGCTGCAGAAACAACCTTATAAAGATGTGTAGAAGAGATTTTCCAATTTCTGCAACATGTGAATGTAGCCTTATACTTTTCACTTTCTATGTGCTTTCCTCAAATATTTTTTTTTGTTTTTAACGGAAGTGATTTTACTGTAAGGGTAGGTTCACATGGAGTTTTTTTTAGAGCAGGTCATGCAATATTTCTCTTCAGGTTTTTCGGCTAAAGCCAGAAGTGGATCCAGCAGGAGGAAGTCTAAGATCTTCCTTTATATTTCTGATTCCTTTTTAATGCACTTCTGGCTTTGGCTGAAAAAACAGAAGAGAAATCTGCCGCAAAATCTCCTCCTCTGTATGCACCTAATCTAAAACTTTCCTTCTGCATAGATTCTTTGAGATGCCAAGTGCACCAGCGATATAATTTCTGGTTGCAATTATTATAGAAAATATTCACGATACAAATAAATTGTTTATTTTTTTGTAAATGTAGTGTTTTTATGAAATGTGCCATTTAAAAAAAATAAGAAGTAAAATAAATGGTTACCTTATTTCTATTAAAAACAAAGTAATATGGAAATTGCATAAGAAGTAGTCAGAATATATTTCATCCTTATTAATTAGTATAATTTTCCAAAGTTAAAATTCGTTTTCTGGGAATATATATTGATTTAAGTTCATATTTGCAACTGTAGTTTTCACGTAAACAAGTACAGAAGTGGATCTAAAAAGAAGGAAACTTATAAGGGCTCTTTCACATGAGCGGATGCCATGTGTGGAATCCCCTGCGTTAAATGAGTGCCAAACCCCGCTCCGGACAGCAGAGACTCGGAGCAGTAACATGATTGATAATGCTCCGTGCCTCTCTGTGATCTCTTTACTACAAAATCACTGTGAGATAAAGTTGTCAATGTGATTTTGTAGTAAAAAGATCACAGAGAGGCAAAGAGCATTATCAGTCATGTTACTGCTCCGTGTCTCTGCTGTCTGGAACGGGGCATGGCTCTCATTCACGCTGCGGATGCCACGCATGGCATCCGCTCGTGTGAAAGAGCCCTAAGAATGAAGGGAGGATATCTACTTATGCGATTTTTATCTAATCCTAAAACTATAGGTGTGAATCTAGTCTTAGGCTACTTTCACATGGGAATATTTGGGGAATTATGGTATTTTTCATCAGTATTTCTAAGCCAAATCCAAGATCCAACATAAATGGAGAATGAGAATAATGAAAGTTTACACCTTTTCCAAGTTTTTGATCCTCACCTCCCTTTGGTTTACTAAAATGGTTGCAAAATCCAGCTTCATGGGAAAGTCAAAGGTGAACTGAAGCTAGAACCAATCCCATAGTTTTCTGATCGGATTGTTCATATTCATCTAGCGCATCACTTGATGATGTCAGATGTCAAATAGCGCCGGACAGAAAAGCGCTGCATGCAGCGTATAGACACCAAATCTGTGTGCTCCTGATTTTGGCTTCCAAATCTGCATCAAGAAACCTAACTGTGTGGCCGTACCCTCATGCTGCAAATTTTTGTTGCATTTTTCCTAGCGTTTTTTTTTTTTGCCACCTTTTTGTGACAAAATAACACAGCGGTCAGATTGTAGACTTAAGACAATAGGAAATTTTGAAATACACTATAGAAAGTGGTGCACTTTTTAGGGCTTGATTTTTTTAAGGCTGCATTCTCTGGTACAGCGTTTTCAAAAAATAATAATAAAAAAAAAAAAATTAAGAGAATTAATGTAAAAAAAAAAAATTTATTTATTGTTTTGTTAAAAGCCTGAAAACTGCCACAAAAGGTTTGTGTGAAGGAAGTCTGAGCTTATTATATATTTTTTTTAAAGAATTGAAGACTAATGATCAATTCCTATTTAAGTATAGGGTATATAAACCTATAGCAGCCCATGAAAATGCAGTAAGAATGGCAGCACACGGTATAGATTTAAGTGTAGAAAGTCCACATGAAATCTGCACCATAGATTTTCACTATTTATCAAATTTTTGGTGCAGTTTATGTGCAATCCATTGAAAAGGGTGAAATCCACACAAGAAAAATGCAACGATTGACATGCTGCAGATTTCAAGTTCCACACAGCAGTTCAATTTCCGCACCTACATGGCATTTGTTTAATCTCATACACTTTTCTGGTACTGTATCACACTGAAGCTCAAAAATCTATTTGGAAAAACCGCACGTAATCTGCATTGTGTGCAAACACCCTAAAATTCAGAACCACACTTGTCTTATTACGGAGCAGTATTAATAATATGGCAGAACATTGTATATGGAAAATACACTTATAAAACATGTAGGCAATATAACAATAAGCAAAATGAATAAGTAATTTATATTTTTTTTTTAAGCGATTCCTAGTGAGACTAATATAGCTTATGTATAGTATACGTGCATAATCTATTGCTAGAGATATTAGTGGTCATCTACTATGACCCTCTACGCCAGAAACTGGTGTAAAAATAAATAAATCACAAACTCCAAGTTCTGACTTAAATACCACTGCACCTAAATTTACGTTACTGTCGTCTTGCTACTTTACGATAAGGGGGTTTACCAGGGTGAGTATGTGGGAAGGGCCAGTGACCCCGGATCATTTATCATCATTTACACCACTCTTCTTGTGTAGGGCCACCTGCACACAGGTGCGGGTGAACGCGCATAAGATCCGTATACATTTCTGGGTGGATTTCTGTGTGTTTCTGCAGCATACCCGCACAAAAATCTGCAAAGTCTAATTGTGATTTTTGGTGTGGATTTGATGCGGCTTCCATTGAAAAGGGTGAAATCCAAACCGCAAGCATCATTGATATGCTGAGGATTTGGAAAATCTGTAAATTAGGTTCGTGTAAGCTCGTACACTTTGCAGGTACTGTATGTAATACACTGCTGTTTTTCCACACAGGAATCCATGCAGAAAAAAAACATACATATTCCGCATTGTTTGCAGCTGGTCTAAAGGATGACTGAAAGATTTCAACCTAGGTGCACAGGCTGCTTGCGTCTCATTATAAATGAAGTGCATCCTCTGACAACCCAGGGGATATCAAAAAGCATAAAAAATGCTGGTCTTGCTAAATGACTCCATTGTGGTAGGAACTTTTGTCTATGGAATCAGTTGGGAAGATTCATCACACCCTGTACTCCAGAATTCTATTTTCAAAAAGTTGCAAAATAGGGGCTTCTGCAACTTTTTGGGGCTTAGTTGCCCAAGAAACTTACATGGTGATATGTGTCGCGCAGGGGTGCACCTATCCTATCTGCTGCCGGAGGCAAAAACTGAAACGGCGACCCCCCCTTCCCAATGCCAATTTCTTAACCTAACCCCTTCCCTTCAGCCCATGGCCCTTCGGCTGCCCCGCTCTTGCCCCTTGCCTGGCTTCATTGGTGGTGCGCCCCTGGTGTCGCGTGTCAGCGTGCTGTCGCATGTCTATTTTGAAGCTGGCATTTGGCTGTCAAAACACAGGCAAGTCACAACCGTGTCGCAGGTGAGTCACGTGTTGTGCGTGACTTATATTTCAGTATAAGTGGATTAAGGGTACAGCTACATGGCGACATGTTGCAGAAATGTCCTGCAACACAAAAATATGTGCAATTTCCTGTCACACGACTTTCTTATTGCATGTCACTTCGTCATGAAAGTGAATCTTAAAAGTTACGCATGACATGTGACTTCCAACATAAAATCCAGCAGTGTTGCGACACTATTGACATACATTATCTGAAATGTTGCGTGAGTTTCTTGTCCCACAACACATCGTCGTATAGCAGTAGCCGTAGGGTATGACCACACGGCACGGTCATGAGCCGACTCCTGACCCTCGGCGATCACATGATCCGCGTTCACATCACTGCTTCCTGATCTCTCTATACAGGCCTCATTGCACGATGTGGACCCAGGGATAGTGTAAAACCAGCCCTTCTTTCTCTTTGGGGAGGACAGCTGACAGCCGGCTCCCATCTCCAGCAGCTGCATATCTAGTAAAATACTGGGACCCAACAGACCCAATTCAGAGAGAGTTCTTCTGATCTATCAGAAAAAAAATGGATCCCATAAAAAAGTTATGCACATTTGGCATCCGTTTGAGCCACTTGCGTCTGAGATCCTTTTTTTTTTTTTAGATGGAAAGAAATTACAACAGGTAGGACTTTTTTTTTCAGTGTAAAAAAAAGGATCTTTGCATAAGGCCTTAGGCTGAGTTTACATCACCGTTTAGCTTTCCGTTCTTCTGATCCGTCAGCAGAAGAGAGAGAGAGAAAAAAACTGAATCCTGTAAAAAAAACGGATCCTGTTGCATCAGTTATGCATAGGATTGGATAGAATCCATTTTTTTATAGGATCCAGTAAAAAAACTAAGCCTGTCGCATCAGTTGTGGTCCATTTGAGCCATTTCCGTCTGAGATCCGTTTTTTTAGACTGAAGCAAAAGTATTGCATGCAGGACTTTTTTTTCCCGTCTAAAAACGGATCTCAGACAGAAATGGCTCAAACGGATGACAACTGATGCGACAGGTTCAGTTTTTTTACAGGATCCTCTTTTTTCTCTCTCTCTCTTCTTCTCATGGATCAGAAGAATGGAAAGCTAAGGGTGGGTTCACACTAGCGTTATGGAGTCTGTTATAGCTTTCTGTTATAACAGGGTTATAACGGAACATAACGGAATCCATAAGACGGAAGAGCGGATCCGTTTTGCTGCCCATAGACTTGCATTTTGACGGAAAACAAAATGGACGCCTTTAAAAGGGATTCCGTTTGCTCACCGTCCTAATAGAAGTCTATTGGAATCAAAACGGATCTGTCTGGTTCCCGTTATGCAAGACGGAAAACAAAGTCCTGTCGACAGGACTTTGTTTTCCGTCTTGCATAACGGGACTCAGACGGATCCGTTATGTTTTCCCATAGACTTCTATTAGGACGGAGCAAATCGGAATGCCTTTTAAAGGCTTCCATTTTGCATTCCATCTTATGGATTCCGTTATGTTCCGTTATAACCCTGTTATAACGGAAAGCCATAACTGACTCCATAACTCTAGTGTGAACCCACCCTAAGGCTGGGTTCAGACCTGAGTGTTTTTTCAGCGCGTTCCTACGCGCTGTAAAACGCTCAACAGGCAAGAACCAATGATTTCCTATGGGAATGGTTCTCACCTGAGCGTTTTACAGCGCGTACGATCGCGCTGTAAAACGCCCGACGCCCCAAGAAGTACAGGAGCTTCTTTGGGGCGTCTTGTCGCGCGTTCCCGTACATAGACTTCCGGGAACGCGCGACAATTGGCGTTCGCTTGTTCCAGAGCCGCGATTGTAAACGCGCATACAATCGGGCATAAAGAGCGCTCCATCCCGAACGCTCAGGTATGAACGCAGCCTTAATGGTGATGTGAACTCAGCCTTAGGGTCCATTCACCTGCAACTGTTTTGTGGTCCACAAATTGAGGATCCATAAAACACGGACACCGGCCATGTGCGTTCCGCATTTTAATAGAAATGCCTTTTCTTGTCCAGGCTGCGGACAAGAATAGGACATGTTCTATTTTTTTGTGGGGCCATGGAACGGAAGTGCAGATGCAGACAGCACACGCTGTGCTGTCCACATCTTTTTTACGACCCCATTGAAAATGAATGGGTCTGCACCCATTCCGCAAAATTGCGGAACGGATGCGGACCCATTTTGTGGACGTGTGAATGGACCGAATCGTGACAACAGGTCAGCCAGTTTCACAGTTACAAATTTGCTGACAGATGCCCTTTAAATCAGTAATTTCTGACATTTTTAGCAGACTGGGCAACATAAATGTAGATTTCCTTACTGAATAGAGTAGAAAGGGCAGCAACAATTTGCACTGGGAACAAATTCGAATTTGTCATATGAGTATTGGAGCTTGCACTTCATAGAACAGATTAAATATTAAATACAGATTAAATATTCATGGGCTGCAAAACAGATCCCTCATGTCTCCGTTATGCAGGAGAGGACTCCCCTGCATAACGGAAACGGAACGGATCCGTTTTGCAGCCCATAGACTTCTATTATGACGGAATGAATAACGGATTGCCTCTAAAGGCATTCCGTTATGCATTCCGTCACAGAATTGCGCTATGGTCTGTGATAACGGAATCCATAACGTAATTCACCTTTTACCAGTAAACAAAGCGTGAATGAATTTCAAAATATGAAATTCGCTCATCTCTAGTGTCAGCCTGTCAAAAAATGCCCCCAAAAAAGCCCAAGTGATAAAATACAAAAGTTGATTGGAATAAGGCTCTAAACATTTAACATTTAGTTATTCTGTCATCTTATGTGGACATTCCCATTGTTGTAAAAGTCCATACTATGTACATATCTGCTAAGATCGATATTAATATTGATTTGCTCTTATGTTTTCAGTATAATTTAAGGAGTTCTCCGCTTTCTTGAACTTAGATTAATTTTGGACATTACATTAAGTTTCAGTGTTTTTGGTGTTGGGGTAATGAAATAGAGATTTTTCTTAAAGAGAGACATTTTGGAAAAACATATTTTGGTTTGGTATTTATGTGGAGTGTTCTAATATGATCCAGTCCCTTATGAGCTATCGTAGCCTCCCATACCAGTAAAAGAGACTGTGACAGCGTCGGATTGGGGTTACTTGGTTCCACAAGAGGAAATTATTCTTGGGGTTCCACTCCGATGTTATCAATACAGCGTAATAGGTTTTGAATTAAATTAATAGACCATAGTGGCAAGCTATTGGCTTCAAAGGCAGCCAAAGGATCCTCTGGTACTCTGGTGGGCCAGTCTGACCCTGGTGGGAGAGATCTATTCATGATTTTTATTACAGTGTCTATAGAGTTGCCACCTAGCCTTCTGTATGCATTACAAATTTGCTTAATGACGAGTTACTTTGTCGCAATGCGCATTTCTTTGTGAGTAGCAGATGCAATGGCGGTGCCCCCCATGATTGAAACCCTCAGATGCTGTGATAGCTGCATCTGAGATTACCATTGAGGGCTGTCAGGGGTTAATCTGTTAAAAAAAACACTTACCTTATCCATTAGATCACGAAGAGCCTGCTGCGATCATCTTGCTTGAAGATCCAGCGCAAAATCTCACGCAGTGCGTGATGACGTCATCACGCTGGCCAGCATGGTGATGTCATACGCCACCGCACACAAGATTTTAAGAGGGATCTTCAATCAAGATTGCCGCGCACAAATGGATAAGGTGAGTATGATTTTTTTTGTTTACCGCCATTTTAGGGAAAAATGGTTTGTTACCACGAAGCACAAGGAAATTTGGCTTTGCGGCGAAACTAATTTTCGCTGAAATTCGTCTCGAAGTCAACTTTGTGAACTTCGATTAGCTAAACACTAAATATAGCCACGAAAAAACCCCACTTACTATTTTGGTTGAAATAGAAACTGTGGCAATGGTTCTTATCATGATGCCATAACCTTGCGGATATGTTGCCATCATTTACACTACTCAATGCCCATATCTCTGTATTACGTTGTATCATGTGAAACTCGACCACACACTGCCCACAATGAGGGCGAAACTGTGATATCTTATGAAAACATATTAAGCAAACAAAGCAGGTAGCAGAGAGAGGAGGTTATAATTGTCCTTCAGAATGGGATTCCAGTACATCAGGAGCAGCACACAGAACCAGCTGGACCTTCAACAGCTCTCAACCATGTCGGTCACAATGTGCCAAACGATGGGCTTTGTAGTCTCAGCTCTAGGCTTTGCCGGCATCATTGCATCCACATGTATAGATATGTGGAGTACACAGGATCTCTACGACAACCCAGTGACTGCAACGTTTCAGTACCAGGGACTATGGAGAAGCTGTGTACGACAAAGCTCTGGATTCACAGAGTGCCGACCCTACTACACCATTCTTGGGTTACCAGGTCTAATTATTTTTCTATTATCTATTTATTTTTCTATTATCTATTTATTTTAGTTGTATTTCTCATTTTTTAAGGAAAGATATTCTAAGTGTAATTTTACATAGATTTTTTAAAAGGATGCTATTGAATAAGTTGGAATTAAAACAACAACTTATACTGACCATCTTGAGATGCTTTCGAGGAAGTTTAAGTCGCCTCATCTCTTCTTGAGGCATTTTATGGATCACCTTTATATTAATGTTTTATTATTACCACCGTTGAGTTCTACGCATAGCAATTATGTGCTAAAATATTTAATCTCTGATCATTTGCCATAGTAGTCACACTCATATGTACAAGGTGTGGCATAGTTTAAGCTGAGGTAACGAAGTGGGCAAACACCCCTTCACATCTCTGAAGGCTGTTATCTGAGTGGAAGTCTAAGGGCACGGCCACACGGTCAGGTTTCTGCATGCAGTTTTGGAAGCCAAAATCAGAAGCAAATCATAGAATGAGAGAAAGCATAAAGGACTGGCACAACTTTTCTGTTTTGAAATCACTGGTTTAGGCTTTCAGAACTGTAGGCAGAAACCTGACATTGTGGCCGTACCCTAACTACTTGGAAAAGCAAAAATATAATTGAGGAATATTGGATAAATATATGAAATATGAAGATTTGGTTCTTTATTCAACATATGCAAAAAATGACTTTTATTTGAATGGTTTCCAAGTGCTGATAAAAAGTAGCGCCCTGGTGGTGAATTTGCCCTTTTGTTCTACAAAGCAGAACACGTCTTATCACCAGTGATTCAGATGTGCTGGACCTTATCAGACATAGGATTAATTTTAATGCAGTCCACACCCTGCCCACGAACAGTGGGACAGTGATAGGAATGATTCATTTCTTTTTGCACAAATGTTCTACTTAGACATATTTTTAACGGTCATTTGCATGAAAAGGGGAATCACTCCACTTTTATAGAAGAATTACTATTTTATATCATTATTTTAGTTGAGTAGAATGTGTAACAGAAAACTTGCTTTACTACTTTTATATGTCATCTTTATGGGGATGGTAAGAGTTGAACATGTCCTCTGAGTTTTAGATACTTATAAGCCACTTTGCCTTGGCCAGGATATTGAGATGCAGGGCCAGGGCATTGAATTGAAATTTTGATACCACAGTATACTAGTAATGCATCTCTGTTATAATCTTTTACAAATGAAAGACTTGAATCAATTATAGACTACAAAAAAAGGAAAGGGGAATGAGAAACAAGAGAAATAATACTCTATTATACTGTAAGATCCATGGGATGAAAGGTAGTGTTCTACTGTTTGATTTAGTAAATATATCAATGTAAAAATTATAATTTTAAAGGAGTTGTCTGCTTTTTAATATTGATGTCCTATCCCCAGAAGAGGTCATCAAGATTAGATTGGCAGAGGTACGACTACCCACACCCCCGCTGATCAGCTGTTTGAAGAGAAGGCAGCTCTCATACAAGCGCTGCCTTCTATGCTCTGTTTACCTGCTCGCCGCAGTAATTGCAGTGGTGAGCAGGTGTACTTACAAGTATGTCCTCCCTATTCACTTCTATGTACAGATCTGTCTGTTCAAGTGAATACTACATAGCCATCCCATAGAAGTGTATGGGGACGCCATACTTGTAAATACACCTGCTCACCACTGCAACTGCTGCGGCAAGCAGTTAAACAGAGCAGAGAATGCAGCACTTGTATGAGCACTGCCTTCTCATCAAACAGCTGATGCCGGGAGTCGGACCCCTGACAATCTGATATTGATGACCTATCTTAAGGATATGTCATCAGTAGTAAAAGGTGGACAACCCCTTTAAAGGGTTTCTACCACTTGCTTTGCACCCATTTCGTTTTCAGACACTAGCGATCCGCTAGTGTCTGATGTACAATACAAGATAAGTATTATCTTATTCTGTTCGGCCATTTTGTTTAAAAAAGCACTTTTATATTTATGCAAATGAGCCTCTAGGTGCTATGTGGGTGTCTTTTCAGCACCTAGAGGCTCCGTCTACCTTCATAAACTGCCGCCCAGCTCGTCGTTCCAGCACGCCCATCTCCTAGTGAATTCGATCCTCCCCCTGCTTCTGGCGTCTGAACCTCTAGGTGCTGAAAAGACGCCCGCATAGCACCTAGAGGCTCATTTGCATAAATATAAAAGTGTTTTTTTAAACAAAACGGCCGAACAGAATAAGATAATACTTAGCTTGTATTGTACATCAGACACTAGCGGATTGCTAGTGTCTGAAAACAAAATGGGTGCAAAGCAAGTGGTAGAAACCCTTTAAGCTTCTCTTGAGTAGGTAATCACAAACCGGCCAATTTCAACAGGATCGGCCAACTATCTACTATAAAGGCATGGGCCAATTTTGCAGGTGATTATTGGAAAGGAAACGTTCCTTCCTGACAATTCCCTGATTGTCATTGGAGGATAATGCTGCATTTATATGGGGAGGAGAGATCTCTAATGCCATTGCTCAACCCCATACAGACTTATTGTCAAACGACAATTTAGATGCCTACACAAACAATCTAATTGCCCGAAGAACGTTTTACTTGTTTATTGAGTGATTGGCGACACCTTTACAATGACAGATAATTGCTATGAATGCTCATTAGCGATTATCTGGTGGATTCTCGGTATAAAGGGCCCTTAATGTGTATGGCCAATCTTATCTGTCGATGCCCAGTCCTTTTGTTCTCCCAGGAGATAAGCCATCATAAGAGGTATCAGGTAGGGAAATACTCTGCTCTTCCCATTGAGAACACATGCACGCTCAAGTGAGCCAAGTGTGAATGTGTTTTGGGGAGTTATTGGCCAAGTGAGTGTTTGTCCTACAGTTTTCTAAGGTACAAGGCCAGCAGGCTGAATATCTTATGAAGTAGCAATAAATGTATCCAGACTATGTTTTTGCTGCAGATATAAGAAACCATGAGAAAAACAAATAAGAAAGTAAATACAATACATAACAAAAGAGCATGGAATAATTAAATGCACAGTAGAATACACCAAGGAAGGAGATTTATCAAACTGGTGTAAAGTAGAACTGGCTTAGTTGCCCAGAGCAACCAATCAGATTCCACCTTTTATTTTCCAATGGAGCTGTGAAAAATGAAAGATGGAATCTGATTGGTTGCCATGAGCTACTAAGCCAGTTCTACTTTGCACCAGTTTGATACATCTCCCCCTATATTTATATATGGATGTTTACAATATTCATATATAAATATGGAATAATAAGACATTTTTATAAAATAACAAAAATAAAAAATTTTTTAGGACCATAATCAGTGTCTTACCTACTATGGAGGTAAATCACGTGACTGCCATGGGGCCACTGAACTGCTTCTCCTGTTCTAACTTAGATTTAGTGCGTTTTCTGTCAGCCACCACTAGTAAGAGCTCAGTGAAAAGAGATTATGTACAGACTCCATTAATATATATAGTTACTCTATAAATTTTTATGCACTAAGCTCCACCTAGTGGCAGCTGCAGGCAGTTTTATAATACGCGGTGTGAAGGGAAGTAGATTTACAATTTCAATGCATTTGTGGCAGTTGTCTGTAAACACATTGAGAAATATAGTGTGCAACATACATTTGCTACAGTCTTTCCCACATAGAAGTTGGACAAAGTCTGTGAGATGGAGCACAACCTTTTTTTATTGAATCTGCGCTAAATTGCTAAAACTTGTTAGAGACCCAAAAGTCCTTTTAAGGACTATTGTTTTTTTTTTATCAACTATGTTTTTATTGACAAAGGCATTCAATATAATAGCTTTAGGTGTATCAAAATGAATAAGCGAGTTACAAACTCCAATATAACAGTATCAACCATTTTCAAAGAAGTACAGGTGATGTAACAGTTGAATCGTCGACAAGCCCGGCTCCCTTTTAAGGACTATTGTGTGTGGCAGCAATATATATTTTTGGCACAACCTGCGCTAAATTGATAAAACTTGTTAGAGACCCAAAAGTCCTTTTAAGGACTATAGTTATATCTGGCAGCAATATATATTTTTAGCGCAACCTGTGCTAAATAGCTTGCAATTGTTTGGCCGCTGCAGAAAGCGACATTATCTGTGCTACATCCCCTGTCTAACATGTGCGTAGCCTAATAATATCTGTGACATCTAGTGTACTTTTTCTATAGACTGTATCAGCTGCGGACAGTTACATTACCTGCGCTACATCTCCTGTATAACATTTGTGTATCCAAAATATCAGTGACATTCAGTGAAATTTTTTTCACCAATGGTGTCAGCGACATTATCTGCGCTATACCTCCTGTATGATTTTTGTGCATCCAAATTATCTGTGACATTCATTCAGTGTAATTTTTTATTAGCTGGTGGTGACAGCGACATTACTTGCGCTATACCTCCTGTCTAACGTATGCGCATCCTAAATATCAGTGACATTCATTCAGTGTCATTTTTATTAGGCGATGGTGACAGTGAAATTACTTGCGCTATACCTCCTGTTTAACGTGTGCGCATCCTAAAAATATCTGTGACATTCTGTGTACTTTATTTGTGCATACACATATAAAACCTGCGCTACTGTACATGTGACATACTTGCAAGCATATATACCATTTAATATGCGCAAGGTGAAACTGTGCCTGCTGCCAGAGCACAAGAAACACAATCATCCATGATACCTAGCTTCATGTCCCAGTTTGCAGGGCGGCGCAGGACGCCACTCTCGAAGTCAGACCAGTGCGACCAGGTGGTCGTTTGGATTGCAGCAGATAATGCTTCCAGTCGGTTAAGCACCACCCTGTCTCCCACAAAGTCCAGTCTCAGTAGCCAAGAGTCTGGTCAACAGAATACTCACCCTGATACTCCTTCCACCCACCATGGAGAGTCTTGGCAAACAAGTGATCCCACACTTGGAGATTCTGAGTAGGTCTTTTCATCGGCATTCCTTGATTTGGGCCTCTCGCCAAGCCCATTTCAAGAGGGACATGAGGTGATCTTGTGCCCTGATTCCCAAACTCTGGAGCAACAACAGTCAGAAGAAGATGGCGGTGGGGAACGGCAATTAGTGTTTCACGAGGTGGATGATGATGATGAGACACAGTTGCCAATAAGTCAACCGCGATTAATGTCTCAAGAGGTTCATGATGAGGATGAGACACAGTTGTCAATAACTGAGGTTGTTGTTAGGTCAACAAGACAGGAGGATGAGTGCGGAAGAAGAAGAGGAGGTGCTGGATGATGAAGTCACTGACCTAACCTGGGAAGGTGGCAAGCCGAGCGAGGACAGCAGTACAGAGGGGGAGGGTTTCGCAGCACCGCAACAGGCTGGAAGAGGCAGTGGGGTGGCAAAACTGAGAAACCAAACACCAAACAGACTGGCAACTGTTCCCTAGAGCACCCCCTTGTGGCAATCTCCCTTGCCAAGGGGTAGGTGTTCCGCAGTCTGGTGCTTTTTTGAGAAAAGTGTGGACGATAAAAGAATTGTTATTTGCAACCTGTGCAAAATGAGCAGGGGCGTGAACACTAGAAACCTCACCACCACCAGCATGATCTGCCACATGGCATCAAAGCATCCTAATAAGTGGGCCGAACGCCTGGGTCCACAACCAGTATCTGCGGGTCACACCACTGCCTCGTCTTCCCCTGTGTTACGTGCTGGCCAATCACCTGTCCAAGAGGAAGGCCCGGATGCCTCCCGCCATGCACCTGGACTTTTGCAAGAAAGCACCATCAGCTAGCACATCCACTTCTGTGTCCCCAGGCATTTGAACGAAAGCGCAAATACCCAGCCACCCACCCACAGACCATAGCACTAAATGCGCACCTTTCCAAATTGCTGGCCCTGGAAATGTTGCCATTTAGGCTTGTGGACACTGAGGGTTTCTGCAGCCTGATGGCGGCGGCTGTCCCGCGGTACTCTGTCCCCAGCCACTAATATTTTTCAAAGTGTGCAGTCCCATCCTTACACCAGCATGTGTCCTGTAACATCAGCCGTGCCCTGACCAATGCAGTTATTGGGAAGGTCCACTTAACGACTGACACATGGACAAGTGCTTTTGGCCAGGGACGCTACAGCACACTGGGTGAATGTTGTGTAGGCCGGGAGCGAGTCGTACCCAGCAATGGCACAGGTGCTACCGACGCCAAGGATTGCGGGCTCTACTTCTATCAGGGTTTCCGCCGCCACCTATGTTAGTGGCTGCAACCCTCCCTTCTCCTCCTCCTCCTCCACTTCCACCTCAGAATTATCATCTTGTAGCACCAGTCAGCCCTCAGTCAGTAGCTGGAAGTATATAGCACTGCAGTGGGTAAGCGGCAACGGGCCGTGCTTAAACTGATCTGCTTAGGTGACAAACAGCACACCGCCGCAGAGCTGTGCCAAGGGATAAGGGACCAGACTGAGCTGTGGCTCTCGCCACTCAACCTACAACCAGGCATGGTTGTGTCTGATAATGGCCATAACTTGGTGGCGGCTTTGGAGCTCGGCAAGCTCACACACATACCATGACTAGCCCATGTGTTCAACCTAGTGGTTCAGTGGTTTCTCAAAACCTACCCTAATTTGCCTGAGCTACTGGTGCCGCGTGTGTGCCGCGTGTGTGCCCATTTCCACAAGTCATCGACAGCTTCCGCCGGTCTGGCAACGCTGAAGCAGCACTAGCAATTGCCAGCTCACCGACTGTTGCACAATGTGAGCACGTGTTGGAACTCGACGTTCCACATGTTGGCCAGGCTTTGTGAGCAGCAGAGGGCAGTAATGGAATACCAGCTGCAACATGGTTGTCAGTAGTGATGAGCGGCAGGGGCGCAATTCGAAATCAAGATATTTCGAATATTTCGAATATTTGCAAATTCAAATATTCGTTATATTCTACATTCTTTTTTTTATCGAAAATCGGCAAGGTAACGATTGCATAATATGCAAATATTATGCGATCAATACAGGCGTGGGTCAAAAACTAATATATAGCACTATAGAATATAGTGCTATATATTCGTTTTTAGAATTTTCATCATTTTTTTCATCTGAACACATAATTGGCCCAAAAGCAATTTAAGCAGGGAGGAAGCATGACTTCAGATGGAAAAAAATGACGAATATTCTATAAAACAAATATATAGCACTATATTGAATATAGTGCTTTATATTAGTTTTTTTGAAATTTCCCTCGCCCACAAAATGTTTTATATGGTCAGTTCAGCAGCAGGCCCTCGTCTTCAAAAATTTTTAGATGGTCAGCTCAGCAGCAGGCCCTTGCCACTAATGTTTTAGAGGGTCACCAGTAGGCCCTTGCTCCTAATGTTTTCGAGGGTCACCAGCAGCCCATCAATCATAATTTTTCAAGGGTGTGTATGATGCCCTCCTTTATGTGTAACAAAGGGTGTATTGTAGTGCCGGTTCCTTGTAATTTTTAGCAGCCCTTACACTTAGTGCATAGGCCTTATGAGTGTAGGAGTCCCACTACCTGAACAATTGTACCACAATGTGAATGAGGTTCTCCATTATGTGATATACAGGCTGTTTCGGAGTGCCTCTTGCTTGTAATTTTATTGCAGCACTTGCACTTTATATACAATTGAATATACAGGAAAGAATGTTTCCTAACCATTTTTCCTTTAAAATCTATTTTATCTTCGGTTTGGTGCGTATTATTGTCAGTCTGTAAAACCTTATTCTATGAACCAGACACCCTCCGCTCTTCAGAGCAGGGGGTGCCCGGTTTAATCCTCGGGTTCTCCCATTGACTTCTATTGTGCTCGGGTGCTCTGTAGCACTATGGTGCTCAACCAACACTACTAGTTAACCAATTCCAATGTTTTTCTCTTCACAGCTATGTTCCAGGCAGTCAGAGCTTTGATGATTGTAGGAATTGTACTTGGGGCAATCGGTTTACTCATTTCCATATTTGCGCTAAAATGTATCAGGATTGGAAGCATGGAAGACTCTGCCAAAGCCAATATCACCCTGACATCTGGAGTAATGTTCATTGTTGCAGGTGAGAAAGTCCTTTCATCCTTTTCTTTAAAAGGAACGGATGTAGTAGAGTTAACATGCGTTAAGCAAACACCTACAATTGCTTTTCAATGGCTTTTGTTATAAGATAACGTTATATATTTAATATGGGACATAATACTTCACTTATGGATTAGAAAAGAAAATGCTAAATTATTGCTGAAATAAACTTACTAGCCATAAACAATAGATCTCCAGTAAATCCTGCCATTTTTACCTGGGGAAAACCACTGAAAAATGTCCTTCTCCTGGGGATATCCCTACAACTAACTGATCCCCACAGTAACTTTTAGGGAGCAATGACGAGATCTGGCTGGCATAACTAGAGTTCTATGGGCCCCAGGGCAAACTTGGGATTGGGGCCCCCCGCCCCCATTAATCCTCAATTCCATTACCCCACCCCCTGTATATATTTTAGTTGGCCCCCACTTGCTCTGTATATATTTAATTTGACCCCCCCCCCCCACTCCCTCAGACTGTATATATTTTATTTAGCCCCCACTCACAGACTGTATATACTTAATTTTGTCCCCCACTCACAGACTGTATATACTTCATTTTGTCGCCGTATATAATTGAATGATTGGATGCCCCTACCCCCTCTCACTCTGTATAGATTTTATTTTTTGTGGCCCCCTCTTATATGGCTGGCCCCTCTTTCTAAATTCAGTTTATAGGGCCACTGCCAGGTGCCCCTCAGTATGGTGCAGCCCCTGCCACCCACTCCCTCTGTATATATATATTTTTTTTGCGGTCCATATAGCCGTTGTGGGCCTCCCGGCCCTTTCTAAATTCAATTCATAGTGCCGGGTAGGAGTCGGGTGCCCCCAGTATGGCACTCAGCGTGTGCATACCTATAAAAAGATGTACTTACCTCTGCTCTGTTCCGCATTTGGTTGTCCCATCTCACTGGCAGCCAGTTGCGAACATATCCTCCCATACCCTCTGCGGTGCCGCGTCATCACATCTTCCCACGAGACCTGTGACCTCCAGCACTGGGTCTCACCAACATTGATCATGATGGCGCGGCGCAGAAAGGGTGTATGTATGGAGATGTGTGTAGCGCAGCCGCACTAGTCACTTCTACATACTTTTTAAATAGGCAAAACAAAGCAGAGGGGGACCGGGCTGGCTAAAAGCACTTGCGGGCCCCCTTCCACTCCGCCAGGCCTGGTCGCACTCTCTGCAACCGCGATCGTTTCGCCCCTGGGTAGCAGTTATATTTGGTCCAAAGGCCTCTCTATCACGTAAAATATAAGTATTACAAACAACACCCCTAGTAGGTGGGAACCTGTTACAGATTTTGTATTGAGACCAAAAAGCTTCAAGTTATACCTCTGGCACAATGTTTTAAAGGGGTTGTCTCACAATAGACAAGTATCACCTGTCCTTCAAAGGTGATGAATGTTTGAATATTGGTTGCCCCACCCCAGGGATCCCCACAATCAGGAGGAGTTTGATTGGAGAGGTGTTTGACCATTTACCTTGCCCCTCCATTCAGTATCTAAGGGGCACACAGATTGCACCCATTCTATAAACAAAAAGTGGCAAGTGTAGCATAAAATGATAAAACATCAAATTTTTTACCAAAACAAGGTATGTGACTTTCTAACGCTGTTGTCGTAGTCATAACACTTCTTCCATATTATATTTATGCGGTAATTGTTTGTTAACCTTTTGTCTGCTGCACTTATTGACACATTTAATAAAGTGAGAACGCAAAAAAATTTGCCATCTTCATTCTAGTCCAAAAATCCATTTCCTAAGCACTAGATGTAACACAGCTCCATAGAAGGGAAACTATTGTCAAGCGTGAACTAATGATAATGTGACGGCACACTCTCACATGTTTGCTGAACAATATTTCATGAGGCCAAGCTGTGGATCAATGTAAAGTATTAACACAGTGTAAATACAGGTATAAAAAAGACATGTTGTCCCATCTACCGCACCATATATCAAAAGAAGCAAATAATGGAACCAAACACTAATGCATTTTGTGAAACCTTAAGTTATATTTTATCTTATGCTCCCAATAAAAAGCAGTTGGTATCTTTCTACCTCCCCATTTATATTAATATTTTTTTATTGCCATATTTAGTGATATTAAGAACCTTGATGTTATAAATAATAATTCATGTTATCTTTCTTTGTATTTTGAAGGTCTTTGCTCCATAATTGGGGTATCTGTCTTTGCCAATATGCTGGTGACCAATTTCTGGATGACTACCAGTAGCATGTATACAGGTGGAGCCATCAGTGGCATGGGAGGTATGGGAGGTCTGCAGACCCTTCAGACAAGGTAATTTTGAGAATTCATTACCATTTCAGGAATTTAAGAAATCCTGTGTTAGACCTGGTGCAGGGCCTTACTTTCCATGTCATGAACCACCCACTCAGGCTTTGCACTAAATGTTATGGGGGTCATTTACTAATCTAAAATATGCCTAAATTAGGCGTATTTCAAGCACAGATGGCAGCACAATGTTTAGTTACGCCACTATCTGCGACTTTTCCCCACTCATGTCAGGTCTAAAATTGTGTTTTAGGCGTAGAAAAAGGTCTAACTGTAAGACAGCTTGGAAGCTCTCTAACATTTAGAACTGGCACTGGATTTGCCGAATTTATGGAGAGGCCTCAGCCTTTTCATAACTTCATCGGATCCTCCGTCAGCTACGATGGTCTTAATAAATGTGCCCCTATATACTCTGTAACTCTGTAGCCAATATCAACACAGTGAAGTACAAAAGTACAGATGTAGCAATTGTTAACTTGAATGCAGCAAATAAGGAATGGCAGCAGACTTTATCTTGACCTTAAAGGGCATTTCTCAGCAGATTTGTATCCATGAAACTGGCTGACCTGTTACATGTGTGTGTTGGTGCCTGAAGGCATCTGTGTTGGTGCCATGTTCATACGTGCCCACATTGCTGAGAAAAATGATGTTTAAAATATATGCAAATGAGCCTCTAGGAGCAACTGAGGTGTTGCCATTACTCCTGGAGGCTCTGCTCTCTCTGCAACTGCATTGTCCTCTCCACTTTGATTGATAAGGCCAGGTGTGATGATGTTTTCACTGCCTGGTCCTGTCAATCAAGTTGCAGAGGGCACAGCAGGTACAAATACTGTAGGTACAAATCTGCTGTCAGATTCCATTTAATGGGTTAAGAGTTCTGTATCTGTATGTCAACTTCTCTGAAGGTCTGAAGTTACTTTTTGACTCACGAGCTCAATATACATTGGACTTTGTGACTGGAGATGACACCTCGTGTGATCCTAACACCAGATATTCTGTCCTTGTTTTGTAGATACACCTTTGGTTCTGCTCTGTTTGTTGGATGGGTTGCTGGTGGTGTTACATTAATTGGTGGAGTCATGATGTGCATAGCATGTCGAGGTCTAATGCCTGAAGAAACCACGTAAGTCAACTTCATTTTTCCTAACGGCAAATTACAGAAAGGTCTTATTCAGATACCGTATTTTTCGCCCTATAAGACGCACTTTCCCCCCCCCCAAAGTGGGGGGAAAATAGCAGTGCGTCTTATGGGGCGAATGCTGCTGATTTTGCTGAGTTTTCAATGATACACCCGCCGCGATGCCTCGCGGCGGGTGTATTAGCTGTGAGGGAGGAGAGGCTGGGGGCCGGCATCTGGTTTTATAATGACAGCGGGGCCCGTGCAGTGACTGTATTCTACTACACGGGCCCCGCTCACTGTATAATCGTATCTCTAATAGTTAACTGTTATGTATATAATCGCATAATGAGCGCTGTGTATTACTTACAACTATAAGCGCTCGCCTCTCGGTAGTAGGTAGCATAGAGGAGGGAAGAGGCAGGCTGGGAGGATGGGCGCTGGCAGTGTGAGTCATACGTCACGCGCCTGCGCCGCCCACTTTATGAATGAAGCAGGCGCACGCTGCCAGCGCCTGTCCTCCCGGCCTGCCTCCTCTCTGCTACCTACCGAGCGGCGAGCGCTTGTAGTTGTAAGTAATACACAGCGCTCATTATGCGATTATATACATACCGTAACAATTAACTATTAGAGATACGATTATACAGTGAGCGGGGCCCGTGTAGTAGAATACAGTCACTGCACGGGCCCCGCTGTCATTATAAAAACAGATGCGACCCCCACCCCGTGTATTGAGGGTCATTCACTACAGGGACACTTATGGAGGGGATCTGTGTATGACACATAGCATAAGATGCTATAGATGTGTCATCCACAGATCCCCCCCATAACTTTCATACACAGATCCTCATAACAGTGCCATCCAGAGAGCCCAATAAGAGCCACCCACAGATCCCCCATAAGTGTCACCCACAGATCCCCCATAAGTGTCACCCACAGATCCCCCATAAGTGTCACCCACAGATCCCCCATAACAGTGCATTACCCACAGATCCCCCATAACAGTGCATCACCCACAGATCCCCATAACAGTGCATCACCCACAGATCCCCCATAACAGTGCGCCATCCACAGATCCCCCATAACAGTGCCATCCACAGACCACAATTAGTTCAAAACCCACCAAAAGCACACCTTTTGGTTCAAAATATTTTTTTTCTTATTTTCCTCCTCAAAAACCTAGGTGCGTCTTATGGGCCGGTGCGTCTTATAGGGCGAAAAATACAGTAAATGTCTTACACCCGTGTTTAATGAGGACCCGTCAACTCTCTAAAAAATTGTATCCTCCCTCAAATATCACTTCTGAAGCATCGTTTCTTAGAACTCTGAATTGTTCTGTTCCTCTGTTATTTTTGGTGGTTTTAGGCTGTACGTGCTTAACTATTTATAAATGATTCTCCGATTGCTGCTTAGCTGACCCAATATTTAGTGAAACTGAGCAAAGTGAGATATACTGTAAGTAGACACCTCTCACACAGGGCTGATCTTATAGAAAATGAGGGCCTTTTATCATTTAAAACAGTTTTGACTTTACATATATTGTCATATACTGCCAAGATAATACTGCCATATGCAGTCCATATAATACTCCCATAAGTGCCCAAATAAAACTTTCAAGTTTGATGAGCCCACATAATACTGCAACTGAAACAACAGCAAATAACCACAGATGCTAAATGAATAAGGGTCTTAAACAATTTCTCATTTTTTTAACCCTCTAAAACAAGCCTTGATCTCACATCTATTTGTGAAAAATCCAGATGGCAATAAATATAGCAATGAAAATGAATGTATCTCTAACGTAATGAATGGTGCTCATCCTACAATAATCTCTCCTTTCTGTAGTTACAAACCCGTTTCCTACCATGTGTCTGCCAAAAGTGCGGGCTACAAGACACCAGCTTATGAAGACAAGAGCAAGAAATCAATTTACAATGAGTCTCGGCGCAGCGAGGATGGCAAGAGCTACCCTTCAAAATATGATTATGTGTAACTTTTAAAATGACCCCCATTTATTGATAGCGACATCACGTGTAAAGGCGGGTTTACACCTTACAATGTAGCAGCCCATTGTCAGGAAGGAAGCGTTCCTTCCCGACAGTCGGCTGCTCGTTCAGTGAAGGAGACCGCTGCATTTACACGAAGCGATCACCTTCCCAGTATAAGGACGATGGATCGTTATGGTGATCGCTCATCCCCATACAGCTTTACTGTTTAGACCACACGATCTGCTGCCCAGAAACGATAATCGGTGGTGCCTGCACAAAGGACAGGATCACCCGATGAACGAGCGTTTTGCTCATGCATTGGGTGATCGGCAGCACATTTGCACGGGCAGATTGTTGGGAACGAGCATTCGCAGGAACATTAATTCCCGATGATCTGCCCGTAAATCCACCTTAAGATGCTTTCCTGTACCCAGCAGCATCATCCTGCGATCCGAGATAAGACTTTTTTTATCTGCCTAAGGCCTCATGCACACGACCGTGCGTTTTTTTGCGGTCTGCAAACCGCGGATCCGCAAAAAAATGGAAGCCTCCCGTGTGCCTTCTGCAATTTGCGGAATGGAACGGGCGGCCATTTGTAGAAATGCCTATTCTTGTCCGCAAGACGGACAAGAATAGGACATGCTATATTTTTTGGGCGGGGCCTTGGAACGGAGCAACGGATGCAGACAGCACACGGAGTGCTGTCCGCATCTTTTGCGGTCCCATTGAAGTGAATGGGTCTGCATCCGAGCCGCAAAAACTCAGACTCGGATGCGGACCATAACTACGGTCGTGTGCATGAGGCCTAAGTCAGAATTTTGAATGTCACATCACATAAATTAGCCCAAATTTAGTTTAAAGATGGTATTTGTACATAATTTTTCTTAGCTGCATAAATAATTCCTGGTCCTGGTCTAGACCATAACTATTTGCAATGTTACCTTACTGCACTGATCTCCTGAGTCATCTATTTTTCTCATGTTAAACTGCCCCAATCACACTGTAGGTCACAAACACGTTTGACAAATTGTACCTTTTATTGGCTTGTCTGCTGCTCTGATGGTCCAGAAACAAACCTGGGCTCCCAAGTGTTCATAGATGATGCCTCCTTTCCTGCACACATCACCACAGGGCCCAAGAATGCACCATACTATACCGACTGTGTGCAACGGCATCCATGAAGGAACTGCACAGACAGGTGTGGGATTTCAGGCATAGAGGACGGTGACGTCAGGAGGATACTAAGCTGACTTACAGCCAGACAGTAACACCTTAGGCGGGCTTAGGGCCTGGGTACTTGCAACAGTAGACCACACCCATGGACGCCTGTAAGCTCATTTGCACATGGCTTCAAAGTTAGTTTTTGGACCATCAGAGCAGCAGACAAGGCAATAAAAGGTACCATTTGTGAACAGTGTTTGCCACCTGCAGTGAGATTTCAGCAGTTTTACATTAGTAACATACAAGTAGATGACAGACTCTCTATAAAGAGATGGGTAGAGTTAACACGTAACAGTATGGTAGATGTATTTTTATTGGGAGCTTAGATGAAGTTCATCTCTATTTTTTTTTTTTGTTTTACTATTGATATTGTTAGCTCTAAAATATATACAATAAACATAAAGGGGTATTAAATTAGGCATATTTCCGACACAGATTGTGGCTCAAGTTGAGCCGCAATCTGTGACTTTTCCCCGCTCACACCAGGTCTAAAATTGTGGGCATGGCGTGGCCGGGGAAGGGGACAGGCCAGTAGGCCCGTCTCATTTACCATTTTCTACATCTGTTTTAGGTGGAGAAAATGGTCTAATTGTAAGGCAGCAAGGGAGCTGGCTTACATTTAGAAGTGGTGGAGGATATGTTGAAGTTATGAAGAGATCGGCGCCTCTTCATAACTTCGGCGGATCCACCGCCAGGTTTAGGGGTTATTAAGACCGGCGTCTACAACGCTGGTCTTAATAAGTGTGCCCCAAAACATCTTTATTTTTGGACTAGAAATAGAGGCTTCATAGAGATCTCTGGAGCTAAAGATCATTCTGCAAGCATAGCTAACCAGCTTTGCCAAAGCTGTTCAATAAAAAGCATTATGGTTTTGGGCTCTCCTGGATATAATAGCTTTATAAAGATGGTAGCTATCTGTATCTCAATAGCAAAGTTTAAGGTATCAGTTGATATGTTCCAAATTCTTCATCTAAGTGATACTCCCGCATCGCTTACCAGCATGTCACGTCATGTCATGGACTGAAGCTTGACATTTAAAATGAATGTCCACCTTTAAACATGTGTTCCTTTTTGACCTTCATACTGTAGGTCCAATTTGTTTTTGTGCAGATTGTTTTTTTTATAATTTGTCTTTACGGAGCTCAGAGCTCTGAATCCTCATGACCATTGAGAGAGACACTGCAGATGGTTTCATGAAACTCCCTCTAGTAGTGAAAATGGAAAGATAGTATTTTCTCATTTAACGTTTGACTGTAGGAGAAGAAGCAGGGATTTATTTTTGAGCTCTGGCAAAAAAAATCTAACTTTCCTTAAAAATTTGTATAAAGTAAATTACCACAGAATTTTAGATATAAACATGAAATTATGTTCAAAGGTGGACATTCACTTTAAATTAGATTATATCTTGGAGGAGCTATCTGATGCTAATATCATCATTTTAGAGGTTCTTAAGAAGATATATGTTTAACTGCTACATCCTTAAATTTCCCTATCTGGCAAAACCAAGTGAATAAGTGGAGGCATATTACCATATGTGATATATATATATATATATATATATATATATATATATATATATATATATACACTCTAAAGTAGAGAGAGGGGTACATGCAAATACATAGAATACTGTTTCAATATATGTAAAGTCAGAAAACTTCAGTCCTATCAGATGCATCAATATTTTATGACTACTCATCCCCAAAGTGTTCAGCTTATCATTATTTTTTTCTTATATTTTTTTTTTGGGGGGGGGGGGGGGGTTGCAGTTTTATTAAATTCTCAAAACTTCTATAAAGTTCCTATACATGAAAAAAAATATTCCTTCAAGTACAGGTGGTCAAATCTATAAAGATGGAAATTCTGCAATGTACGTTTCAAAGCAGGGAAGGGAATTTTAAGAGGTTTTAGGAGTTTTCCAATGAAGTGGTTCACATTTAGGTACCCTTTACATCTCTTTTCAGTTCCTTGCTGGTTTAACTTCTGCAGACTTTACTCCAGTGCATTTCTCCCAGTAAGTTAAAGAAGACATAAATTCTGATTTTACACACTGTCAGCGTACTATGAGATTTTATAGTAAAGCAGGAAAGGAGCATTGAGAAAACATTTCTATTGCATTTTGAAAGCAAAACACTGAGTTTTCTGGGGTTTTATTGCCATATACAATCAGCGAGTTGTGCCAGTTTAAGCTTTTATGGAATATCAGTACAATTTAATTTGCAATTCTACTCCTCTTCTTTGAATAAAGATGGATTTCATTTCAAAAAGCCCTGTACCTTTCCGTGTTCACATAAATATTGGAGAGGAGATAGCATTCTAAAGTATTTTCCATGCTCTTAATGTAGCTGTGGAAGAAAACTAAATTTGAACAATACCCCTTGACATTGCTCATTTATCTATTTGCAATTTGTTTGCATGAACTACTTGGACTTATTTTTATAAGAAGGTAAAGATTATAGTAGTAAAAAAATAGTTATCGGTAATTAAATATAAATACCCATAAGCAGTGAACAGAAGAAATCTACATGGTTTGCCTCATCTTGACAACCGCTTACTTGATTAAAGCTCATCCGGTAGGTCAGGCTTCAAAATAGTCTCCTAGGACTGGATCCAACCCTTTTCAAGCTCTTTAACACCAAGAGGAGATTAGTAATGTTGGCTGACAAAGTGATAGAATGCAACATATATGCTGATGGGTAAACGGATGGGAGCATGTAGTAACAAAGAGCTTGTTTAATAACACACTGTACTCTGATTCTTTTTAATTTGAAAACTGGTCCCTTTTAGTGGTGGTTCCCTTCTGTCTTCTGACCTTTAAAACGGTGCCTGGCATTATTAGGGAAAAGTGCAAAAGTTTGGAATTCACTAGAATCCAAATGTTTGCAAAGTTTGTAACAAATTTGATATGTTTAGAATTGATTTCCTCATCTCTAGTGGTTTTGGCATTTTCTATGATGCATAGGTATATATATATATATATATATATATATATATATATATTACACCACATTGTGTGGGATTTGAGAGGATCAAAAGATACTTTTTATGTCTTTGCTTTTTATAGCTATTTTTAATGTTTCCGTAAACGTTTGTATGACTACCTTATCCAATATGTTTATCCCTCTATTATTAACTCTGTGTGTTTTCCTATACAAGTTTGTAGAAAATGCCTTTTTTGTTATGCTTAGTTTACATTTGGTTATTATATATCAATAAATGTGTAAAAAAAATATCATCGTGTCTGTTCTTTGCATTTATTATACTTTCTAGTTAGTAAAATAAAACAAAGATTAACCTTCCAAATACTTACTTTCATTTACTTTGTACTGAACCTAAATTATTTCACATTTTCTTCTCCGGTCATGTCTAAAGCCATGTACAAAATCCTGTTTCCTGCTAGCAGAATGCAGTGTATTGTGGGAGATGACAGCTACAGCAGTACTGTGACCCTTGATGTGAATGGACACAATATAAATGGAAACCAGTACCACTTAAGTCACATAGAGGAGTGAAAAGCTATCAAGCCTTTTCTTTAGGTGCTGTCATTTTATTTAGAACGTAAAGGGGTTGTCTTTTATGTCCAAGTTATTTTTTGTTCTTTGTATGTTTCTAACTAAGCAAATGTAAGGGGTTTCTAATTCACTTACTTAATCTCCAGTGGCCCCGTCCTCCTAGTTAACTGAGGTCACTAGACCTGTGATGTCAGCTTCTTTCCCTGCTCTGATGACGTTCCATGCACAAGCCTGAGGGAGCAGGAGGAGCAGCTCAGCCTCTGTGCATGGAACTTCACAGTGATGGCTCTGCTGGCATGAGCAACAAGCCATGCCATCTGCACTGCCCAATCTTCTGGCCACGGCCCATGAACTGCCCGATCTGCTGGCTGAGCTGTCTGCCCTGTGTCTACCCTCCCACTGAATTTGTCGGTAAAATGTAACCCCTTCTACTGTCAGCAGCACAGACTCATGTCAGGAGGCTCTGCCTCAGGTACTGAGCAGCTGCAGGGTTTCCTCTTCTCCAGACACTGAAGAGATAAATGCTGTGCACAGGATCCTTCCTCCCTCCTCACCCTGCAAACACAGAGCTGGCAAAGAATGGAGGAGTTCTCTCCTCTGTACTCTTCTGCTAGCTATAAGGTAGTGTCTCTAGAGCATTGCACAAGAACAGGTAGGGGGGGAGATCCTGTGGGTATCAGCAGTGTCATTGTACTGTACAGCTGGGACTTGTAATCCCACACATACAACATGAATATCCCAGTATTCAGACTGCAGACAAGGCAGCAATTTTATTCACTCCCTTTGCAGAGCAGAGGAAAACCTCAGAGATTGGTGTTACATTACCCCACAGCTCTGCAACTGCATGTCAAAAAAGGGGCCAGAACAGAACTAGGGAAACGAGGAAATATATATTGTTTTGCCTCAAGCATGATTAGCTTATGTATATATTGCTGACCATCAGATTTACAGTGCTTTATTTTGTTTCACATAACTTGGCCGACCCCTTTAAAGGCATGGTCCATCCTTTCTAAGTAAGCTGATTGTCGTGAACCCACTATGATCATCTGGTGGAAGCTGTCCATGAGTCTTCAACTTATTTTCTTCTTTCGGAGCAAGAGCTGCTCTTTGTGGCAGTTCTCTGCTCTTATTAATAGAGGACCACTTTATGGATTTCACGTGGTCTAATATATTTATGGACACGTGTTGTGCTAAGTAGACAAACCTTTTAAGACTATATGAAACTCACAGAAATCAAAGTAAAGTATAATGATGAAAATGCCTATTTTATCCTCTCCATGGTATCTTAAGAGTTCAGACTCTTCCTGCCATACTAGTACTGGGCTCAGTCATTCAGATGTCTTTCTACTTTTGACCCCTCTCAAACTACACAATCATGCAGCAGCATTCCCTCCTCTCCCCTCCTCTCTGCCTTCTAGTTACTGCATTAATGCAGTTAGAATGTTTTAAGGGACTGTGAGGTCATTTTTAACAGTTATAAAGGGCTTGTAGGAAGGGAAAGAAGAACTACAGTACAGGCTGTTGGAAGGTTAGGAAGATATCACTTTTTCAAATAATAGTATATGACAAATTTTCATGTATTCTCATGAATTCCTAAGAAGCACACTTTAGCTGCACACATAATACTTCTATCATAGATGACATAAATCTTAGATTTCCAAAACAAAGTGCAATGACCTATTTATTTATTTTACTTTTACTAATTAATTCCAGTATTCATCCAGTAAATAATAAATCTGGGAATAGTGTTTAACAATTCACTAATATATAATTGAAAAGTCTGTATATTAAACCTGAATATATTGTCCTTACGCTGTTAACTATGGTCTCTGAAAAGCTGCCAACAGAAACCTTCCAGTTAGCACCATGTTCCTGCCTTTATCTAGGTAGCACCTGGCGTGTTGACACAGTTAAGTCAACCAGTAGATAATTGGTGTTATCTGTGTTTTCACACCAGCCACCCAGCCCTGTTACTTTCAGCATATCAGAAAGATTTGGCCTTTTTACATTGAATTCTTGAGTCATGAGGCATTAACTGACTGCCGCATTGTATAGTCAAGATTGAACACTAAAGAATATCCCCATTGCAGCCCAAACTAATGAGCGCTGAGCGGTTGTTATGAAAGCTTTATGGAGTCAGGGTCATATTTGCTGATAGAGAAGCACCAGGCAACAATGACTGAGGAGCCTGGGTCAGAAAATGTACCAGTACTAACTCTATGAAGCTGTATTGGTTTTCAACAAACCAGAGTATTGATAATGACCATCATTACAGGGTAAAAAGAGAAATTTTATAGTAAATATTATTAAATCAACATAGCCAAATACTGATATTTGTGAAGAGCATCAAGACAGACTTCATTCTCACTGTCACGCTTATTAAAATGGAGGGCTAAATGCTGACATGAAATATTAATGGGGTATTGTCATGATTTTTTGAAAAATGAAAATCGGGCATATTTTATTACATGACAATCTTTCTAAATCACTAGAAACAGCCCTTTACCTCTGTTAGAATAGCAGCCTGTGCCAGCCACTGCCTGGCTCCCCTGAGCAGGCATGGGTACCCCATCCCTTACCCTTCTTTGCTTCCTGACTTACCAGTGGTCTGGACCTGTATGCTCTCATCTGCCACCTGCAGTGGGTCTGGCCACCAGAATTCCATGTGCTGCTGCTACCCCGCTCCTCTTTTGTAGGGCATGGCCTGCGCTTTCTTTTCTAGCCAGTTTTTTAGGAGGCCCTTGCACTTAGTCTCAGCCTCTTAAATGGGCCAACGTGCTTTGAGCCCGGAAGAGTTCCGAAGTTCATCACTAAAGATTTTACTGCATATAACCACAGCGCTAACCGCAGAATAAATTTTGGTTTTCGATCGACATACTTCAATAAAGTAAACGCTGAATAAAATTAGTTTTTTCACCAAAATAAGTCAAAAAACAGTTTACCGCATACAACTGCAGCGCTGAACGCTGATTAAAATTTGTTTTTCCACCGAAATACATCACAAAAGATTTTACCGCATATTACCACAGCACTGAATGCTGAATACGATTTGTTTTTCCACCGAAATCCGTCACAAAATATTTTTCCCGCATAGAATGGCAGCGCTGAACGCTGAAAAAAAATTGTTTTTCCACGGAAATACATCACAAAAGATTTTACAGCATATTGCAACAGCGCTGAATAAGATTTGTTTTTTCACCGAAATTCGTCACTAAAGATTTTACCGCATAGAACTGTAGCGCTGAACGCTGAATAAAATTTGTTTTTACATCGAAATAAGTCACAAAAGATTTTACCACATATAACGTAGCATGGAGATGGAGAGTGTGTTTGGATTCCCCCCACACTATACGGGCATCTCAGAAATGAACCACTGCTCCCGAGAGCAGCTACTAGGAAGGTCAGGGAGCCTCCTGGTCATCCGGCATCTATTCGATCCGCTGAAGGATGATTTTGAAAGTGTGTAGAAGCCTCACTGAGCCCCCATGCTGCAGATTTATCATGCAGACATCATGGAGATTTTACCGCATATAACTACAGTGCTGAACGCTGAATAAAATTAGTTTTTCGACCGCAATACGTCAATAAAGATTTTACCACATATAACTGCAGTGCTGAACGCTTAATGCAATTTGTTATTCCACTGAAATACATCTGTAAAGATTTTACCGCATATAAGTGCAGCACTGAACGCTGAATAAGATTTGTTTTTCCACCGAAATACGTCACAAAAGATTTTACCACATATAACTGCAGCGCTGAACGCTGAATACAATTACTTTTTCTACCAAAATACATCAATAAAGATTTTACCGCATATAACTGCAGCGCTAAACACTGAATACAATTACTTTTTCTACCAAAATACATCAATAAAGATTTTACCGCATATAACTGCAGCGCTGAACACTGAATACAATTACTTTTTCTACCAAAATACATCAATAAAGATTTTACCGCATATAACTGCAGCGCTGAACACTGAATACAATTACTTTTTCTACCAAAATACATCAATAAAGATTTTACCGCATATAACTGCAGCGCTGAACACTGAATACAATTACTTTTTCTACCAAAATACATCAATAAAGATTTTACTGCATATAACTGCAGCGCTGAACACTTAATACAATTTGTTATTCCACTGAAATACATCTGTAAAGAAATACTGCATATAAGTACAGCGCTGAACGCTGAATAAGATTTATTTTTCCACCAAAATACGTCACAAAAGATTTTACTACAAGAAAATTTAGACTAGCACATACATAATCACAGGTGCATATCCTTAAAGCAAACATGGTTAATAATAAAATGGCTGCATAACATTTCACATACAAACAATAGAGCTGAGAAATGGGGATCATTCTAAATTAAAGTGGTATTATACCTACTATAAATGGAAAAATAGAAGCTCTTTGCGCACATTTTTGTTCAAACGTGTGTCGGGCCTATCTACCAGGAGTCAAGGTGGCTTCCGCAGATGGCTACCTAACACTAACAAACCGCCTCTCTTGGACTTACCTAAGCCTGTTAGCGTTAGGTAGCCATCTGCGGAAGCCACCTTGATGCCTGGTAGATGGGCCCGACACACGTTAGATCAAAAATGTGCACAAAGAGCTTCTATTTTTCCATTTATAGTAGGTATAATACCACTTTAATTTAGAATGATCCCCATTTCTCAGCTCTATTGTTTGTATGTGAAATGTGCAGCCATTTTATTGTCAACAAAAGATTTTACCACATATAACTGCAGCGCTGAACACTGAATACAATTTGTTTCTCCACCGAAATACATCAATAAAGATTTTACCGCATATAAGTACAGCGCTGAACGATGAATAAGATTTGTTTTTCCACCGAAATACATCTCAAAAGGTTTTACCGCATCTAACTGCGACCGAAATACATCAATTAAGATTTTACCACATATAACGGAGCATGGAGATGGGGAGGGTATTCGGATTCCCCCGCACTATACGGAAGTCTCAGAAATGAACCACTGCACCCGACAGCAGCTCCTGGGAAGGTCAGGGAGCGTCCCGGTTATCCAGCATCTATTCGCTCCGCTGCAGGATGATTTTGAAAGTGTGTAGAAGCCACACAGGGCCCCCACGCTGCCGATTTATCATGGAGACATCATGTAGATTTTACGCATATAACCACAGTGCTGACCGCTGAATAAATTTAGTTTTTAGACCGAAATACTTCCATAAATATTTTACTACATATAACCGCAGCAGTTGATGACTGCTACCGCCGATACTTCCGTGAACTCCTGCACCACTACTTCCCGGGTAGGTATGCTGCTGCGAAGCAGGAACTCTACCCCGGGCACATTTGGCTCCTGACCTCCCACTGCTGCCACCCTTCTGACTCCCAGCCATGCTTTCAACACATATAACCGCCGACGTGAACCGAGAATATATTTTTCTTTTTGTACTGAAATAGGCCAGTAAACGCTTTCAGCAGAAATAAATGCACCAGTGAAGTGCGTATATACAGTTGGGCAAAAAAGTATTTAGTCAGCCACCAATTGTGCAAGTTCTCCCACTTAAAAAGATGAGAGAGGCCTGTGATTTTCACTATAGGTACATTGAGAGACAGAATGGGGGGAAAGAATAAAGGAAATCACATTGTAGGATTTCTAATGAATTAATTGGTAAATTCCTTGGTAAAAAAAAGTATTTGGTCACCTACAAACAAGCAAGATTTCTGGCTCTCACAGACCTGTTACTTCTTCTTTAAGAGGTGCCTCTGTCCTCCACTCATTACCTGTATTAATGGCACCTGTTGGAACTTGTTATCAGTATAAAAGACACCTGTCCACAACCTCAAACAGTCACACTCCAAACTCCACTATGGCCAAGACCAAAGAGCTGTCGAAGGACACTAGAAACAAATTGTAGACCTGCATCAGGCTGGGAAGAGTGAATCTGCAATAGGCAAGCAGCTTGGTGTGAAGAAATCAACTGCAGGAGCAATTATTAGAAAATGGAAGACATACAAGACCACTGATAATCTCCCTCGATCTGGGTCTCCACGCAAGCTCTCACCCCGTGGGGTCAAAATGATCACAAGAACGGTGAGCAAAAATCCCAGTACCACACGGGGGGACCTAGTGAATGACCTACAGGGAGCTGGGACCAAAGTAACAAAGGCTACCATCAGTAACACACTACGCCGCCAGGGACTTAAATCCTGCAGTGCCAGACGTGTCCCCCTGCTTAAGCCAATACATACCCGTCTGAAGTTTGCTGGAGAGCATTTGGATGATCCAGAAGAGGATTGGGAGAATAGTCATATGGTCAGATGAAACCAAAGTAGAACTTTTTGGTAAAAACTCAAATCGTCGTGTTTGGAGGAGAAAGAATGCTGAGTTGCATCCAAAGAACACTATACCTACTGTAAAGCATGGGGGTGGAAACATCATGCTTTGGGGCTGTTTTTCTGCAAAGGGACCAGGACGACTGACCTGTGTAAAGGAAAGAATGAATGGGGCCATGTATCGTGAGATTTTGAGTGAAAACTTCCTTCCATCAGAAAGGGCATTGAAGATGAAACGTGGCTGGGTCTTTCAGCATGACAATGATCCCAAACACACCGCCCAGGCGACGAAGGAGTTGAAAGTCCGTGTTGCCCAGCGACAGCCCCAAAACATCACTGCTCTAGAGGAGATCTGCATGGAGGAGTGGGCCAAAATACCAGCAACAGTGTGTGAAAATCTTGTCAAGACTTACAGAAAACATTTGACCTCTATCATTGCCAACAAAGGGTATATAACAAAGTATTGAGATTAACTTTTGTTATTGACCAAATACTTATTTTCCACCATAATTTGCAAATACATTCTTTAAAAATCAGACAATATGATTTGGATTTTTTTTTCTCATTATGTCTCTCATAGTTCAGGTATACCTATGATGAAAATTACAGGCCTCTCTCATCTTTTTAAGTGGGAGAACTTGCACAATTGGTGGCTGACTAAATACTTTTTTGCCCCACTGTATTTTTCTTTCTGTACTGAAATAGGCCACTGAACACTTTTGCCACAAATAAGTGCACTAGTGAAGTTCATATATTTTTTTCTTTCTGTACTGAAATCGGCCACTAAACCCTTTTGCCACAAATAACTGCACCAGTGAAATGCGTATATTTTTTTCTTTCTATAATGAAATAGGCCACTGAACACTTTTGCCACAAATAAGTGCACCAGTGAAGTGCGTTTATAAATTTTTTGTAGTACTGAAATACGCCCCTATACGCTTTCACCAGAAATAACTGCAAAAGTGCAGTGCGTATATATTTTTCTTTTTTTACTGTAATACTCCCCTATACACTTTCAACATAAATAACTGCAGAAGTGAACTGAGAATATATTTTTCTTGTTGGACTAAAATAGGCCACTACATACGCTTTCACCAGAATTAACTGCAGAAATGCACTGAGAATATTTTTTTCTTGTTGTACTGGAATACGACCCTATACGCTTTGACCGAAAAAAAACTAAAGAGTCAAGTGCGTATATATTTTTCTTGCAGTACTGAAATACGCCCTGTGGGGATTCACTCTGGTAGGCAGGTTAGCGACGCAGTATAGAGGCAACCTCAAAGTCTTCAACTTAAACAGTTCAGTGTTTATTCACATAGAAGGCAAAACAAAATGACAGTCCGCAGTCTTGGTGTTCGTTCACACCATGGAAAGTCCACAGAACAAAACATTCACCTTGTGAGAAGTTTTTTATCAGCCGTCCACAGCAGGCTTTAGAGGCCTGTTTTCCAGCATGCGGCTCTCAGCCCTTTAGCACGGCACACAGCTTCAGATCCCAAAACACAGAGACTCCATATCTTCACTGTGAGATGGAGGATAATCCACCACACCTGACAGTGCTGACTGCTTTTATAAGCCTCCAAAGGCCCGGTCTGCAACATGAGGAATAGCCACCCACCCAGCACTTTGGCTTTTCCCAGTAAGAGCCGTCCGGGAACAGCTTACAGCCATACTAACCAGCTGAAGTGTCAGACTGCCATAATGACATTTCAGGGGGAAAAAAACGAACCTCGGAACCTCGGTGACACATGCCGCCCATGAATGATGACCCCTTGTTCCTTCTTACAGCCCCTATCTGCTTTAACCAGAAATAACTGCAACAGTGCGTATATTTTTTTCTTTTTTTCTGAAATACGCCCCTATACGCTTTCACCAGAAATAACTGCAGAAGTGAAATGCGTATATATTTTTCTTGTAGTACTGATATAGGATACTAGAAATACTAAGATATAAGCCTTTAAAGGCTTTTCAATATAGCACTTGCAGCCCAATAACAAATTGCTGGAATGACAGAGCTGCCTAAATGGCTATTTGGGTCCCCAAATAATCATTCCCTGCACTTGTAAATCGCTTTCCTATAAATGTCCCTAGGGCCTTCTGACGTCTCTCCCTGCACTAAGATGCTGTGAAATGATTCCTCCCTATCTTTTCCCTGCACCTATAAATAATTTTTTCTGTCTTTTTTTTCCACAATCGTTTTTCCACTTGCTGTCCCTAGTGCCTTCACATATCTGTCCCTGCACTCTGAACGCTGGAAAATGGCAGAATCTAAAATGGCTGCCGTATTTATAGGGCTGTTACATCACAGGGCTGGCCGGCTGCTGATTGGCTGCATGCAGGTGTCATGGAACCATGAACCAGACGTACAACAAGAGATAAGTGGAAATAAGAAGGCTTTATTGAAAATCAAGCTGTAAGGCAAAAGTCCAAACGGATGGCTAAACCGAAGCAGGGTCTTGCGAAGCCAGAGGTCAGGAACCAGAAGGGTAGTCAGACGAAGCCTGGATCAGGAACCAGCAGGGTAGTCAGACGAAGCCTGGATCAGGAACCAGCAGGGTAGTCAGACGAAGCCAGGATCAGGAACCAGCAGGGTAGTCAGACGAAGCCAGGATCAGGAACCAGAAGCAGCAGCAGTCTTAGAAGCATGTGAACACAGGAGGACCAAGCAAGGAACTGAAGCCACAGACCTCCTATATATATGAGCTAGGCATCCAGCTCCTCCCAGTGGGAAGGAGAAGCCGCAGGGTGGGAGGCTACAAGAAACCCAGAAACCAAGATGGCCACCAGCACATGTCAAACGAAGGAGAACAGCAAGAAGGTAAGACCATGACAGTACCTCCTCCGCGGAGTAAAGAACGGTTTCTGAGGGAAGCGTGCGTGGAAGGCTCGGAGCAAGGCAGGAGCATGGACATCTGCGGAGGGAACCCAGGAACGCTCCTCTGGACCATAACCACGCCAATGGACCAAAAACTGCACCCGACCGCGGACCAGGCGTGAGTCCAGGATATTGCTCACCTCATACTCCTCACGATTGCCCACTTGGACCGGACGAGGCCGAGGAAGTGAAACGATTACACACCAGTGGCTTCAACAGGGAGACATGAAACACGTTGGAGATCCGCATGCCAGGAGGAAGCGCAAGGGCATAGGCTACCGGGTTTACCCTGCGAAGCACTCGGAAGGGACCAACAAAGCGAGGCGCCAGCTTGGGAGTGGGCACTCGAAGGTTGAGGTTGCGGGTGGACAACCATACGCGGTCTCCGACCTGGTAGGAAGGAGCGGGCGCTCGTCTGCGATCAGCCTGGAGTCTCTGGCGCTGCGCAGAGACCTCAAGGGACCTCTGGATCTGTACCCAAGAAGCACGTAGGACGGAAAGGTGATCCTCCACAGCCGGAATATCCTGGGGAGAGAATACCTCCGGTAACACGGCAGGTTGGAACCCATAATTGGCCATGAAGGGAGACGTCCCAGAGGAAGAGTTCACCGCCGTGTTCCTGGCAAACTCAGCCCAAGGCAGGAGGTCAACCCAATTGTCTTGGTGATCGGAGACATAGCAACGAAGGAATTGCTCCAAGGCCTGATTGGCTCGTTCTGCGGCCCCATTGGACTGAGGGTGGTAGGCCGAGGAGAAAGAGAGATGAATCCCCAACTGGGAGCAAAAGGCGCGCCAGAACCTGGACACAAACTGACTCCCCCGATCCGACACAATCTCCTTGGGCAAACCGTGCAACCGGAAGACCTCCCTGGCAAAAATCGAGGCCAACTCTTGTGCAGAGGGTAACTTCTTGAGAGGAACACAGTGGCACATTTTGGAAAACCGATCCACAATCATGAGAATGACCGTATGGCCTCGGGATGCAGGGAGGTCCACAATGAAATCCATTCCCAGGTGTGACCATGGACGCTCCCCGGTGGCTATGGGTTGCAAAAGGCCCAACGGAAGGTGCCGAGGGGACTTACTCTGGGCACAAACGGAGCATGCCGCTACATATGCGGCGATGTCGGAACGTAGAGAAGGCCACCAGAACAGACGTGAAACAGCCCAGGACAGCTGATTCTTTCCAGGATGCCCCGCGGCCTTGGAGTTATGGTAGGTTCGCAACAACCGAGTGCGCAACTCCTCAGGCACAAAACATCTGCCGTTGGGTCTCCCAGAGGGAGCACCAGATTGAGCTGCCAAAATCTGCTCACCCAGGGGAGAGGTCAGGCTGGTGCGAATGGCGGCCAGGATCTGATTCGGAGGTATGACCGAAGTCGGAATCGACTCCTCCCCGGACAGCTCGGAGTACTGCCGTGATAAGGCATCCGCTCTGATGTTCTTGGAACCGGGTAGGTAGGAGACCACTGGGCTGGGGCCACTGTAAGACAGCCGAAAC
Source organism: Bufo gargarizans (assembly GCF_014858855.1). NCBI lineage: Eukaryota > Metazoa > Chordata > Amphibia > Anura > Bufonidae > Bufo > Bufo gargarizans. Next base: position 87,715,034 of record NC_058083.1, read on the forward strand.
CTTCTCAGGATCCATGGAGAACCCCTCAGCGGAAATGATGTAACCTAAGAAGGTTACCTGGGATCGGTGAAATTCGCATTTCTCAAGCTTACCGAACAGCTTGTTCTCTCATAACCGTTGCAACACTCGTCTGACATCCAGAATGTGGGCCTCCATGGATTCAGAATATACCAAGATGTCATCCAAATAGACCACCACACATTGCTGCAACAGGTCACGGAAAACATCGTTGATGAATTCCTGGAAGACTGCGGGCGCATTGCACAACCCAAAGGGCATAACCAAGGATTCATAATGACCGGTCCTGGTGTTAAACGCGGTCTTCCACTCATCGCCCGCCTTGATCCTTACCAGGTTATATGCCGCCCTCAGGTCGAGTTTGGTAAAGACCGTGGCCCCTTTGAGGCGATCGAACAGCTCGGAAATCAAGGGTATCGGGTAAGCGTTCTTGATCGTGATGCGATTGAGACCCCTGTAATCGATGCAAGGCCTCAACTCACCGCCCTTCTTTTTCACAAAGAAAAATCCAGCCCCTGCCGGGGAAGAGGATTTGCGAAAGTGTCCGCGTGAAAGCGCCTCCCTCACGTACTCCTCCATGGCCTCATTCTCCGCTACCGACAGTGGATAGACTTTGCCACGAGGAGGAACGGCACCAGATTGTAACTCTATGGCACAATCGTATGGGCGGTGCGGAGGTAGGGCAACCGCACGCACCTTATCGAATACATCCCGGTACTCCTCGTATTCAGGAGGCAACAGAGAGTCCGAGGAAGTACACAGCAACTTGACAGGCCCATGGATGCAACTAGCCCCACACTGCGGTGACCACGAGAGGATCTCGGCCGATCTCCAATCGAAAGTCGGATTATGCTTCTGGAGCCAGGGGTACCCCAAGACCACCGAGTAGTGTGGAGACGAAATAACCTGGAGACAGACCGACTCTCTGTGAACGGCACCAATGGCCATCCCCACTGGAAGGGTCTCCTGAGTCACGTGTGGCGGCAGAAGGGGTCTGCCGTCTATCGCCTCAAGAGCCAGTGGGGAACCTCGAGACTGCAGAGGAATGGAATTGGCGGCAGCGAACACACTATCAATGAACAAACCACCAGCACCAGAGTCCACCAACGCCTGGGTCGTCACCGAGCCCCCGACCCAGGAGAGGACAACAGTAATCAGTGGTTTGTCAACACGGGAAACCGGGGACGAGGAGACTCCACCCAAGATCTGCCCCCGACAGGATCTCAGGTGCGAGCGTTTCCCGGACGGTTCGGACATGCCAACCGAAAATGCCCACCGAGACCACAGTACATGCAACGGCCCTCGCGTCTCCGGAGTACCCTCTCCCCCTCGGACAGGCGAGCAAACCCCAGCTGCATGGGTTCACCCCCAGACAAGTCATCCCCAGGAGGCGTGGGAGGAGAGGGAGGCACGGGTGGGACAGCAAACGTAGGCGCCAATCTGTTAGAAGACCTCCGCAGGCTGTCCTTAAAGGAAGGTCTCTCCCTGAGTCTGGTGTCAATCAAAATCAGGAAAGAAATAAGAGACTCGAGCTCCACTGGTAGGTCCTTAGCTGCAACCTCATCCTTCAAGGCATCCGAGAGACCATGAGAGAAAGCAGCGACCAGAGCCTCATTATTCCAGCCCACCTCTGCTGCCAGGGTACGAAACTCAATGGCGTATTCAGCTACGGATCGTGAACCCTGTCTGATGGACATAAGGAGCTTCGCAGCAGAGGCAGCACGAGCCGGCACATCGAATACCTTCCGAAGAGAAGCAACAAAACCGGAAAACTCGGCAACCACCGGATTGTTGTTCTCCCATAAAGGGCTGGCCCAGGCCAAGGCCTTGTCCGAGAGCAGCGAGATCAAGAAGCCCACCTTTGATCTCTCAGTAGGAAAGGCATGTGGCAGCAACTCGAAATAAATGCCCACCTGGTTAAGGAAACCTCGGCACTGAGTTGGCTCTCCCCCAAAGCGCTGTGGAAGGGGGGCAGAACCGGTCATACCCCGAAACACCGCAGGCGCAGCAACAGGTGTCGGGGTAGACTCTGGCGCAACAACCGGAGCGGCAGTAGGAGCGGGCCCAGGAGCGACAACCGACCCATCGGCAACGGAAGCTAAATGAGCCGTGCGTTCAAGCAGGGTTTGCAACGCCACAGCGAACCGACCCAACAGGTGATCCTGCTGATCAAGTCTGGCAACCAGCGTAGGTAGCGAGGATGGCCCTGTACCGTCAGAATTCATGGCTTGGTCCTAATGTCATGGAACCATGAACCAGACGTACAACAAGAGATAAGTGGAAATAAGAAGGCTTTATTGAAAATCAAGCTGTAAGGCAAAAGTCCAAACGGATGGCTAAACCGAAGCAGGGTCTTGCGAAGCCAGAGGTCAGGAACCAGAAGGGTAGTCAGACGAAGCCTGGATCAGGAACCAGCAGGGTAGTCAGACGAAGCCTGGATCAGGAACCAGCAGGGTAGTCAGACGAAGCCAGGATCAGGAACCAGCAGGGTAGTCAGACGAAGCCAGGATCAGGAACCAGAAGCAGCAGCAGTCTTAGAAGCATGTGAACACAGGAGGACCAAGCAAGGAACTGAAGCCACAGACCTCCTATATATATGAGCTAGGCATCCAGCTCCTCCCAGTGGGAAGGAGAAGCCGCAGGGTGGGAGGCTAAAAGAAACCCAGAAACCAAGATGGCCGCCAGCACATGTCAAACGAAGGAGAACAGCAAGAAGGTAAGACCATGACAGCAGGCATGTCAATCTGGGTGATCCCGCCTTCCCAGAGTTCCTTGTGAAGCCTCTAATGGTAGATTCATGCATTCTGATGTCAGTAGGAGTGAGAGCTACCTGTAGGTGCTGGGATCAAATTCTGGGGTTCAGAGATACTTTCTTCAGCATCTTGAGTTCAGCTCTCGGGCTGAATTTGCTGGGATGGCCTAGCCCAGGAATGTTAAAAGAAAACCTGAGAAAGCTTAACCTGTGAAGCCCCCTGAAATAAACTTAGCTGGTGGTCAGCTATGGACACGGCGACTCCATTAATTTCTATAGGAGTTCCAGAGACACTATGCATTCGACTATTTTCGGAGCGCTGATAGAAATGATTGGAGCTGCCGTGCACATGCCCAGTCATTCTGTTTATTTCAGGCTGCTCCACAAGGTACGTGGCCCCCATACTTGTGATTGGTGAGGGTCCCCCACCAATCTAATAGTTATACCCTATCCTGTGGATAAGGGATAACTTAACCTGAATACCCTTTTAACCATTGTTTAATTTTCCACTTGTATATGATTAGTGTTGAGCGAACCGAAGCATTCGAAATGTCGATACGCAACTAATCTCATTTCCTTGTGCTTCGTGGTAACAAATCAGTTTTTCCTAAAATGGCTGCGACATTTATTACAAAGTAAAGGTAAGAAGCCAGAGAATGTGAGATCATCCATAATGCCGTGCAGCCAGCCAATATGCAGATCCCGCATGGTCTCCACCATTGTTCTGCGAGCTGAGCATAGGGAGAGAGACGTGGCAAGTGCTCATGCGCTAGGGACAGTGTTGCTGAAAATTATTGATAGAAGAATATTGGAGAGGGAGAGTGTAGGGAGAGTGCAGGGAGAGTGCAGGGAGAGTGCAGGGAGAGTGCAGATAGACTTATTCTGCATCATTTTTTATTTATTTTTTCCTATATTCACTTATTCCTACATTAGCAAAATCCTCAAAACGAGACCTTGGCATATTATATTAACCACCTCCCGACCGCCTAACGCACCGATGCGTCCGGGAGGTGGTTGATTTGTTCCTCCTGGACGCATCGGTGCGTCATCTCGCGAGACGCGAGATTACGTCACAGCCGGCCCGCGCATGCGCATCGCGGGCCGGCATTTCGTAGCCAAGTATTTCGTCAGCAGCCTGCCGGCCACGATCATTGGCTGGCAGGTTGCTGATTTTTAAAAAATCCAATCAGCAGCCATTTAACCCCACATATTAGTAAATATGATGGGGTTATATGGCTGCTGTGCTCCTCTGCTCCTTCTTTTGGTCGGTTGGTTCCAGCAGAGGAGCAGAGGAGCACACATCACTGTGAGTACCCACTACACCACATACTAGCCCCAGATCACCCCAATTAACCCTTTGATCACCCCTTTGATCGCCCCTGTCAATCACTAGTGAAAGGAAAAAAGTGATCAGTGCAAACTGTCACTTTTTTTTTCACTGGTATTGACCGATAGGTTTCAGTATAGTTTAGGCCCCTTGGTTAGGTAGTTTAGGGATCGGTTAGCGCCCAGCCCACCGCACCGCAGTCCGTTATTCGCTGATTAGCGTATCGCTAATCAGCATTTGTACTTTTATAGTATCTGGAAGTGATCAAAACTGATCACGGTCAGATCTATAATAGTACTAGTGTCACTTTAGTTCTCCCTCCACCCAAAACGCAGTGTTTGCCCGATCAGGCCTGATCGGTCGCCCACACGTGCGTTCGCCCACGCCCGCCCCACCGCAGTGACAAAAAAAATTTTTTTTTTTGATCGCTGCACATTCACTTTACACGCACTGCGGCGATAAAAAAATCAGTTTTGATATTTTTTATCAACCGCAGCAGCCTCCGGTACTTCGCTAGCCTCCCATTTGTAAGACAGGCTTGCTTTTTTTTTCTTGGGTAGTCTCAGGGAATACCCCTAAATTTAGTTGCCCACATGTCTAACAGGGGGTATTCTTCTGAAGAGGCCTACAGGCTTCTGACCCAGTCGGATGAGGAGTGGGAACCCTCATCTGATGAATCCAGCGGGTCAGAATACGAACCTGTAGAAAGCAGTGGCTCTCTGACCCAAAGTTCGGACGAGGAGGCTGAGGTCCCTGATAGCAGCAGGCGTACCCGGCCCCGTGTCGCTAGACCGCAGGTTGCGCAGGATCCGCTTCAAGAGCAGCAGAGTGGGGCTGGTGCTGTCGGATTACGTGGTGAGGCATACACCAGCAGCCCAGCCCTTCCTGGACCTAGTACCAGCACTGCCGTAGAACATGGTGAAGTAGCGAGCACCAGAAGGGCAGTTGAAGCTGGTACGGTGGCACGTGCAGTAGTGACCCCGTCGCAGCCACCGCAAAGACGTGCCCGTAGAGCCCCTAAAATCCCAGAGGTGCTGGCAAACCCTGATTGGCAGTCCCCAACTTCAGCCGCACCTGTAGTTCCCCCTTTCACCGCCCAGTCTGGAGTTCGGGTTGAGACAGCTCAGATCGGTTCGGCCCTGGGATTTTTTGAGCTGTTCTTGACTGCGGAGCTCTTAGACTTAGTTGTGGCAGAGACAAACCGGTATGCCACACAATTTATAACCGCTAACCCGGGAAGCTTTTATGCCCAGCCTTTCCGGTGGAAACCAGTCCAAGTTTCCGAAATTAAAACTTTTCTGGGCCTCCTCCTCAACATGGGCCTGACAAAAAAGCATGAATTGTTGTCATATTGGTCCACGAACCCGATTCATCACATGCCCATGTTCTCTGCTGCTATGTCCAGGACACGATTTGAGACCATCCTGCGTTTCCTGCACTTTAGTGATAACAGCACCTCCCGTCCCAGAGGCCACCCTGCTTTTGATCGGCTCCACAAAATTCGGCCCCTCATAGACCATTTCAACCTGAAATTTGCAGATATTTATACCCCAGAGCAAAACATCTGCGTAGACGAGTCCCTGATACATTTTACCGGGCGCCTTGGCTTCAAACAATACATCCCAAGCAAGCGCCCGGTATGGGGTCAAATTGTATAAGCTCTGTGAAAGGGCCACAGGCTATACACACAAATTTCGTGTCTATGAGGGAAAAGATCAGACCCTGGAGCCGGTCGGTTGCCCTGACTACCTGGGGAGCAGTGGGAAGATAGTCTGGGACTTGGTGTCACCCTTATTCGGCAAGGGGTACCATCTTTATGTGGACAATTTTTACACAAGTGTGGCCCTCTTTAGGCATTTGTTTCTAGAACGGATTGGCGCCTGTGGTACCGCGCGAACTAGTCGCGCGGGCTTCCCCCAACGGCTCGTTAGCACCCGTCTTGCAAGGGGGCAGAGGGCCGCACTGTGTAACGAAGAACTGCTCGCGGTGAAATGGAGAGACAAGCGTGACGTTTACATGCTCTCCTCCATTCACGCAGACACGACAATACAAATTGAGCGAGCAACCCGTGTCATTGAAAAGCCCCTCTCAGTCCACGACTATAACCTTCACATGGGAGGGGTGGACTTCAATGACCAGATGTTGTCTCCATATTTAGTTTCCCGCAGAACCAGACGCTGGTATAAGAAGGTGTCTGTATATTTAATTCAATTGGCTCTGTACAATAGTTTTGTTCTCTGCAGTAAGGCTGGGAGAACTGGATCCTTCCTCAAATTTCAGGAAGAGATCATCGAGAACCTCCTGTATCCAGGAGGTTCCGTGGCCCCATCCACCAGTGTAGTTAGCCGTCTACACGAGCGACATTTCCCCAATGTCGTTGCTGGTACCTCAACCCACCCGTCACCCCGAAAAAGATGTCGTGTCTGTAGCAGGAGTGGAATAAGGCGTGACACCCGCTTCTGTCCTGACTGTCCTGACCACCCTGCCCTATGCTTAGGGGAGTGTTTCCGAAAGTACCACACACAGGTACACCTAGCATAGGGATCATCTCACCAGGATAGGCACACAGGGCTATTAGGGCCCATTCACTCACAGCTGCTGCAAACGTCTCCTTTCACATGGGACAAAGTGCATAACGCACTTCGCCACATCTTTGGGCGATTTGCGCTTTGCACATTGACCCATGGGGAAGGAGAGGTTTGTTCTATAAAGGTTAAAAAAAAAAAAAAAAAACACGTTAATGTTTAGTTCAAAAAGTTAAAGTTACATGTTCTGTTCCAAAGTTAATAAAATTATTGCGTTGTGGCCTGGTTTTTTCTTTTTTTTTTTTTTGTCTTTTTACCTTCCAGGTGGACCAACCGATCTACTAGCTGCAGCACCGATGTGCATTCTGACAGAAACATTGCGCTGCTGTCAGATTACACGCAAGTCGGTGTATGCGGCGCTGCAAGACGGGATTTTCTCCTCTGCAGTGACAGATACGTTTGCCAAGGCATACGAGCTGAGGAGGAGGCGGCGTTCCTATGCTTTGGCAAACACTTTGTATATATATAAAAAAAAAATTAAAAAAAATCCCGGCAATGATTTATTCATCCACATCGATTGATGCGAATGGAGAAATCTGGTTTGCCAGGGCATACGAGCTAAGTGGGTATGGATGTAGGGCGGAGCTCCATTTTTTTTTTTTTGGCAGAGATTTTTTCATCCACATTGATCGATGCGAATGAAGAAATCTGTGCCGTTCATTTTTTTCTTTCAGCCCAGAGGCTGAACGGAAAAAAAAATCTCATTACCTGTATGCTCAATATAAGGCCCCATGCACACTGCCGTGTTTCACAGTCGTGTGCGGGCCGTGGAACCGCGGCCTGGATCCCTCCTGAGAGCAGGAGCGCACGGCGTCACTGGTTGCTATGACGCCGTGCGCTCCCTGCTGCCGGCACAGTACAGTAATACACTGGTATGATCTATACCAGTGTATTACTGTACTGTGCCGGCAGCAGGGAGCGCACGGCGTCATAGCAAGAGCGCACGGCGTCATAGCAACCAGTGACGCCGTGCGCTCCTGCTCTCAGGAGGGATCCAGGCCGCGGTTCCACGGCCCGCACACGGCTGTGAAACACGGCAGTGTGCATGGGGCCTAAGGAGAACAGCAGAAACTCCTAATGCTGACCATACATGTAATGATTGCGGAGACCCTCAAATGCCAGGGCAGTACAAACACCCCACAACTGACCCCATTTTGGAAAGAAGACACCCCAAGGTATTTGCTGAGGGGCATATTGAGTCCATGAAAGATTGAAATTTTTGTCCTAAGTTAGCGGAAAGTGAGACTTTGTGAGAAAAAAAAAAAAAAACAACAATTTCCGCTAACTTTTGCGAAAAAAAATAAATTTCTATGAACTTGCCAGGCCCCTCATTGGATACCTTGGGGTGTCTTCTTTCCAAAGTGGGGTCACATGTGGGGTATTTATACTGCCCTGGCTTTTTAGGGGCCCTAAAGCGTGAGAAGAAGTCTGGGATCCAAATGTCTAAAAATGCCCTCCTAAAAGGAATTTGGGCACCTTTGCGCATCTAGGCTGCAAAAAAGTGTGACACATCTGGTATCGCCGTACTCAGGAGAAGTTGGGGAATGTGTTTTGGGGTGTCATTTTACATATACCCATGCTGGGTGAGATAAATATCTTGGTCAAATGCCAACTTTGTATAAAAAAATGGGAAAAGTTGTCTTTTGCCAAGATATTTCTCTCACCCAGCATGGGTATATGTAAAATGGCACCCCAAAACACATTCCCCAACTTCTCCTGAGTACGGTGATACCAGATGTGTGACACTTTTGTGATGCCAAGGTGGGCAAAGGGGCGCATATTCCAAAGTGCACCTTTCGGATTTTGCAGGCCATTTTCTACACATTTTGATTGCAAAGTTCTTCTCACACATATGGGCCCCTAAATTGCCAGGGCAGTATAACTACCCCACAAATGACCCCATTTTGGAAAGAAGACACCCCAAGGTATTCCGTGAGGGGCATGGCGAGTTCCTAGAATTTTTTATTTTTTGTCGCAAGTTAGTGGAATATGAGACTTTGTAAGGAAAAAAGAGAAAAAAAAATAATCATTTTCCGCTGACTTGTGACAAAAAAAAAAATATTCTAGGAACTCGCAGTGCCCCTCACGGAATACCTTGGGGTGTCTTCTTTCCAAAATGGGGTCACTTGTGGCGTAGTTATACTGCCCTGGCAATTTAGGGGCCCATATGTGTGAGAAGTACCTTGCAATTAAAATGTGTAAAAAATGGCCTGCGAAACCCGAAAGGTGCACTTTGGAATATGTGCCCCTTTGCCCACCTTGGCAGCAAAAAAGTGTGACACATCTGGTATCGCCGTACTCAGGAGAAGTTGGGGAATGTGTTTTGGGGTGTCATTTTACATATACCTATGCTGGGTGAGAAAAATATCTTGGTCAAATGCCAACTTTGTATAAAAAAATGGGAAAAGTTGTCTTTTGCCAAGATATTTTTCTCACCCAGCATGGGTATATGTAAAATGACACCCCAAAACACATTCCCCAACTTCTCCTGAGTACGGCGATACCAGATGTGTGACACTTTTTTGATGCCAAGGTGGGCAAAGGGACCCATATTCCAAAGTGCACCTTTCGGATTTCACCGGTCATTTTTTACAGATTTTGATTGCAAAGTACTTCTCACACATATGGGCCCCTAAATTGCCAGGGCAGTATAACTACGCCACAAGTGACCCCATTTTGGAAAGAAGACACCCCAAGGTATTCTGTGAGGGGCATGGCGAGTTCCTAGAATTTTTTATTTTTTGTCGCAAGTTAGTGGAATATGAGACTTTGTAAGGAAAAAAGAGAAAAAAAAAAAATCATCATTTTTCGCTAACTTGTGACAAAAAAAAAAAAATTCTAGGAACTCGCAGTGCCCCTCACGGAATACCTTGGGGTGTCTTCTTTCCAAAATGGGGTCACTTGTGGCGTAGTTATACTGCCCTGGCAATTTAGGGGCCCATATGTGTGAGAAGTACCTTGCAATTAAAATGTGTAAAAAATGGCCTGCGAAACCCGAAAGGTGCACTTTGGAATATGTGCCCCTTTGCCCACCTTGGCAGCAAAAAAGTGTGACACATCTGGTATCGCCGTACTCAGGAGAAGTTGGGGAATGTGTTTTGGGGTGTCATTTTACATATACCCATGCTGGGTGAGAAAAATATCTTGGTCAAATGCCAACTTTGTATAAAAAAATGGGAAAAGTTGTCTTTTGCCAAGATATTTCTCTCACCCAGCATGGGTATATGTAAAATGACACCCCAAAACACATTCCCCAACTTCTCCTGAGTACGGCGATACCACATGTGTGACACTTTATTGCAGCCAAGGTGGGCAAAGGGGCACATATTCCAAAGTGCACCTTTCGGATTTCACCGGTCATTTTTTACACATTTTGATTGCAAAGTTCTTCTCACACATTTGGACCCCTAAATTGCCAGGGCAGTATAACTACCCCACAAGTGACCCCATTTTGGAAAGAAGACACCCCAAGGTATTCTGTGAGGGGCATGGTGAGTTCCTAGAATTTTTTATTTTTTGTCGCAAGTTAGTGGAATATGAGACTTTGTAAGAAAAAAATAAAATAAAAAATCATCATCATTTTCCGCTAACTTGTGACAAAAAATAAAAAGTTCTATGAACTCACTATGCCCATCAGCGAATACCTTAGGGTGTCTACTTTCCGAAATGGGGTCATTTGTGGGGTTTTTCTACTGTTTGGGCATTGTAGAACCTCAGGAAACATGACAGGTGCTCAGAAAATCAGAGCTGTTTCAAAAAGCGGAAATTCACATTTTTGTACCATAGTTTGTAAACGCTATAACTTTTACCCAAACCATTTTTTTTTTGCCCAAACATTTTTTTTTAATCAAAGACATGTAGAACAATAAATTTGGCGAAAATGTATATATGGATGTCGTTTTTTTGGCAAAATTTTACAGCTGAAAGTGAAAAATTTCATTTTTTTGCAAAAAAATCGTTACATTTTGATTAATAACAAAAAAAGTAAAAATGTCAGCAGCAATAAAATACCACCAAATGAAAGCTCCATTAGTGAGAAGAAAAGGAGGTAAAATTCATTTGGGTGGTAAGTTGCATGACCGAGCGATAAACGGTGAAAGTAGTGTAGTGCCGAAGTGTAAAAAGTGGCCTGGTCATTAAGGGGGTTTCAGCTAGCGGGGCTGAAGTGGTTAAAATCTATTAACACCAAAAGAGCCACACAAAAATAGTAAAATTAACAATCTTTTTTAAATCTAATACAATAAAAATGAATATAAATATCATAAAGTAATTACATCAATACGGTTAAAAAATGTATCCTATGTAGCAACATGTGGTAGGTCACACACACAGTGGTCCACAAATACCAAAAGTATGGCAACAAATCCACAAACAAATGGAGTCCATAGGTCACTCTACAATATAGCAAAAGTGAGTCAGATAGATACAAACGCTAATAACAAAAATAATAACTAGAATGACTGTGAAAGGAGAGCCAGAAAAAGTTCCCAGCAGTCCAAGAATTTCACATAAGACCCACTCCATCAGGTAATACCTTATGCACAGTGATCCATGGATGTCCATATAAATGTATATGCAGCAGTGTGCAACCATTAAAGACAAGTGGGCAAACACTGAATAATGCATAAACTACAACAAGTAGGACAAGTATAGCATTGTAAGATGGTACAAACCGCAGAGTGGTGTGGCCTCCAGTGACTCCCCAACGCACGTTTCGCACAGTGGCTTCTTCCAAGGGGCTCTCTAGATACCTCAATCTTTAGAAAACCCACATCTACAAACTCCCTTCTAAGATGGGAAAGCAGTCATCCCTATCCCCTTAAGAAGGGAATCTCCCGTGGACAGTACCTCCGTATTAAGAGGAATTGCTCACAGCAATCTGAAATTCTGAGACAAGCAGCAGATCTGAGGGACAGATTTCTTGATCGTGGATACCCTCTCTACACCTTTAAGTCAACTTTTCAATCTGCACGTTTACAAGACCAGGCTGCCCTTCTCAGCACCAAGAATGAAAGGGCATCTAAGGGTAATGCCAATGTGGGGAATAAAAGGGAGATCCAACTCATCAGTACATTTGATTAGGCGGCTCCAAGTGTAAAAAACATCATCTCCAAATACTGGCATATTCTACACATGGACCCAGACATCCGTACTGTAGTGAGGGATTATCCCAGTATTACCTATAGGAGAGGCACCAGTATTCATGACATGGTGGTTAAAAGCTACTTCGTAGCACCTCCAGCATCTAAAACATGGTTGAATAGACTGGTCACAGGTTGCTATAGATGTAGTGGTTGAGTTTCCTTACATTTGTGTGTTGTCTAAAGACTTTTGTAAGCAATGTTATGCTAAAATCTATACGATCAGAGATATCATGTTTGCATCAATTGCAAATCGAAAGGTGTAATCTATAAGATAACATGCAGGTGTGGGAAAGAGTACATTGGAAAGACCATGACATCAAACCTCCACATCACGCGCCTTTCGCTTGCCCCATTGTCATGTCACAGCTCCTTCCGCCTCCCCTCCATGCGTGCGCGCTTGGCGTGCGTTTCATATGCCCTCCAGCACGCACTGGGGAGTGGAGGAGCTTTACATGGGCTCAATGACCGCGAGAAGTTAACAGGGAGATATGCACAATACATCGCGCTTCCCTCCTGAACAAGCTTACAGGCGGTGAGACGCGGGTGTATTTGGAGACACTTCCCCACACCCGGTCTGGACACTGACGACTCCTCTGAGCATCCTCTTTTTTCGATACAGAAAAAATATCTGGCATGTAAATGGACCAACAAGCTCCACAGATCGGTATCCTTCCTCTACCCAGCCTTCCTGTACGTGATCAAGGAATCGCAACCATAGTGAAGCACTGACTTCCTCCGTACATTAAATTTTTTTTATTATACTCACAAGCGGAAACTTGATCAAAACGTATGTATAAAATCACAAAGGTGCACAATCACAGGTATCGCCCGAACCTCGGTTTCGCTTACGTGCTTCTTCAGGAGAGAACACCTGCACTCCAAACAAATGACCAATCTTTTAAACCCCTCATAGTCCCATCCCTTATCCACACAATATAATCATAAAGAATTAGAAATACAAATCAATAAAAACAAAACAATTAAATTGATTTGTATTTCTAATTGTGTTATAAGGGGTCTATAAGGTTGGTCATTTGCAGTGCAGGTGTTCGCTCCTGAAGAAGCACGTAAGCGAAACCTGGGTCGGGCGATACCTGTGATTGTGCACCTTTGTGATTTTATACATGCGTTTTGATTAAGTTTGTGCTTGTGAGTATAATTCAACACTTTTAAATATAGTGCTATATATTTGTTTTTTAGAATATTCGTCATTTTTCCATCTGAAGTCATGATTCCTCCCTGCTTAAGTTGCTTGTGGGCCAATGACTCATATACCCACAAGCAAGAAGCAGGGAGGAATCATGTGTTTAGATGGAAAAAATGACTAATATTCTAAAAACTAATATATAGCACTATATTCTATAGTGCTACATATTAGTTTATTGACCCACGTCTCTATTGAGAGCGCAATATTCGCATATTACGCGATAATTACTTTGCCGATTTTCATACTTCAAAGTCTCCATTTCCTAGAAACGTCAGCAAGATGCAGAGAGAGGAGGAGCTGGATGTTCCTGATGACATATTAGATTATGTGCAAAAGGAGGAAAAGCAGATGGCAGAAGAAGGGTTCCCACCTGTAGAGCAGGAGAGCGCTGGGGTTTGGAGGAATGGGTACAGCTCCTGTTTAAAGGTGCCTTAAAGTGTAACTGTCATGCTATTATTATGTAATGTATACTGTCATGTAACTTGTAAGAAGGTACAAGGAATCATTGTGGTATGTGTCACCGAGGTTCCTGGACTCGGTGGAGTAAGAGCCAGTTTTCATATGTCAGCACCAGTTGCTGTGCTGTGGGACACCTTGCTATTTAGTATGGCTGTAAATAGCTGATCTGGGACGGCTCTTACTGGGAGTAGTCAAAGTGCTGGGTGGGTGGGTGACTACCCCCCACGGTCCAGGCCGGGTTTTGACAGGCCTATATAAAACAGCCAGCAATGTCAGGTGGGTGGATTACTCCTCTCTGACACTGGAGCTGTGTGAAACTGCTGAGATCTGATGCCTGTTTGTAGGCTGAAAGCTGAAGACAGTGGGTCGGGCGAGCAGGCCGCCGAAAGCCTGCAGATGGACTTTCTGAGGATGAGCATTCAGCCAGGTGTGTATTAAACACCCAGGATCAAAGGTGAATGTTTTTCTGTATGAACTGTTTTGGGTGTGAACTAACACCAATACTGAAAATGGACTGTCATACTGTGAACCAGCAACTAGTGTGAATAAACAATGCATTTTTTGAGTTACAAACGTGTCTTTGGCTGTATACTGCACCCGCTTGCCCTGTCTACCAGAGCGAATCCCCACAATTGGTGGAGGAGGCATGCAAGAGCAGTGAGGCTGGCGTGAACGCTTATATTTTTGGTTTCTGCATTTTTTAAAGACATGGTTATATGTCGTACATTAAACCAGCTGTATTACAACCCATGCCCCACGACAAAATGAAGACTGTTGTGAAGGCCCTCATGGAGGCTAATCTGCAGCAGCGGGAGACAAACCTGCACCAATGCGAGGCTAATTGTAACGGGGCACCGAAGGCGCACTCGGTCTCCCATCAGCCGCAGACCTGCTGCTTAGCTTCGGGAGCAAGGATTTGTGTTTGGCCTCGTTCCCAGGGCGGCTTTGCTAGCTGGGAGGCTCCCTGCTCCTAGGTCTGCCTTGAATGCCGAGCTGATCACTCGGTGCTCGACTTGTCTGTCTGTCGGTCATGTGACGCTGGCCACGTCACATGACTCTTACTCCCCACTATAAATACAGGCGGCCTGCTGGCTACAGGTTGCCTGTGATTTTATTCTCTTAGCCTGTGTGTATTGATAGCTACTCTATTGATTGACCTCTGGAATTTGACCTAGACCGTTTCCTGACCTCCCTTTGCCTGCCCCCTTGGTTCTGATGCTACATCTCGGATTATGACCTTGGCTCGTTATCAGATTTGCCACCTGCCTCTTCCCTTTGTATTGACGTGACCTCCCGGACTGACCTAGGCTAGCTGACCCACTTTTGCCTTCTCCTTCAAAGGGTACCTCTCTCTTGTCCACTTCCTTGTCCATTTGTCTGCCTGCATCTCCGGTACCCTCTCTGTTCCTTCCTCCCCTACCCTGCACTTACGGAGGTTAGGGACCGTCGCCTAGTTGCACCCCGTCACCTAGGGCGGGTGGTGCAAGTAGGCAGGGACAGGGTTGAGGGTGGCAGTCTAGGGGGTGCACTTCCTTCTACCTTCCCTTCCCGTGACAGAATCACAGGCCTAATTAGCATGGACCCTCTACAGAGTCTTACCGAGAATGTACAGGGTCTTGCTCAAATTGTGCAAAAATTAGGGGAAAGGTTACAGGCACAGGAGACCGCCCGTATACCCCCCGTTCTTGCTCCCGCCGCCATTCAGGTGGAACCGCATATTAAATTACCCGATCGGTTCTCGGGTGACCGCAGGAGTTTTTTAGCTTTTAAAGAAAGTTGCAAGCTCTATTTCTGACTACGACCTCACTCCTCTGGTCCTGACCAACAAAGGGTTAGGATAATCATCTCTCTACTTCAAGGGGACCCCCAGGAATGGGCCTTTTCCTTGCCGCCAGATTCCCTATGTCTTAATTCTGTTGACCTCTTTTTCCAGGCCCTAGAGGTCCTTTACGATGAGCCTGACCAAGCGTCTAGTCTAATCTAAAGGCCCTTTCCCAGGGGGATCGTCCCGTGGAGGATTATTGTACCCAGTTCCACAAGTGGTGCGTTCCTACTGGTTGGAACGAACCAGCCCTTAAATGCCAGTTTAGGGCAGGGTTGACAGGAGGTTAAAGGATATGCTGGTCTGTTACCCTAGTCCTGATGTTAGCCATCAGACTAGACAGATGGATTAGAGAGAGACAGCGGGAGCATTTGTTTTCTCCTCATAGGCTTCCAAGGTCTGAGGTTTCTCCTATCGAACCCAAGGTGGAAACTCAGATGGATGAACCAATGCAGCTCGAGATGACACGAAGAGTACTACGCCGTCGCCGGGGCTCTTGTTTTTATTGTGGCGATTCCGACCACTGGGTCCATCAGTGTCCCAAGGCTCCTCCTTCCGGAAGATCTTCCAAGTCAGAGGGATCCATGGACAAGGTACTCACGGAGGTGGTAAGAAGCAAATTATTGATGCCTGTCTCAATTGCCTTTGGGGTCTTAAAGGGGTCAGGAAGTGCTTTTGTGGATTCAGAGTCAGCATTTAGTTTTATTGATCTCAAATTTGTTGAATGGGTAGGGATCCCAATACTAAAATTGTCCACCCTGATTCAGGTGGTCGCCATCAACTCTCCCGGGGGGCACGGTAAAGCTCCGTACTTCCCAGATAATCATGTCTGTTGGGGTCTGCCACTCAGAGAAATGTTCCTTTTTTGTTCTAGAGAATCTTCCTGTTCAGGTAGTACTAGGCATGCCCTGGCTTCAGCAACATAATCCGGTCATCAACTGGAGTTCGGGCGAGTTAGAGAAATGGGGTTCCAACTGTAGTTCTTGCTTAACTGTAATTCAAGCTGGGGTTTCTTTAGATTTCATTCCTCACTTTATTGCTGACTTTCATGATGCTTTTTCCACTGCTGAGACAGATATTCTCCATCCCCATAGGTCTTATGACTGCGCCATTGAGTTGGTTCCTGAGTCTAAATTTCCTAAGGGACGGATTTACAATCTTTCTGGCCCTGAACACAGTGCTATGAGAGATTATATCCAGGAAAGTCTTAAAAAGGGACATATTAGGCCCTCCACCTCTCCTCTGGGAGCAGGGTTCTTTTTCGTTAAGAAGAAGGATGGTGGTCTCAGACCCTGCATTGATTATAGAAACTTGAATAAAATCACTATTAGGAATCAATATTCCATCCCGTTGATTCCTGATTTATTCAACCAGGTCTTGGGTGCTTCTTGGTTTTCTAAACTCGATATGAGGGAGGCTTATAACCTGATTCATATTAAGGAGGGTGATAAATGGAAGACTGCCTTTAATACTCCAGAGGGACACTTTGAGTATCTTGTTATGCCATTTGGTCTCTGCAATGCCCCAGCTGTGTTTCAGAACTTTATGAATGACATTTTCAGAGAGCTTATCGGCAAGGTTTTGATTGTTTATCTCGATGATATTCTTGTCTTTTTATCGGATTGGAAGACCCATGTTTCGCACTTCAGATTGGTTCTTAAAATCCTCAGAGAGAATCATCTATCTGTTAAACTGGAAAAATGTGTATTTGGAGTTCAAGAAATTCCCTATCTCGGGTATATTCTTACTCCTCATTCAGACTGGGTAAGACCATCCTCCTTAAAGGCACTTCAACGCTTTTTAGGATTCTCCAACTTTTATCATAAATTCATTAAAAAAATGTGGTCATTGCCAAACCCCTTACTGATTTGACTAAGAAAGGGTCTGACCTTGTCAACTGGTCGTTGGAGGCCTGCCAGGCCTTTGAGACTCTAAAAATTTGTTTTCAAAAGGCCCCAGTCTTGGTTCAGCCTAATCCAGAGGAACCTTTTGTGGTGAGGTGGATGCTTCGGAGGATGGCGTGGGGGCCATCCTCTCCTAGGGGTCTTAAAACTTCACAAATTTAAAACGGTGAATATTGATGAGCTGGGCGGTGCTTAAAAAATGGCGGTTTGGGCGCGGCTGGGCACAAGTGGAACTGAAACGCCGCCCATTGGGCGCAAAGGAGAGAGATACTATCAGGTTATCAAATATGATTTTACTGTATTTATAAGGTGGAGAGGGGGTATACTTATATGTTTTTAATACACATTAGAAGACCTATGCCTGCATATAAATAGCTAAAAATGCTTATTGGGCCTGACAGTGTCCCTTTAAGTAAGCTCCCTGATGCGAAAACCTTAGCATCCTTGTTTATTGAACACGTGGTACGCCTGCATGGTGTTCCCTGTCTCTGACAGGGACGTTCAATTTGTCTCTGGATATTGGAGAGCTTTTTGCCAAAGATGCGACATCACTTTTTCCTTTTCGCCCGCCTTCCATCCAGAGACTAATGGTACACTGAGTATACTGGCCGGAAAGTAGGGGTCATGTGCATTCATGGGGATTTAAAAGACTATCCCACTGCCCTGGTATCTCTAAACATGGGGGCTGGCAGTTGCCACAAACTTACATTATGAACTTATAAAAGGGAGAGACTTCCCTGGCTTCCCGGCACTGTGGCCTTCCTCGAGAGTGACTGATACACGTGAGACAGGGTAACCCCAGCAGAGTGGCCTTGCTCCGAGGGGAGGCCAGAATCCTGGGAACCCGAGGCCAAAGGGCCAGCGATAGGGGTGACCGCCACTTCAGTGGAAGAGGGGGAGACAACCCCACTGAGTGTAATGGTGGGAGACGTGGAGGACGGTTTGTTGGATGTAGCCATAGAGGCGTGGGAACAGCAACCCACTCCACATAAAAGTATCCTTGAGTACATTACCAAGATGCAACAGCAGATAGACACCATTTTGCCTCTTGTCAGGGGGCATCTGGAGGCCGCTCAGCGAGCCCAGAGTCGGATCTATAATCGTCAGGCTCAGGTCCGGATCTTTAACCCGGGTGATCGGGTTTTGGTCTGGTACCGACCGTGGACAGTAAGTTCCTGGCCAGGTGGCAGGAGCCCTATGATGTACTTGAGAAATTTGGAGAGGTAAACTACAAGGTATACCAGCCAGGGAGGCAAAAGCCGGAGCAGGTGTACCATGTGAATTTACCTAAACTGTGGAAAGATAGGGAAACCCGTACTGAAGACAGCCCGCGGCCAGGTTTTCTATGGGAAGCGGTTTCGGACCCTCTGTCTGAAGCAAGGGAAGTGGCTGCCACAGGCTCAGGAGGCCAGGGAGTTTATTAGCTGGAACACGGATGTGTTCTCGGACCTCCCTGGACGCACTTCCACAATTCGGCATGACATTGTCACTGAGCCTCAGGCGAAAGTCCGGTTAAAACCATACCGGGTACCCAAGGCCGGGTGGGCCAGCCCTATAGTATTGATACCTAAACCGGATGGAATGTTACGGCTTTAGCAAGGAACTTACTGTTGACAGGAGGCCCAAAAACCAAAACCGGATCTCCCTGGCTACAGTTACGGACCCTAGATGCTCAATTATAGGCCCAATTCTGGGCTGGCTGAGATATCTTCCTACGCTTTCTACTTATCCTATTCAGTGGGATTGTCTTCTCCTCACCCACTAGCCCTACTGTGGGCCCCTCCGCATTGGGTTTCTGGTGTTCTAATACCTCAACTGGGCCAGGCCTCGCTACTAGCACTTTCCCTATCTCCCGAGGATCAGTATGAACAACGGCTGGCCACAGGGCTGGGAACAACGGAAAGTCTCTTCCTAGTACCACTTTATAGTGCATGCTGGTGGTTACGGCCAACTCATGGATCCGCCTGCCGGCACACGTGCTTAGGGACACCAGATCAATGGGGTACTCTTTTAAATCTCCATGTATGCTGAGCAGCCTGACTTTCCAGCCGTAAACTCGGTGGGTGAGTCCAGCAGAGCCACCACGAGAGTGACTTCCACCTCCACCTGACACAAAGGTTCGTTATTGAGAGTTTCTGGAGTGTCTGACGCACCGACCCTTCTGGCATACCATGACTGTCGATACACAAAGATTACGACTATGGGCTCGACCAGGTGGGGACAGTCGGCCCATACATGGCCGGGCCCATGACGCCGCAAGCAGATTATCGGTTATGATACCCAAAGGGCACATCCCGTGCGGTCCTTCTCAGCTCAGGCAGGGCGGGGAATTTCTGGATTTTGTTACACCCTTCCCTCTCGGAATTCCTCAGTAGCCCCACACCGTTCGACCAGGTCCACCATCTCCAGGTCACTAGTAGGAGACGTCTGGCCAACCCAGTGCTGGAGGGGTGGTGGCAATGCCCTTCAGAATTTGTCAGCTACAATACTGTCCAGCATAGCAGTGGGACTCAGTTCGTCAGGCGGTAGCCATTTTTGCATGAGATGCAGCAAATTATAATACTGGGGTCTCGCTGGCTTAGCAGGGTTAAACTCCCACTGATGCACCCACTGGGCCCGGACCAACACATTCGCCCCCAGTCTCGCCAGGATCTCACCCTTGACCTTATAGTAGTCTGCCGCTTGCTTGTCCGATAAATCAAAGTAAACCTGTTGGGGTCCTGATGCCAGAAACGGAGCGATGACCTCAGCCCACTGGTCTCGGGGTAGACTCACCCTCACGATCACCTTCTTGAACACCGCCAGGTAGGTTTCAATGTCATCCGTCGGTGCCATCTTGGGGATCGCCATGCGGACCGCTTTCCGGGCATCTTGGACTCCCTGAGATACTCCTGTCTTCTCTTAGGCCATCACGTGTTGCAGCAGCCGCTGATTCGTTTCTTGCTGTCACTGATTAGCCTCTAGCAGTTGTCTGTTAGTCTCCCGCTGCTGCGCCATGGCCTGTTGTTACCTTAGGTTGGCCTGCACCAGCTGCTTCATCATCACCTCCATCTTGTCCCGTGATGCTGGTTGCAACTTAGCAGGCCTAATCCAGGACATACAACAGAGCCCGAAAAAAAATGCAACTAAAATATTTCGCTTTACGGCAGCCTCACAGCAATTGCCTGCATCCTCCACCAATTGTGGGGAGTCGCTCTGGTAAACAGGATAAGCGGACGCAGTATAGAGGTACTGTACCAACTAGTTTGTAAACCAAAAGTTCACACCATGCGGCCTGTTCTTCATCAAGAGTCCATCAGCAGGCTTTAGTCTGCCTGTTTCCCCTCACATGGGTCACATGGGTCTCAGCCCTCCGCCCCGGCACAATCCTCAGATCCCAATACAGAGATCCCCTCTGCATGAACCCAGCTGTCTTTTAAAGCGAGCTAGGTGTTAACAAAAACCCGGACCGACACCTGCGATCCAGTTCGGTGTTTGACCTTGCCTAACTGCTAATTAGTCCAGCAGCACACACTGCTCTGAAGAGGGGAGGGTGCCTGGTTCATAGAAAAAGGTCAGAAATTGATGGAAACACCACCAAAATGGGTCGGGGACAGTATGGGGAGGATGTCTGGATGCGTCTTGGACTACAATGTCGCTGCTGGTAACGATGTTGCCCGAGTTGTACGCCACTTTTAAAACTCACAAAATCAAAGAGATTTTAGATGAAAAATTGTTAGGAAACATTCTTTCCTGTATATTTACTTTTATATAAAGAGCAAGTTCAGACAAAAATCTTCGTGATTTTTGGAAATGGGGCCATGACTAAGAGGGACAGCCGGTGGTTTTGATTGTGTTGACCGGACTCTTGGACAATCAAACTGAACTCATTGGAAGAGAAACAGCTGGTGGCATCCGTATTGTACCTGTAGAGGTGAAATTCTTGTACCGGCGCAAGCTGAACCACAGCCGAAACCTTTATTGCCACGAACGTTTTCATTAATCAACAACTTAAGTTGGAGGTTTGAAGACGATTCCCAGCAGCGTTATTCCCATTTCCCGCCGAGCATTTTCTGGGAAACTAAAGTCTTTTGGTTCCGGGGGGAGTATCGTTGCAAAGCTGAAACTTAAACTAATTGATGGAAGGGCACCACCAGGAGTGGAGCCTGCGGCTTAATTTGACTACGCACTGGAAGCCTCACTCAGCCCGGACACGGAAAGGATTGATAGATTAATACATATTTCGTGATTCTGTGGGTGGTGGTGCATGGCCATTTTGAGCGTGTGGATCGAGTCGATTTGTGTGGTTCATTCCGATAACCAAAGACACTCCTCCGTACCAATTAGTTACGTGACCCCCGGTGATTATGATTGTGTTGACCAGACTATCATCTGATGATAATGAACTTAGAAGAGGAACGAACATTGAGCTGACCGTGTAGAAAATTGTAGGTGAGGGCCTGCTGCCGCTTTGTTAACGCTAGATAACTTCTAAGCTATTTGCACGTACCCGTGATGTTGATGATCTATTCGTATGTCTGCTCTATTAACTTTCAATGCTCTTTTTTGCTCCTACCATGGTGACCACGGGTAATGGGGAATCAGGGTTCACTTCCGGAGAGGGAGCCTGAGGGATGGCCACGGCTACCACTTCCAAGAAAGGCAGGCAGGGGCGCGCAAATTTCCCAGTACCGATTCAGGGAGGTTGTGACGATAAATAACAATACAGGACTCTTAAGAGAGCCTGTCATTGGAACGAGTACAAAAAAATTACAGGAATGTCATAGGTATTTAGGATGAGGAAATGTTACACAGGAGAGGTAAAGTATGATTGATGGCCTGCTGGTGACCCACTAAAACATTAGGGGTGAGGGTCTTCAGCTGAACTGACCATCTAAAACATTATGGGTGAGGGCCTGCTGGTGAGCTGACCATCTAAAACATTATGGGTAAGGACCTGCTGGTGAGTTGACCATCTAAAACATTATGGGTGAGGGCTTCTGGTGAGCTGACCATATAAAACATTATGGGCGAGGGCCTGCGGGTGAGCTGACCATCGAAAACATAATTTATGCAAGGGCCTGCGGGTGAGCTGACCATCCGAAAAATTATATGCGAGGGCCTGAGGGTGAGCTGACCATCGAAAACATTATTTATGCGAGAGCCTGCGGGTGAGCTGACTATTGAAAGCATTATTTATGCGAGGGCCTGCGGGTGAGCAGACCATCTGAAAAATTATATAAGAAGGCATATACGCGAAGGCATTCTATGCGACAATTAAGCATGTAGATATGATAGACGAGGAGGAGAAGGATGAGAAAAGGAAGATTCAGCCATATGCCCTTTTTTGTGGCGGAAAGGGTGCATTCAGTACATTCTAAACAACACATTTAAAGTGCCTTTATGTTCAGTCGTGCCTTTCCTCTGGTGGAGTGGAGAAGTCAGGGGCAATCCAGGCCTTGTTCATTTTTATAAGAGTCAACCTGTCAGCATTTTCAGTTGACAGCCGGATACGCTTATCTGTTATAATGCCACCAGCAGCACTAAATACCCGCTTAGACAAAACGCTGGCGGCAGGGCAGGCCAGCACCTCCAAGGCGTAGAGCACCAGTTCGTGCCACGTGTCCAGCTTGGACATCTAGTAGTTGTAAGGCACTGAGGGATCACTGAGGACGCTGACACGGTCTGCTACGTACTCCTTCACCATCTTCCACAACTTTTCTCTCCTTGATACACCAGGACGTGCATCATGTTGAGGGTGCTGGCGGGGTGTCATAAAACTGTCCCAGGCCGTGGAGAGTGTTGCACTGCCTTTGCTAGAAGTGCTGTGTGTTCCCCTTGTCTCCCCACCTCGGTTGCCAAAGGAACTACGGACTCTGCTGCCAGCGCTGTCAGATGGAAATTTTTGCAGCAATCTGTCAACAAGGAACTTCTGGTATAGCATCATTTTGCTCGTCCTCTCCACCGGAGGAATGACAGATGAGAAGTTCTCTTTGTAGCAGGGGTCCAGAAGGGTGAACACCCAGTAATCCCTGTTATCTAAAATGCGTATAACACGGGGGTCATGGGAAAGGCAGCCTAACATGAAGTCAGCCATGTGTGCCAGAGTACCAGTGGGCAAGCCTTCGCTGTCGTCATAAGGAGGATGACTGTCCATCTCCTCATCCTCTTCCTCCTCTTCTGTCCACCCAAGCTGAACAGATGGAATTAAAGTTCCATGGCTACTACCCTGTGTAGCGGAGGATACCGTCCCCTGCTCCTCCTCCTCCTCCAATACGCGCTGAAAAGACAAACTGAGGGTGTTCTGGCTATCACCCAGGGTCATGTCTTCTTCCCCCATTTCCAACTCTTCCCCACGAACAGCGTTGGTCTTAATTGTGAGCAGCGAAAGTTTGAGAAGACACAGAAGTGGGATGGTTACACTGACAATAGCGTTATCGACGCTCACCATCTGTGTCAATTCCTCAAAGTTTCTTAACACCTCACAGAGGTCAGACATCCATGCCCACTCCTCACTTGTGAAGAGCGAAAGCTGACTGGAAAGGCAACGACTGTGCTGCAGCTGGTATTCCATTACTGCCCTTTGCTGCTCATAAAGCCTGTCCAACATGTGTAACGTGGAGTTCCAGCATGTGCTCACGTCGCACAACAGCTGGTGAGCTGGCAATTTCAAGCGCTGCTGCAGCGTCAACAGACCGGCTGAAGCTGTTGATGACTTGCGGAAATGTGCACACACACGGCGCACCTTCGCCAGTATCTCGGGCAAATTGAGGTAGGTTTTCAAAAACCGCTGAACCACTAAGTTTAAGACATGGGTAGGCATGGAATGTGTGTGAGCTTGCCGAGCTCCAAAGCCGCCACCAAGTTACGCCCTTTATCACACACAACCATGCTTGGTTGCAGGTTGAGTGGCGAGTGGTCTCTTATCCCCTGCCACAGCTCTGCGGCGGAGTGCTGTTTATCTCCTAAGAATATCATCTTCAGCACGGCCTGTTGACGCATCCCCACAGCAGTGCTACACTGCTTCCAGCTACCAGCAGATGGCTGGCTGGTGCTGCACGCGGAGAATTCAGAGGTGGAATTGGAGAAGGAGGCGCAGGAGGAGGAGCCACTTACATAGGTGCTGGCGGGAACCATGATGGAAGTAGGGCCTGCCATCCTGGGCGTCGGTAGCACCTGTGCCATCCCAGTCGCTCCCAGCCTACTCTACGTTCACCCAGTGTGCCATCAGGGAAATGTAGCGTCCCTGGCTACAAGCACTTGTCCATGTGTCAGTCGTTAGGTGGACCTTAGCAGTAACTGCGTTGGTCAGGGCACGGGTGATGTTAGCAGACACATGCTGGTGTAAGGCGGGGATGGCACACCGGGAAAAATGCCTTTATGTTCAGTCAAGGGAGATTTCCGCAAGGGGGTGCTCCGTGGAACACTTGCGTGCCTGTTTGGCGTGGCCCACCTTCTCCCTGTTGCCACCCCACTGCCTCTTTCAGCCTGTTGCGGTGATGCAGATCGCTCTACTTTGGGACTGCTGTCCTCGCTCGCGTTTCCGCCTTCCCATGTTGGGTCAGTGACCTCATCGTCCACCAAGTCCTCTTCAACTTCCCCACTCCGATCATCCTCCTCATTTGCTGACCCCAACACAACTTCAGTGATTGACAACGGTATATCATCCTCTTCATCAACCTCTGCAGACAGTAATTGTGGTTGACTTGATGGCAACTGTGTCTCGTCATCATCCACCTCCTTAAACACATCATCTTGTGAGTGTGAAGGCTCTAGAGGTTGAGAAACAGGGCACAAGATCTCATGTCCCTCTTAAAGAGTGCTTGAGGAGAGGGCCAAATTAAGTGATGGGGTTAAAAATAGCTCCTCGGAACATCCGAGTACCGGATCGCTTGTTTGGCCAGACTCTACATGGTGGGAGGAAGGATGATCAGGGTGAGGATTGTGTTGTTGACCAGACTGTTGGCTACTGAGACTGGACTTGGTGGAAGACAGGGTGGTGCTTAACCCAGTGGAAGCATTATCTGCTGCAATCTAACCGACCACCTGGTCTCACTGGTCTGACTTCAAGATTGTTGTCTTGCAACCCAGTGGAAGCATTATCTGCTGCAATCTAACTGACCACCTGGTTTCACTGGTCTGACTTCAAGAGTGTTGTCTTGCAACGCCCTGCAAACTGGGACATGAAGCTAGGTATCGTGGATGACTGTTTTCCTTTTGCTCTGGCAGCAAGCACAATTGCAACGCTCCCTGAGCCACGGCCTCTGCGTGAACCATCAGAATCACGTCCACTTCCCTGTCCCTTAATACTCCCCTTCTTCATATTGACACTGGATGTCACTGATATTTGGATTAAATATAGGCCTCACACACTGTCTAGAAATAAGTGTAGATTTGCTTCTCACTGGTCACAGCAAGCAGAGTTTGAACAATACAGAAACTGACTGTAACTGCTATTTGGATTAAATATAGGCCTCACACACTGTTTAGAAATAAGTGATGATTTGCTTCTCACTGGTCACAGCAAGCAGAGTTTGTATAATACAGAAACTGACTGTAATTGCAATTTGGATTAAATATAGGTGTCACACACGGCCTAGATATCAGTGCAGATTTGCTTCTCACTGGTCACAGCAAGCAGAGTTTGTATAATACAGAAACTGACTGTAGCTGCAATTTGGATTAAATATAGGCGTCACACACGGCCTAGATATCAGTGCTGATTTGCTTCTCACTGGTCACAGCAAGTAGCGTTTGTAGAATACAGAAAATGAATGTCACTAATGGTCGCCCTGACACAAAAAAATAATTCCCCCACCTCTAACAATAGTCCTTAAAAGGACTTTGGGTCTCTGAAAGGTTTGAGATCAAATTCGCTCTACACTCGCTCTGTCCCTTCCTAACAGCAGCTCTCCCTGACTCGCAATGAGCCGAACCCGCGTGACCAGGTGCTATATAGCACCCGATTACGTGTTCCGGCCAGCCAATCACTGTAATGTCAGTAGAAAACATGTCTAATGACATTAAAGTGATGGCAATACTTACCAGCATGTTTATTGGCTGCTTAGAAGGCGCCAAACGTCCGGGGAGGAGACTCGAGCATGGCGCTCGAGCACATGTGGTACTAGGCAGAGTGCTGGGATCTGCTGAGCATAGCGATGCTCGAGCCGAACCGGTACTCGGCCGAGCATGCTCGATCATCAATGGTCGTCACTCCATTCCTGGCATCCGATTCCCAGCAGGTGTATTTCGGACAATCAGGCAGCCGACTACCAAAAAGTAAAGGGTGAGATTTTGGCAAGACTGGGGTTAAATGTGTTGGTCTGAGCCCAGCGGGTACATCAGTAGGGGTTTAGGCCGGCTGAGCCTGCGAGGACCCAGTATTATGACTTACTCCACATCTTGCAAAAGTGGCTACAGCCTGATGTGCTGAGTCCCCCGGCTATGCTGGATAGACTATTTCTGGAGGGCAGATATGTTCTGGAGGGCTTTGCCATACCCTCTCCCTTGAGATGGTGGACTTGGTGGAACAACATGGAGCTATCAGGACTCTAAAGGAGAGTTCTGTCGGGAGGGGGGTTGGCAAACTCCGAAAATCTCCACCCCAGGCCCGGAGATTTGAGCCGATAAAACCCGCCCATGATGTAGCCACGGCGGACCTGGCTCCAATAGTCTGCTGGCGGTGTCAGGAGCCTGGCCATGTAACGGCTGACTGTCCCCATCGGGTTGAGCCCATGGACACTAACTATGGCTACCGTCAGTCGCTATATGCCAGGAGGCTCTGTGCAATAGGTACCCCAGAGTCTCTAGATCACTTGTGCCAGGTGGAAGTGGGAGACACTCTGGCGGAGGCTCTGCTGGACTCAGGGAGTCTGGTGACCCTAGTAAGGGCTACCCTGGTGCGGTGCACTGAGTATACTGGCTGGAAAGTCGAGGTGATGTGCATCCACGGAGACTTAAAAGACTACCCCACCACGGTGGCCGGTAGATGAACCCATGAGGTGGCTGTCGCCACAAATCTACATTATAAACTCATAATAGGGAGAGACTTCCCGGGCTTCCTGGCACTGTGGCCTGCCATGAGAGTGACTGATACCCATGAGACAGGGGTAAACCTAGCAGAGTGGCCCAGTTCAGGGGGGAGACCAGAACCCTGGGAAGCTAAAACCGAAGGGCCAGCAGTAGGGGTGACCACCACTTCGGTGGAAGAGGGGGAGACAACCCTGCTAAGTGTGATGGTGGGAGACGTGGAGGACTTGCCGCCGGGTCCTGAATTGGCAGACTTCAATGTCTCCGGGAATAATTTTGGTACCGCCCAACGTTGGGACCCAACCCTATCCTGCGCCAGGTAAAATGTGTTAATAGTAGATGGTGAACCACAACAAGCTGGGGCAGAGTCAGTGTTTCGTTATTTTGTGGTTTATAATGATATGCTGTATCGGGTAAATCAACCACGGGGTCACCTGGGGCTGCAGAAAACTCAGGATCGTATTCTACAGCAGTTTTGCTGGCCCAGCATATTCAAAGAAGTCTTGCCCGACGTGCCAGATAACTAGCCCCCAGCCACATTTCCGTAGTCCCCTAGGACCTCTCCCGATTATCGAAGTAACGTTTGACCGAATAGCTATGGACCTCATCGGCCCAGTACCGAAGTACGCCAGAGGGTATCAACACATCTTAGTCATTCTAGACTACGCCACTCGGAACCCGGAGGCGGTGCCACTGAGAAATCCCTTGGCCAAACTCATAGCTTGTGTTAATAGAGATGTTTTCCCGAGTAGGACTACCTAAAGAGGTTCTGACCGACCAAGGGACCCCTTTTATGTCCAAGGTGATGAACGAACCCTGTAAGTTGCTGCACATAAAACAACTAAAGACGTCCATTTACCATCCGGTCTGGTAGAACTGTTTGACCAAACATTAAAAAATATGTTGAAAAAGGTAGTGTCTAAAGATGGGAATGACTGGGAGCTACTTCTGCCCTATCTCATGTTCGCAGTGCGAGAGATACCACAGGCCTCTACTGGGTTCTAGCCCTTCGAACTGCTATATAGCAGAGACCCTCGCGGTCTCTTGGACGTGGCCAAAGAGGCGTGGGAATAACAACCCACTCCACATAAAAGTGTCATTGAGTACGTTACCCAGATGCAAGATCGGATAGAGACAGTGTTGCCTCTTGTTAGGAAGCATATGGAGGTAGCTCAGTGAGCCCAGAGTCGGGTCTATAATCTGCAGGCTCGGGTCCGGATCTTTAACCCGTGTGATTGGGTTTTGGTTCTGGTGCCGACTGTGGACAGTAAGTTCCTGGCTAGGTGGAAGGGGCCCTACGAGGTACTCGAGAAAATTGGAGATGTAAACTAAAAGGTACACCAGCAAGGGCAGCGAAAGCCGGAGCAGGTTTACCATGTGAATGTACTCAAACCGTGGAAAGATAGGGAAACCTGTACAGAAGACAGCCCGCGGCCGGGTTTTCTAGGAAAAGAGGTATCGGCCCCTCTGTCTGATGCAAGAGAGGCAGCTGCCACAGTAAAAATTGCTGAAAGCCTCTCCTCTAAACAGACTCAGGAGGCCAAGGAGTTCGTTAGTCGGAACATAGATGTGTTCTCAGACCTCCCTGGACGCACTTCCATAATCCAGCATTGTCACTGAGCCTCAGGCAAAAGTCAGATTAAAACCATACCGGGTACCCGAGGCTCGGCGACAAGCCATATCGGAGGAGTTGCAGCTAATGTTGGAGCTAGACGTCATTGAGGAGTCTCAAAGTGTAGTATTGTAGTATTGATACCCAAGCTGGAACGGACATTGTGGTTTTGTAATGACTTTCAAAAACGTAATAAGGTTTCCAAATTCGATGCGTATCCCAGCTAGTTGCGCAGCACCGGAGAGGGTATGGGTGGGTGGATATGGCCAGCCGCACTGTAGGCATAAAACACTCCCCAACACCCATACAGATATATATATATATACGTGCAAAATAAAAATAAAATCTTGATAATACGGGTCAATATGTTTATTTTATTTTTCATACTAGGCCACGCCTTTAACTCCTCCCAAGGCCAGCACATAGTAGTAACTCCCACACTATGCCCCCTTTACAGCACTTATGCCCAGATATGTGCCCCTTCACAGTAGTTATATCCAAATATGTTCCCCTTCACAGTAGCTATGCCCAGATATGTGCCCCTTCACAGTAGTTATATCCAAATATATTCCCCTTCACAGTAACTATGCCCAGATATGTGCCCCTCCGAGTAGTTATACCAGATATGTGCCCCTCCGAGTAGTTATACCAGATATGTGCCCCTTCCCAGTAGCTATGCCCAGATATGTGCCCCCTTCACAGTACTTAAATCCAGCACGTCCTCAGACTCAAGACAGTGAGACACAGATTGCCAGGGGGGCTCCTTCTACATGCTGGATGGAGTTATGAATGGTGAAGCTGGGAGCGGGTGGCTCTTTGCTTCACCATTAGAATCAGCTGTCTGTGCGTCCTGTGGAGGGCCCCCTCCCACGCTGGGCCCCTGTGCAGCTGAACCGGCTGCATAGGCATTATGTCCGCCCCTTTACATGACATGTCTTGTTCAGTCATGTAAAACGTGGCTTTTGTTGTTGAATTATTAAAGGGAGTGACATATATTGTCCCTTAGGCTACATGCACAAGAACGTTGTTTGTTTCCATGTCCGTTCAGTTTTTTTATTGAATGGATGTGGACCCATTCATTTCAATGGGTCCGCAAAAAATGCGGCTAGCACACCATTTGCTGTCCGCATCAGTATGTCCGTTCCATAGCCCCACAAAAAAAAATTAACATGTCCTATTCTTGTCCATTTAGGCATTGTTACAATGGATCCGCAAAAAAAAAAAAAATTATGGCATATGGATGTCATCCATTTTTCTTTTGCGGATCCGCAATTTGCGGACCGCAAAACACATGCGGTCGTGTGCATGTAGCCTTAGGATGTATATGTGGCACTGTGGAAACTTATTAGCTTTCATAGAACCAGAGACGTACAGCTGTGCTTGTTAGTTAAAGGGGTTGGCCACTATATAAGTACTTTCCACTATATAGTGGGAGGTAGGGTAAAAAGAGTTTCCTAACATACTTTATTAAAAAAAATCAAAATGGTAATGGTTTGACAATGAGCCCACCCCCTCAGCCCCGCTCTGCGTGCAGCCAGTTCGTCCATGGCTGCACGCGATGAAAAAAAGAAATGCTCGTTCATGGCTTTATTCTAACTGCACATGAGCTGCTTTTCCCAATAAGAGCAGCGCATGCGCAGTATGCCCCTGCCACAGGCGCGTTCCCTGCTCCGACTCTGTCTCTACAACCAGCTTATTCCTGTCAGAGTTCGGAGCGGGAAGAACAGTAAGAGCACGTCTGATCCCCTGGGGCAGACTGGGCATGCGCTGCTCTTATTAGGAAAAGCTGCGCATGTGCTGTTAGAATAAAGCCATGGAAGAGCTTTCTCTAGAGCTCCTCCATATCGCGTGCAGCCATGGACGAACTGACTGCACGCAGAGCGGGGCTGAGGGGGCAGGGCTCATTATAAAAACATTGCCATTCACATTTTTTTAATAAAGTATATTAAGAAACTCTTTTTACCCTACCTCCCACTATATAGTGGAAAGTACTTATATATTGGCCAACCCCTTTAACTAACAAGCACAGCTGTAGTCTTGATTAGATATTTTGGGGGATTTTAAAAAAAAGATTCCTGGAGCAGCATTAAATTGCTGTAGCCAGGCTCGGACTGGCCCACAAGGGTATAGGGGAATCCCCCGGTGGGCCCCTGAGCAAGGTGGGCCCCTAGTTTCCCATTCCCTGCACAAGTGGAACATAACATAGTAAACTTACTGCACTACATATATATATATATTCAATGTACAGCACCTCAACCAGCCTATTTTCATATAAAAAACTTGCTAGATTATTATTATATTTTATTTATTATTTATTATATTTTAATGTATCCATATGGTGGGCCCCCAAAATAAATTTTACTGGTGGGCCCTAGGCATCCCAGTCCGACACTGGCTGTAGCTGTCTCTTCCCACAATCATTCCTATTCGGAAGAAGGAGCCAGGAACCATCAGAGCTAGCCCATAAACAGCAGCATCGCAAGCTGCACAACAGTCACCAATGCCACTGGACTACCCAGTCTTGCTGAGTGCTACGTCCTGATTGCATATCATAGAATGTACACGGCCTACAGGACAATAGGGGCAGTGAGGGTCCCAGAAAAGGCTATTAAAATTTGGAGCCTGTGTTATCCCACTCATGAAAAAAAACTTGTTCCAAGTGTTTTGTACTGATAACCTATCATCAGAATAGGTCATTAATATCTGATCTGTATGCCCGCTGATAAACTGTTTGACGAGGCAAATGTGCTCTAGTAAGCAATGTAGCCTCTTTCTAGGCCAGGGACGTCACATTCATTGTCCCCACTCAAGTGCATGGGGTTGCACTGCGATACCAAGCACAGCTGCAATACAATGGATGGTGCTGTGCTTGGTGAGCTGCAAGAAGCCTATGGTGCCCAACAGACCACTATGGCCTCTTTAAACAGCTGATCAGCAGGGGTCGAACTCCCGCCTATCGCAAACTGATGTTTTATCCTAAGTATAGGTTATTAGTATTAAATATTCGGAAACCTCTTTAATGTATGCAGGAGCGTACAAAAAAATAATTCGGCCCCATAGCAAGAATGTGAATTGGGCCCCCATGTCTGGATGGGCCAGATCCGACACTATTGTGATTGTGATTTTCATTGTTGTGCTCTTATGACAGAGCAGAACAGCGATGGTCACTAGCGCAGATATGAACAAAGCCTAATACACACCTCAGATGCTGCAGAACATCCTTAACACCTCATCATGACAAGCCTGTTTCACACTGCCGACAGTAGTTCCAGACGGTTGTTCTGGAAGAGAACAGTCTGCTGGAGCTCTCTGGGTACAATGGGGCCGGCCGGCATTCTAGTAACCCCCAGCAATCCCAGATCCAGAGAGATCCGGCGGGCTGTTTTCTGCCGGAACAGCCTGCTGGAATATGACGATAACGTGAAACAGGCTTTAATGCTGAAAGTTAGTGGGAAATACATGGAGGAGTAAAAGAGAATAGAACTACAGCTCTCAGCTTGTCCAGGCTGTTATTATTCAGCATTAGTGGATATTATAAGAGGAGAGAACTACAACTCCCAGCATGTCCAGACTGTTATTATGGAACACAAGTTGACATTACAGGGAGAGGGTATAAGAGGAGAGAACTACAACCCCCAGCATTACCAGACTGTTATTATTCAGCATCAGTGGATATTAGAAGATGAGAGAACTACAACTCCCAGCTTAACATAGTAATATAGTATATAAGTATATACTAGTATAGCTTGTCCAGATTATTATTGTAGGGAATCAGTAAACATTAAATGGGGGATACAATAGGACAAAATTACAACTCCCAATATTTCTAGGATGTTATGGGCTATGTCAAGACATCACTCACCTCTCCTCAAGGCACAACATAGAAGCTCCTCCCCCTCACATAACATCCCACAGCTTATTCACCACTTTTTCCTCTCCATGGCTGAGTTCCGTGTTCCTGCACTGGTGCAGCCAGCCAGTAGCGCAGGGGCAACACGTGAGGTGCATGGTGGACCGATGAGGGGCCAAATAATAACACACAGTTCATCAGTTTATTCACGGTTAGCAGAAAGCCTCCCTGGGCTGGCAGCACAGTGTTGAGGTGGTAGGGAAGCATCAGCCAAGATGGTGGTTGAGGTACTCTTGATGTTAGGGGTGCTTAGGGTGCTTGTTGCGCCTCAGTCCCTTGATGGTTTTTGTCGTGACGCCAGTATCGTTAATGGTGATACAACCAATAGTGTTAATAATGAGGTAGACAGTGGTAAGATACAACTCACAACTTTTACTGTTGATGACTTTGGTTGGTAGCAGTACAAAATACAGTCTCTTGATGGTATCAGAGTTGGTTTGCGAATCCACTGTTTCTAGGCTTTTTAGGTTTGACTTGGAGCTGTGGGTAAGGTGTACCTTGTTCCTGTTGATGTGCTCAGTCCTATTCCTTGTCCTCTCCCTACAAGCTGAACATTGGGGACAGGTAAACTCATCTGTTTCCCAGAGTTATGGTGTGGCTGCCAGAAGCTATAAGTCCTCCACCATGTGCAAAGGTGTCTGTAGCCCTTAATAATGGCTGTTATCACCGATGATTCCTTAGGAAGCTTGTTTCTATTCCAGGGAGGCAAACTCTCTCCTACTGGTCAGGGATGCAAGTGTATAGTCCGGCCACAGAAGGAAAACGCTCTTCTGCGCCTCACATCTTAGTACTACCTCATAGTGAAGTTGGTTCCACTCACTAATCTGTGTCATGGAGTCTTCAATCTACATTCTCTCCCACTAATCTAATCTGATCTCCTCAGATCTGCTCTAATCTGAACCAATCCATTCTCAACTCTGAACTCCACCCCCTAACTAGGCCTGACCTAGGTATATATAGAACCTAAGTTTTATCCCCATCTAGTGGTGGGATGTATAAATTACACCTAATCTGCCTGGTAACAGGGATTTTGCAGATACATTAATACAAAGTCACATAATACAGCATAATACAGTTTCAAGGGTAAAAGTGCTTTTAAGCAGTGCCCACACACACGTAGTGGGACGCTGCACTGGTCACATGATGACATCTCAGGTCCTTCACCTGTCAAGCTCTGTATTCCTGCCCTGATCACATGATGATGACATCATCAAAGGTTCTTCTCCGCATCATTCTTTTCACAGCTAGTAATATAAGGCTACTTTCACACTTGCGGCAGAGTGATCCGGCAAGCAGTTCCATCGCCGGAACTGCCTGCCGGATCCGGCAAAACATATGCCAACTGAATGCATTTTAAGACTGTTCAGGATCCTGATCCGTCTTACAAATGCATTGCAAGAACGGATCCGTCTGTCCGTTTGTCATACGGACAAACAGATTTGTTAGGATTTTTTTTCACATTTTTACAGGTCTGCACATGCGCAGACCGGAAGGACGAACTGAAGACATCCTAATGCATGGGGATATGCTTGATCAGTTTTTTTTATGGTATACAGCCCCTAGGACGGAACTCTATGCCTAAAAAGAAAAACGCAAGTGTGAAAGTACCCTTAGGCTACTTTCACACTAGCGGCACGGACTTCCGGCAGGCTGTTCCGTCGGGTGAACAGTCTGCTGGATCCATCCTGCCGCTAGTGACCGTGTGCCTCTAGACTGCTCCGTCCCCATTGACTATAATGGGGGCGGGGCGGAGTTCCGGCGAGGCACGGCAGCGCACGGCGAGAGGCTGCCAAAATAAGTGTCGGACATGTCGTAGTTTTATTCCGGCAGACTCTTGCCGTGTGCTGCCGTGCCTCACAGAACTACGCCCCCGCCCCATTATAGTCAATGGGGATGGAGCGGCAGTTCAGAGGCACACGGTCACTAGCAGCAGGACGGATCCGGCAGGCTGTCCACCCGACACAACAGCCTGCCGGAGGTCTGTGCCGCTAGTGTGAAAGTAGCCCCTCTGCGGACAGAGCCTGCATAGCTGGCCTCCTTCCATGGGCCCCATAGCATCTGTATGGTCTGCCTCTATTGGAGGTACACCACTGTACCAATGCTGTATGGAAAATTCATAAAAGTAATCAGAGGCGGACTGGCCATAAACCCTACAGGAAAATTTCCACCCAAGCCATTCTCATGGCCAGCAGCCAGATACATAAAGATCTGATGTTCTCAACATTAATTAAAGGGGTAGTCCATCATTAGAAAAACATGTCTGTTTTCTTTAACCACCACCCGTCCGCCCATAGACTAAAAACGTCCGGGAGGTGGTTCTCAATTTCTGAATGGACGTTCCTAAACGTCCATTCAGAAATTGCAGCTGCATGCTAATCGTGCAGCTGCTGATCGGGTTGCCCGCTGTCAGTGACAGCAGGGCAAACCTTAGAGAAGGCAGGGACAGTGCCCAGGTGTCCCTGCCTTCTAGATCGCTGTATACACAGCGCTCACCGAGCGCTGTGCATACAGAGCAGGAAGCGCTATGCGCTTCCTGTTCCGGACCAGCGGTCATGTGATCGCCGGGACCGGAGAGTGCAGGAGCTGTGTGAGGTCTTTCAGAGACCTCGATCAGCCCTGCACTGAGGCTGTACAGCGCAGTATTGCGCTGTACAGCCTCTCTGGGGGGTGTATTTCCACTGTAACTGGGGCTACTATGTCAGCCCCAGTTACAGGAGAAATCAACAGTAAAAAAAAAAATATATATTGAAGTATGACCTTATGTGGGACGAAAAGTGTAAAATAAAAAAATAAAAAATTAAGTGTTAAAAAAATAAAATAAAAAAAAGGTTTCACATGTAAAAAATAAAAATCCCTAAGTAAGGAATATAAAAAAAAATTTAAAAATAGAAAAAATAAAATAGACATATTTGCTATTGCCACGTCCGTGACGGTCGGCTCTATAAATATATCACATGATCGACCCAGTCCAATAAATACCATAAAAAAAATATAAATAACTGTCAAAAAAAAGCTATTTTTGTCACCTTACATCACAAAAAGTGCAACACCAAGTGATCAAAAAGGCATATGTCCCACAAAATGGTACCAATAAAACCATCACCTCATACCGCAAAAAATGAGCCCCTACATAAGAAAATCTCTCAAAAAATAAAAATAAATATAGCTCTCAGAACATGGACACATTAAAACATAATTTTTTAGTTTCAAAAATGCTATTATTGTGTAAAACTTAAATAAAAATAAAATGTATACATATTAGGTATCGCCACATCCATAACGATCTGCTCTATAAAAATGTCACTTGACCTAACCCTTCAGGTGAACGCTGTAAAAATAAATAAATAAAAACACATTTTTGGTCACCTTGCCCCATAAAGTGTTATAATGAATAATCAAAAAATCATTTGTACCCAAAAATAGCACCAATAAAACTGGCACCTTATCCCCTAGTTTGCAAAATGGGGTCACTTCTTGGGAGTTTCTACTGTAAGGGTGCATCAGGGGGGCTTCAAATGGGACATGGCATCTAAAAACCATGTGGAGTTCCTTTTCTTCTGCGCCCTGCCGTGTGCCCATACAGCAGTTTATGACCACATTTGGGGTGTTTCTGTAAATCGCAGAATCTGGGTAATAAATATTGAGTTTTGTTTGGCTGTTAACCATCGATGTGTTAAAGAAAAAATTGGATTAAAATATAAAATCTGCCAAAAAAGTGAAATGTAAAAATTCTTGTGGAACACCTAAAGGGTTAACAAAGTTTGTAACATCGGTTTTAAGTAACTTGAGGGGTGTAGTTTCTACAAAGGGGTCATTTATGGGGGTATCCACTATGTAGGCCCAACAAATTGACTTCAGACCTGAACTGGTCCTTAAAAAGTGGGTTTCGGCAATTTTCTTAAAAATTTGAAGAATTGCTTCTAAACTTCTAAGCCCTCTAACGTCCTAAAAAAAAAAAAATTACATTTCCAAAATGATGCCAACATAAAGTAGACATATGAGGAATGTTAAGTAATACATATTTTATGATGTATCACCTACCTGAAGCAGAGAAATTTAAATTTTTTAAATTGCGAATGGTAAATTTGGGATTTTTTCATAAATAAAGGTGAAATATATTGACTCAAATTTATGACTATCATGAAGTACAATGTGTCACTAGAAAACAATTTCTGAATGACTTGGATAAGTAAAGGTGTTCCAAAGTTATTACCACATAAAGTGAGATATGTCAGATTTGCAAAATTAGGCCTGGTCAGAAAGGGGGCAAATGGCCCAGATGGGAAGTGGTTAAAAAAAAACAGCAGCCTCCCGTTCCAGGGGTAACTTGTGACTAGTATTGTTGCTCCGCTCCTTTGGAGTCAATGGGACAAATAAGCAATACCACACACAGCCTATAGACATGTTTGGTGCAGTTTTTAGAAGAAAACAGCCATGTTTTACTAATTCTGGACAAACCCTTTAATAAGGGTCCATTCACACGTCCGCTGTTTCTTTCCTGATCTGTTCCGTTTTTTGCGGAACAGATCTGGACCCATTCATTTTTAATGGGTCTTGAAAAAAATCGGACAGCACAATGTCAGATTTTTTTTTCAGGACCCATTGAAAATGAATGGGTCCAGATCTGGTCCAGATCTGTTCCGCAAAAAACGGAACAGATCAGGAAAGAAACAACGGACGTGTGAATGGACCCTAAGGTAGGAGCATAATTCCCCTGGTTAGTGGCCACAGGTGCCCTCCTGAATACAACACTATTTCCGTCCTCAGGACCATGATACAATTTCATACTGTAGCACAGACAGCAGTATTTTGTGCTGCTTTGTGGTATTTGGTTCTGTTGGGGCAGTATTTTAGTCTGCACTGTGGTATTTCTGTACCTGCCTAAGTGTTTTGGAGCTGCCTTTTGTGAATTTATATATATTTTTTAAATATCTCTTTATTTCCATCATCTCAAATTTCATCATCAACAAGAAAAAATTATATTTTTAATCTATCAAAAACATACAATTTTTTTTCTATACATAGACAAATATTTTCAATCCCCATTTAACCACCCTCCTACCACCCTTATGGGGAGGGAGAGGGGGACGTGTAATAAACAACGGAAAAAAAAAAAAAAACATTCCTCAATCTATCCAGCCCTAAAGTAACCACTTCTTCCATATTTCATCAACGCTTTTTACTTTTCTACTATGGCCCTCCATCACTCCTTCTTCTTTAATTAGGTTATCAACAGTTTTTCTCCATTGCCAAACAGTTGGAGGGTCCGCCCCTACCCATTTCTTAAGTATTAGGCGTCTAGCTTGAAATAGCACTTTGCTCAAGACCATTCGTGTATCTCTATTTAGGCTCAAATGTTCTGTTGCCCCCAAAATACAAGTCACGGGATCTTCTGATATTTGAACCTTCAAAATTAGGTATACAGTATCTGTTATTTCTGTCCAGTATCTGAACAGTCTTGGGCATCTTCAGAAACAATGTATTAAATCAGCATTCTCTACCCCACATTTTGTACAATCATCCGAGACTCTAACACCCATTCTTTTCAATATCCGTGGGGATCGATGCAGCCTATGAACTACAAAAAATTGTGAGATCTTATGTGAGCCCCTATTTGAGACTCCAGAATAGTTTTTTAAAGCATCATTCCATTTTTCCTCCGTAAAGAATTGGAGTGCATTTTCCTATTTTTTCCTGGCAAGTATTGTAACCCGTTTCTTTTTGACTTACTAGGATGGAAGAATTATCCTCCGGCTAGCCTTACCAACCCCATTCTTTTTCCCAATAACCACACAGAAACCTTCTTGCTTTGGTAAAATGACCATTACGGCCAACTTTATTATACACACAAATTAATAATAATAACAGGCACTTTAACACATCCTTCAACCTTATGAACCACTGTACCGTAACAAGGATCCTGGAGGGCAACCCAAAACAAGCGGTATCTTCCTTAAACATCTCTCCTTATACTTCAAGGTTACCCTTGGCCGCACTCACCGACCCAAGGGCACCAACATCCTTGAAGTATCCATGCATCTTCTCCTGTAGGCCTTTTAGCCCAAACAGGAGCCCCATCCTCGGCAATCACCAACCACATGAGATACAGGCTCCAACATGTCCTGCATCTCTTAAACCATTGTATTGCTCCCCCAGGATCCCATATCAATAAGCCTCCACTCCACCTTCCTCAATCACACCCCACTCTAGCCAAAAAAGAGGGCGGGAGGGCGGGAAAACACTCCGGCTTGCTCTGGCAACTGCCTCACCAAACTCCTCCCACCAACCTATATACTGCCCGCGAAAACGCTACTCCTCCCCGCTCACCTGAACCAACCCCCACACTTCATATCTGTAACCCCTTCCTAGCCTGCGGTCTTCCCCCCCAAGTCAAGACGCACTCCACTATGTCTGCGCCTCGCTCCGTCGCTATTATTCCCTCCATCAATATCTTGTATCTTTTTGCCGTTATTCCTTCTCTTTCACCCGCGTTGGTAAATTTGTGCAATAAATCAGATCTTTCCATCTTATATTTATCCTCTTGCATAACTGTCCACAGTGCATTCCTAAGCTGGAAATATTTATATATATATCCTTTTGCGGTATACCGAACTCTCTAACCATTGTATTGAAGTCTTTCAGTTTACCCTGTTCAAATATCTGGTTTAAGTATTTCATCCCATTTTTTTCCCAGTCTATATACATCTTAATCCCTTGCAGTTCCTTAAGATTAATATTTTTCCAAATAGGTGTATAGTGCAAAAACCCTTTAATCTCTAATATTTTTTTAATTTCCACCCATATGTATTCCAGTAAGTTTAAGACTCTATTTCCGATATTATTTCTCCCCAGTGTACCTGATTCCAACACCTCTAAGTAATTCCATTCTTCTTTCCACCCCAATCTATTTACTACCTGCCTATCCACTAAACCATCTAAACTACCTTTTATGTGGCCATATTGTGTAATTATATAATAAAAAAAAACAGTTCGGAACTGCTAATCCGCCTTCTCTCACTGGGAGCTGGAGTATCTCTCTCTTTATTCTGGGAATCGTACCTTTCCAAAGAAAATTTGTGAATTTTGTGAATTTAGACCCATTTACAACATAGGATTCTCCGATAGGATAGGGGGAATGAAAATGTCCCTCTGTATGTCTGTGCAATGACCTAGCCCAGTGGTTATCTGCAGTTGTTTAATGTTTTATATGCTGTGTTATGTAATGTAATAAGATGGAGGAGGAGCAGAGGAAGCAAGGGCTGACAGGAGCAGGGCTTACCACTCTGTTCCTTCCCTCTTGATAGTAGTGAGCTGGTCCTGCTTCCTGCCAGGAGGGGAGAGTTCCAGTCTAGTGAGACAGAGAAAGCAGAGGCAATAGGAGTTCCTGTCCTGATAGTGGGGGAGTGTGGAAGCACATGTCAGAGCTCCTACTGCCAGGTACCCTATCTTATTCCTCTGTCGGGAAACTCAGAAACCAGATCTTATTCTTCTTTGAGACCGACACTCTGGAGAGATCAGCAAAAGGCATCAGTGCGACAAGACAGCAGAGTGATCAGCGAAATACATGTTTACAGACATTGCCGCAAGGTGAAGGACAACAGCTCAGACTCCACTTACTTAAACCGTTGCTAGGTCAGACTAACATTAGGCATAAATCACAGAAAAAACTAAGATAAAAACATCCTGCACGATATGATAAATAAATATGCGGATGTCCATGGCTACATTTATAAAAAAACAAATCACAGAAAATAGATAATAGTGCACTAACACAATAGATGCAAGCATTATATATGGACTAAGCCCTTACTCTGATATGATAAAATCTGAGACTCTCAGCCAATATATTTTGATCAAAACACATCTTTGAAGCGCATTCACACTTGAAGGTGCCACTTCCTCAAGTGTATGCTACAAACTAAGCAAAGATCACATTAAAAACATAGTTAAAAGCATCCTGCACGATATGATAAATAAATATGCGTATGTCCATGGCTACTTTTATAAGAAAAAAAATAGATAAGAATGCACCTTAAAGTCTGAATGCACTTCTATTGTATCCTGGGAGTAGCATTTGTGTGCACCCCTCCTATCAAACATGCAGCCTTGATTAGGGTGGTACATGTAGGTGTGTGTGTGCTCCTCCTCTTATCAGTTGCTGAATGCACATCGAGGTGACTAGGAGCAGCACACTGTGGCCCCTTTTACACGAGCGAGTTTTCCGTGCGGGTGCAATGCGTGACATGAACGCATAGCAGCCACACTGAATCCTGACCCATTAATTTCAATGGGTCTGTGTACATGAGCGTTTTTTTTTTCAAAATCAGTTCTGCGTTGCGTAAAAAACGCAGCATGTTTTATATTCTGCATTTTTCACGCAGCCCTGGTCCCATAGAAGTGAATGGGGCTTCAGTGAAAAAAGCATTGCACCTGCAAGCAAGTGCGGATGCAATGCGTTTTTCACTGATGGTTGCTAAGAGATGTTGTTTGTAAATCTTCCATTTTTTATCACGCGCATGAAAAACACATCAAAACGCATTGCACCCGCGTGTAAAAAACTGAACAACTGGACGCAATCGCAACCAAAACTCACTAAACTTGTGGCAGGCGCAGCACTATGAAGTGCCTTTTGCGCTGTGGCATTAGAAGAATTCAGATATCTCTGAATTTTTTGTCTAACCAGACTGTCTATTACTCTGTAATTCCTCTAGCGCCGTTCTATGGAAACAGTAGGTTTAAAGAGCACACTAAATGCTTGAAATAACTTATTTATTAACTTCAACTTTTCTTCATATATAACACTGCCGCCTCCACAGCAGATAGTCCATGTACATAACACGTGTTGAAAAGATATCACAAAATGGCGGTATGCATAAGATGGTGGCTTAACTGTTCAATCTTGTCATTCAGCATAAAATGGTGGATATATTTCTCTCTTCAGTATCTGTACTCTCACTTTAAGTTATTTAGGCACTTTATGATCTCTGTGAGAGGTATATTTAAGGTCTAACTAATAGTTCTACTTGCTGAATTTGGTCGCAATTTGCAGTATGCAGTTAGCAGTAGCTATTTGCAGATTGGTTGAGTATGATCTGGTGTGGTTGAATGCAATTTGGATTGCAATATGGAATTTGAATTTGGATTGTGAACTTTGTAGTTTGCAATTGGTGGAACTGTAAGTAAACACACATATAACTGGTTCAGTATACAGTTCTAATCACTATATTAACAGTAGGAACATTATATAACTGTTTTAAATACCTATTTTGGCCTCTCTGCTTCCATAAAATACAGCTCTTAGTGGAGTGAATGTCTGTTAAGCTTCTCTCTCTGGTGAATAATAATTTCTAGCAGCTCCTGCTAGGGAATTTCCCACACAGGCTGTGTGTGATGCTGGCTGTGATTGGTCTAGACTCCTGCCCAGCAACAATAGTTTAACTATGCTTTCTGTTGTTTCTGCTGTGTCATTGAGCTTACCTCGTATCCATATAATGAATCTTAAAGGCATATTATCTTTTCTGCTTCTGTGAACACAATATATATCACAGTTATATGATATGCAAACATGAAGTCACTGTAAATAACTTCCCTTTTGTCTTTAACACACAAATATAGGAACTGTATTAAGGTTATTGGCAGGTCTAGCTGTATAAACATATAAGCTATGTTAGCAA
This sequence comes from Bufo gargarizans, assembly GCF_014858855.1. NCBI lineage: Eukaryota > Metazoa > Chordata > Amphibia > Anura > Bufonidae > Bufo > Bufo gargarizans. Next base: position 87,757,456 of record NC_058083.1, read on the forward strand.
CCTAGGCCAGCTACATAGCGTTATAGGGGAGAAAGTGCCCGAATGTTGTTCAGCTCTTTTTTGCTTTCTCGACACAATTGGCGAGGCATACCGGGTTTATGGTGGCCAAGCTTGGCTCCCCTATGACGAACAATTTCGCCAGCAGAAGGCCGTGCGTCCCAACATTCGTTGGGACCACAAGGATATTGCGTTATGGTTAAAGGTCACAGTGCGGAGGAGAACTGTTCAGTCCTCTTGGGGGGAAGCAGGAGGAGCAAGCCAACCCACGTTTAATACAGCGTTGGCAAAAGGACTGTGTTTCTTGTTTAATGAAGGAGGGTGAAGGTTCGGGCCGAAGTGCAAATTTAAGCACGAATGCACTTCATGCGGGTGAGCACACGGGGCTAATAGGCGTTACAAAAGGGGGTGACGCCAGCGCGTCTGGAAAATATGGCACCATTTCTAAGTAGGTATCCTGATGTGAAGGTTTCGTATCTCCTTTGTTCCAGGGGAGGTGGCTTTGGTAAAAAAGAATTTTCGTTCGGCGTATGAGCACAGGCAGGTAGTCACAGAAAAGCTGCTTAGGGAAGTGCGGCTGGGGCGGATGGCCGGGCCGTTTTCTGAACCTCCGGTGTGGGATTTGCATTTGTCCCAGCTTGGGGTGGTGCCCAAAAAGGAGCCAAATAAATTTTGGCTCATTCATCCCTTGTCGTACCCTAAGGGTTCGTCGGTCATTGATCCGATCAATCCCGAACTGTGTTTGGTGGTGTATACGTCATTTGACATGGCATTCGGGTGGGTTAGGAAATTTGGGAAAGAGACATTGTTAGCAAAAAACGGATATTGAAGCGGCTTTTCGGTTACTCCCGGTACACCCTGACAGTTTACATTTGTTGGGATGTTTTTGTGAGGGGGATTTTTTCGTGGATTGATGTCTCCCTATGGGGTGCACCCTGTCCTGTGCGTATTTTGAAACTTTTAGTTCTTTTTTGGAATGGGCCAGATGGACCTCCATCATCCATTACTTGGATGACTTCCTTTGCACAGGTCCGTGATCAGCTATTTTTTTGAAGGTATCTGTTGGGACATTACCAGTTTTTATGAGATTAGCCTCACATGGTATATATGTATCAGATGTTTATATAAATGTTTTTAACACATACATTTTTCAATGCACAAACTATTGTACTATATTGAAACATTTCGACTTTTAAACTTTTTTATGAAATTAAAATACCAACATTTTATTAACAGTTCTGAGTGATAGAGTGCATGTTCCATTATTAACTTATCCAAATTTACCCCTATGTTATACATATGTTGGGGTGCGTGGTGTTATATGCCGTTGCATATGGTTTTGGTTGTACAGTTGTTTATTGGGAAATTTAAATATGTAATAATAAAACGGCTGCTATGGTCTGGGAAGCGAGCGCGATAGCCAATACCTGCGTCATGTAAGATATGTACAATTTTGGGAAAATACTAATGATCCTGTAAAAATTCATTTGTGAATTTACTGGCCAGGTGAAGCTATGTATCACCATATAATTGTGTATATCCTTTATAAATCATGTGTCACGGAAGGTGTACAGGAAACAAGACAACACAAAATGAATATACGACTCACTGGATCCAAAACTAAGGAACAAAAAGGGAGACCCCTGCATCAGACCTGGCACTCTCCCTGACTGCTCAGCCTATGCGAAAATCCCAATGGTAGATGATCGCATATCCTCGTACCTCGACTGTATAACACCTGAACACCCTATAATAGTGAGGGGACACGACCACCGGCTCCCTACACTAGATACGGAGGGAGTCAGGGTCACCTGGGATCCAGTAAACAGAAAAACACAAATGAATGCACAACACTTATCTTGTAGAAGACTGGGAAGTAGGATCAGCATGCACACACACTCCAGGAAGTAATATAAACCGCAAACTGATGCACTATGCGGAGGAATTTAAAGGGATGCAATCAGTACAACTACAAGACAGCTGAGAGAGGCTAATGAGATGAGGAACTGAAAGCAAAACAAAGGAAGCTCAAGGAGGAGGTTCTGAAAGGCATCTGTCAGAGCTTCTCAGATGTCTGGTGGTGACAGTACCCCTCCTTCCACGAGTGGACTCCGGACACTCAGAGCCCACCTTCTCAGGATGGGACCTATGGAAAGCCCTGATGAGACGAGTGGCCTTAATGTCCGTCACTGGGACCCACATCCTCTCCTCAGGACCATAACCCTCCCAATGAACAAGGTACTGGAGAGAACCGCGGACAACACGAGAATCCACAATCCTAGAGACCTGAAATTCAAGATTACCATCAACCATAATCGGAGGAGGAGGCAAAGACGAGGGTACAATGGGTTGGACATAAGGTTTTAATAAGGACTTATGAAAAACATTATGGATCTTCCAAGTCTGAGGAAGATTAAGACGGTAGGCAACAGGATTGATGACAGACAAGATTTTGTAAGGCCCAATAAACTTAGGACCCAACTTCCAGGAGGGAACCTTCAATTTGATATTCTTAGTAGACAACCACACCAGATCACCAACATTCAGGTCCGGACCAGGCACACGTCTCTTATCTGCCACACGCTTATATCTCTCACTCATGCTCTTTAGATTATCCTGAATCTTTTGCCAAATAGATGACAAAGACGAGGAGAATCTGTCCTCATCAGGTAAACCAGAAGACCCCTCTCCAGAGAATGTCCCAAATTGCGGATGAAACCCATATGCACCAAAAAATGGTGACTTATCAGAGGACTCCTGACGACGGTTATTTAAAGCAAACTCAGGAGGGACAAAAAAGAACACCAATCCTCCTGATTCTCCGCCACAAAACAGCGCAGATATGTCTCCAGATTCTGATTGACGCGCTCTGTCTGGCCATTCGACTGCGGGTGGAAAGCAGAAGAGAATGACAACCAAACCCCCAAGCGAGAACAGAAAGCCTTCCAGAATCTGGAAACAAACTGCGTGCCCCTATCAGAGACTATGTCCGAAGGAATACCATGCAATTTGACAATGTGATCAATAAATGCCTGCGCCAGCGTCTTAGCATTGGGCAAGCCAGGAAAAGGGATGAAATGCACCATTTTGCTAAAACGGTCCACCACCACCAGAATCACAGTCTTCCCCAAGGAACGAGGCAGGTCCGTTATGAAGTCCATGGACAGATGTGTCCAAGGACGGAAAGGAATGGGTAAGGGAAGGAGAGGACCTGATGGCCGTGAATGAGGGACTTTGGCATGAGCGCAGGTCTCGCAGGCTGCCACAAAACCCTCAACCGACTTACGAAGCGCCGGCAACCAGAATCTCCGAGCGATGAGATCCACTGTGGCTCTTGCCCCCGGGTGCCCAGCAAGGACCGTATCGTGGTGTTCCTTAAAAATCTTTTGTCTTAAAGCGAGAGGCACAAACAACCTCCCAGGAGGACAAAGATCAGGAGCCTCTGACTGGGCTACCTGCACCTCTGCCTCCAATTCAGGAAAAAGAGCAGAGACCACCACACCTTCAGCCAAAATGGGACCCGGGTCTTCAAAATTCCCACCTCCCGGAAAACAACGTGACAGGGCATCTGCCTTCACATTCTTAACCCCAGGGCGGAACGTGACAACAAAATTAAACCTTGAAAAGAACAAAGACCATCTGGCCTGTCTCGGGTTCAGACGCTTGGCTGACTCCAAGTAGGCCAGATTTTTATGGTCAGTAAACACGGTAATAGGGTGTCTGGCTCCCTCTAGCCAATGGCGCCATTCCTCAAAAGCCAACTTGATGGCCAACAACTCCCTATCTCCCACATCGTAATTTCTCTCTGCGGAGGAGAGTTTCTTCGAGAAAAAGGCACACGGTCGCCATTTGGCAGGAGAGGAACCCTGAGACAAGACCGCACCCACACCCACCTCAGAAGCATCAACCTCAACTATGAAGGGTAGAGAAATATCAGGTTGTACCAAGATGGGAGCGGAAGCAAAACTCTCCTTGATATTAGAAAAGGCCTTACGCGCCTCTACCGACCAGGAAGAAAAATCTACCCCCTTTCTGGTCATATCAGTGAGTGGTTTAACAACAGAGGAATAATTCAAAATAAACTTCCTGTAATAATTGGCAAAGCCCAAAAAACGCATCAGCGCCTTCTGATTCTCAGGAAGCTCCCACTCAAGCACAGCGCGGACCTTCTCGGGGTCCATGCGAAAACCAGAAGCAGAGAGAAGAAATCCCAGAAATTTAATTTCTGGAACCGCAAACACACATTTTTCCAGTTTCGCGTATAATTTATTCTCCCGCAGGATGAGCAAGACCTGATGTAAGTGTTCCTTATGAGTTTTGAAATCAGGAGAAAAAATCAAAATGTCATCCAAATACACTAATACAAATTTCCCCATTAAATGATAAAAAATGCTGTTCACGAAATGCTGAAAAACGGCTGGAGCATTCATCAAACCAAAAGGCATAACCAAATTTTCAAAATGGCCCTCAGGGGTATTGAAGGCCGTCTTCCATTCGTCTCCTTCTCTGACCCTGACCAGGTTGTATGCCCCTCTTAGATCTAATTTGGAAAAAACTTCAGCCCCAACAATCTGGTTAAACAGGTCCGGGATCAGAGGAAGCGGATAAGGGTCACGAATTGTGATACTGTTCAGCTCCCTGAAATCCAGACAAGGTCTTAAAGAACCATCTTTTTTCTTAACAAAGAAAAAACCAGCGGCAACAGGTGACTTCGAGGGTCGTATGTGTCCTTTTCTCAGACTCTCAGAGATATAAGCACGCATAGCGACCCTTTCAGGTTGGAAGGGATTGTATAAACGAGATTTAGGCAGCTTGGCGCCTGGGATGAGATTAATAGGGCAATCGTACTCCCTGTGCGGGAACAAATCCTGAACTCCACTCTCAGAGAAGACATCCGAAAATTCAGAGAGAAAAGATGGTGCAGTCTTAGTAGAAACCTCAGAAACAGATGTCGTGAGGCAATTCTCTCTGCAAAAGTCACTCCAACCATTTATTTGCCTCGCTTGCCAATCAATGGTGGGGTTATGTTTAGTGAGCCAGGGTAGCCCCAACACTAGAGGAGTAGGCAATCCGCTAAGGACGAAACATGACACATCCTCAACATGAGCATCACTCAGAATTAAACGGATATTGTGAACTATGCCCTTTAATGATTTCTGAGAAAGTGGAGCGGAATCAATAGCAAAAACAGGAATATCCTTTCCCAAAGTGCATACCTGGAAAACATGAGTTATCGCAAATTGATTATCAATGAGATTGACAGCTGCTCCACTATCTACAAAAATCTCACAAAAAATGTTCTTGCTCTCTAGCGCCACCCTGGCAGGCAGGACAAAACGGGAACTACAAGCAAACGGAAAACCTTCAATTTCCGCCTCAACCCTGCCAATGTTAACAGATGGAACATTTGTAAAGGATTTTTTCCTTCTTGTTTCTTTATTACTCCCAAAAAACTGCCTGAATCTCCTAGAGGGACAAACATTTGCCAAATGATTTATACCTCCACAACAAAAACAAACCTTCCCATGCAGGCTGAATCTTCTATTGTCAGAGGCAATCAACCAGCTGCATGGGCTCCTGCTCAGAAGGGGTTGACAGCGACTGAGACCCCTGCGCACAGAATGAGACCGCTGCACTGTCCTGGGATTGAGTATGACAGGAAGGAGTGATCTCTCCTCTCTCTCTAAGACGCCTGTCAATACGAACGGCCTGAGACATGGCAGAGTCCAAGGAGGTAGGCCTCTCATGAAAGGCAAATGCATCTTTCAATCCCTCTGAAAGACCATGGCAAAATTGACTTCGGAGTGCAGCATCATTCCAACCAGTATCAGCTGCCCATCTCCGAAATTCTGAGCAGTATATCTCTGCGGATTGTTTACCCTGGCATAACAGACGTAGTCTAGACTCAGCCAAAGCAATACGATCCGGATCATCATATATCTGACCCAGGGCTAAAAAGAATTCATCCACTGAACGGAGGGGCCGTGCCCCCACCGGCAGCGGAAAGGCCCAGGACTGAGCGTTATCCCTGAGCAGCGATATAATGATCCCCACCCTCCGTTCCTCATCACCAGAGGAATGGGGAAGTAGGAGAAAATGGAGTTTGCAAGCCTCTCTAAAACGCACAAAATTCTCACTACCCCCGGAGAACGTATCCGGGAGCGAGATCTTAGGCTCAGAACAAACTCCATGAACGCAAGCTGAACCGGTCACTTGAAACTGAGAAAGAGTCTTATGGAGATCTGCTACCTCCAATGAAAGACCCTGGAAGCGTTCAGTCAAAAGTGAAACCGGATCCATGCTTGAGACGGTTTTGGCAGTTTATAATGTCACGGAAGGTGTACAGGAAACAAGACAACACAAAATGAATATACGACTCACTGGATCCAAAACTAAGGAACAAAAAGGGAGACCCCTGCATCAGACCTGGCACTCTCCCTGGCTGCTCAGCCTTTGCGAAAATCCCAATGGTAGATGATCGCATATCCTCGTACCTCGACTGTATAACACCTGAACACCCTATAATAGTGAGGGGACATGACCACCGGCTCCCTACACTAGATACGGAGGGAGTCAGGGTCAACTGGGATCCAGCAAACAGAAAAACACAAATGAATGCACAACACTTATCTTGTAGAAGACTGGGAAGTAGGATCAGCATGCACATACACTCCAGGAAGTAATATAAACCGCAAACTGATGCACTATGGGGAGGAATTTAAAGGGATGCAATCAGTACAACTACAAGACAGCTGAGAGAGGCTAACAAGATGAGGAACTGAAAGCAAAACAAAGGAAGCTCAAGGAGGAGGTTCTGAAAGGCATCTGTCAGAGCTTCTCAGATGTCTGGTGGTGACATCATGATGATGAAATCACAGATTGTCTTGATCAAAACTTTATATACCTTTAACCTGATAGCGACCAGGCGCTGAACATGTATGGTACTTAGTGTTGGGCTTTTATCTGGAGCACCTTAAGTGTATTACATAATATTTAAGCTCTTCCACAGACTTTACGGAAGAGGCCATGTACATGCACACACCTCTCCTGTATTTGGCTGAGATATGGGGGAGGTAGGTTCTTATAGGTTGGAAGGGGACCATTAGACATTTTGTATGGAGACTTCCTCCTACCCTAATGGGTTATTCCCCTCCTAACCTTTCATGGAAAAGATGGGAGTGACCAGAGTAAGTGCCAGCCGGGGATGGCCAGAGTTAGGCCTCTTTCACACGAGCGTGACGGATTAGGTCCGGATGCGTTCAGGGTGCGTTCAGTGAAACTCACACCATTTTGCAAGCAAGTTCAGTCAGTTTTGTCTGCAATTGCGTTCAGTTGTTCAGTTTTTTCCACGCGGGTGCAATGTGTTTTGATGCGTTTTTCATGTGCGTGATAAAAAACAGAAGGTTTACAAACAACATCTCTTAGCAGCCATCAGTGAAAAATGCATTGCATCCGCACTTGCTTCCGGATGCAAGGCGTTTTTCACTGAAGCACTATTCACTTCTATAGGGCCACGACTGCGTGAAAAACGCTGAATATAGAACATGCTGCGTTTTTCACGCAACGCAGAACTGATGTGTTGTGAAAAAATGTACACAGACCCATTGAAATGAATGGATTCAGTGCGGGTGCTATGCGTTCTCCTCACTTATCGCACCTGCGCCGAAAACTCGCTCATGTGAAAGAGGCCTTACAGAAACATCAAGCTGGTTGTGCTCTGCTGTTTTTGTAACTTGCATAGCATGAATGAAAGCTATGAAAACCACATATCTCAACAAGCCATGCTGTTTCTGGTAAGTCGGGAGTTACCTAAACAGCGTAGGTACAATTCACTGCTGTGGGAGTTACAGAAACAGCAGAACGCACCCGGCTCAGATGTTCCATAGCTCTGGCCACCTCTGGCCGATGCTTGCCCATGGTATGCTGAGATGGGAATAGCCATTTCATTTGTTCATGTGTATGCCATACCTGGTTAGTAAAGGGAAAGGATGAATAACACCAGCTTTACAGATCTTAGCAAAAAGTAGTCTATTTTTGAACCTATGTGCTACAAACCTGACAGGTGAGTCCACATTAAACTCAGTTTTTGGTTTTAATTTCTCTCTTTATAATGAGAAATATTTTACAGCTCTGGGATTACTCTTGAAGTTATTTAACTGACATTTAAAGGTGATAAAAGAAGCATAGAGGGACATCAGGAGGTCTTCAGCAGTAGCCAGAGTTGATGACCACAAGATCATCAAAGCTTTGAATAGACTTTACAGACTTTGAGATGATCCTGGTTTTTATATCTCCCAATAAAATGAGCAGCGCCACCGACCCTCTTTTTAGTTGTTAAGAAGATCAAGTGTTCCTGGTTTCAGGTAACATCAAAGAAGAAAAGATTTATCAGTAAATGCTGGAAGAATATGAGTTAAGATCACTTCCATCTAGAAAGTATGGGTGATTTCTGCCACCGTGTGGCCCATGCATGCAATGCATCCACTCTATCGGAAAGCATTACAAGTAAAGCAACGTTTCCTTCAATTGACCCTTCAATGATTTTCAAAAGTGAAATGCAATAAAATTGAAAGATAATTTTGAAACAAAAAGCTGAGCAAAGACAACAATACCTATTATGAATGAGGAAATGCACATTAGTGTTGATAGAGCATGCTTGGCCGAACACCTGTTCGGCTCGAGCATCGAGATGCTCGGCACATGGCGGTACTCGGACGAGTACCACATGTGCTTGAGCGCCATGTCTCCTCAGCCAGTAAACTGGCTTCTTCCGGAAGAAGCCAGTTTACTGGCGAAACGGCGTTGGGTCAGGAGGTGATCGACACACCATTCAGGGTATGCTCATTTTCTTTTTCAATCAACAAGTCTTTTTATCCTCATATTTGCCTCCATTGTAGCATTGTTTGGGGCTTATTATTCTGAAGTGTCTTGGTGTTTACCATCTTGTATTCTTTTCCCTGCTTGTTGGTGTGCTGACTTCTCGGCTCCCCCTTGGGTCCTGTTCCTCATCTTTGTGTTCCACCTTTGTGCTGACTTTTACCATCATGTATGTAATTATTATGTGCTATCAATAAAGTTTATTGATTTTCACTTTGTGAAGATTATGGTTAAATTTTTTGGCGACATTTATGGCTCCTTGTGGGTCGGTATTTTTTTGTTATTTATCTCTGTCCGGTAATAATTAGGTGCCTGACTGTATGTTTGTAGCGCAACCTGCGCTAAATTGCTGTGTTAGGGAGAGCTATGCAGAGGAAGGGACAGACAGTGTAGGGAGTGTAATAGGAAGATTTTTATACAAAAAACTTTTGAGACCCAAAAGTCCTTTTAAGGACTATTGTGTGTGACAGCCGCAATATATATTTTTAGCGCATCCTGCGCTACATACCGTGTAATAGGCTGCTGCGGACAGTTAAATTATTTGAGCCACATCTCCTGTGTAAAGTGTGCGCATCCCTAAAATATCAGTGACATCCAGTGTACTTTTTCCATAGACGGTGTCCCCTGCGGACAGGTAAATTATCCACACCACATCTCCTGTTTAAAGTGTGCACATCCCTAAAATATCAGTCACATTCAGTGCACTTTTTCCGTAGACGGCGTCCACTGCAGGCAGTTCAATTATTCGCGCCACATCTCCTGTTTAAAGTGTGCACATCCCTAAAATATCAGTGACATCCAGTACACTTTTTCCATAGACACTGCGAACAGTGACATTACCTGTGGTACCTGTCCTGTATAATGTTTCCTCATCACAAAAAAATTTGTAAATTGTTTTGCTCATACACTTCCAAATCCTACGCTACTGTTCGTGTGACATACTTTCAAGCATATATCACATTTAAAATGAAGAAGGCGAGCAGTAAGGGACGCGGAAGTGGCCGTGATGCTGATGGTGCACCCAGAGGCCGTGGCCCTGGGCGCAGAGAAACTGTGTCTGCTGCCAGAGCACAAGAAAAACAATCATCCACGATACCTAGCTTCATGTCCCAGTTTGCAGGTGGTCGGTTGGTATCACGACTGGCGTGCCGATTACATACGTGACGCAAAGGGAGGGAAAAGGGAAGGCCCTGTCCAAGGGAGAGGGAAAGGTGGTGACCCCTAACTCACTTTGAGGCTGGCACCTGACTGCCCTGACGTCCCTAGACGGGTTTCTCACCCGTACGCCGATCACGTGCCTAAACCCTGGCTTTCCCTAAGATGAGCCCTAAGTAGTGAATAGGGCGGTGGGGACACTAGTCCTCACCACTAACACTAAAGGAAAACACCAAGGAGAGGACAGACAATACAGACAAAACATATAATTCCAGGTGGCGACAACAGCGGACAACAAAAGCCCAACAGCATCCAAGCACCATAATAAGTGGGACGAACCCCTGGGTCCACAATCTGTGTCTGCGGATCACACTACTGCCTCCTCTTCCCCTATGTTACGTGCTGGCCAATCCCCTGTCGAAGGCGCAGGCCGGTATGACTCCCGCCCTGCATATAGACCTTCGCAAGCACCATCAGCGACCATATCCACTTCCGTGTCCCAGTGCAGCGTCCAAATGTCCTTACCCCCAGGCCTTTGAACGTAAGCAAAAATACCCACCCACAGGCCATAGCACTAAATGTGCAGCTTTCCAAATTACTGGCCCTGGAAATGTTACCATTTAGGCTTGTGGACACTGAGGCCTTCCGCAGCCTGATGTCGGCGGCCATCCTGCTTATGCAGTCCCCAGCCGCCACTATTTTTCAAGGTGTGCCGTGCCCGCCTTACACCAACTTGTGTCCCGTAACATCACACGTGCCCTGAGCAACGCAGTTACTGGGAAGGTCCACCTAACCACAGAAACATGGACAAGTGCATTCGGCCAAGGACGCTACATTTCCCTGACAGCACACAGGGTGAATGTTGTGGAGGCTGGGAGCGAATCGTACACTAGGATGGCACAGGTGCTACCAACACCAAGGATTGTGGGCCCTACATCGATCAAGGTTTCCGTCAGCATCTACGTTAGTGGCTCCAGACCCCACTTCTCCTCTTCTGCCTCCTTCTCCACTTCCACCTCCGAATTATCTGCGTGCAGCACCAGTCACTCATCCGACGGTAGCTGGAAGCAGTGTAACACTGCAGTGGGGAAGCGGCAACAGGCCGTCCTGAAGCTGATATGCTTAGGGGACAAACGGTACACCGCTGCAGAGATGTGGCAGGGGATTAGAGACAAGACTGAGCTGTGGCTCTCGTCACTCAACCTACAACTAGGCATGGTTGTGTCTAATAATGGCCATAACTTGGTGTCGGATTTGGATCTCGGCAAGCTCACACACATTCCATGCCTAACCTACGTGTTCAACCTTGTGGTTCAGCGGCTTTTCAAAACCTGTGTGCACATTTCCTCAAGTCATCAACAGCTTCAGCCGGTCTGTCAACGCTGCAGCAGCGCTTGAGATTGCCAGCTCACCGGCTGTTGTGCGACGTGAGCATGTGTTGGAACTCGACATTCCACATGTTGGCCAGGCTTTGTGAGCAGCAGAGTGCAGTAGTGGAATACCAGCTGCAACATGGTCATCGTCCTTCCAGTCAGCTTCCGCTATTAACAAGCGAGGAGTGGGCATGGATGTCTGACCTCTGTGAGGTTTTAAGAAACTTTGAGGAATCAACACAGATAGTGAGAGGCGATAATGCTATTATCAGCGTAACCATCCCACTTATGTGTCTACTCAAACTGGTTGTTCACCCTTCTCGACCCCCGCTACAGAGATAACTTCTCATCTCTCTTTCCTCTGGTGGAGAGGACGAGCAAAACGGTGCAATACCAGAAGATCCTTGTTGAAAAATTGCCCCAGAAATTTTCATTTGACAATTCAGGTAGCAGCGCCGTAGTTCCTTGGCCAACTGAGGAGGGGAGACAAGGGGAACACACAGCAGTTCCAACAGAGGCAGGGCAACACTCTCCAAAGCCTGGGACAGTTTCATGCCCCGTCAGCACCCTCACCCTGATGCACGGCCTAGTGTCACAAGGAGGGAAAATTTTGGGAAGATGGTGAAGAAGTACATAGCAGACCGTGTCAGCATCCTCAATGATCCCTCAGTGCCTTACAACTACTGGGTGTCCAAGCTGGACACGTGGCACGAACTGACGCTCTACGCCTTGGAGGTGCTGGCCTGCCCTGCCGCCAGAGTTTTGTCTGAGCGGGTATTAAGTGCTGCTGGTGGCATTATAACAGATAAGCATATCTGCCTGTCAACTGAAAATGCTGACAGGTTGACTCTTATAAAAATTAACAAGGCCTGGATTGACCATGACCAGGCACTTTAAATGTGTTGTTTATAATGTACTGAATACACTGTATTCCCATGCACCTCTTCCACCACAAACAAGGGTATATGGTTAATTCTTCCTTTTCTCATCCTCCTTCTCCTCTTCCATCATATCAACACATGCTTATGCACTCGCATATATGCTCTTCGCATATAATGTTTTACAGGGTCAGCTCACCTGAAGGCCCTCGCATATAATGTTTTAGAAGGTCAGCTCACTAGCAGGCCCTTGCATATAATTTTTTAGAGGGTCAGCTCACCAGCAGGCCCTCGCATATAATGTTTTACAGGGTCAGCTCACCAGCAGGCCTTCACCTACAATCTTTTACAGGGTCATATCACCTAAATGCTCTCGCATATAATGTTTTGGAGGGTCAGCTCACCTAAAGGCCCTCACCTACAACCTTTTAGAGGGTCAGCTCACCAGCAGGCCCGCACCTCAAATCTTTTACAGGGTCAGCTCACCTGTAGGCCCTCGCATATAATGTTTTAGAGGGTCAGCTCACCTGCAGGCCCGCACTTACAACCTTTTAGAGGGTCAGCTCACCAGCAGGCCCACAACTAAAATCTTTTACAGGGTAAGCTCACCTGCAGGCCCGCACCTAAAATCTTTTACAGGGTCAGCTCACCAGACGGCCCGCATCTAAAATCTTTTACGGGGTCAGCTCACCAGCATGCCCTCGCATATAACTTTTTACAGGGTCAGCTCACCAGCAGGCCCTTGCATATAAGTTTTTACAGGGTCAGCTCTCCAGCAGGTCTTCATCTACAATCTTTTACAGGGACAGCTCACCAGCAGGCCCTCACCTACAATCTTTTACAGGGTAAGCTCACCTGCAAGCCCGCACCTAAAAACTTTTACAGGGTCAGCTCATCTGCAGGCCCTCACCTAATTATGCCTAATAGGTAATTTGCGCGTATGCTGCCTTGCTTGGATGTGGTAACCGTAGCTGTTTCTTAGGCTTCCTCTCCGGAATCGAACCATGATTCCCCTGTTACCCGTCGTCACCATGGTTTGCGCTTAAAAAAACATCGAAAGTTATGAGGGCAGACATCCGAATGGATCGTCGCCGTCACGGGGACATGCGATCGTCCCCAGGTTATCTAGAGTCACCAAAGCGGTAGCAGGCCCTCGCCCATAATGTTTTAGATGTCAGATCAGCAGGCCCTTGCTCCACATGTTTTTGAGGGTCACCAGCAGTCATAAAAATCATAATTTTTCAAGGCTGTGTATGATGCCCTCCTTTATGTGTAACAAAGGGTGTATTGGAGTGCCGGTTCCTTGTAATTTTTGGCATCCCTTTCACTTAGTGCATAGGCTTTATGAGTGTAGGAGTCCGACTACCTAAACAATTGTACCACAATGTGAATGAGGCCCTCCTTTATGTGATATACAGGTTGTATCGGAGTGCAGCAGTAAATGAAATAAAGTCCAGCTCACTCAATCAGCCTGGATCGCCCGTGTGCACGGAACAGGCAGGTGAGCCTCGTAGCACAATTCAATAAGAAAAAGTTCCAGCACTCATGTTTTCTTTGGGAGCTAAAATCCTCGTCTTTATTTAGGCAGTAGAAACAATATACAGGACATGTACCCACTAGTGTAGCAACATTGATGCGTTTCGAACAAAGTTCTTATTCTTAACTGTGAGCAGTATCTTTTCTAAAGATTATATAATGGACTGAAACAAATGGTTCCGCCCTCATCTGGAGAGGTGGGGGAAGGGATAAGAAGTAAAAGGTGTGACTTTCTATTCCCTAAATAAGGCACTGTTCACATTGTCAAGCAATGTAATTGCAAATCGCATCAGTCTAAATAACTGGCTGTATCTAAAAAGTGACAATACCTATAAACATAAAAATACACACATAATAAAGGACTGTCATATATAAGCATATAGCCATATACCAATATATTATATACAACATACAAAATACAAATCTTATTCCCAAATTACCTCCCGAAAAATGGTCAATGAAAATGCATAAGTTCATTTCTCACATTGAGACTATTGGGGTGTCTGGTGTCCAATTTAAAAATCCAAAAAGCTTCCCTTAATCTTACAAGGCGCTTTAAATCACCTCCTCTCTTTGGTAACCTCACTTGTTCGATAGCAACAGCTCTAAAGTGTTTCACATTCCGTTGATGTTTATGTATAAAATGTCTAGCGACATTGGATATGTTCACACTTGCAGGATTATTGATGTAGTTGAGGTGCTCCACAATTCTAACCTTGAATTTTCTCAGTTCGCAGGCCGTGCAGCGAATACCATATACAACACCGATAGAGTTGCAATTAATGAAGGATTTGATTGGATATGTAATGGAAGTGTTTGCATTGTGAAAAGTTTTCATATTCACTACATACGGTAATTGCAAGTACGGCAGCATACGGTAATTGCAAGTACGGCAGCGAAAGCTGTCACACCTGGTGAAACCTTAATAAGTGAGCCATATATCATCTCTCTGTTGACCTGCTGTGTATAAAAAGAAGGAGATAAAGTGTTATATAGAGTTCGAGGTCTTCTTGAAACGATCCTACATCCTTGTCTCAACATGCAGCAAAGTACATTATCATCATATAATATTGGCAAATATTTTTTAATTGTTTGTTGTGTTATATCAAACTGCTTGCTGTACGTTAAGACAAGGGTAGGCATGTCCTCCTTGGTTTCATGCTGATCACCTTGACTATCTTTGTCACAGTGACTACTTACAGTCAGGTCCATAAATATTGGGACATCGACACAATTCTAAAATGTTTGGCTCTATACACCACCACAATGGATTTGAAATGAAACGAACAAAATGTGCTAAAACTGCAGACTGTTAGCTTTAATTTGAGGGTATTTACATCCAAATCAGATGAACGGTACAGGAATTACAACAGTTTGCATATGTGCCTCCCACCTGTTAAGGAACCAAAAGTAATGGGACAGAATAATAATCATTAATCAAACTTTCATTTTTTAATACTTGGTTGTAAATCCTTTGCAGTCAATTACAGCCTGAAGTCTGGAACACATAGACATCACCAGATGCTGGGTTTCATCCCTGGTGATGCTCTGCCGGGCCTCCACTGCAACTGTCTTCAGTTCCTGCTTGTTCTTGGGACATTTTCCCTTCAGTTTTGTCTTCAGCAAGTGAAATGAATGCTCGATCAGATTCAGGTCAGGTGATTGACTTGGCCATTGCAGAACATTCCACTTCTTTCCTTTAATAAACTCTTTGGTTGCTTTTGCAGTATGCTTTGGGTCATTGTCCATCTGCACTGTGAAGATCCGTCCAATGAGTTCTGAAGCATTTGGCTGAATATGAGCAGTTAATATTACCCGAAACACTTCAGAATTCTTCCTGCTGCTTTTGTCAGCAGTCACATCATCAATAAATACAAGAGAACCAGTTCCATTGGCAGCCATACATGCCCACGCCATGACACTACCACCACCATGCTTCACTGATGAGGTGGTATGCTTAGGATCATGAGCAGTTCCTTTCCTTCTCCATACTCCTCTCTTCCCATCACTCTTGTACAAGTTGATCTTGGTCTCATCTGTCCATAGGATGTTGTTCCAGAACTGTAAAGGCTTCCTGTTTTTGATGCTCACCAATGGTTTACATCTTGTGGTGAACCCTCTGTATTCACTCTGGTGGAGTCTTCTCTTGATAGTTGACTTTGACACACATACACCTTCCTCCTGGAGAGTGTTCTTGATCTGGCCAACTGTAAAGGGTGTTTTCTTCACCAGGGAAAGAATTCTTCGGTCATCCACCACAGTTGTTTTCCGTGGTCTTCCGGGTCTTTTGGTGTCGCTGAACTTACCGGTGCGTTCCTTCTTTTTAAGAATGTTCCAAACAGTTGTTTTGGCCACGCCTAATGTTTTTGCTATCTCTCTGATGGGTTTGTTGTGTTTTTTTTTCAGCCTACTGATGGTTTGGTTCACTGATAGTGACAGCTCTTTGGATCTCATCTTGAGAGTTGACAGCAACAGATTCCAAATGCAAATAGCACACTTTAAATGAACTCTGGACCTTTTATCTGCTCATTGTAATTGGGATAATGAGGGAATAACACACACCTGGCCATAGAACAGCAGAGAAGCCAATTGTCCCATTACTTTTGGTTCCTTTACAAGTGGAAGGCACATATGCAAACTGTTGTAATTCCTACACCGTTCACCTGATTTGGATGTAAGTCTGCAGGTAAAGCACATCTTGTTTGTTTCATTTCAAATCCATTGTGGTGGTGTATAGAGCCAAAAATGTTAGAATTGTGTCAGTGTCCCAATATGTATGGACCTGACTGTACATTAGCATTACTACTATCACCTATTTTATTTTTATTTTCCTCTACATTTATTTTTTGTCATATTCTGCAAAGAGAAACCGCAATTCCTCTCTAGTTTTATTCTTAGCGATCAAAAGCCGCAGGAGTACTGCAGTTTCTGTGGGCACATGTGAATTCGCCCACAGGAATCAATTTAATCGTGTGGACCGGGTGGTGACTGTCTGCATGTAAAATCCTATTTCCCATCACTTCCTTACGAAAGGTTTCAGTTTGTATTATATGACCTGGTATTCCTGAAAGTTTAAGGTCTAGGAAATTAACGCAGTATTGATCCTCGATATAGGTGAAGTGCAAATTGTAAGGATTATCCTCAAGATATTGAATAAACTCCTGTATGGCAGGTACATCTCCACTCCAAATGAGGAGCAAATCGTCGATGTACCTGCCATACCACACAATACATTCGGAGAATGGATTGTCTGTATTATACACATATGCCTCCTCCCAATAGGACATGGTGAGGTTTGCCAGTGAAGGCGGATATTTCGCACCCATAATGGAATGAAACAAATGGTTCCGCCCTCACATGGAGAGGTGGGGGAAGGGATAAGAAGGAAAAGGTATGACCTTCTGTTCCCTAAATAAGGCACTGTTCACATTATCAAGCAATGTAATTGCAAATCGCATCAGTCTAAATAACTGGCTGTATCTAAAAAGTGACAATGTGAACAGTGCCTTATATAGGGAATAGAAGGTCAGACCTTTTCCTTCTTATCCCTTCCCCCACCTCTCCATTTGTTTCATTCCATTATATAATCTCTGGAAAAGATACTGCTCACAGTTAAGAATAAGAACTTTGTTTGAAACGCGTCAATGTTGCTACACTAGTGGGTGCATGTCCTGTATATTGCTTCTACTGCCTGAATAAAGACGAGGTTTTAGCTACCAAAGAAAACGTGAGTGCTGGAACTTTTTCTTATTGAATTGTATCGGAGTGCCTCTTCCTTGTAATTTTTGGCAGCACTTGCACTTTTTATACAAGTAAATATACAGAAAAGAATGCTTCCTAACAATTTTTCCTCTAAAATGAATTTTATCTTCGGTTTCGTGCGTATTATTGTCAGTCTGTAAAAGTAGTGTACTACTCGGACAGCAGCGACCTGGGAGTCCAAGATGCATCCAGACATCATCCCGATGCTGTTCCCGAACCATTTCAGTGGTGTTTCCATCATTTTCTGACCTTTTCCTATGAACCAGACAACCTCCCCTCTTCAGAGCAGGGGGTGCCTGGTTTAATGCTTGGGTTCTCCCATTGACTTCCATTATACTCGAGGGCTCTGTAGACCACCCGAGCATCCTGATGTGTTCGGCCAGAGCCCCCAAGCACTTTGGTGCTCGATCAACACTAATGCACATCTCAGGCCATATATGGCGGGGCCTGGCACAAAAATACTTCTCCAGTTCCCAACATACTGTAGATTCACATCATTTTCCATCAGCAGCCACTATGCGGAGCTCAGGGCATATAGATCTTACAGTTTTCATTGATTTCAGTAGTACCTGTATAAATTCCCATGCACTGAACTCCCCCTAGTGGTGGCTGCAGACAGACAGCCTTGAAATAGATCGGAAGCAGGAGACGAACTTCGGGCTTTCTTTCTTTCTATTTATCTGGTGATCTGCTTGGTTTATTTATTGACCCTATTGGTAAGTAATTATGTGTATAGTAAGTATTCCTGCAATATTAGGCTTCATTTACATCTGCATTGGGCATTCAGATCGTCTGTTTCATCATAGGAACAGACTAGTAAAAAGGAATACAAGCCAAAGATGGATCTGTTTGTATGAAGGGCACTACTGGCATCAAACAGACCTCACTGACTATAATGGGGACCATGGTGGCATCTGTTGTCTTACGGGACAAAAGAGCGCAGCATGGGCATAGAAAGAGACCTGTCCATCAAGCTGTGCAGGAAGAGGAGAAGTCACACAGAGGAATCTTCAACCAGTACCTAAATCATTTTTAAAATGGTGTTTTGTCTGTACCGTAACAGCATTTCAGTGTAAAATATGTAAAACATAGCTCTCTGTAAGGAGAGTCTGTTAGGATTTCATGCTACACTGGCAAGGGACAGATGACAGGTTCTCTTTAAAGAGCAACTGCCCGCAGGATCAACCTTAATCAAGCGGGCATTCTCCTGCTGAATAATAGCATACCTTGTTTATCAGATTTGCAGCACTGTTATTGTGAAATCATTGTTTTCATGAATATGCAAATGAGAGCTTAAGTGCATCAAGGGCGGGTCCTAGTCATTAAGTGCACTTTAGATCCTTCGCTCTGCAGCACTGGACATTCCCACTTGCATTTAATTGAAGGGCCAAGCAGCAGCGGTTATCTTGGCGCTGGTAGGTCGTGCATGAGGGAAGAGAGGGAGTAACTTAATCAGAGGGTGACATAGGGTGTGCGTCAGGTCTCGGAAGCCCTCATAGAGGTCACTCTGAGCCATAAAGGCTGCTAAGTCTGAGAGAGAATCTGTTCAAAAACTAAAGATGATCAGCTCCTGCACTTGCACCTTTGCTTGTCTATTCATTTTTATAAGCATAATTGTTACTTACAGTCATATAAGGATTCATTTTTACACTTCTTTGCTAGAACTTGTGTGTGATACCAGTGACGATTTTGTTGCTCACTCACTTTGCCTTAAAGGGGATGTCTCACTTAATCACGTAGAGAAAGTTAATACAAGGCACTTACTAATGGATTGTGATTGTCCATATTGCCTCCTTTGCTGGCTGGATTCATTTTTCCATCACATCATACACTGATTGTTTCCATGGTTATGACCACCATGCAATCCATCAGCAGTGGTCGTGCTAACGGGGGAATTCTCAGGGAGCATTATCATTCACAATACAGTAGGTGGGCCTGTCTTAAAATGCCAGGGATGAGTTTCAGTCCCAGTCTGGCCCTGACCGGAAGGGATAGCATTTTGATATGTTATAGGGCACCATCTTGTTCACCACTATGCTAATCTAATCTGCATTATCAATGAATCAATACATAATGTCCAATGAAGATTTACAAAGGGAGGTCATGATGGGATATTTTATCTTTTTTACAAAAAAGGCAGAGGAGGTTAAAAGAATAGAGGCATTACTAACCTCAGTCCCCACATTGTTCCCCACCGCTGCTATACTTACACTCATTGTGTTCCCCATCTCATTGCAAAATAAAGGATTGGCTGATCAGATTTATTTATATATATGTACTTGCATTTCTGAAGTCTTGTGTCCCAACCCCTCCACTTTTCCCCTCTGGCCTTTGCTGTCCTGACTGTGGTGATGACAAGCCGTATACTGCATGTGACCACGGAAGCCAATCACTGGCCTCAGTGGTATATGGAACAAGACTGCTGTGGCCAATGATTGGCTGCAACCCATTTGTGTTATGTAGGATTGTCCTCAGCAAGGAGGACGGACATGCCTTTGTTTTTTCATAATCTTAAACAATCCCTTAACAATAATTTAAAAAAGTTATACTCATCGCTCTGCTTGCTGGATCTGAGCATTTAGTATAACTGTTTTCTATTGTTTTAACAATCTCTGCTCATTTTCTTTTTAACTTGAACAACCCTTTTACAGTGGTTTCCCAGGAGTTTGATATTGATGTCTGCAGTGACCCATCATTGCTAAAGGGTTAAAGCTAAATACTTAGGTTCACCACTTTTAAATGTTTACTATGATGCTGCATGTGGTTTATGCACTGTGACGGCTATGTAGAGTACAGAGTTCTTAGCAAGCTAACTAGAGTGAAATCCTGCTTTGGTGTTCTCCTCCATGTAGGCCCTGAAAGTAACAGTTCTACAGGAAAACACCATTCCTTGGAGTGGAAAAGATGTCAGAAAGAGTAACTTTGCTGAGAACCCCTGAAGGACGAAAGCACTGAATATTTATCCTTAAAGTTGCAGATCAATTGAAGACCGTGTGGAACTGAGACAGTAAGGAAAGGGCACATTTATGGCAAAAGACTTTACTGCTTGTTGTCTGGAATTATTGCTTCTGACACCCGTCATATTTCTAAGACGGGCTAGTCATCCATCTGCACCCTGCAACTGGGAACTACAGAAAGTATTTTGAGAATAATTACACCCCTGTGGTTATTCGGAAGGATGGCATAGGATATCCAGAAAGGGACTTAAAGGAGAACATTGTATAGCTGACGCCTAATACAGAGCCATCTGGAGAACTACTGCCTTGTCAACTACTTGAAACAGTGCAACTGCTTATATTTGCACTGCACCTCTCCTCATCCTCAGTAACAAGACTTTATTTATGCTAACCAAGCAGGCCTGGTCACCGTCTCCACCATCAACCAGCACCTTGCCCTAGTCCTCCTGCCTTGCACCCTGCCACACATTCACCTCGAAGGGCCCCACAGCCACCAGTAGGCAGGACCCTTAATCCCAGAGTGTGCCTTGAGGGGAACAAGGGTTGACTCCCTCCATCCACTGCAGCTGCAGCCTAGGGGAAAATTGGACTCAGGATTAACCACCGCGAGGAACCAAAAAAGACCCTCAGATCATCTCATCTACAGGCCTTCTGACACCTCCTCTGTGTGCCGCCACGTTACATGTCCTATTCTCAAGATATGGATCAGCTGTTAGTGAAAACTGCACAGCGCCATCCATTGTATAGCAGCTGTGCTATCCATACACACCCATACAAACATCCTGCCCCGTTTTTGTCCATAAAAAAAATTATTAAAATATATACAGTATATATATTTATTAGTTTTAGCAATAGTTTAGTAGAATTTCTATATGTGTAAAATAAAAACATACACACATTTTCTATTTTCAAAATCTAAGCATTTGTTTTAGCTATATTTTGTATAGCAGGGTTTTTTCTATATAAAATATACAAACAATTTTTTTTCCATACATATATATATATAAAACTTAAAATGTCAAAATTCTCCCAAGATGAACACTTTAGGGCATGGATGTCAAACTCATGGCCCTCCAGATGTTGCAAAACTACAACTCCCATCATTCCCTGATAGCTGTAGTATGCCCAGGCATGATGGGAGTTGTAGTTTTGCAACAGCTGGAGGGCCACGAGTTTGACATCCCTGCTTTAGGGGAACAACATAAAAAAAGTCACTTTGAAGGAGTGAAGGCACCGTACAAGATTTTTCTGGCAGTATCGTGCCATAGAACCAGCAATAGAAAAATAGGCCGCCAAAATGCGCTCCAGTCTTTTGAAGTCTTGCGGCGAGCCCAGCCAGTAGATAAATTATATAAATAACATCTATTTTCAGGGTACAAGCGTACAGGAATGGTTTTATAAATGTTTATTTTTTTCATAATTTTCTGTTTTTCCTTAAATATATATCTTTTTAATATTATATCCATCATCTAATGGCACAAAAGAAAGGTCAAATACATGTAGGCTGGCTCAGAAATGAATCAGTTATCTGCAGTTAGATAGGTCCATTGCTGAAACTAAAAAATTGGCCTGGTAAGGAAGGGGGATAAGCACTCCGGTAATGAAGTGGTTAATCAAGGGCAATGGTTTGAGACCTCAGACGGCTGCCATTTTAGAGTCTTATTAAAAACGTCATACATTGTTCGTGGATAGCTGGGTTTCCATTACAACTATAAAGTATGCGGCCTCTCAATGTCTCGTGAATTCCCTGCACTGACTGCCAGTTTGGCTTTTTAATTACTACAGCGCTGAACTTAAATCCATCTCTTTCTTTGCTTAATGAATTTGTCCTGTTTACCTTTGTGGGAAGAAGATTTGTCTAACAAAGACATGGGCGTGCGGAGAGGATCTGCTAAATGAATAGTTAATGAATAACAACCCTGATGCCGTTTGCCGCAGCTCTCGGATGGCATGTTCCTACCTCGCAGACAGAGACACAATCCATCTGTCAGATGTAAAGTGCTGTTCTGTGACACTTCCCCTTTACCAAGACGCTCTCGACAAGCACCAGGGCATTGTCACAGGCAATGTTTATGGCCTGTGGGGACGGTAGAAACACGAATTACCTCACCTCAGAAAGTGTCAACATGACAAAATGGATTTTGACACGACGGCGGAGGAGGTTCATTTATGTGCACAGCCGTGCACCGACAATGCGAATTATGTTACAAAATAGGACACAACACAATCTAATTAACAGATTAGTATGCTGTCAACACATTAACATCAAAAAGATCCACGCTGGTAGGAGAATGAAAATGGATGTGGCGGCCTGAAGCGGAGAACACCAGAACTAGCCTTCTCATATAACTTATGCCGCCAGATGTCAACTCCACAACAATTCAGATTTTAAATGGCGCGCCGCAGAATGAAAGTGTATCACCTATCCACCTATGCTCAGGTCAGGCCATCAATATCATTGCTGCGGGACCAACTCTCAACACCTCCGCTGAGCAGCCATTTGAAAGGGCAGTGGTCAAACTGAAACCTCTAGTTTACATTGAGACATCTACCTGGGCCCCAGACCTGGGGGTATCTGCAAATGTTTGTAATGCAGGGGTGCACCTAGCCTTTCTGCTGCCTGAGGCGAAAACTAAAACGACGCCCCCTATTAGGCGTGTACTCCACAAATCTGCACTTTATGAAAGAGTGGCAAGAAGAAAGCCATTTTTTAAAGCAAGCCATAAGAAGTCCCGTTTGCAGTTTTTCTTAAGCCATGTAGGGAACATAGCAAACATGTAGAAGGTGCTCTGGTCAGATGAGACCAAAGTTGAACTTTTTGGCCTTATTGCAAAACGCTATGTGTGAAGGAAAACTAACATTGCACATCACCCTGAACACACCATCCCCACTGTGAAATATGGTGGTGGCCGCATCATGCTGTGGGGGTTCTTTTATTAAGCAGGGACAGGGAAGCTGGTCATAGTTCAGGTGAAGATGGATGAAGCTAAATACAGGGCAATCCGGAAGGAAAACCTGTTAGAGGCTGTAAGGCTGTAGACTTAAAGGGATTCTGTCATGAGAAATTGGTCCTATAAGCTAAACATATGGCGATGTCCCTTGTAAAACACTGAATCCTAAAGTGAGTTTATCTAATGCGCCTGTGGCTCTATATTCATAAAAAAGAGGTTTATATCACCTGTCAATCACTTCGAAATGTGTCCAAGGGGACGTCTCATGGTGAAAGGTGCCCGGCTGCAGCCATCTCATTTAGGTGCCCAGCGCCGCCTTCAATGCTGAAATCGCCGTGCTCCCTCAGTTCAACGCCGCCTCTCGTACGTCAGCTCGATTCAGCCTGATCCCGCACGTGCGCACTAGGTATAACCTGATGCGCCCATGTGGACTACTGTCAGCGGCCTCGTTTAGCGAAGTGCGCACGCGCGGGATCTGGCTAAATTGGGCTGACGTACGAGAGGCGGCGTTGAACTGAGGGAGGGCGGTGATTTCAGCACTGAAGGTGGCGCTGGGCACCTAAACGAGATGGATGCAGCCGGGCACCTTTCACCATGAGACGTCCCCTTGGACACATTTTGAAGTGATTGACAGGTGATATAAACCTCTTTTTTATGAATATAGAGCCACAGGCGCATTAGATAAACTCACTTTAGGATTCAGTGTTTTACAAGGGACATCGCCATATGTTAAGCAACAACCCTAAACATATAGCCAAAGCTACAATGGAATGGTTTAGAAAGATCAAAGTATATTCATGTGTTAGAATGGCCCAAAGTCCAGACCTAAATCCCATTTCGAATCTGTGGCAAGACCTGAAAATTGCTGTTCACATACACTCTCCAGTCTGACTGAGCTTTTGCAAAGAAGAATGTGCAAAAATGTCAGCCTCTAGATGTGCAAAGCTTTTAGAGACGTATCCTAAAAGAATTACAGCTGTAATTGCAGCGAAAGGTGGTCCTACAATGTATGGGCGCCACACTTTCCAGATTTTGATTTATAAAAATATTGAAAACTCATTTTCTTTTCACTTCACGTACATACTTGCTACTTTGTGTTGGTCTATGACAGTGATGGCAAACCTTTTAGAGACCGAGTGCCCAAACCGCAACCCAAAACCCACTTATTTATCGCAAAGTGCCAACACAGCAATTTAACCTGAATACCAATGTAGTATATCTTCCATGTACTTTATCATTTAGCTATAATAGCCAGCCTGCATTCAATGCGCTGCCTGTGCCGTTCATAGTGCGCCCTGCGCTGATGAATAGCAGGAAAAGTCTAAGGCATATTGATGCACCATAGACATTTTCCAGGGTGCGGGTGCCCACAGAGAGGGCTCTGAGTGCCGCCTCTGGCACCCGTGCCATAGGTTCGCCATCACTGGTCTATGACATAAAATTCCAATAAAATACATTTAAGATTTTGGGTGTAGCATAAAAAAATATGGAAAAGTTCAAGAGGTATGAATACTTTTTCAAGGCACAGTAAGTTGACTCAGTTTTACACACATCTTTTTCGCCAAGGAGGTACTGTACATTAACTCATTAAGGACCAAGCGATTTTCTGTTTTTGCTTTTTCGTTTTTTGGTCCCTGCCTTCCCCAAGCTATAACTTACTCATTTTTACATACCTGTATGGGGTACCTGTATAAGTTGTACTTACCAATGCCATCATCTTACATTGCAAATAGTTTACTGGGTTTCAATTTTATGGTGTTCCCTATTCAGTAACATATTTTTCTCTTTATAAGATGCACAGATGATAAGACGCACCCCAGATTTTAGAGGAGGAAAATTAGAAAAAAATATCTTTCATCAGATCATATCAGATCCTCAGATCAGACCCCCATAAATATCAGGACATCATATCAGACCCCATATCAACCCTCAATGTCAGAACCCCATCAGTCCTTTTCTTTTATACCCCCATCAGATCTCAGATCATCAGATCAGCCCTTTTCGTTTAGATCCCCATCAGACCTCAGATCAGCCCTTTTCTTTTAGATCCCCATCTGACTAAAATAAAAAACTTCCTTACCTCCCCTGCGCCGCAGCTCCGCTCCGGGTCTGGCGTTGCATTCCCTGCCCACGCTGCACTGTCACCTGAATGCGTGCAGCGTCAGGTCAAAGTGTGCGCACTACGTCCTGACACTGTACGGGGTCAGGACAGTGGAGAGCTGGCCCTAGCAAGAAAACCACGGAGGGTGAGTATCGGAAGCGCCTGCAAGGCTTCATCCCCACTCCCGCACCTAATGCATACTAGTGAGCCCTTCCATTATGGAAGCGCTCACTAGTATTCACTTTATAAGAGGGGAAAAAGTGCGTCTTATAAAGTGAAAATGACGGTAATAATGATCTGTTACCTTCATTCTCTGGGTCAGTGCAATTGCAATACACAACAATATCACATTTGTATCATTTTTCTTGTGTTTTAACACTCCAAACTTTTAAACAAACAGATTTTTATTTTCATTTGCCATATTCTGACCACCATAAGTTATAGTTGTGTCTACAGAGCTGTGTGAGGGCTAATTTTTTGTTCACTTTTTATCCTTTTTTGGGGGGGGGGGGAGAAGGTAAAGCGACAATAAATATGTTTATATTTTAATAGTACAGGCATTTTAAATCTCACCCCCCTTCTCTGGTGAAGTGTACAATGGTTAGCAAAGTGTCTAAAGCTTGATAAATGCAGTTCAAAGCATGTATGCCAAAACTAGTGCATTTTCAGTAGCAAACATAGAGCCTTATGTGTATAGTAAATGCAGCCATGGCTACTTATTATCAGAGTTCATTAGCACGTAGCAATTCAGTCCAGTCAAATATCATCTTTATTAGTATAAAAATATAAACACACTTAACGAAGCAACACATCTTACAAAATATCTATATCCAGCACTGTGATTATGAAAATAGAAAAATATACTATAGGTCAAGTAAAACATCCTAGGTATTTGGTCTCAGTCCATGGCTCATAGGTAAACGCTGGTAACATTTATTGCTATTAGTGCTTATTTACTAACCTGTTCTTGCACCACAAATCTGAAATATATTTTCAATCCATGTATGGTCAAGGTTTATTTTTTGGTTGAGCTTCAACATAGAGAGGGTTTAGTTATTGAGGGGTTCTTTGAGCCATTAATTACATGTATAGCCAGGGTGGACTGGTCCACTAATGTACCAAAGAGTCCACTGGTGGGCCCAGGATCTTATACAATAATCGACTCTAAATGTTCAGCTGAAAGAAACGTTTATGGAGCTAATTACTGCATTTATCACCCTATAAGACACACTTTTTTCCCAAAAGTGTGTCTTATAGGGGAAAACTATTGAGCGGTTCCATTCTGGAAGTGCTCATTAGTACAGTAGGACAGGGGAGCATTGAATACAGCGCTTCTTGTGCTGCCAGTACTCATCGCTTTCTGGCCTTCTCCTGAATGTGCTGCACACTGTGCTGTGTCCTGTGCACAACATGAGGACGTAGGTGTGCTCTGTGACCTCATGCTGGGGCACAATGCAGCGCAGCAGGAAAAGCAGGAGGAGCACTGGATCTCAGACGCGGCAGCGGTGTCCGGAACAGGAGAGGTGAGATGATTTCTTTCTTTTTTGGTCTAATCTGAGGTCTGATTAACACTGGGGGTCTGAGCTGGGGTCTAATTTATATTGGGGGTCTAATTTATATTGGGGAATATGAGGTCTGATTGGAGGTCTAATTAACATTGGGGGTCTGGCTGGGGGTCTTATTAACTATGGGGGTCTGATTAACATTGGGGGTATGATTTGCCATCTGAGCTGAGGTGTAATCAACATTGGACGTCTGATCTGAGGTCTCATTAACATTGAGGCTCTGAGCTGAGGTCTGCTTAACACTGGGGGTCCGATGGGGGTCTGATGAAAAATATTTGTTTTCTTATTTTCCTACGTCTTATAGGGCGAATAATATGGTGCTTGCGATTTGAGGTATGGTCTGCATTCACAAGGATAACAGTAAAACTTACAATGCATAGATGTGGTGTGCCCTCAAAATGATTTCCTCTCCCAAGGAACCCCTGTCTGACTCTATGGACAGCCCACTGATTTCAATAAGAATAGTGTAACGCCTCATTTCTTTTATGGTGGGATTTGTAGGTGATATAAAGATATAGTGGTAGGTTCTCCACAATTTACAGCTGATTGATAGAGTCCCCAGCAGCAGACCTTTATGTGATCAGTTTAAAGTCAATGAACCCTGTCAAGGAATTATTAGAAAATGTGATTTTCTAAAGTGAAAAACAGAACATTCCCCCCCTGTTTGGGTTTTATGAATACTCCTGAAACTAACAATGTGGTAGAAATTCTGCAGGGTACATATTATCTAATATTTCATTTTCAGGTGGAGACCATCTGAGAGAGGGTGGGACTTAGCTAAGGGGTGGGCTTGGCAGGATGGAGGGTGGGGTGGGGAGTCCTGATTCAGCCAGTTGCCTTACAGCCAGATACAGGACAGTGAGGAGGAAGGTGGACAGGGCTAAGGGAGGAAGTGCTGAAATATATGTTAATTCATTTCTTTAATAAAGGGAATGTGTCATCAGAAAATGACCTATTGCTTACATTTTTATGTTAAACATTTTTTAGACTATATACATAAACGATATCTTATTATCATTACAGGCAGGATTACAATGACAGATACTACCTGTGTATAGATAACACAGGATCCACCATTCATCTCAGTGGGTATTGTCACAGCTCCTCTTTTCCCCTTTCCTATACAGTCACCTTTGTCTAGGTCACAAAGCTTGTAGAAAACTCTCCCATACATGTCAAGGAGTTGACTTCAGTCTATTGAGTCTATGGCTCACATTCATGCAGAGGGGCTCCTGTGTCTGACAAGCACGTTTGAAATGGATCATTGTAAAGTTATGAAGCCTCCTAAGAATAGATTGACACTTTAAGCCAAGGAAATCCTTGGGTGCAGCCCTCCTCCAGAATAGTAAAATGCTCCATCAACAGCCGATAGACACAAAGTCAGATTATTGGATGCTGAGAACTAATTCCAGTGACAGTAAATAGAAACAATTGATAGATTACAGAGATGTCATAGACCATGTTCTAGTTTAACATGTGAACATTTAAGCATGATTT
Source organism: Bufo gargarizans (assembly GCF_014858855.1). Classification (NCBI taxonomy): domain Eukaryota; kingdom Metazoa; phylum Chordata; class Amphibia; order Anura; family Bufonidae; genus Bufo; species Bufo gargarizans. Next base: position 87,786,105 of record NC_058083.1, read on the forward strand.
ATAACAAAATATAATATAAGGGTACTTTCACACTTGCATTGTGAAGATCCGGCAAGCAGTTCCGTCGCCGGAACTGCTTGCCGGATCCAGAAATCCGTGTGCAAACGGATAGCATTTTAGATGGATCCGGATGCGGCTCTGTCTAACAAATGCATTGAAACACCAGATTTGTCTCTCCCGTGTGATCCGGAAAAACGGATCCGTTATTTACCTTACCTTTTTTTTGCATTTTTAAAGGTCTGCGCATTCAGAATGCATTAGGATAAAACCGATCAGTTATTTTCCGGTATTGAGCCCCTAGGACGGACCTCGATACCAGAAAGGAATAATGCTAGTGTGAAATTACCCTAAGCTATAATACACTCTGAATATTTTTGTATAAAAGAAGGAAAAAGTATTCATTGCAGCAAAAAACGTATTTCATTTTTACTCAACTGGATTGGAAATTGTGAGTAAAAAGTACAGTGTTCACCTGATGCATATGAGTAAAGAATTTCCCTGTTTGATTCAACAACATTTCCGCGCTGTTTCGACTACTGTAGTGCAGACCTGTAGCTGTCCTATGGTGTTCTTACATAGGACTGCATATTAAGCTGTCACATACTCTATAAAGGGGTTGGCCACACCCTTACCTTTTGGGCACTAGCATAAGAAACTCCAACCCCCTCAACTTAACTGAGCATCAGGGTTCAGTATCCGTGGATTCAATCTGTAATCAGTGGAAGCTGGCAGCTGCCCCATCCGTGGCAGTCAAGATGGCATCATTTACCCATGTGACTGCTGCCCTGGAGGCATCCACTTCTGTGCTTGTTCAGAAAACAATTCAGATATAGGAAATGATGTCAATATCTTGATTACCATTAGTGTGGTGGCCGTCAGCATCCATTGCTTACAGACTGAATCGGTGGGCACTGACCCGGGGTGCTCAGGGAAGAAATGAGGGGCTAAAGGTTTCCTATTCTTTTGCACATTACAGGGATTCCTTTAGAAAGCAGCCAGGGTCGGACTGGGGTACCTAGGGCCCACCAGTAAAACGTATTTTGGGGGCCCACCATACAAATACATCCAAATATAATAATTAATTTAACAAGTTTTTATATGAACATAGGCTGGTTAAGGTGCTGTACATTGAATATATGTACAGTATGTAGTACAGTAGGTCTACTGTGTTATGTGCCACTTGTGCAGCGGGTGGGAGACTAGGGGCCCACCGGGGGATTCCCCTGTGGGCCAGTCCAAGCCTGAAAGCAGCCAACCCCTTTATGTTCCTCTTAGGTTTCTGCTGCAATGCATTGTTACTGCATAGAAATATTGCACCTTAAAACATAAAAGTCCACATTTTCCTAGATTAGAAAACTCTCATGGTCTTCCATGTCACCATCCCTTTGCACTTGTGGAGCTCCAGATACTCGTTCCATGTGAGCCTGTGGAGTCTGCACTTTGACGTAAAGCAGGCTGGGGTTTCATTGGACTGAGGTCCAGGTTATCAGTGATTTCCTCCAACGATGAAATTTCCGAGTCACTGTCATCCCATGACTATAAAATACATCAACACAATGTCATTTACAAGTCAACTAAAGAGCCAATGTCAGATCATGAACGGTAATGAGTCAGCTCCGAAGCCTGTAGAACTGCAAATGCAGCTCTGGACTAAAACCAAATGTCACACAGAAACAGTACAAGACAAATCATGTAAAGTATCTGCAACGTTACTGAACTTCTTATTTATACATGATACTGTATCTGTAAATTGGTGTTCAAAGATAAACCCTTATAATCACAACAGATTTATACATCTCAGAGGCGTCTATTGGACAGGACTGACTCCACCAAGCACTTACTGTAGCATAATCAATTGTCCGAAAAGTCACAAAATAGAAGACAAAGTATAAAACCGTGTCTACGGCATGCATCCTCCTAATAATCACCATGTTCATTGTATTACCTGAGACTTTCTTATTTCAGACGCATTCGAAGATTTTAAAGTAGAGGAGATGGTTTCTACACCACCAAATGGTTTCTCCCTTTGCTTTGATAGTTGTCTTTCTAGGCTTCGAGCCATAGAATGGACCAGAGACCCTATATGTGAAAAACAGGATATGCATGAAATAAGAGTGCACTAAATTACTTTAGAGTACATGTCAAAGATGAGTCACATACGGGACACATGTTCTTGTGTAGCTAGAGGTCATGTATGAACTGTAGGAGGGAGTCCAATAAAAAAGATCAAACTGGGCCCCTGCAAAATAGTTGTTTCCCTCTCTATGTTCTTTCCTTAAAGGAGCTGTCCGGAGCTTAACCCAGACATACCCATATTTTCACCCAGGCAGCACCCCTGATGTTAGCATCAGAGCATCTCATGCTTCAATGCGCTCCCTTGCCCTGCGCTAGATCGCGCAGGGCAAGAGCTATTTTTGTTTATAATAACACACTGCCAGGCGGAGGCTTCCGCCCGGTAGAGTGTTCGGTGATGTCACCGGCTCTGATGGGCGTGCTTTAGCGCTGCCATAGCCGTTTTACAGGCTAGGGCAGTGCTAAAGCCTGCCCATCAGTGCCGGTGACGTCACCGGGCTTCCTGGCAGCCCCATACCTCACCTATATCAGTTTATGTATTAAGTCATAAATGACTGAAAATTAGGCCCCCATATCTACTGTTTAGAGTCTTCCCCTGATGTTGGCATCATTGAGGGAACTGTGCAGTATTACTAACTTCTCACCATCTTGGGAGAGAGGAAGAAGCTTTTTCCAGCTTGGGGTAGACTAAAGATGTACACTAGACGCTGTGAGATGAATGCTCATTCTGCTGACCAATGTGTCTTCTGACTCCCCCATATAGATGGAGGTTTGCTAAACTAACATTCCCTCTGAAATTCCTGCTTATTCCATCCTGCAAAACCAAGATGGGCTGCCAATTCACTGAAGGATCAGATTACATCATGCCATAGAAGTCTATGGAGAGGGGAGGAGGACTGTGCTGAAGTGAGAGTGATACAGTCAGGGGAGCAGCTAATAGCACTTTTGGGTTCACATCACTGTTTTGTTTTCCGTTCTGATCAATCAGAAGAATTAAAAATAACCCAAAAAACTCAAATCCTGTATTTTAAGCATCTGTAATGCTTGTTTATGCACATTTTTCTTCCATTTTAGCTATTTCCATATGAGATTCGTTATTTTAGACGGAAAAAAGTCCTACACAACGTATTTTTTTCCTACTAAAATAATGGATCTCAAATGGAAATGGCTAAAACGGATGCAAAATGTGCATAACTGAGCATAACGGATGTTTAATGGGAACCTGAGGACATGGGTTGCTAGATGGCTGCTAGCACATCCGCAATACCCAGTCCCCATAGCTCTGTGTGCTTTTATTGTGTAAAGAAAAACTATTTGATACATATGCAAATTACCCTGAGATGAGTCCTGTATGTGAGATGAGTCAGGGACAGGACTCATCTCAGGTTAATTTGCATATGTAGCAAATAGTTTTACACGATAAAAGCACACAGAGCTATGGGGACTGGGTATTGCGGATGTGCTAGCGGCCATCTAGTAACCCATGTCCTCAGCTCTATACACAAAATCCCGGTGACAGGTTCCCTTTAAAATACAGGATCCATTTTTTTTTTGTTTTGTTTTGTTTTCTTCTGATGGACTATAAGAATGGAAAACAAAATGGTGATGTAAACCTGGCCTCACCAGTACATAACAAATAGTAAAACACTGGGTAACACTGACATGAAAAAGGACTACAAATTTAGCTGATAGTAAACTTAACTGTAGAAACCAGTGTCAGGCAGCTGCTGCCAAGGCCAATATGATTATGGGTTGCATAGATGCCCGTGATGAGAACATAGCCCTACCACTTTACAAAGCGCTAGTCAGACCACACATGGAGTACTGTGTACAGTTCTGGGCTCCAGTGAACAAGGCAGACATAGCAGAGCTGGAAAGGGTCCAGAGGAGGGCAACTAAAGTAATAACTGGAATGGGGCAACTACAGTACCCTTGTAACAACAACATAAGTAGTTCATTCAGTTCATCAACTGGACATTGCTTCACGTCTCTAACCTTGCTTTGCTGTGTCTTTCGAAAAGCTAACCGTTCTGGGGCTAGGCTTTGCAGGAGAGCTATCTGAGTCATCGGACCAGTCATCATCACTGATATCTTCAACCTTCTGCACCATAGAAAGGGCCTGGGAGTTTACATTCTTCCTTGGTTTAGGAGAAGGGAAGGGTGAACGGTTCAACACTGAGGTGTCTTCTTCTGACGTGAATGGAGGTGTCCTGGTGGGAAAAAATGAAATACTGTACCTTTAAAATTCGAATCATCATATATGAGAGTAACAGTAAAAGCCTTTAGTTTTTGGTTACAGGAACAGTAAACCTAGATGAGAAGATAGACTTGACCTGTGTGTAAGTCACGGTAATGTTTTTGGTAATGTGTTATATTTTTAGCTGGAGAATGTGTGGTGGCGCAGTTTAGGCTACTTTCACACTAGCGTTTTGGCTTTCCGTTTGTGAGATCCGTTCAGGGCTCTCCCAAGTGGTCCAAAACGGATCAGTTTTGCCCTTAATGCATTCTGAATGGAAAAGGATCCGCTCAGAATGCATCAGTTTGCCTCCGTTCCGTCTCCATTCCGCTTTCGAGGTGGACACCATAACGCTGCTTGTGGTGTCCGTCTGACGAAATTGAGCCAAACTGATCCGTCCTGGCACACAATGTAAGTCAATAGGGAAGGATCCGTTTTCTATGACACAAATGTTCAAGACGGATCCGTCTTGGCTATGTTAAAGATAATACAAACGGATCCGTTCTGAACGGATGCAGACAGTTGTATTATCCGAACGGATCCACGACGGGTCCGCACCCAACGGGAGTGTGAAAGTAGCCTTATCCAGTGGAGTGGGGCTTCTTGATCTCTGTGGCCTACTGTATACTGAGCAGGGGGGTGAGGCTCCTGCTGCAGCCAGTTTTACTTACAGCCAGACACAGGACTGTGAGAAGCAGAAGAAGGACATGGACATGGACATTAGACAAGTAGTATTTCTAGTAATTCTAGTATTATACAGGGCACGATGAAAGAACAGTTCTTCAACAGTTTTTGTTGAAATTGTGTGATTTTTCTCCTGTATTTTGTATGTTTGTATAATATACAGTATATCTAAAAATCTTGGCCACACGTTGTACATTTACAGGTGAAGGGGATTCTGCTCACCTTGCCCGTGGGGAGACACTAATCGGCCTGCTCATATTCTTCTGACCAGCTGTCCCCTTTGGGAGGGGTGTTGAAGATGCAACCATTCTCACATTGCTAACGTGTTCAGTGGCCCCAGAGGATGTGATGAAACGTGGACTCCTCGGGCTCTGAATTGCTGCTACAAAGAGACAACATAAATTGACAATGAAATAATGCTTTACAGCACATGATACATCCGAACGCTCTACAGACGGATGTGGAGCAAAGGTTACTAGATTAAAGAGGTTGTCACTGCCTGAGAGAAGGAAATGGTATAAAATAACTAAACAACCCACACTCCAGCTCCACTGCGCAGTGGTCCCAGCAGTGATCTTATCTCAGCCATCATTTGCTTGACTGCTGCAGCCAATCACTGGACTCAGCAGTAGCAGGTGGATGTAAAATATGTCACAACTGAGGCCAGTCAGTGAATGATGTATGTGAATTGATTGCTCCAAGACAAGTGGCAGTGCTGGAGCGGAGGGGATTTAACAGGAGTATAGGTTATTTCTTAAAGGGGTTCTATTATCTCAGACATTGGGGGCGGCCTAATGCTACGATATGCCCCTAATGTCTAAAAGGAAGGGGGGGGGGGGGGGGTCACGCCTCTGGGACCTGCAGATATTCTTAGAACAGAGCCTGCAAAGTGAAGGAGGGCGTACCGTGCATGCGTGGCCATTTATCCCTATGGGAGCGCGAAAATAGCTGAGCAGTGTGCTTGGCTATTTTCGTCAGTAGAGCATACCGCGCATGTGCGGCCATCGCTCCATTCACTTCTATGGGGCTGATGGAAATAGCTGAGCCAGCGCTCGGCTATTTTCGGCAGTCCCATAGAGATAAATGGAGGGCGGCCGCATATGCCCGGTGCACCCTCCTTCACTTTGCGGGACCAGCATCTATCAGACATTGCTGATGATACAACCCCTTTAACTTTATACCATTTCCTTATTTTTGTCAATTTTTTAAAAATCCCAGAGAACCCCTTTAAATAATTTCTTCTCAATAACTACCACTTTATATACTAAGAAAACTGTATTTTATAGAGTCCCTCCCTGTAATGAAAATCAGCAGTACATACAGGACCTTGAGTTCTATACAAGACTCTGAGTCCTATAACTAGTAGGCCTCATGCACGCGGCCGTTGGGCGGCCGTGGCCGTATTGCGGCCCGCAAATGGCAGGTCGGCAATCCACAGCCGCCGGCCGAGTGCACCCCGCATCACGGATGCGGACCCATTCACTTGAATGGGTCCGCCATTCTGGAGATGCAGAACAAAGTCACGGAATGGAACACCGGATATGTCATATTTGTTCGCGGTGCGGACATACCACAGACCCATTCAAGTTTAATGGGTCCGGCCCGCTGCACGGATGTTGCCCGTGCATTGGGGAGCGCAATGGGTAGTCGACTACAAGGTCTGGAAATACAGGCTGCCATAAAATCCGAGTGTGCAGCCCCCTACAGATTCTGCCTCAGTACACACACAACTAATGGCTGTATTACATGTAACGATGTGGCTGACAAAGCGTTCTTTCCCTGCAATCGCCTGCTCGCTAGTGGAGGAGGCCTCTGCCATTACATGGAGCGATCTCCTCCTGAGTATGGAGAGGAGCGATCGTTAATGCCATCGCTCGTCCCGGTACTGACTCCTTGTTTTCCGGCAGCAGATGGTGATTAGACAGCACGATCTGCTGCCAGCAAACAATGATTTAAAAAAAAAAGTACTGGATTGCCCCATTGAAGTGAATGTGGCTGAGCGCGATACCAAGCACAGGTGCTATATGCAAGGTACTGCGCTTGGTAAGCACGGAGCGCCTCTGCCTTCTCAAAACAGCTCATCGGCAGGGTCCCATCTTTTTATGGTCTTCCTTCATCTTCTTTACGTTGATGAACAAAAAACTTTTGACTGGGACTGTAAATATGCTCTCCTACTAGGTACCATGGCCTTTACAAGGTTCCTATAAGACAGGTCCTTACTTGAAAGCTGTGAAGCTGTTAACATGTCTTTTTCTGCATTTTTATTTTGCTTCTTCACTTTTTTGGTAAGAAGTTTTTCCATTCTTGCTCTTTCAGTCTCAATTTCTGGCCATTTCTTCACTTTTTGCTGGTACTGCTTTGTTAACACAGACTTCAAATCTTGGTAGATAGAGGATGTAATTCCTTTAGAACCCTTTAAATTCCCCCAAAAAACAAACAAACATTAAAGGGGTTTGTCACAAAACATATTCTTGTAATTGCATGTAAAAAGTTTGTATAACTTGTGAGCTATTCAATAAAATATATTTGTATAGCGCCACCTGCTGTTTGTTCTTCTTATTTTTTTTTGTCCTGATCACTGAGCTGGTTGTTTAAATCTCAGTTTTAGGCCTCATGCACACGACCGTTGTTCGGGTCCGCATTCGAGCCGCAGTTTTTGCGTCTCGGGTGCGGACCCATTCACTTCAATGGGGCTGCAAAAGATGCAGACAGCACTCCGTTCCGCAACCCCGCATAAAAAAATATAAACATGTCCTATTCTTGTCCGCTTTGCGAACAAGAATAGGCATTTCTAGAATGGGCAGGCCCTTCCGTTCCGCAAATTGCAGAAGGCACGCGGGCGGATTCCGTTTTTTGCGGATCCGCGGACAGCAAAAAACGGGACGGTCGTGTGCATGAGGCCTAAATCTTCAACTGTGACCAGCCATATGTTCTGTTAGAATCTGTGGCAGTTACAGGGAGAGAGCTGCTGCAGAAAGGACACACCCCTGAGCTGCCAGGTTGAAGATAATCTAGTAGAACAATTGGAGGAGTGAATTCGGAGATCTCTGGATCCATGTGAGGTACAGGGCTGGTTCTAGCTTTCTAAGAAAGGTATTGTCATGAACTATATGAGGTCTGATTTTCATTTTTTACATCAATGATGGCATAATCTCTTATTAAAGGTCTGATGATTTTGCTGAAGATAATTGAAGCAATTATGGTTTTCATTTTGTAAAGTCGCTATATATAATGGGAAGTATAATAGTAAAAACACTTACTCTCCATCTAAAGGCATTGTTCTACTTTACAGATTATAGGGGACATTTTTTAGGACAGGCGTATCACACTCCGGTCTCAATCTATTCCGCATGTTTCTTAACAATTGTGGTGCACCTATACAGGTCCAGGCTGCAAGATGGAAATGTACACCAGCAAGGGGGGCAGTTTCATGGCATAGATTATAATAAGTGTGCTGGCCCAGCTAATGGAAAAGTATGCGAATCCCCAAAAAGTTGCAAACATTTTGCACAACTAGTTTTCAAGAGTACAGTATATGAGCGGATAAATGTCACCCTAAATTTATATGTAATGTTGGACACCTTTGCAAATACTTTGCTTCAGTTATCTTATTTGACAGCCATTTTTCTTCTTTCATTACAAATTACGTTGGTTACTGTGGGTTCTATTAATCACCTAAGCAGGATAACGATGCAACTGTCTTTATTTTTTCATTCCCAGTTATACAGCAAATGGAGATAGGTGGCCCGGACAAGCTGTACCCCTAGACACTTGGGCGGACACCCTCTGAGACCCAGTCCACAATATCCCAAGCTAGGACTTGTAGTTCCACTGCCCCAGGTTTTACCCACTGTCTCCCAACGTTTTAGGTTGGTCCACAGCTTTAGGCCGCATGCACACGACCGTTGTGTGTTTCGCGGTCCGCAAATTGCAGATTCGCAAAACACGGATGGCGTCCGTGTGCATTCTGCAATTTGCGGAACGGCACGCGCAGCCATTGATATAACTGCCTATTCTTGTCCGCAAAACGGACAAGAATAGGACAGGTTATATTTTCTTTGCGGACCACGGAACGGAGCAACGGATGTGGACAGCACACAGAGTGCTGTCCGCATCTTTTGCGGCCCCATTAAAGTGAATGGGTCCGCATCCGAGTCGCAAAAACTGTGGCTCGGATGCGGACCAAAACAACGGCTTTAGTATCACCCGCCGGTAACCTCTTTAGTGTTCTGCTGACAAGTTACTTTAATTACCTTTTTCACTCCCATACTTTCAAGCTTTTCCAATAATGTCTGCTTCAAGATAGGACGAAACTGCTTGGCAAAATTGGGGTCCTTTCTCAAAGTCTCAATCTTTTTCATTCTTTGATATACAGATTCATCTAAAATGTGGAAATAAAACTAAATTTAAATATAATTAAAAAAAATGGAGACAGGTCAAAGACCTTACCTCCCCCCGTGTCTCAATTGTTATCACTTTCTGACTGGTTAGGTTCTGACGCCCTCACCGTGCAGGGAACAGCAGCGCGGCTCCAGCTTGACTTACTGTCTGCTGGATGATGCTTGATATAGTAGAGGCTAACTAGCAGGCCAATGTGACACGGATGAGAAAAAAGTGGAGGTAGGACAATAATACTTTGGGAGAGGGAAAAGGATATACCTAGAAAAATCTGAACTGTCATTTTTTTATCTGAGATTTTCATTTTAAAGGTTATCCATTATCACCCATGCTGTGTTTAAATGTCATCCTACAACATAATTGGGGCCTTAGTTATGATTCCCCTCCTCATAATGATAAATTAAAGGGTTTCTGTCACCAGAATTAACCCTATTAAACTGGCTGACATTAGCGATGTGCTAATGTCAGCAGACCCTAACTCTCCTAATCTTATGCTTCCGGATGCCCCCATTACTGCACAATTTTAACTTTTATAATACGCTTATTAGCCTCTAGGAGCAGGGGGGGGGGGTTGCTCCTGCTCCTAGAGGCTCTGTTCTCCAACCTCAAGTTACGCCCTGCCGTCCTTGATTAACAGGGCCAGGCAGCGCTAGTCTCCTCCGGCCGGCCCTGTGTGCTAGGACTGCGCATGCGTGAGATTTATCCAGCATACAGAGCCGGCCGGAGAAGATGAATGCTGGCCTGTCAATCAAGGACGGCAGGGCGTAACTTGAGGTGGGAAAACAGAGCCTCTAGGAGCAGGAGCAACGCCCCCCCCCCCCTGCTCCTAGAGGCTAATAAGCATATTATTAAAGTTAAAATTGTGCAGTAACGATCCAGAAGCATAAGATTAGGAGAGTTAGGGTCTGCTGACATTAGCACATCACTAATGTCAGCCAGTTTAGGGTCCATTCACACGTCCGCAATTTCGTTCCAAATTTTGCGGAACGCACATTGCCGCTCTCCGTGGATCCACAAAACACGTTGCGGACGTGTGAATGGAGCCTAATAGGGTTAAATCTGATGACAGAAACCCTTTAAAGAAGCACTCCCCAAAAAATGTTTGTTCTCTGACCTGTTAGAAAAGTAATGTAAATTGTAGTGAAGGTCATTTTCTTACCGGTGACTGTATTTGTGAGTTATAACCTCCCTCCTGATCCTCAGCTCTGTCATGTGACCAAAACTCTGATTTTCAACTGACACAGGACAGGAAGTCACTTACTTTTCTATTCGTTCCTATAAGACTAACATTGAGGCTCCCATAGGAATACATAGAGAAACTTATGATGTTGTGTCATTTGGAAAGTCTCAGTGCTGGTCACATAACACAGATGAGGATCGTAAGGGAGGTTATACAGTCTCTGGTAAGAAGATTACCCTCACTACAGTTCACATCAAGTACCTTTCTAACAGGTCAGAATTTTTTTTTGTGGGAGTGCCACTTTAATGCTTTCTACCCCTGAGGTTTTTTTTGTGTTCCGTTTTGCCCTCCCTGCCATAGCCATATGAGGGCCTTTTTTTTTTGCAGGACAAGTTGTACTTTCCAACTCCAGCATTTAATATTGCATGTGACGGAGTAAGGAAGCAGGAAAAAAATTGCGAATGGGGTGAAATTGCAAAAAAAAAAAAAAAAAAAGCAATTCCAGCACAGTTTTACGTTTTTTTTTATTTACAACGTTCGATCTGCGATGTGTGATAAAACTGACCAGTTACTTTTATTCTACAGGTCAGTACAAATTATATTTATAGTTTTTCTTGTGTTTTGATATTATATTAGTGATAAAATAATAAAAAAAAGTAGTTTTATTTTTTCGTCACCATATTTTGACCCCTATAACTATTTTGTAATTATGTGTACAGAGCTGTGTGGGGGCTAATTTTTTGCGAGCGATCTGAACTTCTGGGATGTGTATGACTTTTTGATAATTTTTTATTTAATTTTTTTGTAGAAAATTGAGCGACCAAAAATGGCGAATCGGACAATTTGACGCTTTTTTCCGTTTTGCTGTTTGCCGTATTGGGAATATATTTTCATAATTTTTATATGTTTTTGCACATGGAGACACCCATGATGAGTATTTTTTTTTTTTAGTTCTTTAATTTTTATTTTGGGGAAAATAATTTTTGAATTTTTATGGGGTTTTTTTGTTTGCTTTTTTAACATTTTTTATTTATATTTTTACACTTTTTTTTTATAGTTCCCATAGGGAACTATAACAAACAGTCATTAGATCGCTATTCTCATAGACCCCAATACAAATTGCTAGTTTCCTATGGGGCCCTATTACAGGCAAGGGCTCCATAGGAAATACTATGCAGCAGCCTCCTGTCATTTACAAAGACAGGGGCTGCTGCACACAATCTCCGGCTCCTCCGATTACCGCACGGGGGAGACGGAGCATCACCAGATGGGCGCTTCCGGTTTTTTACGCTCTCAGATGCCGTGATCAGGATTGACCACAGCATCTGAGGGTTTAAATGTCCGTGATCGGCATAACTGCCAGTTGCGGACATTAGCCGCTGGTGTCTGCTATAAGAAACAGCAGGCCACCCGCGGCTATGGCACCTAACCTGCTCGTCTGCCAAACATCAAGGCGATCTCTATAAGATGGAAACCTAACACTAAATACTACCTGTTATGTGCTATAATGGCCACCGTCTTATAGAGATCGCCTTGACATTTGGCAGACAGGCCCAAATAATTTTGTACGAAATGTATTTGCCAATAATCTAAAATTTCCAAAATAAGCGTAGCACCAGAATATTTTCTACAACTACGGCATTATTTTACTTCATTTGTGTTTGTAGCGTGCTGTTGCATTGTCTTTTTTTCTTTGATAATATGAGATAATGATCTGCCGCTATCACTTGTCAAAGTTAAAGAGAAGTTTTAAAACATAAAAACACAAAGGTGCCAGGTGGGGGATACCCCTCCATGATGTCTATTTGCCCCAATATGGAATATGGACAAGGCTTGTCCTGATGTGTCCGCCCCTTTAAGTCAAAGTAGAGAAGGAATTCTGAATGTGAATATGTATGCTTTACTGACCGTCATCACTTGATTCTTCATTTGGCTCTTGTTTTGGTCCTCCCACTGGCAAAACGACTTGTGCAACTGGCAAAACGACTTGAGCAACTTGAGGCACTGCATTTTAATGGAAACATCGTAAATTAAAGTTTGTCTAAAGTTCTCTTCATACAGCTGATCAGCTGGGGTGCTGGACGCCTGCTGGTATGATATTGATAATAGGTCATCAATACTAAAAGCCCGGAGATCCCCTCTAAACTCTGTTGTAGATATTATGGGTGCATACATATTTACCAATTTTTTTTTTCAATTTGCCCTCTCCTAACATGTTTTCACCATGTAAACCAATCACTTTGGTTGTTTCCATCCTATATGTAGCACTTCCTGCTGCTGTATCCAACTAAACCCATGATGCACTTCTCCTTTCTATGCCATATGTCCAGCTCCGCAACTAACATCATCCAGCTAGTTTATAGGTCCTCCCACCTGCTAGTTATATAGACACTCCCCTATCATTGCCCCTAACAACACCCAGCTAGTTTATAGCTCCTCCTACCAGCTAGTTACATAGACACTCCCCTATCACTGCCCCTAACAACACCCTGCTAGATTATAGCTCCTCCTACCAGATAGTTACATAGACACTCCCCTATCACTGCCCCTAACAACACCCTGCTAGATTATAGCTCCTCCTACCAGCTAGTTACATAGACACTCCCCTGTCACTGCCCCTAACAACCCCCAGCTAGTTTATAGCTCCTCCCACCAGCTAGTTACATAGACACTCCCCTTTCACTGCCCATCCATGGACATGACATCACAGGAAATAAGAAAGACCTGCATGGACATGGTCATGTGACTGCCCAAACCGTGGGAAATAAAGGTAACATAAAAAGTCTCACTGAAAATTGAACAAACATGCTGGTGTCAAGTATTTTACCAACTGAATAAAGGCTACCTGAAAATGGAGCTTATTTTATTTTTGAAAAGTCACGGTAATAGCAGGGCTTTTGTGGCACATTTAGTGGATGGGTAAAAAATGTAAATTGTGGGAAAACCTCTTTAATATGAAATGAATGAATGCCACATCTTTATATGGCTGTCAGTTTTAGCTTACAGAGAGGGCCTTCGATTGATGGACTGAAAATGAATTATGCTTTAAAGGGAAACTGTAATCAACTTTATGCTGACCTCACTGATGGCAGCATGAATTAGTGACAGAAATGCTGATGTCAGCGGTGTTTCACTCATGAGTTAAAAGTAAGTGGTTGCCAAAAACCAGCAAAATAATCATTCCAGCCCAGGTCTTGAAAAGAGTCAAATCTACCTGAGAAGAGTCCTGGTTACACATAATCTCCTGCTCTCTCGCCCACCTGCTGATGATTGGCAGTTCTCAGAAAGAAAGAAAGAAAACTAGGTAGAAGACTGTCAGTCATCAGCAGGTGGGCAGGAGAGCAGGACTTCATGAATAACCAGGACTCTTCTCAGGTGGCCGGGACTCTTTTCCAGGTCCAGTCTGCAATGATTGTGATGCTGGTTCTCGGCAACCACTTACATTTAACTTATAAATGACAGACCGCTGAAATCAACTCACCTGTCTGTACTTTATACTGCTGTTAGTATGGGCAGCACAAAGGTGATGACAGGTTCCCTTTAAATGTTTATGAGAACAGTAAAATTAATCTGACTTACCCTCTTTGAATTCCCTGCTTGTGTTCAGTTCTCTTATCTTGGGGAGAAAAAGATGACAGATAGTATTTAATTGACTATACTGAGCAGAAGGGGAAATTAAAAGGGGAAATTAAAATAAGACACTGATGTTTTTTCATGTAGTTCAAAAGCTGTCCCTGGACATGGAAAGTCTACTCCATGCAGAGTCTGTCAGGTCTCCCAGGTACAGCTGCGTAGTCCTCTCCATCATCTTCCTCCACTTAAGTGTATGATCAGTGCAGGGATGAAGTAGTAAGCTGAACCCATAGCGGTTCATCTCCCTGTTACAGTCAGCAATGAAGAAAACTCCAGCAGTTATGATGCAAACGGGTGAATTTTATTGAAGTGCTGCCTTTGCATACAGTGACATTTCAGCCGGGTATGGCCCTTATCAAACTGTTGCTGCTTAGAGAAAATAAGGAGGTATAGAATTAAAGGGATATTCCCATTACAGATAATGGAATCATATTGTTAGGATATGCCCCTATTGTTTGATAGGTGCGGGTCACACCTCTGGAGCGGGAAGAGTTGTGGCTGGAGGACCCCGCTGCTCCCATGCAAGTTAATGGGAGCGCACCGTGCATGCCCAGCCCCTGCTCCCATTCATTTCTATGGGGCCGACGGAAATAGTTGAGCCAATGCTCAGCTATTTTCGGTGGATCCATAGAAATAAATGGAGGGCGGCTGAGCAAGTTTTCTCTAAAATAAATTTGAGTGCATTGGAAAGTTTTAATTGGACGATGCATCTTATCGGTGTATACATACACCCACCTGCACCACTGACCATAAGGTTAGTACTACTAAGTAGGGTAGTTAGTAAAATACCGAACATACTTTCTTCTCCTGCGACTTGATGACTTTTTCCTGGCTCTTAATTGTGGACTGCAGTGTCTGTACAGTTGATTCAAACTGCTCATCTCTTGCTTTTTGGTCACTTGACAAGGAAGCTCTCAGCCGCTTATTCTCACTTATGAGCTGAGGAGTTAAAAGAAATAAGATGTTAAAACATAGAGAAAACAATGACAACTTAAGTTTCTTTTATGGTAGCTAATGTCCCTATCATGCACTTAAGGGGTGTAACTATAGGGGCTGCAGAGATTGTGGTCCCATCTGGGCCCTGGCACCCAATGAAGCCAAAACGGTCCTTCTGTACTAGCGGAGACAGGTACAGGGGTTTCCTTCTTGCCTCCAATTTGCCTACTTACTAGTATTATTGGGGCATCTGCTATTCACCTGCCTTGCATCATGGCCTGGGTTAGGTTACCTCCTAGCTTGGCCTGGTGAATTTTGGTGGAGCCTTTCAGAACATAGCCTTTATATGTTCAGTCCTTTCTTTTTTACTCTGGTGCTGGGTATAGCATATGCTTTGTGACCTTGCTTCCAGATTCTTAGTATCATTTTCTAGTCTAGTGCGTTGTGTCCGTGTTATCAAACCTTAATCAGGTTTCACTGATTATGATATGAAATCCAAATTAGTAGAAAGTTACCAAGCTCGGGTCAGAGAATAATTTGAGTATGTGTCTTTAGCCCTATAGGCTTTCATTGCTGTGCTTTGAAGTTTGTCTGTTGCTATTAGAAGTGCTTATAGTTTAAATTTCTATTTATTCTGCAGGTGAACAACAACTCCAAACATACAGCCAATGTCACTAAGAACTACTGCATCTTCAGTGTAAAGATGAACTAGGAATACTGGAAGTGATGATATGGCCCTCACAGAGCACTGATCTGAACATCATCAAGTCTGGAAGGGATTACATGAAGAGAAGGATTTGAGCAAGCCTACGTCCACAGAAGATCTGTGGTTAAGTTCTCCAAGATGTTTGGAACAACCTCCCTGCCGAGTTCCTTCAAAAACTATGTGCAAGTACCTAGAAGAAATGATGCTGTTTTGAAGGCAAAGGATCACATTAAATATTGATTCGATTTAGATTTCTCTTTTGTTCATTCACTTTGCATTTTGGTAATTTATAAAATAAACTATTAACATGCTTATATTTGAAAGTTTTCGTAGTTTGCAGCATTTTTTCACACCTAGCTAAAATTTTGGTACAGTATTGTATGTTTGTTGAGATGATCTGATCAGTTCAGCCCTATTGTAAGTCCTGGGGTGGGATCTAAGTACCAAGAAACGCTGTTAGGACAGGGTAGAGCAACTGTCTAGGTCGGACTGGTGTTCACTGGGCCCACCAGAGGAAATTATTCTTTAGGCCCAAACCTTATATCATCAATAAAGTTTAATAGATTTTAATAAAATAAATTATTGGCCCCAAAAACATCTGCAAATGTTTTTTTCTTCTTCTTCTGGACTTTTAGGGCCCACTATGGTGTCAGAGCCTGCGCCCATCGGAGGATTCTCTGGTGGGCCAGTCCAACACTGGTGACTGCTACAGGTCAAGTCCTGTGGTCTTGTGCACGACCAGCATCCTTACACTTGGCAAGTAATTAGAGGAGAGGCATTTCCTGTGTGGCAAGTAGGGGCGAACTGGGAACTTAAAGTAGCTCTGGAAGAAAAAACTAAAAGTGGCCCATTTTGTAGGCAGGTCCAAATTAACAGAAGGTGGGGCAACACCAGTAGGAGTGGTCAACAATACCATAGTGCAAAATACCATCCCACCACCACCAAATAACACAGTGTAGCACAATATACTGCCCCAAAAGCTCTGTGGTGGCCATCAATAGCTACCATCATTTGTCCTCCTCCTCCTCCAGTTGTTTATAGAGCAGGGGGCTTAGGAGTGAGGTGCGGGCCACAGCAGTTGAATTCAAGAGGGCATGTGTGGTCACTGGCCAGGTACATGAGTGCCTTATTCTCACAGCGTTAATTACTGTTGAGAGCTCATTGTGTACCCGGGCAGTGGCAGGGAGGAGGACTTTGGTGGCCCCCTGGGGCATCGGCCCAGTGGGAAATTTCCCTGTAGGGTCTATGGCCAATCCGCCCCTGGTGGCAAGCTGGGCCCAGGAAGTAGAGATCAGATGGGACCACTAAGCTTCAGAATGGCAGCAACAGGCAATCAGTGAAGATGGGTATGATTTTTTTAGTTTTAACCCACTATGAGCCATATATAAAATATTTAATACAGCTGGACAACTGCTTTAATATCAAGTTTAATGAGGTGGTATCTCAGAACCATCACATGGGCTCAATGTTCCCTATTAAAGTGATTATATGGGCAAAAATTCAGCTTTTCTCTATAATGAAAGAATCCACCCTCAAAGGGTCAGACCCCGACTACAGAAAGTCCCGCCGCAAAAACGTGTGTTTGGTGCTACAATATTACTCTAGCACACTGCATACCTACACACATGTGCCCCACTTACACAATAGGCACACACAGTATAACTTTGGAGGTGGGGTAGGTGCCTGGTAAGTCTTTGTCAACACTTCAGCAGCAAGGGCGCATAATATAGGTAACCAAAAAAAAAAGTCCTATTAAAATAGGTTTGCATAAGTTGCATGTAGCAGCCAAGAAAAACTAATATTAAACCAACACTTCAGGTGAAATGGATTCATTGTGTTATACACAGTGCAGGTTCTGAAGGGCAATGCATGACCCAGGGGCAGGGGGATTGCTTTTATGAATCTATATGTTATGCATGTTGTGCCCCAGTAGGGAAGAAGTTTTGATTTATGGCATTTAAACCCACCGTATATTTTGATGTCAGAAATAAAAGGCTAACATTCAGATTTTTGGATTTCTGAAGCAGATGTGCAGCAGATCCACAGCAAATTTGCACAAGGATTTTCCCGACTGACATTCAATGGGACTGATCCTTGGAGTGATATGCTTATTTTCTGCTGCTCAGCTGGAAAGCCACATAGACATTTTTCTTTGCATGTGTACAGGGTTGAGGAAACCTTATTTACGTGTGCGTGATGTGGAGTCATCGGATGTGGATTTTGGAGCAGAATCCATGCTGAAATATGTCAGATCCTACAAATGTGAATGGACCTTGCCTTTCTTTCAGAATCCTTTTGCACTAAATAAAATATATCGTTCTTACTTCTTCTCTCTCTTCATTGTGACCTGTCTTCATTTCTTTCATCTTCCTCTTCCATTCTGTCCTCTAAAAGAACAGTAAATATGTGGTTTTAGGAAAAAAGTACATACAATATATACACATATGAGAAGCAGGTTTAAGGCGCAATCAAACGACCATAGTGTTTTGCGGATCCGCAAATTGTGGATGCGCAAAACACAGATACCGGCCCATGTGCCTTCCGCAATTTGCAGACCGCACATGGCCGCATGCCTATGATAGGAAATGCCTATTGTTGTCCACGATTGCGGACAAGAATAGGACATGCTCTATCTTTTTATGCGGGGCCGTGAGCTGTCCGCATCTTTTGCGGCCCTATTGAAATGAATGGGTCAAGACCCATTCCACAAAATTGCGTAATGGACTCATTCACATGGCCGTCTGAATGAGACCTTAGTGTTTGAAATGATCTAAAGGAATGCAAAACCATTCAAGTCACCTGTTTGTCTAATTCTTCCCTCATGTTTAGAAGGTCATTCTGTATCCTCTTCTTCTCCTGACGTTCCTCATCATCCAGGAGCTCGCCAAGATTGGAGGTCACTGAAATTTTACTCTCCATGTCCTGGAATTTCTAGGGATTGTAGGACATTTACAAAAACATGACACATTAGTTGGTTGCTGATGGTTTCACTGCTTGTCAGACTTTGTGTCACGCAGTTCAAATGGACAAGTCGGGCACTGAGTGAGTGGCACCACCATTTGTAATGGTTTTGTATCGGCTTATTGGGTGATAACAGTCTTTGCCAGGATTACACCGTAAATTGATTAAAGTGTATTTTTGAAATATTCTGACAATATGGAAAATTCTCTGTGAGTTGTAGAAGATTGTACAAGAAAGCCCTCCGTAGCTGCCTGTGTAATAGTTTTCCTATGTCGAATGGTTCTTATAAGAATGGGTTTACAAGTCATGGCTGTCACATTTGTGGTGGCCAATGGTTGGTAATACTCAAGTGTTTACTTCATTATCAAGCGGGCACAGTAGGGTGTGGTCACATGCAGGTGCAGCCTTAGGCTGCATTCACATTGGCATGTACGGTCCATGAAATACAGTCTGTGTGATGGTAGCATTTCCGTGACCGACCTCGGCTCATGTGAGTCACTGCATCATAGTGATCCGTGTGTACTGTTCGGTACTCACAGACCCCCGGTTGGGCACAGCATCATTGATCACTATGGGGCAGCGCGGTCAGTCCGGGAAATGCTGGCGTCTTACGGACCACATTTCATGGACCACACGCAGGAATGTAAATGAGGCCTTAGACAACATAGGTTACCACTTCCTCACTTACAGCTGTGTTTTTAAGAGCAATGTCTTCAAACTGAGAAACCAGCTGTTGCCGCAGTCTATCCATCTCATTTTGAAGCTTCGCTCTTTCTTCTTCTTTCCATCTTTCAAAATCTCTTATCAAATTTTCCTCCTTTCGCCGCGCTTCCTCTAGCTCCTGATACATAAGCAAGCAGATGTGATATCAGAAGAAAATAGCCAAGCGAACAAAGCATGACTATACAGACATAACATGATAGAAAATTGTATCAAATATATTCCAGGAAAGGCCATCATTATGAAAAAATTATAATATAACTGAGCATGTTAATTTAGTGTATTTTAAGGGGTTTTCCGGGATTTTAATACTGTTGACCTGTCGTCAGGATAGGTCATCAATATCAGATTGGCGGAGGTCCGGCATCCCTGTCGATCGGCTGTTTGAAAAGAAGGCCGTGCTCCAAGCGGGGTGTCGGAACCCCGCCGATCTGATATTGATGATGACTTATCCTGCGGATAGGTCATCAATATCAAAACCCTGGAAAACCTCTTTAGGAATGACTTTTATATGTTCAGAGCACTCCTTTAAAGGTGCTTTCTCACCATAAACATCCTCAGAACGTGGCACAAATGTCTCTTAGGTTGGAGTGCCATTCATCAGGAGAACAAAGGCCTTATGGCCCAAGGTATACTAGGTGAGGTAGACGCTCAACTGCTTCTATAAGACTTTGTTCTCATTACATTTTGTCTTTATGACTGGTGGCATATGCCACTGTATTCCATACGGTGTCATGTTTCATCCAAAGGCCTCTATGTTAAAAAAAATGTATACTGTAAGTAGTAAGAAGCGACACTGCTCGTCAAGCTAAAAGTGACAGGTGGACACGCCCCTTTCCCCTCCCACAACCCCACCCACAATCCCGCCCCAAACCACACCTAAATACCGCCCATTCAAATTCCCTTTACTCTGTTAGATCTGATAACGCGTCAGTAATTCAATTAAGTTTTAATACGTTTTTAAATAAAAAGATATTAAGCTTGTATTAAAGAGGACCTTTCACCACTCCTGTCCTCCTATTTTAATAGCTACACGCATTCCCCACGTACTAACAATTCTGGAGCATCTATCGGTTCTTATGACTCTATGTTGTGCCATTCCTTTATTATTTTCACTATAAGTTGTGAATAAATTGCTATTAGCCTTCAGTAAGGGTCGGTACAGAGGGGAGGTAACCAGTTGGGGGTGTGTCCCTGCACAGTCTGAAAATGGCAGCACTGATTGGATAGAGTCAGTCTGTGCAGGTACACCCCCCCAACTGGTTACCTCCCCTCTGTACCCTTACTGAAGGCTAATAGCAATTCACTCACAACTTCTAGTAGAAATAATAAAGGAATGGCACAACATAGAGCCATAAGAATAGACGCTCCAGAAATGTTATTACATGGGGCATGCATGGAGCTTTTAAAACAGGAATGATGAAAGGTCCTCTTTAAGTGTGTATTAACCACTTATTAAGTTATTATAAATATTGGAAATAGCTATTTGTTCCGTCTATCTAACTATTTATCTATAGGACCTTTGATGATGTCACCGAAGGTCCTGCAAGGTATATGATGCAGTCCAACACGTCAGTAATTTAATTAAGTTTAAAATGTTTAAAAATAAAATGATGTCAAGCTTATATTAAGCTACTATAAATATTGGCAGTGGCTAATTATAAATATTGGCAGCGGCTAATTGATCCTTCTATCTTCCTAAAAGCTAAAAGACATTTGATGATGGCACAGAAACGCCCCATTTTCCTCCCATAACCCCAGCATTAGCCGCGACAGTCAAATATTTAGCTTAAATCGCGGCAGCCTTCGATTTATTAAACACGCTTGTCTATAATTAAAAGCAAATTTCAAAGATTGCAGGTTTACTAACAAAGGGACTGCTGCCTTGCGGGACTTTCAATGACTTCACGATGGGCGGGGTTGTGGGTGGAGTAGGCTGGGGTTATGGGCGGAAAATGTGGCGTTTCGGTGACATCATCTAAGGTCTTTTAGCTTTTAGGAAGATAGAAGGATCAATTAGCCGCTGCCAATATTTATAACAGCTTAGTAAGAGGTTAATACAAGCTTAATATCATTTTATTTTTAAACATATTAAACTTAATTAAATTACTGACATGTTGGACTGCATCGTATACCTTGCAGGCCCTTCGGTGACATCATGAAAGGTCCTATAGATAGATAGTTAGATAGAGGGATCTATTGCCAATATTTATAATAACTTAATAAGCAGTTAATACATGCTTAATACAAGATTAATATCATTTTATTTTAAACATATTAAAACTAATTGAATGACTGACGCGTTATCGGATCTAACAGAATAAATGGGATTTGAATGGGCGGTATTTAGGCGTGGTTTGGGGTGGGGTTGTGGGAGGAGTGGGATGGGTTATGGGCGGGGAAAGGGGTGTGTCCACCTGTCACTTTTAGTTTGACGAGCAGTGTCGCTTCTTACTACTACTGTAACGTATACCTTTTTTGTGGTGGCCCTTTTTAAAAGAATATGCATATGCTGTATGTGCACACCAATCGCAGTGTGAACGTAGCCTTACTCCCATAGACTTGAACAGAGAGAACGGCTGCAGCAAAAATGTTCCTCATACAACTATTTTTATCCGATTCATCTAAACAAATACATAAACTAACCCGGCGACTTATTTAGTAGCAATTGATCATGGCTGCTCTACCTGCATCCTACGCTGATGTTCCATCTCCCTTTCTGTCTCCAGTTGAGACTGAGTCTTCACCAGGGTGTTCTTCAGCTCCTGGATGCCTTCTTGTATATCATCTACCTGCCTCTTCTTTTGCTTCTCTGCAACACACAGTTCAACAAAGATTTTACCAATGAAACAAAAGTTGTACTAATAATTTTGTTTTCAGCAGCATTGTAAAAACTGTGGAAGACGTTGAAGACCACTGTGAACGGCAACAAAAACGTAATGCCTGGGCGGACTGTCCATTGATCCTACAGGGAAATTTCTCAGTGGGCCGATGAGGCAGTATTTTATGCTGCACTATGTATTTAGTTCTCCTGAGGCGGTATTTTGTGCTGCACTATGTATTTGGTTCTGCTAAAGTGGTATTTTGTGCTGCACTGTGGTATTTGGTTTTGCTGAGGTGGTATTTTGTGCTGCACTGTGGTACTTGCTTCTGCTGAGGCGGTATTTTGTGCTGCACTGTGGTATTTGGTTTTGCTGAGGTGGTATTTTGTGCTGCACTGTGGTATTTGGTTCTGCTGAGGCGGTATATTGTGCTGCACTGTGGTATTTGGTTTTGCTGAGGCGGAATTTTGTGCTGCACTGTGGTATTTGGATTTGCTGGGGCGGTATTTTGTGCTGCACTGTGGTATTTGGTTCTGCTAAAGCAGTATTTTGTTCTACACTGTTGTGTTCGGTTCTGCTGAGGAGGTATATTGTGCTGCACTGTGGTGTTTGGTTCTGCTGGGGTAGTATTTTGTTCTACACTGTGGTGTTTGGTTCTGCTGAGGCGGTATTTTGTGCTTCACTGTGGTATTTGGTTCTGCTGAGGCAGTATTTTGTGCTGCACTGTGGTATTTGGTTCTGCTGAGGTGGTATATTGTGCTTCACTGTGGTATTTGGTTCTGCTGAGGCGGTATTTTGTGCTGCACTGTGGTGTTTGGTTCTGCTGTATTTTGTGCTGCATTGTGGTATTTGGTTCGGCTGGGGCGGTATTTTTTCTGCACTGCAGTATCGCTGGCCCCACCTACTGCTGTCCAACTGTGAATTTGGAGCCGCCTACAACATGGGGAAACTTTTAGGTTTTTTTCCAGGGCCGTTTTAAGTTCTCAATCTGCCTTTGACCTAATGGATCATCCTAGGTACCAGAAACTTTCTAAAACATACAGTAGCTAAGCATAAAAGCAACAAGACTACATTTTGCTCATGAGTCCTTTATCAATTGCCAAAATACGCTTTGGGTTATTAGAACTTTCCTGGTAAGGAACGTCTGGGCTCCAAAAGCCAATACAGGCATCGCTCCTATAACAAGTGATTCTTTTTTTGGTCACAAAGTTTTTAAAATTTACTCCATTTTATTGGAAAACATTTTTTTAATGGAACATGTTTCCCCTTAGGCTACTTTCACACTAGCGTTCGTCGGTCCGCTCGTGAGCTCCGTTTGAAGGGGCTCACGAGCGGACCCGAACGCAGCCGTCCAGCCCTGATGCAGTCTGAATGGAGCGGATCCGCTCAGACTGCATCAGTCTGGCAGCGTTCAGCCTCCGCTCCGCTCGCCTCCGCACGCCTCCGCGTTCGGGTGTCCGCCTGGCCGTGCGGAGGCGTGCGGATCCGTGCGGATCCGTCCAGACTTACAATGTAAGTCAATGGGGACGGATCCGTTTGAAGATGCCACAATGTGGCTCAATCTTCAGGCGGATCCGTCCCCCATTGACTTTACATTGAAAGTCTGGACGGATCCGTACGAGGCTATTTTCACACTTAGCTTTTATATGCTAAAATAATGCAGACGGATCCGTTCTGAACGGAGCCTCCGTCTGCATTATTATGATCGGATCCGTTCAGAACGGATCCGATCGAACGCTAGTGTGAAAGTAGCCTTATATATTGCTAAACATGAGGTGGTGTCATGTTTGATTGTGTTCTTCTTTCTATAGAGTATGCTTGAACTAAGTTACACTGTATGTAAGGATCCTCAAGGGCGGATCCCAGAAACTCTTATTGAAAACTCAAGGGGAAATTTGCCTTTACAGTTTTAGTGTAGCTATCATTTCAGTTTATTTTTATTGTAATGTAGGGAAGGACAGGGATGTTAAACATTTTGTAATATAATTTTATAATTTAGGCAAAGATGTTTCCTTGTTCTAGAAAACAGGGAGTACAGTCTTCTTATAAAAGCTGGGCATTGCTAAGGAGAGTCTGTCTTCAGTTCTACTAAGTGCTGAAGACGCCTGTGTGTAACATACAGAGGCTTCCAGCCTGCCTCTTGTCAATACCCCAGTCCATGATTATAGACATGTGTCCTACCTATTACTGCTTACCACCAGTGATGGTCAGTTCGCAGTGTTCGCCAGCGAACACATGCGGGCTGCCATCTTTAGTAAGGTAGACTCACCCATCCGGCGATGCACGGGTAAGCCCTTACCTGTGCCGGAAGCCGGTCTGAAATCAAATGCGGTCACCAGGAGCAGGCAGTTCCAAGAACAGCCGCCGGGGGCCTTCATCAGGCTGTTCTCGGAACTGCCCTCTCCCGGTGACTGCATTTGATTTCAGACCGGCTCCCGGCACAGGCACAGGTAGGGGCTTACCTGTGCATCGCCGGACGGGTGAGTCTACCTTACTAAAGATGGCAGCCCGCATGTGTTCGCTGACCATCACTGCTTATCACCTTGCCTAACTGACACACAGATGTCTTCAGCGCTCAGTAGAATGCTGAAGACTGAAGACAGACTCTCCTTAGTAATACTGTAAGACCTGTTTTCTATCACAAAGAAACATCTTTCCCTAATACCTTATATTACAAACATGTTTAACATATCTGTCCTTATACTATATTAAATTAAACTGAAATGGTTACACTTTGAGTATTCTGAACAATTTAGAGATCTGTTGATTTAAAGGGCATATTTCTGATGCATTTGTACTTGAGTATTAATGAGACAATATCTGTTGTGAATGACAGAATTCAATATCATTGTACTGGAGCTTCTGGTACATATTAACATGTAGCCCAACCAGACTGGCCAACGACCTTACAGGGAAATTTCCTGGTGGCCCAGAGGACCACCCAAGCTACCATCTCTGCTGCTGGCTGGGTACACAATAAACTATCAGTGGTAATTGACTCTATGAGAATCAGGTACTCATGAACCCGGCCAGCAACATGCCCTCCTGAATTCAGCTATGTCCCACATCTGACCTCCGAAGCCCCCTGCTTCTATATGTTAATCAGAGACAACGGGAAGAGAGGGAGAGAGAATGGCCTTTTTGGGCAATATATTGTGCAGCACTATGGTATTGCTGACCCCCCTACTTTTGTTTCCCCATCTCCTGTCAATTTAGACCCTCCTACAATATGGGGCCACTTTTAGGTTTTTTGTTTTTTTTTCCAGGACCACTTTAGGTTCCGTCCCTGGCCCAACATACATATATTACATAATTACTGAATTTACCAAACTCTGCAGCCTCAGGGTGTCTGCGTTTGTGATGCTCCTGGAGATGGTAGTAGGTCATAAATGCTTTATCACAAAGCTGGCACTATGGATGGAGGGGTAGAACACAAAATCATTAGAAAAAACACTCAGCGCTGCCCTATGTTATATTTATTCACATTAAAAATAGTCTATAGTTTATCATCCTTAATCATTCTTACCTTATGATAATTGTTGGCGTCAGCCTTGAACATGGTTTGTTGGGCATCAAACAGCTTCTTCCTTATCTTATTCTCCTCCTTCACCTTCCTTAACTCCTCACCTTGCTTGATCATGTCATCCTTAGTTTTCTGATGTTCACCAATAGCTTTTTGGATCTGATCTTCTAACTGGGCCACATTGCTGCAGAGGAATTCTTGGCACTGAAGAAGGTATTCAATTGTCAGCTGCGCCAGCTTAAGGACCTTGAGTAACACAAGGTCCACAGGCTGCTGACAATGTGGACATTTTTCATTATCCAAATTACAAAAAGTCACTGTGCTGATGGTCTCTTGCAGCGTAGTGATGTCTAATTCATAGGCCACTCTGTCCACATCAATGGCACTAAAACGCCTCCAGTCAATAAGGTCCTTACGTGGACGAAACCTAAAGCTCTGGAGGAGACTGCCATTCTGCGAGAGCGCTAGAAGAGGAGCAGATGGGAATTGATGGGGGGTTGGAACATATCCTGGCATCTTTAGTGAACGTTGGCTGGATGTAAGAGACGACAGAGGATAGTATATAGGTCCGAAGAATGACTGTAAATGAAATACAAATTACAAATTTTGAGCATGACCCGAAAGAACAATAACATTGATCTCAGTATAGACATTTATAACTATTTTTCCTACATGCAGTATATCCATGAGTATACTCATAGAGACTGTTAATCAGATAGATAGGAGGAGTGGTAAAAGCAACATTATTTAAGAGGTTTTCTGGTTCTTTAAAATGAAGGGCCTATCATTATAGGGGATGCCTCACTTCAGCAAATGGCATTTATTATGTAGCCAAAGTTAATACAAGCCACTCACTAATGTACTGTGATTGTCCATATTGCCCGCTTTGCTGGCTGGATTCATTCTTCCATTATACACTGCGCGTATCCAGGGGTTATAGCCTCCGCTACAGAGCAGATATGAGTTGGTCAGGGTGGGAGCTGGTGTGGATGAGTGCCTATGCATGCTCCCAGGGTCCCAGCTACCAGACGGACCAGCGCCTTTTCCTATAGTGTGCAAGTACGACCACCGCTGCTGGATTGTAGGGTGGTCGTAATCCCTGGATATGAGCAGTGCATAATGCGATGGAAAAATGAATCAAGCCAGCAAAGGAGACAATATGGACAATCACAATACATTAGTAAGTGCCTTGTATTAACTATGTCTTCAACTCTCTGCCTGAGGAGGTAGTGATGGTGAGTACAATAAAGGAATTCAAGAGGGGCCTGGATGTATTTCTGGAGTGTAATAATATTACAGGCTATAGCTACTAGAGAGGGGTCGTTGATCCAGGGAGTTATTCTGATTGGCTGATTGGAGTCGGGAAGGAATTTTTTTATTCCCCTAAAGTGAGGAAAATTGGCTTCTACCTCACAGGGGTTTTTTGCCTTCCTCTGGATCAACTTGCAGGATGACAGGCCGGACTGGATGGACAGATGTCTTTTTTCAGCCTTATGTACTATGTTACTATGTTACATGATAAATCACATTTGCGGAAGTGAGACAACCCCTTTAAAAGAGACCCTAAATATTAGATCAGTCAGGGGGTCTGGCCACCAGTGCTGATCAGCTCCGTGGAGGGGCTCCGGTCATCTCACAGCTTTGTACAGCACTAGGGCTGAAACGATTACTCAATTAAATCGAGTAATTCGACACAAAAAAATACTCAATGCAAATTTTTTGCATCGAAGACTCGTTTGTGTCATGCGACCACGGAGCGGGAGTGAAGCGCTTGCTATTACTCCCGCTCCATGGTCTCACACTGCACTTGGAATACTCACCTTTCCAGCTGGCAGCCTCCGGACACTTCACAGCACGTCCATGGTCCCGCGCTGCTCTGACCTCCTGACGTACGCGCTGTGTGACCTGACGCGCTGTGTGACGTCAGGCGCAGAGCAGCGCAGAACGATGGAGTGTCGGCAGCGCTCCTGTTGGAAAGGTAAGTTGGTGAAACCGAGGGGGTGGGGGCGCTACTAAGGACAGGCGCCTGGAGTGCACAGCGTCATAGCAACCAGTGACGCTGTGCAATCCGGGTGTCAGGAGGAGCATGGCAGCAGAGCTGATGGCACAATGGGGGCAGAGCTGATGGCACAATGGGGGCAGAGCTGATGGCACAATGGGGGCAGAGCTGATGGCATAAGGGGGCAGAGCTGATGGCACATGGGGGCAGAGCTGATGGCACAATGGGGGCAGAGCTGATGGCACAATGGGGGCAGAGCTAATGGGGCAGAGCTGATGGCACAATGGGGGCAGAGCTAATGGGGCAGAGCTGATAGCATAAGGGGGCAGAGCTGATGGCATAAGGCGGCAGCGCTAATGGGGCAGAGCTGATGGCACAAGGGGGCAGAGCTGATGGCACAAGGAGGCAGAGCTAATGGCACAATGGGGGCAGAGCTGATGGCACAATGGGGGCAGAGCTGATGGCACAATGGGGGCAGAGCTCATGGCACAAGAGGGCAGAGCTGAAGGCACAAGGGGGCAGGGCTCATGGCACTGGGGTGAGGGGGAGCTCATGGCACTGGGGTGGGGAGAGCTGATGGCACTGGGGGATAGTGGAGCTGATGGCACTGGGGGGGAACTGATGCACTTGGGCTGATCGCACAGTGGGGAACAAAGGGTGTTGGGGACTGAGGGAAGGGGGTCTGATGAGTTTTTATAAAGGAAAACAGTATTATTTTTTTCTTATTAGATTACTCGATTAATCGTAAAAATTATCGATAGAATACTCGATTACTAAAATAATCGTTTACTGCAGCCCTAACAGCACAGCTCCGTACTGTGGTATTACAAAACGGCATCCAACAGTTGTCTCTTTCACACGACAGTATGGCTTTTTCATTGTTTTGCGGTCCGTTTTTCACTGATCCGTTGTTAAATTTTTTGTTTCCGTTGTGTTTCCGTCTCTGTTCCGTTTTTCCGTACGGCATATACAGTATAAAGTAATTACATAGAAAAAAATTGGGCTGGGCATAAAATTTTCAATAGATGGTTCCGCAAAAACGGAACGTATACGGAAGACATATGGATGCCGTATGTGTTCCATTTTTTTAGCGGACCCGTTGACTTGAATGGAGCCACGAAACGTGATTTGCGGGCAATAATTGGACATGTTCTATCTTTTAACGGAACGGGAAAAACGGAAATACGGAAACAGAATGCATACGGAGTTGCATTCAGTTTTTTTTTGCGGAACCATTGAAATGAATGGTTCCGTACACGGACCGTATATGGAACGCAAAAACAGCCCGGAAATGGAAAAAAAGAACAGTCGTGTGAAAGAGGCCTTAGAAGTAAGAAACTGTGTCTGGTATACAATGAAGAGGATGTGGAACTTACCAGGACCCTGTGCCCCTTTAAACTGCTGATTGGTGGGGGTACCAAGATTTAAAACCCCCTACTGATCTGATAGTCATTTTGAGTTATATTACTGTTTGTAACTATTGTGTAGTTGTAAGCAACCATTATGGTGCAGTACGGGTTATGTCCACCAGGTGGCAGCGCAGTCCTAGTAATGACAATTCTCTATCACCTCTGTCATAGATTTTTGGCACATACACTGGACCGGTTAGCATAATCTATTTACTTTCCTCAAGGCACCAGGTAAAAAGGAGGTTAGCGGATAGGACTAGAGGTCTGGGTGCAAGCACAAATTGTTTTCAGCTTTATTTAACCCTTTCCTCATGCAGCATATTCCGTTCTTTCATTTCATTTATGTCTACAGAGATGTGTAACAGAACAGTTTTGCAAGGCAATCTGTAGTTGTTGTTTTTTTATTGATACCATTTTCTGATCATTTTTGATTCATTTTTTGGACGAGAAAACAAAACCAAAAAAACTAGCAATTCCTGTATAGCACTACCATAATGCCCCCTGATCTTTCCTTCCCCTCTATATTCAATCGCTTGCCCGCTCATGCCGCCTGAACGTCTAAAACATCTCTAGAATATGCCCTAGATGCAAAGCAGGCATTAAAAACGGATACACTGATGACCATGGAAAACTGACAGTGTGTCCGCTTTTAATGGCTTTTTTCTTTTTAACTGTTGTGTGCCAGTAGCCGAAATGTGTATGCAGGCACAGTGCTGGTCAGGAAGCCTTCATCGTCCTCACCTCCTCACCCAGACCTGACAGAACTGGGAGCCCAGTGTGAGGGTACTGTCACACTTGCGTTGCTGGATTCCGGCAGGCAGTTCCGGCAATCTGTATGCAAACGGAAACCATTTGTAGACAGATCCGGATGCGGATCCGTTTCACAAATGCATTGCAATACCGGATCCGTCTCTCCGGTGTCATCCGGAAAAAACTATCCGGTATTTATTTATTGTTTTCACATTTTTAAAGGTCTGCGCATGAGCAGACCGGAAGACCAGATCCATCAACGCTGCAATTTTAATCTGGCCCTAATACATTACAATGGAAAAAAATTCCGGCAAGTGTTCAGGATTTTTGGCCGGAGAGAAAAATGCAGCATACTGCGTTTTTTTTTCTCCGTCCAAATACCGTAAAAAGACTGAACTGAAGGCCTCCTGATGCATCTTGAACGGAATGCTCTCCATTCAGAATGCATTAGGATAAAACTGATCAGTTTCATCCGGTATTGAGCCCCTAGGACGGAACTCAATACCGGAAAACTTTAACGCTAGTGCGAAAGTACCCTAAGGCTGCGTTCACATGTCCGGTAACCTGATTGGGCAGGCTGTTCTTGCAGAGGACAGCCTGCTGGAGTTCACCGGATCCCAGCACTTATGTCTGGGGGCCCTAATCAAAGACATGTTTTGTATAGCAAAATACAACAATCCTTGCTGCCTCCAAGAGTTTGCTACTGGCCAGGGGCCACACGCTGGTATCCCCTGTGTATCTCAATATGCCTTCACTTTGTGCCAACGTGCCACCAATCTCTGTGCCACAAATGTCACTCTGCCTCAAATGTCAGGACTCTGCCCAAAATGCCGCTCTACCCCCCAACGTGCCACCGCTCTGCTTCCTCCCCACCTTTTGCTGGCGTCTCACATTCAGTCACTACAGTTGTGATGTCACAAGTGAATAGCGGGACATCATTCTAGTGACTGAGCGAGAGAGCCCCGTCGGTGCTGTGACTGCAGCGTGCACTCCGACTGCGCAATGCCAGAAAAGGTGGACTCCAAGGTGGCCTTGCGCCAGGAAGCCCCAAATAACGTCTTCCCACCGGTAACAGCGCCAGCGTATCTGCTGGGAATAGCAATTCTTGGCAGGCGACCCTGCGTTCCCTGAATGTCAGACCCCCGCTGAATAGCGAGTGACGGTCTATCCTCAGGATAGGCCATCTCGTAGTAAAGGCTAGAATACCCCTTTTAAATCACTATAGTAATTCCTAAGCAGTTTTTACAGGTGAAATATATTCACATGGAAAAAATAACGCAATTGTGGTAAAAACGTAAACATTTTTGTGATGCTTTTTGATGTGTTTTAAAAGGCAAAATAAAAGCAACATGTAAATCTGAGAAATGCATATAAGTAAGTACACAGATGTAGCAGAGCTGGTTATTTAACCCTGTAGGGTTGTTTGTGCAGTGTGATAATGCACAATGGTGAAAAGAAAGATGTACGAGAAAGAACTGCTCCCAAATTGCGATCGTCCTCCCTCTCTGTGATGCCTAGCACAGGAATCTGAGGGGTGAAATACAGAAGGCTCCCCAAATAAACGGCCTGGTGTCTGTACGTACCATGTCTTCTTCTACTAGGGCTCATCGTGTTTTGTTTTACAATGTGGTATCTAGGTGTGTTCAGCAGTAACCCGACTCCATATCATTGTGCTGTCTGTAACGCCACTGTACAATGGTCACCTACAGTAAGTGTGAGCGCCACCTAGGGGCTGGTGGATGCTTACTAACATAACCAGACTGCAACAACTTGTTTTCTAATAGTAAGGCCTCATGCACACGGACGTTTTGTTTTTTTGCGGTCCGCAAAAACGGTTTCCGTTGTTCCGTGATCCGTGTCCGTTCTTTCTTCCGTGGGTCTTCCTTGATTTTTGGAGGATCCACGGACATGAAAAATGAAAAAAAAATCTAAGTCAAGTTTGCCATTGAAATGATAGGAAAAAACGGACACGGATCATGGACACGTATCACGGACGACAATCTTGTGTGCAGCCGTGATTTTTCACAGACCCATTGACTTGAATGGGTCCGTAAACCGTTGTCCGTGAAAAAAATAGGACAGGTCAGATATATTTCACAGACTGGAAACACCGATCACGGACGCGGATGCCAAACGGAGCATTTTCCAATTTTTACACAGACCCATTAAAAGTCAATGGGTCCGCGGAAAAAAACGGAAAACGGAACAACGGCCGCGGATGCACACAACGGTCGTGTGCATGAGGCCTAATATGAATGTAAGGAATTGTCTTATATAGCATATTGCAGTTATTACTTTCACACTAGCAGGATCCGGCAGGGTTCAGCAAAAACGCTTCCATTACGGATAATACAACTGTCTGCATCCGTTTATGAACGGATCCGGTTGTATTATCTTTAACGTACCCAAGACGGATCCATCATGAACTCCAT
The DNA here is from genome assembly GCF_014858855.1 of Bufo gargarizans. Classification (NCBI taxonomy): domain Eukaryota; kingdom Metazoa; phylum Chordata; class Amphibia; order Anura; family Bufonidae; genus Bufo; species Bufo gargarizans. The sequence continues at coordinate 87,818,567 of NC_058083.1, forward strand.
TGAAAATCAATGGGGGACAGATCCATTTTCTATTGAGTCTGAGAAAACTGATCTGTCCCCAATGACTTGAATTGTGGGTCATGCCGGATCCACATCCCATGCGGTTTGCTCTCCTGTATGGGAACGCGACCAAACGGAACACAATGCATTTTGGAGCATTCCATTATGTTACAGTTTTGTCCCCACTGACAATGAATGGGGACAAACGGAAGCGTTTTTCTCCGGTATTGAGATCCTATGACGGATCTCAATACCGGGAAATAGAAACGCAAATGTGAAAGTAGCCTAATGTCACAGCACTGTGCAGACATTGCGATCACTCACACCAGCCCCTGCTCCCAGTGGGGCTCCCAGTCTCATTTCTTCTATCCCAGGGCCAGTCTCATAGGAAGCCAATTACTCTATAAGTTTGCTTCTTGGCAAGTGGGAGGAGAACGCAGAGGAAACCCATGCAGGGTAAGTATATTCCCTGTGAGGGGCCCAACCCATGGGGAGGCAGTTAATGCTATAGGATAGCCCCTTTAAATGTATGCATAAATATAGAACATTTCATAGGGTTCACAAACTTTCAGGAACCACTGTATACTTGCAACTACAGGTAGGCCATGGCAATTAGAGGTAATCTGCGTTTTAGGCGCCAGTCTTAATAAACCCCTTAGCTGGCAGTGGTTCCGCCAAAGTTATGTAGAGGCGCCGGGCTCTTTATAATTTCGGTGGATCCTCCGCCAGTTCCAAATGTAAGACAGCTTCCTGTAAGACCCTTTTGTATGCCTAAACCAGGCGTAGAAAATGATAAATGAGACGGCCTACTGGCCCTTCCCTGCCCACACTACACCCTCTTTTTTAGACCTGGCATGTCGGAGATTGCGGCGCATCTAGCTGTTGCACAGCAATCTGCGCACAAAATAAGCCTAATATAGGAGTATTTCAGCTTAATAAATGACTCCCTATATCAGAAATATAAAAAAGCACAGTGAAATAATGGGTCACTATAATACATATCTCATTAATATTACACAGAGACTAGGCCGCTCGCAGAACAGGTGAGGCATACCTGATGCCTACAGCAAACATTCAGCTCCCCATTACTAATTGATTACTAGAAGCCGCAGAAGGAACCTCGGCCATCCTCTCCCCACCTCCAGAAGAAGCCTGGGTAACCAGGGAAGCTGAACAGAGGAGGATATCAGGAGATTAGGCTTCATTTCCCTACCTCCACCTGTCCTTGTACACTGTGCACAGTCACACTGCAAACAGACTGCAAATCCCCGATCCCGGACATAACCACCTAATCAGATGGAAATACTGTATCACGACAGGGGTCGGACGCCACCAATCTGGTATTGATGACCGATTCAGAGTCATCAATGTAGGAGAGCCCGGAGAACCCCTTTAATATCTTGATATAAACTGGTCCTACTGTTTCTGAACAAAAAAAAAAAAATGGGAAAAGACCCCAAAGTGTATCGCACTTTGTGTAAATCCAGCCTTAGTCCACCTGCACATGTTGCCGAATACGTGAAGTTTTTCTGTGCAGATTCCTGTGCGGAAAAACCGCAGCATAGTACAGTGCCAGCAAACAATTAGTGAAGGCGTACCACCCGCACTGAACCCTCACCCATTCATTTCAATGGGTCTGTGCACATGAGCCTTTTTTTCAGTTCTGCGTTACGTGAAAAATGCAGCATGTTCTATATTCTGTGTTTTTCACACAGCCCTGGTCCCATAGATGTGAATGGGGCTTCAGTGAAAGACGCATCGCCTCCAGAAGCAAGTGCGGGTGCGATGCGTTTTTCACTGATGGTTGCTGAGAGATACAAACGCAAAAACACAAAATGCAATCGCACTCTGCAGCCAGCACTCTGCCCTGCCTCTATGCTGGATGTTGAATGAGGCATTGGTGTACATTTTGGCCAAAGCGTAATAAGCCACTCACCACGTCAAGGTCGCCTCCATGAGTGGTCCCTAACACTAGTTCCTACCTGTTATGGGCCATGACAGCCACACAAAGTCCAGGGAGCGCAGGTTGCTGAGAGATGTTGTTTGGAAACCTTCCGTTTTTTATCACGCGAGTGAAAAATGCATCAAAACGCATTGCACTCGTGCGGAAAAAAAATAAACTGAACGCAATCGCAGACAAAACTGACTGAACTTGCTTGCAAAATAGTGGGAGTTACACTGAACGCTCCCTGAACGCACCCGGAGCCAATCCGTCACGCTCGTGTGAAAGAAGCCTTACACAATTGTACCAGATCTCAGTACACTTTGCAGATTTTTTCAGTGCATACCGGGCGGATTTCCGAAGCCACAGCAAGTTGATTATGTCTGCAGTGGAAAAGTCACGGCATTTCAGTTTGTTATCCGGTTTCAGAAGAATTTATACGGTTTACAGTGCAGATATTGTCGTAAAACACACCCTGCTGTGGTCTGTGGCACTTGTAGTTCCATATTAGTCATTAGTACTACAGCATGCTTGTACGGTCCATGCCCTGAATCTTTCGGCGGCCCGGACTTTTCCCATGTGATTTGGAATTCTTCACCTAACGCGAAATGCAGTTTCTATTCGGCGCACACTTACCAGATTTATTCTGAAAATGTCACTGGATTGTCACAGTGAAAATAAAAGTGCTTTGATGTTGCTATTTTAAATCTGTGTACTGGTTTAACACTTGTGGTCTTTAAAGATGGAGCCCGCTTGCAAGCGGAGTTGCCGAGGCCACCAGAACTAAGGGCTCATGCCCACGAACGTAAGGGCTCCGTGCCCATGCTGTGGACCGCAAATTGCGGTTCGCAATACACGGGCACAGACGTTGGGGCAGCTGCATCCGGATTGGTGACCCATTCACTTGAATGGGGTCCGCGATCCACATCCGAAGGTCGGCACCACAAAAAAGTAGTGCATGAGCTACTTTTTTGCGGTGCGGAGGCACGGCCAGAACACAGCAGAAGTGCTCCATAGTGCTTCCGTGGGGTTCCGATCCGTGCCTCCGTTCCGCATCTCTGTGATTGCGGACCCATTCAAGTGAATGGGTCCGCGATCCGTGATGTGGGGTGCACACGGCCAGTGCCCGTGTCTTGCGGACCCGCTGTATGCATGAGCCCTAACACAGTTTACGGAGCAGGAAGCAGGCAGCTCTGCATATTGTGTTGTGGCCGCGAATGGAGGCTGAGGTGGAGTAACCCCGCACGACATAGTGTACAGAGCAGTCCGCTTCTGTATTAGGCTAGTTTCACATCTCCGGAGTGAATTTCGTCAGGTTGTTCTGGCAGAGAATGCCGGAAACCGCCCAGACACAAACCGCAGTATGCAGTGGATTGTGTCCGGCCGTTCCTCCACCTTGACTGCCGTAATGGGTATGGATCCCCACCGGACCCCATTATACTTAATATACAAGGCTAGGAGGAATTCTGTTGGCATCCGGCAGCTCCGGACTAGCCTTAGTTCTGGGCCTTGGATCCTGCCAGCAGCTGATCCGCGGGGGAGCCATGTATCTCACCTATCCTAAGGAGAGTGCAGCAATCCAAGTACATTCGCACAGGGCATTAACGCTGGGTTCACACCTGAGCGTTTTACAGCGCGTTCCTACGCGCTGTAAAACGCACAACAGGCAAGAACCAATGATTCCCTATGGGAAGGGTTCACACCGGGGCGTTTTACAGCGCGTACGATCGCGCTGTAAAACGCCCGACGCTCAAACAAGTACAGGAGCTTTTTTTGGCGCGTTTGACGCGCGTTTGGGCCATAGACTCTTTGGACAACACTGCTGTCAATCACCCAAACGCGCGTCAAACGCACGTTCACTATTAAAAAAAACACGCATAAAACGCGCGACAAAAACGCGCATAGAAACGCGCGTTTGAGAAACACCTAGGTGTGAACCCAGCGTAAAGGTGTGGCAATTCAGCAGAAGCCACCGTAAAATATCGCAACCAAGGCGGCATTTAGGATGGGCTCCAGTGCAGTAGTGGAGTTCTGGCTGGCATGTGAGGGGATGCCATGCTACATGTGGCAGTACAGGTTGTATTATTGGAGAGCCAGTGCAGATTAATATTTAACTCCCTCCCGACACTAACGAGGCTTCCCACGGAGGATAGAAATCAGTCACCAGATAAACATATTCTGGGTACACCGGTGGGCGGACTACAGGAGCCCTGTGAATAGTCACCTTGGCTGATGAAATCGGACTCCTTCCAGCACCCATGCAGATTAACCCCCGGCGGCATTCCTTGGTTAATATATTAATGTGGCTCAGTAACAAGATCTGGCCTCTTACCTCGCTCGTTGGCCGTGTCCAGACCTCCCAAGTGTTCCTCTTTTTGACCCAAGTCCCTCTTTGCTCCGTAAATGTCCCTTTTTTTAAATGAAGTATAGACTTTCATTACTGCATTTACTATATTGGTTCCTCTCTGTATATTATTTCATGCAATTAGAATTTTAAACTCTGACATTTTTTGCACTATTTCGGAAGAGAAAACTACTAAAGTGTATAAATACGCAGGAAAAATGCATGTTTCACGCAATGAACCATCAGTGTCCCTCTTCAAACGTCCAAACAGTTGTGGGGTATGTGTGTTACCAGTCCACATGGTGCCAATAGTACAGACACAGAAAAAGGGACAACGGGACATGAGAGGCTCCAGGCTGGTTACAGTCCCTTTAAGCCTCTTTCACACGAGCGAATTTTCCATCCGGACGCAATGCGAGTAGTTAACGCATAAGTAGCATCGTGACCGATTCATGTCAATGGGTCTTTGCACAATGGGTCGTTCCTCATGCATCATTTCTCCGTTCAAAAAAATCGTAGCATGTTCTATACTGTGCGTTTTTCGTGCCCCTCAGGCTCCACAGAAGTGAATTGCGGTTGCGGTAAAAAGGAAGGCATCTGGATACAATGCGTTTTCCATTGATGGTTGTGAGGAGCTGTAGACTGTTATTCTTTCGTTTTTCTTCACACAATTGAAAACAAATCCAATCCGGGCGGAAAAACGGAAACACTAAGCGCAATCGCAGAAAAAAACTGATTGAACTTGTCTGCTAAACCATCAGTTTATTCCTGAACAGATCCGGACAGATCCGAAAGAGGCCCTATAGGTAGAGGTCACCACTGTTTCTATGAGGGTGCCAATTTATAAATACCAGGAGGAATAGCAGAGGAACAGCACAAGGCAGAATTGCTATTTCATGGGGAATACACTTAGTCCGGAGGGCCGATAGACTTTTTAAACATTTTGGTGGTGTTTCTTCTATAAATGTTCCATCTTACAATCTGTTATAACAAATATCCTGCATAATTGCAGTTTTTATACTTCCGACTCCCAATAGGCTGATGTCATGTTTCAGTTTTTGCTGTCTACACTGGGATCTGGGTAAGCAGTCATCTAACTATCATTACAGGACAAGATTACAATGGAGGCACCAGATCCTCCACTGACAATAGGTGATGGGGACAGGTGATCTCCTTCTCCTCCCTGCACAGTGCCCTCGTTACAACACTCTCCCCCAAAAAAATAAATTTATGATGCAAAAAACGCCATGCATAGAATTCTTTCCCCTGAACAGAAATGTGGTATATTACTTGGATATGTCATTATCTAATGATCTGAGTAGGCACAACCACTGTGACTGGCATGTGCCCTATAGAGAGTGGGTCCAGGCACCTTTGTTGCCCGGCACTGCACTGGGAGTGGCACTATGCAGTCAAAAAATCAGAAGTGGCCATTGGGCTTAAAGGGGTTTATCTATGTAGGAACCTCATGTGCACGACCAGCGATCCATTCACTTCCACTGTACACGGCAGTCCCATGCAAGTAGATGAAGCTCTGGTCATACATTTACATCAATGCCCCATTCCCGCAGGGAAGGCTACTTTCACACCTGCGTTCGGTGCAGCTCCGTCTTGTATCTGCACAGACGGACCCGCACCGATAATGCAATTGCTTGTATCTGTTCAGAACGGATCTGTTTGCATTATTCATTTTAAAAAAAGTCTAAGTCAAAACGGATCTCTCTTCAGTTACATTGAAAGTCAATGGGGGACGGATCCGTTTTCAATTGCGCCATATTGTGTCAGTGAAAAACGGATCCGTCCCCATTGACTTACATTGTGTGTCAGGACGGATCCATTTGGCTCTGCATCGCCAGGCGGACACCAAAACGCTGCAAGCTGCGTTTTAGTATCCGCCTAAAAAGCGCAACGGAGACCAGACGGAGCCAAATTGATGCATTCTGAACGGATCCAATCAGTGGGGGTCAGACACCCCTCAACACCAGCTGTTACCTGCCTCCTCCTGCGCCAGTACTACCACTAGGAACAGCTTCAGAAGCATCTCTCCATTCAGACTGTGGGGCCATGTCAGCCAGCTCCGCTCCCGCTCACTTGAATGCTGCAGTAACCTGATGAGACCACTACACTGGGAGTGGAGCTGTTCCCAGTGGCATTAGTGGCACCGTGGCTGTTGGGGCAGCTGATCGCTGTTGCCAGGTGTCGGATCCCCACTGATCAGGAATTGATGACTGATCCCTATCTTTCTCTTTGGTGGTTCTGATATATATTATGTATAGGGTCATGAGGTGGCTATGACAACAGTCGGCATTGGTACGGGCAGTGGCTTTTTTTCTTTATATGTATTTTATATAGTATTTTTTATGTATTTTATATATTTTAACCATAACCTTGTGAAGGCATAACAGACCTCTGGGGGACACTGACTTTTTTTTGCCCTTTTCCACCGTAACTGGGGCATCCATAGGAGCACCGATTACAGGTGAAACACTGATGTGGGTGCAAAGCTCGGCCATGGATTGTTGGATCCAATAGTGACAGCTGCAGGATCTGTAGACCAGAGACCTGAGTTGCTGTGCAGGTACAGCCAATGACTGGCTGCAGCAGTGATGTCACATGACGTATGGAAGATAGGTCACAGCTGCAGCCAGTCATTGGCTGCAGCGGCACACGTGACCCCTATCAAACCCCATGTTATTATGTGCGATCAGAGTTCCTCAATGGCAGCAGGAGGTTCAAAAGGCCCCTAAATGTGGACAATCCCTTGAAGGATTTGAAGAATTGAGAACCGCAAAAAAATAAAATAAACCCAATGAACCCTTCGCTTCTACAGACCTATAATAAGAGGACATTCACACGGCCAGTATTTGGTCAGTGGTTTGCATCAGTATTTTCAAACTGAAGCCAGGAGTCCAGAGATCCAGAAGCAGGAGCCGGTTCAAACCTTCCCATTACAGTTTTTCTCTGAAGGATCCACTCCTGGTTTTGGCTTGCAAAGGCCTCATGCACACGACCGTTGTGTGCATCCGCGTCCGTTCCATCGTTTTTCACAGTTTAGCGGAGGTCCCATTCATTTCTATGGAGCTGTGAAAAAAAAAATGATAGTCCTCCTTTTTTTCTCCGAGTCCGTGATCCGTGATTCCAGTCCGTCAAAAAAATATAACCTGTCCTATTCTTGTCAGTGGAAAACGGAGGACGGACCCATTCAAGTCAATGGGTCCGTCAAAAAAAACACGGATGCACAACTGGTATCCGCGTCCGTGTCCGTTTTTTTCTACAAGACCTTGGTGCAATAAAATTACACTTTTCGTTAACCTTCCTTTTTTTTTTCTCCTGTCAGACAAAAAAAAAAGGAAGGCACAAGGAAACTCAACTGAAGCAAAATCGGACACGGACCACTGAAGCCAAATCACTGACAGTGAAAAAACACGTGTGCATGAGGCCAAATACTGATGAAAAATACTGACCAAATACTGACCGTGGGAAAGGGAGCTAATACATGCTCAGGGTATTTGGTAAATGATTCAGAATCTCCCATCAGATTTCTCACGTGGACAGAACGCTGGAACATCGGACAGTTCAGGAATGTTCTTATCTAAATCCAGCCGGGCTTTGTACACAGCACAGACACAGGCTTCTTTGTATGAAGTGCGGAGGACCATGTCACCCTCACACCGGCACTCATTTATGGGGACAGACCTTTACATTTAACCAATGCAGAATACCGCAGTGCAGTGATAAGCGGTGCCCGACACACTACTGTGCACCTTATCACCAAACATGATGACCAAACACTGCAGTCCATCCAGTTCGGCCTACTAGAAGTTTATGACGGAATTGTCAGCAGCTTGCAGTACAGGTACAGATGGGTGTTACCAGTTGGGGGGGGGGGTGTCCCTGCACAGTCTGACACCAGCAGTACTGATTGGACAGTGTCAGACACACCATGGTAACATCCAGCAGTACCGTTACTACAGAACTTCTAGCAGGATTAATACAAGACAGAGTCAGGATAATAGATGCTGCAGAATTGTTATTACAGGGGGAAAGCAAGTCGTTCCTAAAACTGACATGTCAGGAGAGGTGATTGGTCCTCTTTAAAGGGGTTTCCCCATGTCAGACAGTGGCCTTAGGCTACATGCACACGACAGTTGTTTTTTTCTGCGTCCGTTCCGTTTTTTTTGGGCTGATCAGATGGTTCAGGCCTCATGCACACGACTGTTTTTCAGGTCTGCATCCGAGCCGCAGTTTTTGCGGCTCGGATGCGGACCCATTCACTTCAGTGGGGCCGCAAAAGATGCAGACATCACTCCGTGTGCTGTCTACATCCTTTGCTCCGTTCCGCGGCCCCGCAAAAAAAAATATAGCATATCCTATTCTTCTCCGTTTTGCGGACAAGAATAGGCATTTCTACAGTGGGACGCCCGTTTCAAGTTGCGGAAGGCACACGGGCGGCTTCCCTTTTTTGAGGATCCGCGGTTTGCGGACCGCAAAATAACGGAACGGTCATGTGCATGTAGCCTTACCCATGCATTTCTATGGAGCCGTTAAAATTGTGGTGTAGTCAACCATTTATTTTCCATGTCCGCTGTCCGTGTTTCCCGTCTGCAAAAAAAGTGTTGCATGTCCTATTCTTGTCCGCAATAAACATTTTGCAGACCTATTGAAGTCAATGGGTCAGCGAAAAAATGCGGATGACCAACGGAAGCCATCCGTATGTCATCCGCATCTGTTTTTTTTTGCGGATGGTTGCTGGATATCCTGTATATATTAAATTATAAGAACTACAGCCTTCAGGGTTTTTTTGCGGACCGCAAAAAAAAAAAACTGAAGACACACGGAAACACAACCTACAAAACGGATGTGGGTGTAAAAAAACAGGAACACAGATCCGCTATTTGCGGACCGCAAAAAACATCTGTTGTGTGCATGTAGCCTTATACAGATGATATATATATAGGGGTATACAGATGATATATATAGGGGTATATAGACGTGTTTAGTTATACAGATGATATATATAGGGGTATACAGATGATGTATATAGGGGTATATAGACGTGTTTAGTTATACAGATGATATATATAGGGGTATACAGATGATATATATAGGGGTATATAGACGTGTTTAGTTATACAGATGATATATATAGGGGTATACAGATGATGTATATAGGGGTATATAGACGTGTTTAGTTATACAGATGATATATATAGGGGTATACAGATGATATATATAGGGGTATATAGACGTGTTTAGTTATACAGATGATATATATAGGGGTATATAGACGTGTTTAGTTATACAGATTATATATATAGGGGTATACAGATGATGTATATAGGGGTATATAGACGTGTTTAGTTATACAGATGATATATATAGGGGTATACAGATGATGTATATAGGGGTATATAGACGTGTTTAGTTATACAGATGATATATATAGGGGTATACAGATGATATATATAGGGGTATATAGACGTGTTTAGTTATACAGATGATATATATAGGGGTATACAGATGATGTATATAGGGGTATATAGACGTGTTTAGTTATACAGATGATATATATAGGGGTATACAGATGATATATATAGGGGTATATAGACGTGTTTAGTTATACAGATGATATATATAGGGGTATATAGACGTGTTTAGTTATACAGATGATATATATAGGGGTATATAGACGTGTTTAGTTATACAGATGATATATATATATATATATATAGGGAATATCCGAGGACAAACTCAGCAGTCACAGGACTCACCCTCCTCTGCACTACTCCATCAGACATGGCTCAGCAGCACTCACCTCTCTGCACTGAGCACGGACTCCTCTGCACTGAGCACGGACTCCTTTGCACTGAGCACCGACCCCTCTGCACTGAGCACGGACTCCCCTCCTGTGAGCACGGACTCCTCTGCGGTGTCTCGGTCTCTCTGACCTGAGTGTACTAGAAGCCAAGCTGTTACCTGAGCAACAACGGCTGCCGCCTGTTCGGGTTTCTGTACCGCCGGCCGCCGCCCTGGCGCCCTTGTCCACTAGGGGGCAGCCATGTCCCGAACCAACGCTCCCATTCATGCTCTTTCACGAGCGCTCTTTCCGCCTTCATGACTGGATGATAGAAGTGCAGACATTGTAATCAGGGCCGGCCTTAGGTGTTCAGGCGCCCTGTGCGAGATAACCTTGTGGCGCCCCCCCCCCCCAAAAAAAAAAAAAAAAACACTGCTTGTTGCTGGCATCATGGCATAGGCTGGCTGACTATCCAACCAAGTAGTTACCAGCCCTCACACCCCAAAGGCCGGTGTAATGTTATACTTCCCTAGTTCGTGAGATTTCCCTACCCTCGTCACTTCCGGTCGCACCGGACATGACGTGAGGAGGTGTGCAGCGCCGCGCAGGCGCACAACGACAGGTTAGGGAAATTTCACAGCAGAGTGCGCATGCGCCAGGAGCCTCGCCGGCGGTTAGGGTAGGGAAAAACTATGGACCAATGCGCAGGCGCAGTGATCGGATGGATGTTCTCAGCTGAACACCGGCCGACACTGCGCAAGCACCGGGAGCCTCACCAGCGGTTAGGGAAGGGAAAAATTACGTACGGGCCAGTGCTTTTTCCCTACCCTAACCGCTGGTGAGGCTCCCAGCGCATGCGCAGTGTCGGCCGGTGTCCAGCTGAGAAAATTCGTTTCCAATGTAGTATTAATAACTAAACAATTAAATAATAAACATATTGCATTGTCTACTTACCACCAGGACAATAAGATGATCTGGACTCTGGCTGCAGTCTGGCTCTGGGGACTCCATTGTCACTCTCTCCCCCCCCCCCCCCCTTCCCTTGTCACTCTCATTATTCCCCCCCCCTCTCCCTTGTCACTCTCATTATTCCACCCACCCTCCCTTGTCACGCTCATTATTCCCCCCCCCATCACTCTCATTATTTCCCCCCCCCATCACTCTCATTATTTCCCCCCCCCCATCACTCTCATTATTTCCCCCCCCCCATCACTCTCATTATTTCCCCCCCCCCATCACTCTCATTATTTCCCCCCCCCATCACTCTCATTATTTCCCCCCCCCCATCACTCTCATTATTTCCCCCCCCCCATCACTCTCATTATTTCCCCCCCCCATCACTCTCATTATTTCCCCCCCCCCATCACTCTCATTATTTCCCCCCCCCATCACTCTCATTATTTCCCCCCCCCATCACTCTCATTATTTCCCCCCCATCACTCTCATTATTTCCCCCCATCACTCTCATTATTTCCCCCCCCATCACTCTCATTATTTCCCCCCCCCCCCCATCACTCATTATTTCCTCCCCCCCCCATCACTCATTATTTCCTCCCCCCTCCCCCTTGTCACTCTCTTTCTTTCCTCCCCTCTCCCCCCTTGTCACTCTCTTTCTTTCCTCCCCCCTTGTCACTCTCTTTCTTTCCTCCCCCCTCCCCCCTTGTCACTCTCTTTCTACTCCCACCTCCACCTCTAGTGTAGCGTGGCCGAGCTCTGTTCGATCCGCGGTACAGGAGCATTTGTTTCCTGTACCCGGCCGGACTGACAGGAAGTGCACACTAAGTGTGCACTTCCTGTCAGTCCGGCCGGGTACAGGAAACAAAAGCTCCTGTACCGCGGACCTAACAGAGCTCGGCCACGCTACATTAACAGGCGCAGGATTCTTTAGAGCGGCAAGCGCTCAGCCTCAGGCGGCGCAGAATAGAGGGGCGCCGCCAGCCGCCCCCAACTTATATAAGCAACTTTTTTTTTTTAAACCGCAACGGGCGCCGGGCGCCCCCTGCTGAATACAGGAGGGGGGGGGGCCGCCCCGTGGGAAAACATAAGTGCCGCCTCGCCTGCCCATATTACATTGCGGGCTGTCGGCCGCCCGGCGCCCCTGTTGCTATGGCGCCCTGTGCGGCCGCACAGCCCGCACACCCCAAAGGCCGGCCCTGATTGTAATATGTCTATAATCCGATGGCGACGTGTGTACATAATGTGACGTCTGCGGCATCCCTGCTGTGCGACTACAGGACGCAGCATGCTGTAACTCTATGCAGAATGTCACTGAATGATAGGAGTTGTGGTTTCCCAACATATCCACATCTTTCTCCCTCACCGGATAGACAGACAGATATGAGACACATAAGGCTGTGGCGTTGTTTAGAGATTCACATTATGGAACACTAGGATTCTTTATCCAACTGATGTGTTAAAACTAAGATAGATATGAGCTAGATATATAGATAGATAGACTGATAAATAGATATGGGATAGATAGATAGATAGATAGATATGAGATAGATAGATATTAGATAGATAGATAGAAGTGAAAAATAGCCACTGGCTATTTTTCACTTCTAGTACATTGGACCTAGGTGCTGGTCCACACTGGCCGGACGTGCACCCCCTGCTCATACAGTGTGCTGCTTCCTCACTTTCCTCAAATAGATAGATAGATAATAGATAGATAATGTGCTGGGTTTGAGATGATGAATCAGCAGGATCTGGCTGTGTAGCTCAGGTTTTTTTGTTTTGATGAAGTCAGTCTAATTACACTAACAGAAGACCCTGGAGACTACAAAGTCCTCTAATGATCCCCTGACGCCCCCGCTTCACACACATAGCGCTCCCCCAGGGGATCTGGTTGCCCGGCGGCTCATGTGCAGCTTCCTCTAATTGGCAGCAGGTTGTCATCATCATGCCACCAAGGTGACAAGCTGTTTCTTCCTACTGGTTGTGCACCATGGTGGCCACCCTTCTCTTGTATGGACACCAGGCACAGCCACCACTCAGTGTATGGAGTGTTTCTGATGTTGCTGCACAGCAGCTTCTGCAAACAGCTGATCAGTGGAGGTGCCGGAGTCATATTGATGGCCTATCATAAGAATAGCTCATCGGTATTAAAGGGAACCTGTCACCGGGATTTTGGGTATAGAGCTGAGGACATAGGTTGCTAGATGGCCGCTGGCACATCCGCAATACCCAGTCCCCATAGCTCTGTGTGCTTTTATTGTGTCAAAAAAAACTATTTGATACATATGCAAATTAACCTGAGATGAGTCCTGTCCCTGACTCATCCCACGTACAGGACTCATCTCAGGGTAATTTGCATATGTTTTAAATCGGTTTTCTTACACAATAAAAGCACACAGAGCTATGGGGACTGGGTATTGCAGATGTGTTAGCGGCCATCTAGCAGCCCATGTCCTCAGCTCTATACACAAAATCCCAGTGACAGGTTCCCTTTAAAGTCCAGGAATCCCCCTTTAAATGGCCCATTCATTATGTGTAAGTATGTCTGAGCCCATGTAGTGTCAGATGACAGGTGAGGATCATCTCTTGTTTGCCTGGGTTACTGACTACCATACTGCTTGCATTGCCTCGGCCCTGGCCTAGTAAGCTAGGTTCCGGATAGTATAAGCAAATTACTGATGTGATTGCCCTTGTCTGGCGTACCCAAGTTTTCAATAAAAGTTTGCATAATGTCTGTGCTGTATTGTAGAATCATAATTGTGTATAGATCTTTCTTGGGCTTCCCTAATGTCTTCCACACAGCCATATTGTTCACTGTTTCATTTGCACAACTAGATGCATTTCTCTCAAAAGCAGGTGGCATCTCGCTTCTGAGAAATCTGCCAGTACTGTGTGCAGTTCCCTTTCTTCCCACTATGCTTGTTTTCTTCTAGGAACCTAGGGGAGATCAGACTTACAGACACTCAGGAGCTTCTCTGCTCTTCAGAAACAGTTGAAGTAGCGATTCAGCTCTCTCTGACACCCCCCCCCCCACACACGCACACACACACACACACACTTCCTGTCAACTGTCTCCGCTACTAGAGACGGATCAAGCAGCCTAGTTATTTGGAAGTGAGCTTCCTAGTGACCATGACTTTACAGTTTTTTCAGGTGGACACAGGCAGATTTTTAGTCAATATTACTAATATTCTATTAAATTAAATTCAATTGTGTGAAAGTACAGCGACTCCAGCACCAGTATGCAAGCTGGAGAATGGCTTAAAGTGGTTGTCCGAGCTTTTACTATTGCTGACCTATCCTCAGGATAAGTCATCAATATCAGATTGGCGGGGGTCTGACACCCGGCACCCCCTGTTGATCAGTTGTGTAAGGAGACTGCGCGCCATCTCATATAGCTGATCAGTGGGGGGTCGGACCCCCACTGATCTGATATTAATGACTTATCCTGAGGATAGGTCATCAATAGTAAAAGCTTGGACAACCCCTTAGGCCCTGTCACGGACGGTGTACAGGAAACAAGACAATGCAACACGCATATATGACTCACTGGATCCAAAGCTAAGGAACCAAAAGGGAGACCCCTGCACAAGACCTAGCACTTTCCCTGGCTGCTCAGCCTATGCAAAAATCCCAAAGGTGGATGGTTGCATATCCACGTACCTCGACTATATAACCCCTGAACACCCTACAATAGTGAGGGGACACGACCACCGGCTCCCTACACCAGACACGGAGGGAGTCAGGGTCACCTGGGATCCAGCAAACAGAAAATAACAGATAAATGCACAGCACTTAACTTTGTAGCAGACTGGGAAACAGGATCAGCATGCACACACACTCCAGGAAGTAGTATAAGCCGCCCAGTAATGCATTATGGGGCGGAATTTAAAGGGATGCAATCAGTCCAACTACATGACAGCTGAGAGAGGCTAACGAGATGAGGAACTGAATACCACAACAAAGAGAACTCAAGGAGGAGGTTCTGAAAGGCCTCTGTCAGAGCTTCTCAGCTGTCTGGTTGTGACAGGCCCCTTTCACACGAGCGAGATTTCCGCGCGGGTGCGATGCGTGAAGTGAACGTATTGCACCCGCACTGAATCCTGACCCATTAATTTCTATGGGGCTGTTCAGATGAGCGGTGATTTTCACGTATCACTTGTGCGTTGAGTGAAAATCGCAGCATGCTCTATATTGTGCGATTTTCACGCGACGCAGGCCCCATAGAAGTGAATAGGGTGCGTGAAAATCGCATAGCATCCGCAAGCAAGTGCGGATGCGGTGCGATTTTCAAGCATGGTTGCTAGGTGACAGTCTATTCACTGTATTATTTTCCCATATAAGGGAAAATAATAGCATTCTGAATAAAGAATACATAGTATAATAGTGCTGGAGGGGTTAAAAAAAAAAAAAAGTTAACTCACCTTCTCATCTTGATCGCGTAGTTCCCGGTCTCTTTACTTCTTGAATGATGAGCTGTGGGCTAAAGGACCTGTGGTGACATCAGATCACATGCTCCATCACCATGGTGATGGACCATGTGATTGGAGCATGTGATCTGACGTCACCACAGGTCCTTTAGCCCACAGCTCATCATTCAAGAAGTAAAGAGACCGGGAACTACGCGATCAAGAGGAGAAGGTGAGTTAACCTATTATTTTTTTTTTAACCCCTCCAGCCCTATTATACAGTACTATGCATTCTGTATTCAGAATGCTATTATTTTCCCTTATAACCATGTTATAAGGGAAAATAATACAATCTTCAGAACATCAATCCCAAGCCCCAACTTCTGTGAAGAAGTTCGGGTTTGGGTTCCAAACATGCGCGATTTTTCTTACGCGAGTGCAAAACGCATTACAATGTTTTGCACTTGCGCGGAAAAATCGTGCATTTTCCCGCAACGCACCCGCCTCTTATCCGGGCAAAAAAACTGACGCCCGTGTGAAAGAGGCCTAAAAGCTTCATTACTCAGTAAACCTTGGCAGAGCCAGAGCCCAAAGAGATCAGAGGGACAAGGCCAGAATGCTATAGAGTTGTCAGGCTGATGGGACCTGCCCAAAGAACCATGCAGTATACAGCCCTCAACAGCTTTGAGCTTTTGGCTACATTTTTATTATTTTTTTGTTTTCTTGTCGGCAGGGTTGCTTTGGTTTAGACTGACATCAGTTGGAATCCTATAGAAAGAAACAGGATCTATGCTGCAAAAGTATCCTGGAGAAAATACACCATCATATTGTAGATTTCCTACCAATATAGGTGGACCATGGAGGCTGATGGTAAAGAATCCACAAGGTTGTCTCACACGTTGGGTAGATTGGGGCATTTATGCACCGTACACTTAGATACAATTAAGTTCATTGGGAAAACGATTGAAATACGGTAAGGTCTACGCAACGACTTATTGCCACGTGAATTTACAGGGGTTGTGCCAGGTTTTGAAGTCATCCCATTCCCACAGCATAGGGGATGACTAACTGATGAGTGAGAATCGGTCCCATAGAGAATGAATTAGCAGGGCGCACTCTTGGGAATGGGACCACCATTTTCAGGAGGCCCCAGCGGTCGGACATCCAACTGATCAGTTTGTTGTCCACTATCCTGTGCATAGGGGATACGTTTAAAACTGGGTAAAGCACAGGGCCGGCAGGAGAAGACGAATTCCGTTTAACTCCGTCCTAATAGAAGTCTATAGGAAAACATAACAGATCCGTCTGGGTCCCATTATGCGAGAGGGAAAGCAAAGTCTTGTCCACAGGACTTTGTTTTCCGTCTTGCATAACGGGCACCAGACGGATCCGTTTTGATTCCCATAGACTTCTATTAGGACGGAGAACAAACGGAATGCCTTTGGATTCGTCTTATGGATTCCGTTATGTTCTGTTATAACAGAAAGCCATAACGGACTCAATAACACTAGTGTGAACCCACCCTAACCCCTTAAGGACCCTGCCATTTTTAGCAAATCTGACCGGTGTCACTTTAAGTGGTAATAAAAAAAAAATTAGCAAATTTCCAAATCTCAATTTCCCTACTTTTATAATAGATAGTAATACCTTCAAAAATAGCAATTACTTTACATTCCCCATATGTCTCATGAATCATTTTGAAAATGAC
Source organism: Bufo gargarizans (assembly GCF_014858855.1). Lineage (NCBI taxonomy): Eukaryota > Metazoa > Chordata > Amphibia > Anura > Bufonidae > Bufo > Bufo gargarizans. The sequence goes on from NC_058083.1 coordinate 87,835,724, forward strand.
ATTTGATATTTTGGGGAAGTTAGAAGGCTTAGAAGTTTAGAAGCAAAGCCTAAAGAACATTTCCAAACCCCAATTTTTTCATGACCAGTTCAGTTATGAAGTCACTTTCTGGGGCTTACATATTAGAAACCACCCATGAATCACCCCATTTTAGAAACTACACCCCTCAAGCTATTCAAAACTGACTTTACAAACTTAGTTAACCCTTTAGGTGCCCACGAGAATTAAATGAAAATTGGAATGAAATTTCAAAATTTCACTTTTTCTGCAGATTTTCCTTTTTAATCTATTTTTTCTTCAACACATTAAGGGTTAACAACCAAACAAAACTCAAAATCTATTAACCTGAATCTGGAGTTTACAGAAACACCCCATGTGTGCTCAAAAACCGAAGTATGGGCTCACAGCAGACTTCAGAGTGGAAGGAGCACCATATTGTTTTTGGAGAGTGGATTTAGCTGGAATGGTAATTGGGTGCTGTGTCACATATGAAGACACCCTGAGGTGGCCCTACAGTGGAAACCCTCAAAAAGGGACCCCATTATGGAAACTAAACCAAGGAATATTTGAAGGTGTGTAGCGAGCACTTTGACCCATCGGGCGTTTCACAGAATTAGGAAACACTTGGCTGTGAAAATAAAAAATTACAATTTTGTTCCCGAAAAAGTTTCTTTACACCAACATTTTAGACTTTCACAAGGGGTAACAGGACAAAATGCACCCCACAATTTGTTACCCATTTCTCTCCAAATATGCCAACACCCAATATGTGCTCAAAAAATGATGTATGGGTGCATGTCAGGGTCAAAAAAGGAAGTAAGCGCCATAGGGCTTTTTGAGGACAGATTTTGCAGGATTTGCTTTTGTGAGCTATGTCACATATAAAGACACCCTGAGGTACCCTAGAGTGGAAACCCCCAAAAAGCGACCCCATTCTGGAAACTACGCCCCTCAAGGAATATTTCAAGATGTGTAGAGATAACTTTGTCAAAGGTAAATCATGAAATTGGCTCTGAAAATGAAAAATTAAAATTTGTTCCAGAAAAATTGACTTTAGGCCCAAATTTTTCACTTTCAAAAGGGGGAACTAGAGAACATTTACCAATTTATTGCCCATTTTCTCCTGATTAAAGCAATACCCCATATGTGCTTGTATACTGCTATATGGGTGTACCACAGGGGTCACAATGAAAGGAGCACCCAATGGCTTCTGGAAGGCAGATAATAATAATTCGAAGGCTCCATCTTGTAATTGAACACACCCTAATCTGGAGTTTACAGAAACACCCCATGTGTGCTCAAAAACCGAAGTATGGGCTCACAGCAGACTTCAGAGTGGAAGGAGCACCATATGGCTTTTGGAGAGTGGATTTAGCTGGAATGGTAATTGGGTGCTATGTCACATACCTACAATGGAAACCCCCAAAAAGTGACCCCATTATGGAAACTACACCACTCAAGGAATATTTCAAGGTGTGTAGTGAGCACTTTCACCCATAGCGCGTTTCACAGAATTAGGAAACGCTTGGCTGTGAAAATGAAAAATGAATTTTTTCACCCAAAAAGTTGCTTTACACCCACATTTTTCACTTTCACAAGGGTAAAAGGACGAAATGCACCCCACATTTTGTTACCCATTTCCCCTCAAATACGCCAACACCCCATATGTGCTAAAAAAATGATGAATGGCCGCACAGCAGGCTTCAGAGTGGAAGAAGCACCATATGGCGGTTAGGAGAGAGGATTTAGCTGGAATGGTAATTGGGAGCTATGTTGCATATGAAGACACCCTGAGGTGACCCTAGAGTAGAAACCCCCAAAAAGTGACCCCATTATGGAAACTACACCCCTCAAGGAATATTTCAAGGTGTGTAGTGAGCACTTTGACCTATTGCGCGTTTCACAGAATTAGGAAACGCTTGGCTGTGAAAATGAAAAATGAAATTTTTTCACCCAAAAAGTTGCTTTACACCCACATTTTTCAGTTTCACAAGGGTAAAAGGATGAAATGCACCCCACATTTTGTTACCCATTTCCCCTCAAATACGCCAACACCCCATATGTGCTAAAAAATGATGTATGGCTGCACGGCAGACTTCAGAGTGGAAGAAGCACCATATGGCGGTTAGGAGAGAGGATTTAGCTGGAATGGTAATTGGGAGCTATGTTGCATATGAAGACACCCTGAGGTGACCCTAGAGTGGAAACCCCCAAAAAGTGACCCCATTATGGAAACTACACCCCTCAAGGAATATTTCAAGGTGTGTAAAGAGCACTTTGACCTATTGCGCGTTTCACAGAATTAGGAAATGCTTGGCTGTGAAAATGAAAAATAATTTTTTTTCACCCAAAAGGTTGCTTTACACCCACATTTTTCACTTTCACAAGGGTAAAAGGACGAAATGCACCCCACATTTTGTTACCCATTTCCCCTCAAATATGCCAACACCCCATATGTGCTAAAAAAAATGATGTATGGCTGCACGGCAGGCTTCAGAGTGGAAGAAGCACCATATGGCGGTTAGGAGAGAGGATTTAGCTGGAATGGTAATTGGGAGCTATGTTGCATATGAAGACACCCTGAGGTGACCCTAGAGTGGAAACCCCCAAAAAGTGACCCCATTATGGAAACTACACCCCTCAAGGAATATTTCAAGGTGTGTAAAGAGCACTTTGACCTATTGCGCGTTTCACAGAATTAGGAAATGCTTGGCTGTGAAAATGAAAAATAATTTTTTTTCACCCAAAAAGTTGCTTTACACCCACATTTTTCACTTTCACAAATGGGTAAGAGGACAAAATGCACCCCACATTTTGTTACCCATTTGCCCCCAAATATGCCAACACCCCATATGTGCTTCAGAGTGCAAGGAGCACCATATGGCGGTTAGGACAGAGGATTTAGCTGGAATGATAATTGGGAGCTAGCTATGTCGCATATAAAGACACCCTGAGGTGGCCCTAGAGTGAGAACCCGAAAAAGTGACCCCATTCCAGAAACTACACCCCCGTACGGACATTTTAAGTGGTGGAAAGGGTACTTTTTACCAAACAGGTGTCTAACAGAAGGCAGAAATACTAGAGAGAGGATTTCAAAGAACACATTTGTAAAAATGAAATATTACTAGCAGACTCCAATTGTTCACTTTCACAAGGGGTTAAAGGAGAAAATGAACTCCAGTATATGTTCCCCATTTTCTCCCCATTTTGGGAACACCCCATATGTGCTCGTAGCCTGCTGTATTGGCCTCTACAGGCAAAGTGCAAAATATGGATTTTGCAGGCCTGAATTGGCAGACATGGATTTTAGCTGCCATGTCACATTTCAAAAATTTCCTGAGGTCCCCAGAAATGAAAAACTTCAAGAAATGACCCCATTTCAGAAACAGCACCCTTGTACGAACATTTTAAGTGGTGGAAAGGGTACTTTTTACCAAACAGGTGTATCACAGAAGGCAGAAATACTAGAGAGGATTTCAAAGCACACATTTGTAAAAATGAAAAATTACTAGTAGACCCCCAATTTTTCACTTTCTCAAGGGGTCAAAGGAGAAAATGCACCCCAGTATATGTTCCCCATATTCTCCCCATTTTGCGAACACCCCATATGTGCTCGTAGCCTGCTGTTTTGGCGCACAGCAGGCCTCTACAGGCAAAGTGCAAAATATGTTTTTTGCAGGCCTGAATTAGCAGACATGGGTTTTAGCTGCCATGTTACATTTAAAAAATTTCCAGTACGAACATTTTAAGTGGTGGAAGGGGTACTTTTTACCAAACAGGTGTCTCACACGTAGCCTGCTGTATTGGCGCACAGCAGGCCTCTACAGGCAAAGTGCAAAGAAGGCATTCTGGGGGTTCTATTCTGGAATCTTTCCCTTCGTAAACGCAGAATTTGTGGGTGTACTTGGATCTACTCTCAGAGTTTGTATATTTTTAGGCCATACCTTGCCGTTTGCTAGGCAGGTATTGGCAAAATCTATTTCTCCCTTTGAACAATAATAGGGACTTATCTACACTGACATTTTTCTCTGGGTTGTACACCTCAGCAAACTTGTTGCTGAAAGTGGTCAATGACAGGCCTAACCTTGAACAGTCGGTCAAATGTTGGGCCGTTTTGGGGTGGGCACTGTGTATTGTCATTGTAATGTAGGAATTTTCGGATTGATTCAAATCGCTTCCGGATCATGGTCTGATTGTAAATTGGAGTCTCGTAGAAAACGTTAAAACTCCAATATTGCCTAACGCTTGGCTTCTTTACTACGCCCATATGCAGCACGAGTCCCCAAAACTTCTTCATCTCTGCTGCATCTACTGGGGTTCAAACTAGGGGTCTAACATATGGCAAACTAGGGTTCTGAGCAATGAATTGTTGGGCGTACAAATTGGTTTGGGCCACCATTAGATTTTGAAAAAATCTAGCTCAGTGAAGTCCGCACAATCTATCAGAATTCCTGAGTTGCCCACAAACTCAGGAATTTGGGGCTGATAATTGTCAGGGGGTGGGGTCCATGTGGAAAGTGGCATCCTCTTCTCCCTCACTGGCAGACTCAGTATCGGAGGCAAGGATGGTGTATGCCTCTTCAGCTGAGTACACTCGTTGGGATGAATGGGACATTTTTATTTTATTGGGGTGCGATGTGTGAACCTTTATTTAGTGTGGGGTGTGTATGTAGTGTTTCTTACACATGAAGGGGCTTGCAATACATTATAAAATAAAATTTGCAAGAAAAGTTGTAAAAATAAAACGTATTTTCTGCACAAAAAAGTCTTCTGCAGAAAAAAAAACTTGCAGCGCAAACTGAGCAGACGCGATCTGTAATCGACACTACTGATCGGTGCTCAGTGGTTGCAAAATGCATGTACGCTGATGGTGCGTTCGTGCAAAAATCTAAACTGACACTAACTGAAATTGAGAATTAGAACCTCTTTGCAAGCAGTCACCAGCTAGAATGGCTGCTTGCAGGGAAGTTCTGCCTCCTTCTGTGAAGCTAATAGCGCTGCCATTGGCTGGAGCGTTGTTCCAGCCAATCGCAAGTGCTGGCAGGGGACCCAAAACACTGGTCTCACCTGCCTCTCCTCGGATGTGATCGGTGCTCACCAGTTCAGCACCGGCCACCGTCCAATGACCTCCTCCCAACCCTCCCTGCAGCTGCTGACAGTTTCCTGCGCTGCGATGTGACTGACACATTGATCGGCCAATCGCAGCGCTTGGAGCTGCAGGGGGTGGATCGGTACCATACTGCTCTTTCCCGGCATGGCTGCCTGTCGGTAAGAGCAGCCATGGTGCCGCGATTCCTTCATGATCTTCCCCCAGAGCCCTGCAGACCTCATGAAGTACATGTACGTCATGGGTCTTTAAGTCCCGTCAAGATATGACATACATGTACGTCATGGGTCCTTAAGGGGTTCAATTGCTAGATGATAAATACTAGTGTTGAGCAAAGCGGGCTTCAGATCATAGATCCAAATTCAGTTCGGTCAAAACTTTGTTTGAATGTTGTATGGAGATCCGTCTCCATACAACATTCAAATGTATGGGCTCCTCCGAGGTGAAATTCGTCATCTCCGAAGTCTCGCCAGACTTCGTTAAATAACTTTGGACATTGATTTTTCAACTAGAAAATAATTTTAAAACTGGAACTCGAAGTTGGTTTCGGTACCAAGGTGCCAGTAGGTACTAAAGCCGACTTCAGTTGCCAGTTTTAAAATTGTTTTCAAGTTGAAAAATCAAAGCCCAAAGTTTTCACCTAAGTCTTGCGACACTTCGGAGATAATGAATTTTACCTCCGGGGAGCCCAGACTTGGGAGATAATGAATTTCACCTCCGGGGAGCCCATACATTTTATTGCTCTACGGAGATGAATTTCCGTACAGAATTCAAAGTTATGACTGAAGCAACTTCGGATCTACGATCAGAATCTCGCTTCACTCAATACTAAGTCTGTATTTGCTACATTTCTAAAATCATGACCCAGGCCTTTCACCCAGTTAGGCTCCATTCACACGTCAGTATATTTTCTTTCCAGATTTACGTTCCTTTTTTTTGCCTATCCGTGTTCCGTTTTTTTGCAGATCCGTGTTACGTTATTTTTTTTAAAGTGCATCCGCATCTTTTCCATGTTTCTGCAAAAATCAGAAAAAGAAGGCGGAAAAGATGTTGCTAGAGTACCATAAAAAAAAAAAAGGTGTATAAGAACAGAGGACATGTGCTAGTACAGGCGCCATTTTATTGTGCTTTTGGTGTCGTTCAGAGCTGTGTAATAAACCTCTGCTTGGCTGGCATAGTTTTCTACCTATTTCTCAGCGATCATCATGGCAGAAGACATGGATAACGTACTATTTTACTGGCTTCTCTCTCGGCTATTCAGACGGCAGTCATCTATGCTGGGTGAAGAGAGTTTTTGGAACCGCGCTGCTCTGGACTATAATCTCCGGTCAATAGTGGATGGTGCCGGGCTCCAACACCTTTCCTTTCCACCCAAAAAAGGTTCAATCTTCCACAGATGGTTTCCTCTATAGGGTTCAAGGAAATTGATACAATAGTGAAGCACCCTTTGGCTTGATGTTATTAAAAGGTTTTATTGTACTCACAAGAGTCGATCAACAAAAGGCATATATCAATAGATACAATCGTCTGGTTTCTGCCCGACCCGGGTTTCGCTGCCTCGCTTCTTCAGGGGCGACAACTGCGCATATGCGCAATGGGGCCCTTTAAATAGCCCAGCTTATTTAGATGAATGAGCCGGCGGTGATCCGGATCAAATCCCAACATTGCAGAAAAGTTTCCCATCATGCATTTTACAAGTATCTTCATATACCTTCCCATTCCGCATAAAAATTAACACATATACATATAAATAGATACAAAATTATAAAACTCTTGCTGTTATAAACAACTTGATCTCCAACACATTTATCTCTTATTCATCATTATTTTATACACCGCAATATTATTTAGTGGATATAGATCTTCATCCCACTTAATTCACCTACAACATTACATAAATCGTCCGATTTGCGATATGCTCTATACTTAAATATTCTAATATTCACAAAGCCGTCATTAATCCTCCACCCACTTTTGTGACGTCGCTTGGGTGCTCCGAACTCCGCCTCCTCCCTCCGACATCCGCATCACACTCCGTCACCATGACGTCGTTCGAAGGTCCTCAAGGAGCAGGGTCAGGGTCACTTGATCGTGCATGGAAAGGGCTACCTTATTTTGCCAAAACATTGCCACTGATGGGCAGATGCTTCTACCAAGCACTGTGTTTGGTGATATCAACAGCACTAATATGCGGGCTTCTGCGCTGACCTGGTCCGTAAAAAGGCTAGGGCTGTGTGAGAGCTAGCCCATTAGAGCTAGTGACATCATCAAAAACACTGCTTGCCAGAAGCATCTGCTTAACTTTTTTAGTTTTTTAATATTCATTTCCATGCACTATCAAGCAAATAGCAATGGAGAATATTGGAGGATAAAAACCTCTGATGCTCACGCGGGGTGAGCATGACTGAAAATATGGATCAAAATAGTATTTTTCTAGCAAATGACCGTAACCTACTTGTTGCAGTATTGCAGCCCTCACGTTTCAATTTCGCAATACACGGGCACCTGTCCCTGTGGTCTTCACTGGTGTGGATCCATTCACTTGAATGGATCCTCAATCACAGTGATGCAGAACGGACAGATCACGGACTTATTCAAGTAGAATGGGTCTGGATCAGTTCCGACTGCTGAACATCAGTTCTCTGTGTATTGGGGACCACAAATTGCGGTACCAAATGCATGGAACAGAAGCATCAACTTTCGTGTGCATGAGACCATTTTTAATACTAATGACCTAAATTTATAATAGGTCATCAATATTAAATACAAACAAAAATGTTAAAATCTTAAACTTTATAGAGAAAAATAACATTCAAAATTTTAAAAGGTAAACATTTTTTTTTAATAACAACCAAAAAAACAAAAAAAATTTAAGGTCATATAAATACCTCATGAAAGGGCCCAGAGGACGTACCATTAGGGGATCAGGACGGTGACTTGAATGAGGATTGACATGAAGCATGGCATTTCTGGCGTTCATCATATAGTCCATCAGATGATGTGGCTCCTGGGGGCCTGAAAAAAGGTCCAGAAGCATCGCTATTGCCGAAATGCAACGTGTTTGACGTTCTTCGGGCACACGGCGGAAGGAGCCAGCCCTTTTAATGCCGTTTCTTCCTTCCCATTCAGACCGACTCTGGTTCAGATACTCCATCACCATCATATCTACTCATTGGCGGCGATCTACACCGGAATCGATATTGACTCGTCTGGCTCGTCTGCCAGAAGAACCGCAAATGAGTTCCACTGCTGCTTCGTTGCTGGGAGGGATTTGTGGAACTTCAACATTTTCGGATGTTTCTTCTGCTGTGCTCAGAAGCTGAGAACATGAGGCGTCTTCTGTGCCTTCTTGTAGTTCCATCACCAGTTGTTCTACCGATGGGGTCTGCGAGCCTGAATTGTCACTTAAGTTGTCTACTGTTCTATAATTAAAAAAATATATATAAAAAAAACAAAACAAAGGAAAATGCATAAAAAATCTCTTTCAGAGGCACAATTTGCTGAACTTTCGTCTCTAAAAGCAGAACTGAAATCTCTTATGCACCAATCCACTGCTAAGTATTTCTTAAACTCACAGCATAAATTTTTCGCACATGGGGATAAGGCGTCTAAATTTATGATGCGTAGAATAAGAGACAGGCGTTCTACAAACTATATACACCAGATGGAGTCCTCCCAAGGCGAACCCCTATACTCCTCAAAACTGATTGGCGCCCAATTCCGTGCTTTTTATGAGTCTCTATATAATCTTCCCCCAACTCTGAACCCAGACTCTCACTCAGACCTTCTTAAGTCCTTTTTGGAATCAATCTCTCTACCCAGACTCTCCTCCGAACAAAAGCTCAATTTAGCTTCCCAATTTACATTAGGGGAATTAACCTTGGCCCTAAAGCAATCTCCCCATGGCAAAAGCCCAGGCCCAGATGGGTTCCCAGTTTACTACTATAAAACGTATCAACACATAGTCCTTCCTCATCTGCTCTCGGTCTGTAATTTAGCTCTAAAGGGGAAACAGCTTTACAGGGATATGACGATGGCCCACATAACCTTGATCCCCAAAGAAGGGAAAAACCCTAAACACTGTGCAAGCTATAGACCCATATCACTCCTTAATATAGATCTTAAACCGCTTGCGAAAATGTTGGCAAATCGCCTTGCCACCTTTCTTCCCACGCTTGTGCATGGGGACCAGGTGGGCTTTGTCAGAGGTAGAGAGGGTAGGGACAATACGACTAGGGTCTTGAATGCGATCTTTTATTCTGCCCACCACTCCAAGCCACTACTTCTCCTGAGCACGGATGCGGAAAAAGCATTCGACCGAATCAGCTGGGAATACCTGAAGCAAGTGCTGTCTGGTTTTGACCTGCCTGGTCCCTTTGCACAAGCCACTTTTGCAATGTATGCCCAAGCGTCAGCTTCGGTTCTGATCAACGGAGACTTAACTGACTCTTTTAGAATTAAAAATGGTACCCGCCAGGGATGTCCCCTATCGCCCCTACTGTTTGTATTAGCATTGGAGCCTCTCCTTATCAGACTGAGAGCAGATCAGGATATCCATGGTGTGACACTGGGAGGTTGTGATCATAAACTTGCGGCCTTTGCTGACGACATTATGATCATGACCTCTAACCCAAACACCTCACTTCCCATAATCCAAAAACACCTAGATACGTACAGCCTTTTATCTAATTTTAAGATAAATAAGCAAGTCCCTAGTTAAATGTATAAAGATATCACAACATAATCAGCTAAGTCTTAAAAAGCACTCTCCATTTGATTGGTCATCTCCCCACCTCACTTATTTAGGAATTAAAATTAGCTCCAATCCCTCTGAACTTTTTGCTCTCAACTATCTTCCCCTACTACAATCTATAACTGCGGAAATAAATAGGCTAAATATCCCTACTATATCCTGGTTTGGCCGTAAAAACCTCTTGGTTTCACTGATACTTCCTCGCCTTACCTACCTCCAACAGGTCCTGCCTATTCCGGTCCCTAAAACATACTATATCTCCCTTAGGAAACTCTTCAGCTTGTTCGTTTGGAACCAGAAGAAACCAAGAATCTCCTACTCCCTTCTATCCCATCCCAAGCATACAGGAGGCATAGCTTTTCCAGATCCTGAGCTCTATGGCAAAGCTATTCTACTGTCTAGAGCAGTGGAATGGCTTAGAACCTCTAATCTTAAACCCTGGGTGGCAATGGAACAGGAATTGGTGAAACAACCCTTCCGCTCACTCCTGCTAGGAACTCCCAGAATAAACGGCATCCCTTCCTCCCCTTATCCACTAATTCAAGCTACCCTTCAAGCGTGGAAATACTTTCAATCCACACACTGTGGGATACCCTTCCCATCGCCACTTCTCTCAATAGGAGATGTAATAGGCACCTCCCTCCCAGTGATAAGAGATTGCACTCCGCGCATCATCAGGGAATCAACCACCTCTATCTTTACACTTCTTCAAAAAGATAGCTACCCTCCCACTATAAGTGCGATTCAAACAAATCTGAATATCCCTCACCAGTTTTCGCCATCCATAATACACTTACATTCATTCATCTCGCAGCATATCACGGGCAGCGACCAGCATCGTCCTTTGGTTTGGGCGGAATCCCTTATTGTTCACCCCATCCCCCCTAAAAAGCTAATCTCACAGTTATATCATAAACTTAATACCCTCCCATTACTTGTCAAGCCCGCTTTCATCTGCAGATGGGAAAAAGATTTAGCCGTAAATCTCTCAATAGCTGACTTGCCTAAAATACTATTGGCCCCACACAAGTCCTCCCGCTGTGTTCGTATACAGGAGAATGGGTACAAACTCTTAACAAGGTGGTACAAGACTCCTGATGTGACATCCCTTTATTCGAGCACAGCGTCGGATGAATGCTGGAGATGCCTGGGAGACGGGGACATTCTTCCACATATGGTGGTCCTGTCCTATGATCAATAAATGGTGGAAAGATATCTTCGACCTTTGCAACCAAATCTGCCACTCCAATATACAGCCATCCCCTTCTTTGGCACTGCTAAACCTGAATACCCAAACAACCCCTCCTTATCCTCCACTGCTCTTTAGACAACTTTTGATTGCAGCCAGACTTTTGGTCCCTATGCTATGGCTATCGACCTCTATCCCTCCAATAGAACAGTGGAAATTAAAAGTTGACCAACTATATCAGTTCGAGGAGATTTCCTCCTGGGAAACACGCACCCATAACAATTTCTGTAAAAGCTGGAAAATGTGGTCAGAGTATAGACACCCCAAATGAGAGACTGCTTTTCACTCATGTTAGTTGTACAACACCATTGCAAATTGTACTTCCACCATAGCTTTTGTACAATTTAAATGCGTACTTTGTCTCATAGATGAATGTATATGAGCTATGTGATATGCTTCTTGTAACATTGAATTTTCTTCCAATGTACCAATCTTCGTCATGCTTGACGTACAAGATACCTATATATGTACCTTGTTATGTTCTACTTACATTAAAATAAAAATTTATACAAAAAAAAAAACATTTATTAACATAGTACCTTTCACCAGTTAGAACTCTTTAAATGTGGTACCTCACACTGTAGCACATGTACCCTAAATGCCAGATAGAAGAATCACCCTGTGAGAAAAGCTGATGTCTCCTCCTCCCTGTTCCCATGGTAGGTATTTACATACAGGGCGCATAAATATAATGGGGACTACTGCACCGCAACGGAGGATATAATGAAGATTCTTTACTACATGACATGTAGGGGACATGTGCTACTGCGTAAGGTGCCGCATTTTAATGAGTACAAACTTACGGTCTTAACTCCATTATTTGCTTTAGAAATTGGAGCTGCCTTGTAAACATATATGGTTTCTTGCGTTTGGCTCCATCACCGCTCTTTTGGGTACTACTGAGTTCTCTCCGGAACTGATCCCGGCATGTGTACTACCTTTTTTTAATTTGGTCAACTGTAAAAATAAAAAATAAATAAAAAATCTTTATTCATAAAATACTTTAAAGGGACATTTATCTCATGTACACACATTCAGTGTTTTTCTTGTACACAGGGCCGTTTCTAGGGGCGGGCGGGACGGGCGGCCGCCCGGGGCGCTGCCAGAAGCAGGGGGCGCCCGTTGAGGTACAAAAAATAAAATAAAAAATTCGTTAAAGGATCGGGCGGCCGGCCGGCGGCGCCCCTCATGCTGAGCCTCCTGAGCGGCCGGCTCAGTGGTGCGCAGCCTGCCTGCGCTGCAGACTGCTGAGTTGTTAGTGTAGCGTGGCCGAGCTCTGTTCGGTCCGGCCCGGGGTACAGGAGCTTTTGTTTCTTGTACCCGGCCGGACTGAAAGGAAGTGCACACTAAGTGAGCACTTCCTGTCAGCCGGGTACAGGAAACAAAAGCTCCTGTACCGCGGAGCGAACAGAGCTCGGCCACGCTACACTAGAGGTGACATTGACAAGGGGGAGGAAATGAGAGGGGGGGGGGAGTAGAATGAGACTGAGAGTGACAAGGGAGGGGGGGGGGAGTAGTAGAATGAGAGTGACAAGGGGGGGGGGAGTAGTAGAATGAGAGTGACAAGGGGGGGGGGAAGAGAGTGACAAGGGGGGGGGGAGTAGTAGAATGAGAGTGACAAGGGGGGGGGAGTAGTAGAATGAGAGTGACAAGGGGGGGGAGAAGAGAGTGACAAGGGGGGGGGGAGAAGAGAGTGACAAGGGAGGGGGGGGGAGAAGAGAGTGACAAGGGAGGGGGGGGGGAGAAGAGAGTGACAAGGGAGGGGGGGGGGAAGAGAGTGACAAGGGAGGGAGGGAGAAGAGAGTGACAAGGAGTCCCCAGAGCCAGACTGCAGCCAGAGACCAGATCATCTAATTGTCCTGGTGGTAAGTAGACAATGCAATATGTGTATTATTTAATTGTTTAGTTATTAATACGACATTTTGCGGACCGCACATTGCCGGCACTAAGAGAATATGCCTATTCTTGTCCTTTATTGGGGACAAGAATAGGACATGTACTATTTTTTTTCAGGTTCGGAATTGCGGATCCGGGTCCGCAATTCCGGATCTGATAAGGGGGGGGGCGGGGGTGCCAATTTTTATCTTGCCTAGGGCGGCAAAAATCCTTGCACCGGCCCTGGTCAGACTTACTGACGTCACGCGCCTGATCCTCCCACTAGGCGGCGCAGGCGTGTGACATGCAGTGAGTGCCGCACTGCCTGCCTGTTACCGTCCGCCCTGAGCCCCTGAGCAGTGCTGATGCCTGCTGTGAGGCGAGTGATGGTCTGGGGGGGCATTAATTACAATGGGGGATGGGGGTTATTACAATGGGGGGGGGGGCATTAATTACAATGGGGGGGAATTAATTACAATGGGGGGGCCACTGTGGGAGACATGAAAATGGGGGCCACTGTCACTGTGGGGGACATTAAGTTTAATAAGGATCACTATGGACATTATTTAGAATGGAGGCTGCTGTTGGTGTCATTACTCATTATAACTGTATAATGTCTGATAGGCCTAGTCCTGAGCTGAGTTATATTACCCTGCCCATGCCCTGTATAATAATGTACCCATCCCTGATACCCCTTAGTTATATTACCCCGCTGGAGTAATATAACTAAGGGGTATCAGGGTACATTATTATACAGGGCAGGGTAATATAACTCAGGACTAGGCCTATCAGACATTATACAGTTATAATGACATCCACAGCAGCCTCCATTCTAAATAATGTCCATAGTGATCCTTATTAAAAATAATGTCCCCCCACAGGCAGGCAGTGCGGGCGGCGGCGCTCACTCACTGTACCTCACGGGGGGGGGGGGGGGGGGAGTTTTTTTGACACTCGCCCTGAGAGAAATTTTACCTAGAAACTGCACTGCTTGTACATATGGCCTAATCACAGACCATGTGACTCAGACGCATACGGTCATGTGTAGGAGTGATAATCCAAAAAACATTAGAGTATTATGGCACATGCACATGACCGTATTGCGGCCAGCATATGGCACTCCACAATGCATGAAGTGACCACTCAACGGCCATTTCCAGGAGCTCTAATAATCATTTTTGACAAAGAGGCCTATTAAAATTTCATATATATGATAGTTTTAGTAAGAAACTAAAAAAAAAGGATATTTACTTTGTAAAAAAAGACAATTTCTGAATAGGCCTTTTGGACAAAGAAAACATGTAATATATTTGAAAAAAAGTGATTTAACATCTGTCATGAAGAAGCATAGACTATGTGCAAAATTCACTTCAATGGGGCCACGGTCCGCAATTTGCGGACAAAAGTAGGACTTGCGGTACTTTTTTGGCAGATCCGCATTGCGGAATGGTACGGAATTCCGGATGCGGACAGCATACTGAATGCTGTCCGCATCTTTTGTGGCCCCATTGAAATGAATGGGTCCGCATTTTTGCGGAAGGGATGCGGAAAAAAAATGCAGACCTGTAAATGGAGCCTTAAGCCAGTACTCGATGTTCTGCACTGATTAGGGGAAATCAAACCGAAACAGCTATCTGCAGATGAGATGCTGGCTTAGTTATTATATAAATAATGTATCAGGGCCTTTTAAAAAGGTCAAACATTGACTTATTAGCTAGTTGCCTCCAAGAGTGTACAAAAATCATAGGGCCCCATAACAAAAGTCAGCATTAGGCCCCCCCACACTAATATAAGGTGCAATTTATGTATGAAGCATTGTTGAGCCTAGTTTCAATGAGAGCCCCCACCTGTAGAATGGCCCCCACCTGTAGAATTGCCCCTACCTGTAGAATGGCCCCCACCTGTAGAATGTGTGAGCCCCCCAGAGAGTATAGCTTGGGGGACGCTTGGTGACACGGTCACTTGTTTTTTCGGTATTAGTGGTTTTATTGTTTTGGCGTATGTGGTGCTGTGGTGTCCCCCCCCCCCCCTCTCTTGTTTTGATACAGGGTCCTTACCTGAGGACAATGGCCCCCTATCTCTAGAATGGCCCCCCATCTCTAGAATGGCCCCCCATCTCTAGAACGGCCGCCCCTCTGTAAATGTAAAATGGCCCCCTCTGTAAAATGTGTGGGCCCCCCAGAGCGTACAGCTTGGGGGACGCAAGGTGACATGGTCACTTGGTTTTTTGGTATTAGTGGTTTTATTGTTTTGGCATATGTGGTGGTGCTGTGGTGTTTCCACCCCCCACCCCCTCTCGTTTTTAAACAGGGCCGTTACCTGAGGAGAATCCAGTTCCAGGTGGTTCAGGTGTTCTTCTGCCTGGTTCTGCTGTTCATTGGCCAAGTCGTCCAACAGCGGGAAAAGGTGGTTCAGCTGATTGGTAGAAGACTCCTGCAGTGGGAAACCTGTGGGTTTAAACGAGAGGACATCGCTATTAGTTGCTGTCAGTTTGAGAAGACCTGGACCAGTGCAGAAGATTTACTTGAAGCAGTTGATCCTGAAGGCGGAATCGGCGGGCGGCGAAGAGTGGCTGCGGCGATGTCTTGCCCAGCCTGAAGGGTCTTCAGCAGAGGCAGATAGAGAAGAGCTTCGCCTGGTGGAGGCGGAGTTGGAAGCGCTGCCCAGCAAAAGAGCTAGAAGGGCAAGGCGCGCTTTTACTCCGCCTCCTGAAGCCGGCTGAAGGAGGTGCCGTTTCGGGGAGAGCCCAGAAGGGAAAGCGGCGGCAGCTGAAAGATCCGGAAGGAGGAGGCATCGACAGGCCAACAAGGGAGCAGCGGACAGCGGGCGGCAGGGACGCTGCTCAAGAATGGCAAGTTGAGGAAGAGGACATATGTGATGCCGACCATAAGTGGATGTTCAGCGTTCCTGAGTCCAGCAAGACATCCTGACAGCAGCCACAGCAAGCCTACCTGAAGTAATCGGCAAATATACTGGCAAGCTCAAGCTGAAAGTTCCTCAGTCTCTGGAAAGGAGGCGCCATCTAGTGGTGAGAAATGAAATGTGCAGTCAATGTCTAATTTACTGTCTAACAAAAAATTTGTTTCAGGTCTGTATTCCCTTTTTTCTGAATTTCTTCATAAAGTGAATAGAGTGGCGCCATCTGGAGTTTGGGTTAACAATCCAATGGTGTCAAATATTAATCAATCAAGGGTTAATGTTCCAATGCTTGATAGGGGTTTTGAGGTATCTGAGGCCTGTGTTAAAGAGGCGCTACCATGCAAGGTTTCGCCGCTGGGTTTTCATTTACCTCAAAAAGTTAAAGAACGCATTTGGCGGTTTGAGTTTATGGATCTGATGTCATTACCACCTTCTAGTAGGGAGCATATTTTAAGCAATAATAAAAAGGATGAGAAGCTGGATGAATCCAGGAGGCGTAGTCAGCCGCGTTCGTTTAACAACTGGCTGCAGGCTTTTTGTATTTATGCAGCGGTGTTAGGTGAAAAGTTTCCAGGTAAATGCTGTGGTCTTTTTCAGCATGTTGACATCATACTGGAGGCATGCCGTAACTTTGGAGGTATGGCTTGGTTCCAGTATGATGAACTGTTTAGACAAAAGCTGGCCGTTCACCCTTCTTTGAAATGCGGTGTTAAAGACATTGGCCTATATGGATTATTTACTGCTCCCGCAAAGGAATCGCCAAAGCAGGCTCCTTCTCCCCAAAATTTGAGAAAAGGGGTTTGCTTTACTTTTAACGAGTCTACATGCAAGTGGTCAACTAACTGCCGTTATAAGCATGAGTGCTCCTTTTGTGGGGGCACTCATCCCTTATCCAGATGTTTTAAGCAGAGTAGTCAAGGGAATTTTTGATTGCAATCAATTATGGAGCAGCTTTCAAAAATCTTGGCCTCCAGTGAAGTTGGCAGAAATGCTGCCTTGGCTAAAACTCTACCCAGACCGGGTGAAAGCTAGGTTAATTTTTGATGGATTTTCAGAGGGTTTTTTCATTCCTGAATTTAAAGTAGCTGGCTGTAAATTAGTGAATAACCTAATTGAAATTGGTATTGAAATTTGCAGATGTGGTAAGGAATAAGCTTAAGAAGGAGTTGGATAGTGGTAGAATAGCAGGCCTCTTTGATTCCCCACCTTTTAAGAATTTTCGGGCGAGTTTAGGTTAATACATCATTTGTCCTTTCCTGTTGATAATTCACTGAATGATGAAATTGCGAAGGAAGAGGCTTCTGTTTCATATGCTTCATTTGATCAGGCAGTAGATTTGTTAAGACGTTTTGGCCGTGGGGCCTTGCTGGCAAAGGCCATTATTAAATCAACCTTCAGGCTTTTGCCGGTTGGGCCTCAGGGTTTTAACTCTTTGGGTTTTAGTTTTGATGGTAAGATTTATTTTGACAAATGTCTGCCTATGGGTTTTTCTAAGTCGTGTCCATATTTTGAGTCCTTTTCTTCTTTTTTACATTGAGTCGTTCAAGTAAGGCCGGACTATAGGTTTACCTTAAGGGTAGGCCTTCATGAGGAATTTGGTGCCAGGGGCCTGGTAGAGGTAGGGTTAATGTATGGCGGGAAGCGGAGGGGCGGGTTAGCGTAGGTGGAGTTAGGTTGTAGTTTATTTAAGGGGCGGTAGCTGGGGGCCATTTTAGAGCCAGGAGAAAAAGCGGAGGAAAGACAGCACACGTGCGACCTACCATGCAGACGGTGGAGGTATTGCTGGAGCGGTTGCGGGCGGCAGGGGAGGCCCGTGGACCGGAGTGGCTACAGGAGCTGCTGGCTGGAGTGCTGCAGGGGGAGGCGGCGGGTATAGCAGGCCCGTCGCCGCCGGCGCAACCGCCGCGGCGGGTCCGGCCGCCGGCGCGCCTTAGCCCTAGTGAGACCCCCCGGGCTCGGCGCAGGCGCAGGAGCCCCTCTAGGGACCCTTCACGGTCGGGGGTTGGGGGGAGCATGGTAGCCCCAGCCCCCGGGTGTGGGAGGAATCCGCGTGCGCAGCGGAGCTCTGAAGGAGGCAGGACCCCATCACCCCTGCCTTCACCTGCGGCCGGCGTGGGATCTGGAGCTGGGTCGGCGGGTTCCTTGCTCCCCCTAGTGGCAGGAACGTCCGCTCGTCGTGGGAGAGTCTGCAGCAGGAGGACGGAGCCTGTACCAGTAGTGGCCACTAGAGGGCGCAGGGCTCCCAGGGATCACGGGCAGGTGTCTCCTGGCCTGGAGCTGCAGGAAGAGTCCATGAGGGAGGAAGATGTTGAGAGCGCACCCAGCTTGGACCAGGTTGGGGTGCAGTCGTCGGGCGGATCCAGCGCAGCAGGAGCCTCCGTGGAGTCGGCGGTGAGGTCGGTTCGTCTGGAGTCCGGATCAGCGGCTGATGGGGTCACAGCGCCCAGGCAGCCAGGTGAGAACATGTGGGGCGTATTGCAGAATTTGATGGGTGGCCCAGGGGGTGTGGGGGCTGGGGGTAGTCACGGGGAAATTGTGGGGGGTTTGGGGCAGTTTTTGACGAGTTTGGCGGGTTTGGTTGCTGGTATGGGGGTGGCAGGTGCGTCTCCGTTGCCGGCATGGGGGGTCGGTGGGGGTTTAGGAGGGGCGGCGAGGGATGGGCAGTCACGGAGTGTGGGGTCGGTGTCGGTTCAGACGCAGGTGGGGGGCGAGGAGGAGAGGCCTAAGGTTAGCGACGCGGCGAAGGGGGAGGTATATGTATGTTTTGAGGGGCCGTTGGGGGCGCATTTGAAGCAGGACGTGCGGGAACGGATATGGCGGGGGGAGTATGTTGAAATTTTTTCGCTTCTCCCCCTGGAGCGGTTTAATCTGGATAGGGAAAGAGTGGGCGAGGGAAAAAAGGAGGATGATGAAAAGCGTCGGCATAGACTCATACCGCGTACGTTTGCCAATTGGTTGCAGGCGTTTGCGATCTTGGCAAGTGTAATTGGGGAAAAGGCGCCGGAGTGTTGCTCGGCCTTGTTTTGCTATCTGGATGCGATTGGGGAGGCGTACCGGGTATATGGTGGGACTGGGTGGCTCCGGTATGACGAGCAATTCCGGCAGAGGAAAGCGGTGCGGCCTGATATTAGGTGGGACCATAAGGACATCAGTTTATGGTTGCGGGTGACTGCGCCGCCGCGTCAGGGGCAGTCCTTTCGGGGGGACGCGGGAGGGGCGCCAAGTCAGTCTGCGGTGTCGGCAGCGTCAGCAAGAGGTTTGTGTTTCCTCTTTAATGAGGGGAGCTGCAGGTTCGGCGCCAAATGCAAGTTCAAGCATGAGTGCACGACTTGCGGAGGTGCTCACGGGGCTAACCGGTGTTTCAGGGGCGGTAAGCACAGGGGGTCAGACTCGGCTGCGAATGGGGCTGACTCCGGTTCGGGTGGAAAGGATGGAGGAGTACCTAAATAGGTATCCTAAGCGGGAAGCGGCGGAATTGTTAATGCGGGGGTTTTCGGAGGGATTTCGGATTCCGTCGAATCCATTGCCAGTGGTCGTGCCGCAAAGAAATTTGCGGTCGGCTTTGGAGTTTCCGGAGGTGGTCTCGGAAAAGTTGGCAAAGGAGGTGGCCTTGGGCAGGATGGATGGGCCATTTGTGGAAGTGCCGTTAGCTGGTTTGAGGGTGTCTCCGCTGGGGTTGGTGCCTAAGAAGGAGCCGAACAAGTTTCGGCTTATACATCATCTGTCTTTCCCGAAGGGTGCGTCGGTCAATGATGGTATCGATCCTGACATTTGTTCGGTGGTTTATACGTCATTTGATGCGGCTGTGGCGTGGGTTAGGAAGTTGGGGCCTGGGACCTTGTTGGCTAAGGCGGATATTGAGGCGGCTTTTCGGTTGCTTCCGGTCCATCCGGACAGTTTGCATTTATTGGGGTGTTTTTGGGATGGGGGGTATTTTGTGGACAGGTGTCTGCCTATGGGTTGTTCTGTGTCATGCGCGTACTTTGAGGCGTTTAGTTCGTTCTTGGAATGGGTGGTGGTGGATGTGGCCGGGTGTTCGTCCATTATCCATTACTTGGATGATTTTTTGTGTTTGGGACCGGCGGGCTCGCGGGTTTGTTCCCTTTTGTTAGCTACGTTGCAGTCGGTTTTTGCGCATTTTGGGGTGCCATTGGCGGTGGAGAAGACGGTGGGCCCGGCGACGGAATTAAGTTTTTTGGGCATTGTAATTGATACGGAGCGGATGGAGTGTCGGCTTCCGGAAGAAAAAGTGGTTGATTTGCGGGCGGTCGTTGAGCGGGTGAGGCAGTCAGCGAAGGTGAGGTTGCGGGATCTGCAGTCTCTTTTGGGAAAATTGAACTTCGCGTGTAGGATCATGCCTATGGGCCGAGTGTTTTGTCGGCGGTTGGCGGCGGCTACGGCGGGGGTGGTCGCGCCGCATCATTTTATTAGGTTGGGGCGGGAGTTGAAAAGGGATTTGGAGGTTTGGGCTGGGTTTTTGAGGGATTTTAATGGTAGGACTTTGATGATGGGCGAGGTGGTCGATAGTTTCGATTTTGAATTGTTTACGGGTGCGGCTGGCGGGGTGGGGTTTGGGGCTTATTGTCATGGCCAGTGGTGTGCAGCTCGGTGGCCGCAGTCTTGGGTTGAGCGGGGGTGGGTTAGGAATTTGTGTCTTCTTGAACTTTTTCCCATTGTTCTTGCAGTAGTGTTGTGGGGGGACAGTTTCAGGGACAAGAAGGTGAGGTTTCATTGCGATAACATGGGGGTGGTGCAGGCGATCAATGGTTTGACGGCCTCGTCACCGCCCGTGGTTCGCCTGTTGCAGCATCTTGTGTTGCTTTGTTTGTCGTTTAATGCATGGGTGGTAGCAGTCCATGTGCCCGGGGCTTCTAACAATATTGCGGATGCTCTTTCTCGTTTGCAGTGGGAGCGGTTTCGGCAGTTGGCTCCGGAGGCGGACGCGGAAGGTCTGGAGTGCCCGGGGTCGCTGTGGGGTCTGTTGGAGGTACTGTAGCGGGGTTGTTGCGGGCGTCATTGAGTGCGGGCTCGTGGGCTGCGTATGGGAAGGCTTGGAGGGACTGGGAGCAGTGGTGTTCGGGGTTAGGGATGGGGGTAGATGAGGGGGAGATACCTCTATTGTTGTTCTTGGGGCAGGGCAAGGAACAGGGTTGGTCGGTGGCGCAGCTGAACAAGTGTGTAGCTGGGCTGGCGTTTGGCTTCAAGTTGAGGGGTATGGTTGATGTTACCAAGACCTTTTTGGTGAGGCAGGTTTTGAAGGGTTGGAGGAGGGGGCAGCGGACTGAGGATCATAGGAGGCCAGTGTCGTTCTCGTTGCTGTTGAGGTTGGGGGGACAGGTTGGGTTGGTTTGTACTTCTGTAGGGGAGGTTAGCCTGTTTCGGTTGGCATTTTCGTTGGCCTTTTTTGGGGCTTTCCGGTTGGGGGAATTGGTGGCTAGGAACGTCAGGGTCGCGGGGGGTTTACGCGGGGAGGATGTGCAGTTGTTTCTGGACAGGGTGGTGGTCAGGTTGCGGTCGTCTAAAACGGATGTGGAAGGAAAGGGGCGGTATGTTACTCTTTTTTCAGTCCCGGAGTGTTTTTTGTGTCCGGTTAGATGTTTGCGGGTGTATAGGGAGGGGGTGTGCTTTGAGGGTGGCCCGCTGTTGAGGCATGGTGATGGTTCTTTTCTGTCCAGATTTCAGTTTGTGGCAGTGTTTAAAAAATGTTTGGTAGGGGTGGGGGTGGACCCAGCAGACTTCACGGGTCACTCCTTCAGAATTGGGGCGGCAACTGAGGCGGCTAGGTTAGGGTTGAGTGACGAGGTTATTAAACGGATAGGGCGTTGGGAATCTGTTAGGTTCCGGTCATATGTGCGTTTGGGTGGGTTGTAAGTGGTGTTGGCGTCTAGGTAGTGACGTGTTTTCTTTTGTTTGCGTTTTATTGCAGGCTCCGGTCCGGCGCTAGTGTGGATCCTTGGACATTCGTTCGTTTTTTGGGGGGCGTTGCGGGCCGATGTTCGGGAGAACGGTCGTCAGTTGGGGTTTGGCAGGGATGTCGCGGTGGTGAAGTGGCTGGGTTCTAGAGGTATGTTGTGGGGCGGTGTGTTGAGGGAGGTTCATCGCTTTGTGCGGTTAGACAGGGCCCCGGAGATTTTAGTGCTTCATGTCGGGGGCAATGATTTGGGGGTTAGGCCGGCTAGGGAATTGATCAGGGATATCAAATTTGATCTATTACGGCTGTGGTCATTGTTCCCACACATGATAACGGTGTGGTCGGATATTGTGCCTAGGAAGACGTGGAGGGAGGCGAGGTCTGTGGAAGCGGTGAACAGGGCTCGCATTAAGGTGAACAGGGCGGTTGGACGGTTTGTGGCTAAGAGTGGGGCGGTGGTGGTTAGGCACGTGGATCTTGAGTCGGGTCTTGGGGGGTTTTGGAGAGCAGATGGGGTTCACCTTAACGCGGTCGGGATTGATCTGTGGTCCTTGGGATTACAGGGCGGAATTGAGAGGGCATTGGAGATGTGGAGGAACGCGCAGTCTTGAGGTTGGAGTGGTCAAGTTGCGCGTTGTTGGCGGGGGGAGGTCCTCGGAGCTGGTGGAATGGGTTGCTGCTTGAGAATGAGAGGGCCTCAATGGTGGGGCTGGACTCTCAGGATTGGGCACTCGGTTAATCAGTGAGGGCATCCATCAGTTTGGTGGCTCCGAGCTGGGTGTTTACGGCTGGAGGCAAGGTGGATGGTCCACTGAGTGGTTGTGCTGGATGTATACATGTTGGGGCTTCTAGGACCTCCCTCGGCTGGGGGAATTCATTGTTAAATTATTTGTATTTTTGTTTAATAAATAACGGCTGCTGTGGCCGATTTAAATCCGACTCAAGTCTCTGTGTCTTATTGGTAAGGGGGAAGTGAAAGGGTTAATGAGGGAAGTGTTATGGGGAGGAATGGTTGGTAGGCCCCGGTGGGGTCACCAATAATTCGCTCAAGTTAATATTCCTGAAGTTGGTATTTTGCATTATTTAGATGACTTTTTGTTTATAGGTGTTCCTGATTCCGGTTTGTGTTTCCAGTTGTTACAGTTTTTTCTTAATATGTCTAATCAGTTTGGTATTCCTATTGCGTCTGAAAAAACGGTTTATCCTTGTTGTTGTTTAGAATTCTTAGGTATAGTAATTGTTAGGATGGAATTTAGGTTATTCAAAGTTAAGTTTTATTCCATGAGGGCTCTAATAGTATCGTTACTAGCTAGGAACAAATGTACCTTAAGGGAGTTACAATCATTACTAGGCTCATAAAATTTTGCTTGTAGAATTAGAACAATGGGTCGTTTTTTTTCAAAAAGGTTGTATTTCGCTACAAGAGGTTTGCGGTCGCCTAAGGCTACTTTCACACTAGCGTTCGGGCGGATCCGTTCTGAACGGATCCGCTCATAATAATGCAGACGGAGGCTCCGTTCAGAACGGATCCGTCTGCATTATTTTTAGCATAGAACAGCTAAGTGTGAAAATAGCCTAGTACGGATCCGTCCAGACTTTCAATGTAAAGTCAATGGGGGACGGATCCGCTTGAAGATTGAGCCACATTGTGGCATCTTCAAACGGATCCGTCCCCATTGACTTACATTGAAAGTCTGGACGGATCCGCACGGATCCGCACGCCTCCGCTCGGCCAGGCGGACACCCGAACGCTGCAAGCAGCGTTCAGCTGTCCGCCTGTCCGTGCGGAGGCGAGCGGAGCGGAGGCTGAACGCCGCCAGACTGATGCAGTCTGAGCGGATCCGCCTCCATTCAGACTGCATCAGGGCTGGACGGCTGCGTTCGGGTCCGCTCGTGAGCTCCTTCAAACGGAGCTCACGAGCGGACCAGCGAACGCTAGTGTGAAAGCAGCCTAAGGCGCATATTAGATTAACAAGACCTCTTAAAGAGTACATGCAGGGCCGGCTCCAGGTTCATGTGGGCCCTTGGGCGATAAATCCCAGTGGGCCCCCATGAGGCATTTTTTTACATTGACATGTCCCCCTGTGGCTCCCACACGGTATAATGACCCCCAGTGGCCCCTATACAGTATAATGACTACTAGTGGCCCTTCACACAGTATAATGAACCCCAAATTCCCCCCCCCCCACTGTATAATGACCATCTGTGGCCCTGCATTCAGAATATTAACCCCCAGTCGCCCCCATTCAGAATAATGACCCCCCAGTAGCCCCCACACTGGGGGAATACTGTATAGAGGGGGCTCTGGGGGTCATTATACTGAATGGAGGGTCATTGGGGATCATTATACTAAATGGGGGACACTGGGGGTCATTATACTATGTAAAGGGCCCTCACAGTATAATGACCCCACAGTGACCCTCCATTCAAAATAATGACCCCCAGTCGCCCCCACACTGGGGGTTATACTGTATGGAGGGGGCACAAGGGGTCATTATATTTAATAGGGGCTCTGGTGGTCATTATACTAAATGGAGGGTCAATGGGGATCATTATACTAAATGGGGGCACTGGGAGTCATTATACTGTGTAAGGGGCCCTCACAGTGTGATGAATGACCCCCCAGTGGCCCCCTCACATACCTATCATTGCTGGAGCGCAGGGGAGCCGGCGGTCCTGTCCATCACTAACCGCAGCTCCCTGCGCTCCTTCTCTCCGGCGGCCCACTGCAGCAGTGAGCCAGGCCTGGAGGAGAGAAGGAGATGTGCAGTGATGTAGCTAGAACTGACTGGGCCCCACAGCAAATTTTAGTACGTGTGTGTTCACATCACGTTTTTCCTATCGGTTTGATGTATACAAATGTGCAGCACTCCACGTTTTTGTATCCTCCAGAGTCAAGTAAAAAATGCATACGTTAACGTATATGTTTTTTTACAATGGAACTGTACGGTGAACGGACGCCACTGTACGGCATCAGTCTGAGGCATCTGTTAATGTGCGCATTTTTGGTATACATTAAATGGAGGCACAAATGGGATGTGAACCCAGCCCTAGTGTCAGAATAAGCACCAGTACACAGCGTGGCAGAGAGTGGAGGCCGCCATGTACTGACAGAGTGGTGCCTGGTCCTGGTGGTCAGGGATGAGGACTGTGCTTCCCAAGGATCATTTTCTACTGGGAAATACAGGGCCCAGTATAATACACTAGAATCTATATAATATAAAGATATTAGCCCTACCCCCGAATAATAATACAATTAGGGGGTCATTTATTATATAGAAATACGTCTATATTAGGCGTATATCTGACACAGATTGTGGCGCAAAGGTCCTTAACACCGCAATCTGTATCTTTTCCCGCTCATGCCAGGTCTAAAAAAAGTGGTGTGGGCATGGAAGGGGATACAGTTATGGCCATGCAGTTATTGGATACCACCGCCATATAGTGATAACACCGCCATACAATGATAAAACCACCATGCAGTGATCGGATAAAAGGGTATAAGAGGGCACAGTACAGGGAATGACTATGGGCACTGCACAGGGTGTGGCAAGAGGGCACAATGCAGGGTATAAAGGGGGTACAGTACATGGTGGGGGGCACAGTCACATGACCCTGTGACGTTAGAAGGTCCTTATGGTGAATGCTGTTCAGATGCCACCATAATGAGAGGCAGAGGAGTGAGACAGGGGCCCTGGATGGACAGGAGGGGTGGACACAGCAAGTAGGTGGAAGGGACTCTGAGGGGGATTCATACAAGAAGTAGGGGCAGGAGGTCTGTGCAGGGCAGCAACAGGAGATAGGAGGGTGAAACAGGAGCTCTGGATACATGAGGGAGGAAAGGAGACAGCAGGGGCCCCATGAGGATGAGATAGGACAGGATATAGGGGGGGGGGGGCAGGTGTCATGGAGGCAAACTGCTTAATGAAACAGTAATACAACTAAATAGAATGAAGCAGCAGATCGAAGAGTCCCCCCCTTCTGTCCCACAGACAAGAGACAGTCACAGTGAAGACTCACTCACAGACTGTCTTCACACTTCTCTGCTCCAGCATGTGTCCTGTGTAGAGGGGGCGTGTCCTGTGTAGAGGGGGCATGTCCTGTGTAGAGGGGGCGTGTTCTGAGTCTCTGCAGCTTAGAGGGCCCACCAGGGGGGGTACTGCGCAAGTGAAGTGACAGCAGTCAGAGCTCCTATCTGTATTGATGGAAGTGCTCATAGCAGCTCAGTGGGCCCCCCCAGGATCATTGGGCCCCGGCACTTGCCCGGGGATGCCGGGTTATAACGCCGGCCCTGAGGACATGGCTATGTGGTTGGAGTATCTATTTAAATTTAATGGCAAGAGTTGTTGGCAGGATGATTTTCTATATTCTGATGCGTTACTGTGGTTTACCGATGCAGCAGCCAGCTGTGGTTTTGAAGCCTTTTGGAACAGTAGATGGTGTGCGGAGAGTTGGTTGTCCTTTTGGGTAGAGAACAAATTTACTTCTAATATTGTTTTGTTGGAGCTGTTTCCAGTTTTGGTGGCTATTGTAATTTGGGGTTCTTATTTTAGAAACAAGAGAATTCAGCTGTTTACAGATAATAAAGGTGTAGTCTTTGCCATTAATACTTTATCTTCAAAATGTGATCGGACGGTCTGTTTACTAAGACATTTCGTTTTATGTTGCATGTCATTGAGCATTTGGTTAAAAGCAAAGTATATTGATGGGAAGAACAATGACATAGCCGACTCTCTATCTCGTTTTCAGTGGATGAGGGAAACCTGTGGGTTTCAAAGAGAGGACATCGCTATTAGTTGCTGTCAGTTTGAGAAGACCTGGACCAGGTCGTGTTGCTCTTATTAGGGGGATATTTGTCGTCCAGCAATGCTAGGTGGACTGATTGGTCTATAGTTTTATTTGGTGATTGGTTAAATTATTTATTGATTGATGGTTATTTATGGTTATTTATTAAATATTTATTTATCTTGGGTAACCCTGAATAAAGCAACACGGCCTAATTTTATCCACAAAGAAGTGTGGCCTCTTATTTATTTGGTTATTGGTTGAGTTATGTGATCTGTCTTACCATGACCCCCCTCTGTAGAATGGCCCCCCTCTGTAGTAGATATAACATCCCCAGCATGGCTAGTGTACATGCATAACTGGAGGAAGTAGAACAGCGCAGGAGATTGTGATGACATCACCTTACCCTCCTGCACTAGGTCACGTATGACGATGACACAAACGCCATGACGTCATCCTGCAAGGCCTGGCACAGAAGATCGCTGTGATGTCATTGCAATCTCCTACGCCGTTCTGCTTCCTCATAGGCTACAGGCCTAGTGACCTGAGGCCTATGAGGCAGAACAGCGAGGAGGGAAGCCACAGTCTCCCATGCCCCGTCATAAACTGCCACCCTCTACAGAGACAGCCAGGCAGGTCGTCCTGGGCCCCCAACCTCCCATGCCCCATAGGTACGCCGCTGGGTACCTTACATCTGGTAGCATTACAGACAGAGCTTGTGAAGAGCTCATTTGCGTAGCTTCTTCCTAAAATTTTATAATTCATAAATATATTTAGTTAGGGATAGAGTAAAATAAAGTTCTAAAGTTTCTATGTTTAACTAAGTAACAGAAAGTCATCCTAAGATCCCAATAAAAAACCCCACACAATGTCACATAATGTATTTATTAATGTATTACATCAGGTTAAGCATTTGTTCAAAAAGCTATGTAATGTTCTGTGTGGGATTTTTTTCCGACTAATGCCTGCCATCTAGTGGTTAAAGATTGAATTGCTACATGTGAAATAAGTATGTATGCATTTTCTATATTTCTTAAATGTCACACGATGATACCATACCTTGAAAACAGTATCATACAGGACACAAGTCATACCACGACACACTCCCCAAACAGCAGTGTCAAAGTGTCACTGCCACACCGTGCCACAGTAGTGTAGTCATATGGAGTGTATATAATACCGGCAATAACTAGGGAGATTTTTTTGTGCTAACTATTTTTGATGTACGCATTTATCAGATTAGAGTGGCTAATCAATCCTACCTGAATCAAAAGTGGTCTTATTGGTCTGAAAATTGGTATATGATACTCTGAGGTCTTCTTGTTCTTTCTTTTTTACATTTTTTATACATTTTTGCTGTTCCTCTCTCCTCCCTCTTTAAAGGATAACTGTCAAACTTAGACCATAATTTCAATTTTCATATATGTAGTTACTAATAACATGATATTCCAGAATCAGTTACTATTAGGCCCCTTTCACACGGGCGAGTTTTCCGTGCGGGTGCGATCCGTGCGGCGAACGTATGGCCCCGCACTAAATCCTGACCCATTCATTTCTATGGGGCTGTGCACATGAGCGTTGTCTTTAACGCATCACTTGTGCGTTCAGTTGAAATCGCAGCATGCTCTATATTGTCCGATTTCGACGTGACGCAGGCCCCATAGAAATGAATGGGGTGTGTGAAAATCGGATGGCATCCGCAAGCAAGTACGGATGCCATGCGATTTGCACGCACAGTTGCTAGGAGACGATCGGGATGGAGACCTGATCATTATTATTTTCCCTTATAACATGGTTATAAGGGAAAATAATAGCATTCTGAATACAGAATGCATAGTAAACCAGCGCTAGAGGGGTTAAAAAATAATAATAATAATTTAACTCACCTTAGTCCACTTGATCGCGAAGCTGGCATCTCCTTGTGTCTCCTCTGCGCTGAGCGGCTGAACAGGACCTGGGCTGAGCTGCTCCATTAAATATCGCTTAAGGACCTTCGATGACGTCACTCCGGTCATCACATGGTCTTTTACCATGGTGAATCACCATGGTAAAAGATCATGTGACGTACCATGTGATGACCGGAGTGACGTCATCGAAGGTCCTTAACCTGTATTTAATGGAGCAGCTCACCACAGGTCCTGTTCAGCCGCTCAGCGCAGAGGAGACACAAGGAGATGCCAGCTTCGCGATCAAGTGGACTAAGGTGAGTTAAATTTTTTTTATTTTTTTTTAACCCCTCTAGTGCTGGTTTACTATGCATTCTGTATTCAGAATGCTATTATTTTCCCTTATAACCATGTTATAAGGGAAAATAATACAATCTTCAGAACATCAATCCCAAGCCCGAACTTCTGTGAAGAAGTTCGGGTTTGGGTACCAAACATGCGCGATTTTTCTCACGCGAGTGCAACGCATGACAATGTTTTGCACTCGCGCAGGAAAATCGCGCATTTTCCCGCAACGCATCCGGCTCTTATCCGGGCAAAAAAACTGACGCCCGTGTGAAAGAGGCCTTAGACTGACTTACCCCATATTTAATAAGATTCAGCCCTTAGCAACCAGTCTGCATAAAACTGCAATTTCACTATTCAGTTAAGATGGCCGCCACTGCCCTGCTGTCGATAGGACTATGTTTTCCGTCTTGCATAACGGGACCCAGACGGATCTGTTTTGATTACCATATATTTCTATTAGGACGGAGAGCAAACAAAATGCCGTTTAAAGGCTTCCGTTTTGCATTCCGTCATAATACAAGTCTATGGCCAGAAGAACGGATCCGTCCTTCCTTCTTATGGATTCCGTTATTTTCTGTAATAACCATGTTATAACGGAAAGCTATAGCGGATTCCCCAACGCTAATGTGAACCCACCAACTAAACAGAACAGAATCACTAAACCAGAACTGACCACAGGACCAGGACACACAGGGAGAAATAGGTACTAAACGAGTGCACCTGCTGGAACACGCCCACCCACAGTTCAGAAGGATTAACCCTATCAGGCAGACGAAGCAGAAATACCAGAACTCTAGCAGAAGCACCAGACGTTGCCCCTGGCAACCTACATACATGGAATACCGCAGCCAGAACTCAAGGGGTACAACAATCCAAGCACCGGAACTGAGCCACAGAAAACAATCAGGGAGGGAAAACATACACAGGCAGTTCAACACGGATACCGCAGCCAGCACACAGCCCCTAGCAACCAGCCTGCACAGAATTTCGTCCTGCAGCCAGTACGCAAGGGCGCATGCAGCCAGCCTACACTGCAACTCAGGCACAGAGAAGCGCACTGTGACAGAAGAAACAGTGGCCTGTTCTGCACAAGCACATAAAAATGATGCCTTAATGGGGGCATATGCCTGCCCATGTCTATCACACATGCTAGTGTCTATGCGATGCGGAATGCACACGGAACGGTGCCCATGTATTTTGGATCCGCAAATGCGGTCGGCAATATGGCAATGGGCAGCACACGTTTGTGTGAACGAGCCCTTAGGCCTCTTTCACAAGACCATTTCTTTTTTTCTGTTTATGGGCCATTTTTTGCATTCCGTATACGGTCTGTATACGGTCCGTATACGGAACCATTCCTTTCAATGGTTCCGCAAAAAAAACGGAATGTACTCCGTATGCATTCCGTTTCCGTATTTCCTTTTTCTGTTCCGTTGAAAGATAGAACATGACCTATTATTGCCCCCAAATCACGTTCCGTGGCTCCATTCAAGTTAATGGATCCGGAAAAAAAAACGGAACACATACCGAAATGCATCCATATGTCTTCCGTATCTGTTCCGTTTTTGCGGAACCATCTATTGAAAATGTTATGCCCAGCCCAATTTTTTCTATGTAATTACTGTATACTGTATATGCCATTCGTAAAAACTGAATGAAACAAAAAACAAAACAACGGAATCTGTTTGGGTGTGACCACTTGCCTTGCTGAAAACCCTCTCTGAGATGACATTGAAGGCTGGACAAGACACCACAGGAAGAGCAAACTGGGACAGTTTCAGTCATTATTCAGTCTGCCTGCCCAGAACTCCATGGGGTCCGGAGACATGGGCAGCACAATCGCTCAGTGGTCAGCACTGGGCCTTGCAGCGCTGGGGTCCTAGGTTTGAACCTGACCAAGGACAACATCTGCATACTGATAGGTAGAGATGGCCAGAGAATAAAGATATTATGTTATTTATACCGAAAAATGAACGCCGTAAAATGTATAACGTTAAAACCTAGAGGCAGTATTGCTGTTTTTCCCATCTCCCTCCCAGAAACAGTTAATAAAAGTTAGGCCTCCTGCACACGACCATAGTTGTCCCATTGCCATATTGCGGTCCGCATTTGCGGATCTGCAATACACGGGCACCATTCCGGCATTCCGCATAACGGTTGCGGACCCATCCACTTCAATGGGTCCGCAAATTCGGAGATGTGGAATGGTGCGGAACGAAACCCTATTGAAGCACTACGGAGTGCTTCTGTGGGGCTTCGTCCCGTACTTCTGTTCTGCAAAAAGATAGAACATGTCCTATCTTTTTTCAGAACGGCCAAATCGCGGACTCATTAAGGTTAATGGGTCCACGATCTGCTGCGGCTTCCCCACGGACGGTGTTCGTGCATTGCGTCCCGCATTTTGCGGGAGGCCTTAATCAGAAAGTTATGTGTACCCCAAAATGGCGCCATTAAAAACTACAACTTTTCCGGCAAAAAACAAGCCCTCATACAGCTATATAGACAGAAAAATAAAAAGTTATAGCTCTTGGAATGCGACAATGAAAAAAGGAAGAAAAATGCTTGGTCAAGAAGGCCCAAAACAGGCTGGCCACTAAGGGGTAAAATTACTGTATATTATCTTTTTCTTGGGGGAAAACAGCTGAACTAAAGTGGGTTTAGGAAATTTTCTGAAAAATTTAAAGATTTGCTTCTAAACTTCTAAGCCTTCTAACATCCCCAAAAATAAAATGGCATTCATAAAATGATCCAAACATGAAGTAGACATATGGGGAATGTAAAGTACCGGTAATAACTATTTTTGGAGGTATCACTATCTATTATAAAAGTTGAGAAATAGAATTTTTTTTTTTTTACTTAATTTTACCACTGTCATGAAGTACAATACGTGACGAGAATGGCCTGGTCAGATTTGCAAAAAATGGAAGGGTCCTGAATGGGGTTAAGTGTTAACAGTGAAAAATGTGTCACTTTTATTAGTCATATTAGGAAAGTTTACTTCCCATCTGGGAACTTATGATTAGGGTTGAGATAATCAAAATATCCGAAGTGGACTTCCATCAGAATTTCAGGGAAAATAAAGATCCCCGCAAAATCTTGTGCGCAGTGACATATTACGTCGCCACACCAGCCAGCGTGATAACATCACCACGCACTGGGTGAGATTTCGCGCAGGATCTTCTATCAAGATGGCCGTGGCGGCATCTTCATGCTCAAACGGATAAAGTGAGTATTATTTATATATTTATATATTATAATTTTTTTACCGGATTGACCCCTGAAAGCCCTAACTAATATTTGATGAACGCAGCATCCGAGGGGTTAATTGAAGGGGCGGCTCTTACAAAGACCTCAGCTTCATGAAACTTCTGAAAAAACGTCAACATTTTTCTTAAAACTGAAAATAGGCACAACAGGCGCAAATGCTCCAAAACAGGCGCAAAAATTATTGATGTGAATGGAGAAATTTGGTTTGCCAGGGCATATGGGCTGAGTGGGTTTGGATGTTGGGCGGAGCTCCTATGTCCTGGCAGACGCCTTTCCCCTACTTTTTTTTTTTTTTGGCAGAGATTTTTTCATCCACATTGATCGATGTGAATGAAGAAATCTGTGCCGTTCATTTTTTCTTTCAGCCCAGAGGCTGAACGAAAAAAAAAAATCTCATTACCTGTATGCTCAATATAAGGAGAATAGCAGAAACTCCTAATGCTGGCCATACATGTAATGATTGCGGAGACCCTCAAATGCCAGGGCAGTACAAACACCCCACAAATGACCCAATTTTGGAAAGAAGACACCCTAAGGTATTCGCTGATGGGCATAGTGAGTTCATAGAAGTTTTTATTTTTTGTCACAAGTTAGTGGAAAATGATGGGGTTTTTTTTTGGTATTTTTTTTCTTACAAAGTCTCATATTCCACTAACTTGTGACAAAAAATAAAAACTTCCATGAACTCACTATGACCATCACGAAATACCGTGGGGTGTCTTCTTTCCCAAATGGGGTCACATGTGGGGTATTTATACTGCCCTGGCATTTTAGGGGCCCTAAAGTGTGAGAAGAAGTCTGGAATCCAAATGTCTAAAAATGCCCTCCTAAAAGGAATTTTGGCCCCTTTGCGCATCTAGGCTGCAAAAAAGTGTCACACATGTGGTATTGCCGTTTTCAGAAGAAGTTGGGCCAGGGGCGTCGCTAGGTTAAAACATTTGGGGCCTGGGCCCCGGATGTTTTGTCCCATGCCCCGAATGTCCTGCTAGATACAACTGTATTGGCGTACACAGAACGGCAAATACAATTGAATCTGACACTGGGAAGAGGCGAAGGACCTTTGGTGACATCACAGGTCATGTGATCAGCAAAACAGGCTGTGATAGGATGACCTGGGTGATGTCACCATCCAGGTCATCCTATCACAGCCTGTTTTGCTGATCACATGACCTGTGATGTCACCAAAGGTCATTCGCCTCTTCCCAGTGCAGGATTGGACCGGAGTCAAGAGGAGAAGGAGCCTAATGGTGATGTCTGTACAGGAGAGGTAAGTGAAGGGAGAGGCAGAGAAATGCTGGGAGTTGTAGTTATTTAACTGGGATGTATTTTAGGGCTGAAGGGAGGGATGTTATTGGCATGGAACTGTGTGCTTGAGGTGGCTGGGGGAGGGAGGGATGTTATTTACATGGGACTGTATGTTGAAAGTGGATGGTGGGGGGGGAATGATGTTTATGTACATGGGACTTAATGTTTAGGAAACTTTAGGCTACGTTCACACTTGCGTTTGGTGATCCGCTTGTGAGATCAGTTTCAGGTCTCTCACAAGCAGCCCCAAATGCATCAGTTTAACCCCAATGCATTCTGAATGGATGCAGATCCATTCAGAATGCATTCGTTCGGCTCCGTGCGGTCCCCCGTTCCATTTTGGAGGCGGACCCCAAAATGCTGCAAGCATCGTTTTTTGTGTCCGCATGGCCTTGCAGAGCCAAACGCATCCGTCCTGACTTAGGCTACTTTCACACTAGCGTTCAGAGCGGATCCGTCTGAGACCGATCCGCTCATATAATGCTGACGGCGGATCCGTTCAGAACGGATCCGTCTGCATTATATTGTAAAAAAAATTCTAAGTGTGAAAGTAGCCTGAACAGATCCGTCCAGACTTTTACATTAAAAGTCAATGGGGGACGGATCCGTTTGAAGATTGAGCCATAGTGTGTCATCTTCAAACGGATCCATCCCCATTGACTTACATTGTAAGTCTGGACGGATCCGCAAGCAGCATTCGGGTGTTCGCCTGCTGAGCGGAGCGGAGGACAAACACTGCCAGACTAATGCATTCTGAGCGGATCCGCGTCCACTCAGAATGCATTAGGGCAGTACGGATCCGTTCGGGGCCGCTTGTGAGAGCCTTCAAACGGAGCTCACAAGTGGAGCCCCGAACGCTAGTGTGAAAGTAGCCTAATAATGTAAGTCAATAGGGACGGATCCCTTTGCATTGACACAAAATGGTGCAATTGTAAATGGATCCGTCCCCCATTGACTTTTAATGTAAGTCAAGACGGATCCGTATTGGGACTTAGAAATTAAAATCTAATACAAACGGATCGGTCCTGAACAGATGCATTAGTTTGTATTATATCGGTGCGGATCCGTCCTGTACAAGTACATGACAGATCCGCACGAACGCAAGTGTGAAAGTAGCCTTAGGGGGTGATGTTTACATGGGATTGTGCGTTGGAGGCGGCTGGGGAAGAGGTGATGTTATTTACATGGGACTGTATGGTGGAGGGAGGATTATAACTACAGGGAGCACTGCAAATCCAGGGGACATTATAGGCGTTCTTATTACTACTGGGGGCTCTATAGGAGGGTCTTGTAGATCTGCCTTATTTCTACTAAGTGCACTATGGGGGCCTTATTACTACTGTGGGGTCTGTAGGGAGCTTTATTACCACTGGGGGAACAATAGGGGGCCTTATTTCTACTAGGGACTCTGTGAGGGTATTATATATATGGGAGGGCATTGTTGAGGAGCATTATGATGGTTGGAGCAGTGTTACTAATAAAGGCATTCTAGAAGGGAATTACTATTGGTCGGACTATGAGGAGCACTATTACTATGGGGGGCAGTAATGTTTCCTTAGGATAGTATATGGGGGGGTGGGGTTGAGGTTTTGGCATAGCAAGCAGCAGGATAACACTGTTGGGGACTCCAGTTGGGGGATAATGATAGAAAGTGAGGAAGCTAAGATGTCTGTGTGTCACACTCTGCAGAGACGAGGCGGCTGAGAGAAGTTGTCCAGACCGAATGGAGAAGATGATGACAGAGAGGAGACGTCCCCTGAAGGCCCTGGATGTGACAGGTAAGTGCCGCTGTATAGCAAGTACAGCATAGTGCGGGAGGGGGGGGCATATTTATTGGGGCTTGTGCCCCGGATCTTTTGAGACCCTAGCAACGCCCCTGAGTTGGGCAATGTGTTTTGGGGTGTCTTTTTACATATACCCATGCTGGGTGAGAGAAATATCTCTCTAAAATGACAACTTTGTATAAAAAAATTGGAAAAGTTGACTTTTACAGAGATATTTTTCTCACCCAGCATGGGTATATGTAAAAATACAAAACACATTGCCCTACTTTTTCTGAGTACAGCAATACCACATGTGTGACACTTTTTTGTAGCCTAGGTGGGCAAAGGGGCCCAAATTCTAAAGAGCACCTTTAGGATTTCACACATTTGGATTTAAAACTACTTCTCACGCATTAGGGCCTCTAAATTGTCAAGGCAGTATAAATACCCCACAAGTGACCACATTTTGGGAGAAGACACCCCAAGGTATTTCGTGATGGGCATAGTGAGTTCATGGAAGTTTTTATTTTTTGTCACAAGTTAGTGGAATATGAGACTTTGTAAGAAAAAAATAATAAAAAATAAATCATCATTTTCCGCTAACTTGTGACAAAAAATAAAAACTTCTATGAACTCACTATGCCCATCAGCGAATATCTTAGGGTGTCTACTTTCCGAAATAGGGTCATTTGTGGGGTGTTTCTACTGTCTGGGCATTGTAGAACCTCAGGAAACATGACAGGTGCTCAGAAAGTCAGAGCTGCTTCAAAATGCGGAAATTCAAATTTTTGTACCATAGTTTGTAAACACTATAACTTTTGCGCAAACCAATAAATATACACTTATTGCATTTTTTTTAATCAGACATGTAGAACAATACATTTTGAGAAAAATTTATATAGAAATGTAGTTTTATTTGAAAAATTTTACAACTGAAAATGAAAAATTTTATTTGTTTTGCAAAAAAATCAGTAAATTTCGATTAATAACAAAAAAAGTAAAAATGTTTATGACCGAGCAATAAACCGTGAAAGTAGTGTAGTGCAGAATTGTAAAAAGTGGTCTGGTCATTAAGGGGGTTTAAGCTAGGGAAGCTGAGGTGGTTAATATATACAGTTGTGGCCAAAAGTTTTGAGCATTACATAAATATTGCAAATTTTATTTTTTATAAAAGCAATTTGCATATACTCCAGATTGTTATGAAGAGTAATCAGATGAATTGCATAGTCCTTCTTTGCCATGAAAATTAACTTAATCCCTAAAAAACCTTTCCACTGCATTTCATTGCTGTCATTAAAGGACCTGCTGAGATCATTTCAGTAATCGCCTTGTTAACTCAGGTGAGAATGTTGACGAGCACAAGGCTGGAGATCATTATGTCAGGATGATTGGGTTAAAATGGCAGACTTGACCTGTTAAAAGGAGGGTGATGCTTGAATTGTTAACCATGGTGACCTGCAAAGAAACGCGCGCAGCCATCATTGCATTGCATAAAAATGGCTTCACAGGCAAGGATATTGTGGCTACTAAGATTGCACCTCAATCAACAATTTATAGGATCATCAAGAACTTCAAGGAAAGAGGTTCAATTCTTGTTAAGAAGGCTTCAGGGCTCCAAGAAAGTTCAGCAAGCGCCAGGATCGTCTCCTAAAGAGGATTCAGCTGCGGATCGGAGTGCCACCAGTGCAGAGCTTGCTCAGGAATGGCAGCAGGCAGGTGTGAGCGCATCCGCATGCACAGTGAGGCGAAGATTTTGGAAGATGGCCTGGTGTCAAGAAGGGCAGCAAAGAAGCCACTTCTCTCCAAAAAAAACATCAGGGACGAATTGATCTTCTGCAGAAAATATGGTTAATGGACTGCTGAGGACTGGGGCAAAGTCATATTCTCTGATGAAGCCTCTTTTCAATTATTTGGGGCATCAGAAAAAAGGCTTGTCCGGAGAAGAAAAGGTGAGCGCTACCATCAGTCCTGTGTCATGCAAACAGTAAAGCATCCTGAGACCATTCATGTGTGGGGTTGCTTCTCATCCAAGGGAGTGGGCTCACCCAAAAACACAGCCATGAATAAAGAATGGTACCAAAACACCCTCCAACAGCAACTTCTTCCAACAATCCAACAACAGTTTGGTGAGGAACAATGCATTTTTCCATAAGGCAAAAGTGATAACTTAGTGGCTCGGGGACCAAAACGTTGACATTTTGGGTCCATGGCCTGGAAACTCCCCAGATCTTAATCCCATTAAGAACTTGTGGTCAATCCTCAAGAGGCAAACTCCAAGAAGTGATTATGAAATAATGGGTTGCTATCAGTCAGGAATTGGCCCAGAAGTTGATTGAGAGCATGCCCAGTCGAATTGCAGAGGTCCTGAAAAAGAAGGGCCAACACTGCAAATACTTTGCAAATACTTTGCATAAATGTCATGTAATTGTCGATAAAAGCCTTTGAAACGTATGAAGTGCGTGTAATTATATTTCACTACATCACAGAAACAACTGAAACAAAAATCTAAAAGCAGTTTAGCAGCAAGCTTTGTGAAAACTAATATTTGTGTCATTCTCAAAACTTTTGGCCACGACTGTACAGCTTTCATATTCTGTTACTAAAAAATACCCTTTTTTGTGCAAAATGCACAATTTTTCTGGCCTTGCACCATCAGCACGTGTGAAATTCAAGGGTTATATACTGCTGTCATATTCAGTTATTAAACAAACACCCGTTTGGGGAAAAAAAGTTTATTTTGCAGTCTTTGCTCCATATGTCATTGTGAGATACTGCCTTTACATGCTGTCTGTCTATACAGTTATTTGAAATACAGCCATTTTGGGCACAAATCTTTTATTGCGGCCTAGTGTGGGTCAGGGCGTGTGAGATACACCCTTTATATACTGGGGTTATATTCTTCTATTAATAAAACACCCTTTTTGGGGCAAAATACACAATTTTTCAGCCCTTGCAGCATCAGCATGTGTCAAATTCAAGGGTTATACACTGCTGTCATATTCAGTTATTAAACAAACACCCGTTTGGAGAAAAAAAGTTTCTTTTGCAGCCTTTGCTGCATATGTCATTGTGAGATACACCTTTACATACTGTGGTTCTATTCAGTTATTAAACAAACACACATTTTGGCCACAAATCTTTAATTGCGGCCTAGTGTGGATCAGGGCGTGTGAGATGGGTTATATTCTTCTATTAATAAAACACCCTTTTTTGGGCAAAATACGCAATTTTTATGGCCTTGCACCATCAACATGTGTCAAATGTAAGGGTTATATACTGCTGTCATATTCAGTTATTAAACAAACACCCATTTGGGGAAAAAAAAAGTTTATTTTGCAGCCTTTGCTGCATATGTCATTGTGAGATACAGCCTCTTCATACTGTGGTTCTATTCAGTTATTAAACAAATATCCATTTAGGGCACAAATCTTTAATTGCGGACTAGTATGGGTCAGGACATGCGAGATACACCCTTTAGATACTGTGGTTATATACAGTAATTTGAAAACACCCATTTTGGGCACAAATCTTTAATTGCTGCCTGTTCTGCATCTGTACGTGTGAGATACACCCTTTACATACTGTGATACTTAAGACACAATTTTACAGCCATTGCAGCATCAGCACGTGTCAAATTCAAGGGTTATATATGGCATATTCAGTTATTAAACAAAAACCCGTTTTGGGCAAAAAAAATAACTTTGCAACTTTTGCTGCATATATCATTGTGAGATACACACTTTAGATACTGTGGTTCTATTCAGGTATTTGAAATACCGCCATCCTAGTCTGGATCAGAGCGTGTGAGATACACCCTTTACATACTGTGGTTCTATTAAGTTATAAAACAAACACCCATTTTGGACACAAATCTTTAATTGTGGCCTAGCCTGGATCAGGGCGTGTGAGATACACCCTGTACATACTGTCATTCTATTCTGCTATTAATTAAACACCCATTTAGGGCAAGATCCTAAATTTTTTAAATATGAGGAG
This sequence comes from Bufo gargarizans, assembly GCF_014858855.1. NCBI lineage: Eukaryota > Metazoa > Chordata > Amphibia > Anura > Bufonidae > Bufo > Bufo gargarizans. The sequence goes on from NC_058083.1 coordinate 87,874,888, forward strand.
AGCGTCAAATAAGGTTGTGGTGCTACTGGTGGAGCTCCTGTTGCAGGGAGAGGACATGGTCAATCTGTGCCAGCTACACGCACAAGTGAAACCCCTACCTCTGGTGCGAGAAGGCGACAGAACCTGCAGCGGTATTTGGATGCAGCTCTACGAATGGTGAGGCCTGAACAAGTACAGGCAATAGTAGATTGGGTTGCTGACAGTGCTTCCAGTTCCTTCACATTGTCTCCCACCCAGTCTTCTGCTGAAAGATCAGAGTTGGCACCTGCAGTCCATGTCCATCAGCGAGCTGCAGTGGAGTAGACACCTCAAAAACCAAGAAAGGTCTCTGGCTCCTCCTGCTTCCTCTTCTGCTGCAGTCTCTGCCTCTTCATCCACCTGTGGAGTGACAGTGCCACCTGCCACCCCGCAAACAGAGGATCTGCCAGCAACACCCCCACCTAGGTCACCAAGCATCTCCACAATGTCCCACGAAAGCGTTCATCTCTTGGAGAGGAAGAGGAAGTACACCCCTACCCACCAGCGATCCCTAGCCCTGAATTCCAGCATATCTAAATTACTGGCCTTTGAAATGCTACCATTCCGTCTGGTGGAGACGGATAGTTTTAAAGGCCTTATGGCGGTGGCTGTCCCACAGTACGTCGTGCCTAGCCCCAACTACTTTTCCAGGTGAGCCATCCATTCCCTGCAACAACAAGTAGTGGACAAAATCAGGTGTGCACTGCGCAACGCCATCTGTGGCAAGGTGCACCTCACTACGAATATGTGGACCAGTAAGCACGGTCAGGGACGTTATATCTCTATAACAGCACACTGGGTAAATACAGTGATGGCTGGGCCTGAGGCCGATAGCAGTTTGGCGCATGTCCTTCCACCACCAAGGATTGCAGGGCGCTTCAGTTTGCCTCCTGTTGCTTCCTCCTGTCAGCAATGCAGCGGAACTTCGACCTTCCCGCTCACCACCTCATATGCGACATGCCCACAAGGTGGAACTCCACCTTGCACATGCTGGCCAGACTGTGCGAGCAGCAGGCAATAGTGGAGTTTCGGCTGCAGCACGCATGGGTGAGTCGCTCTGTGGAACAGCACCACTTTACCACCAATGACTGGGCACAGTGGAAGCACAAGGCGAAGGCAGAGGACGAGGAAGAGGTTGACAACGCAGCTGGGGCACTGCCAGCACCTCAGAAGGCAGGGTTAGCATGGTCGAAATGTGGAAAAGCTTTGTCAGCACGCCACAACAACCAGCACCACCAGCTGATATGGAACGTCTTAGCAGGAGGCAGCATTTCACCAACATGGTGGAGCAGTATGTGTGCACAGGCCTACACGTACTGAATGACGGGTCTGCCCCTTTCAACTTCTGGGTCTCCAATTTGGGCACATAGTCTGAGCTTACCCTTTCGGCCTTGGAGGTGCTGGCCTGCCCTGCAGCCAGTGTATTATCTGAACGTGTGTTTAGCACGGCAGGGGGCGTTATCACAGACAAGCGCAGCCAATGTGGACAAGCTCACATTCATTAAAATGAACCAGGCATGGATCCCACAGGACTTGTGCAGAATAGACATGTATACCTTAACCAGCCATTGTTATACTGCAGCACAATTGCTCATTCTTGTATTTTGGATATTTCACACTCTTTTGGAGTGTACCCTAATTAAAAAAATATAAATAAATTAAAATCAAAAACCAGTGTTGGCTACCTCGTTCTCCTCCACCGCCGCTTTCACCTACACCGCTACGTCCACAGCCTCCTCAAACTCCTACTCCATTTGGAACTCCACCTCATAAATCAATTTTTTTTTATTTTATGTTTTTCACTACTTTTCCAGTTACATTTTCGGGTGAAATTCACACATTTTTAGGTGTGACGTACCACTGCTACACATAATAGACAGGTAAAAAAAATAAAAAAATTGTCAGTTACATTTTCGGGTGAAATTCACCAGTTTTTGGGTGTAATATACCCTCCTCTACGTAGTTGACAGCTTAATAAATTTCAATAATTTTTCTTTTACATTTTCGGGTGACAATAAACAATTTTTTTTCTGTCATAGACCCCTGCTCTGCCAAGTAGACAGGTTAATAAATTTATGTAATTTTTCTGTTACATTATTGGGTTGACATTTTACAATTTTGTACGTGAATAATCCCCTGCTCTGCCTAGGTGACAGGGAATACAATTTCAGAAATTCTTCTTAAATTGATGCATGCCACTCCTTTCATTCAATGCTTAAACTTTAACACGTTGTCCCACATTTGCGCTTCAATTTTTTGTCCCACAATTGCGCTTTACTAATTTGTCCCACAACTGTGCTTCAATAATTTGTCCCACATTTGCGCTTTAATAATTTGTCCCATATTTGCGCCTCAATAACTTTTCCCATATTTCCGCTTGATCCCCCAAAAAATTAATACATTTATCTCCCTTGGATGTGGTCTCTCTTTCTCACTCTCCCTCGCCGGCGTTGAACCCTGATTCGCCGATAACCGCGATCAACATGGTAGGCTCAGAAAAGAACATCGAAAGTTGATAGAGAAGATATCCAAATGGATGGTGGATGTCACTGGGGCACCTCTGCATAGGTGACATTAACATCAATTTAAAATAATCGTCTGTTACATTGTCAGGTGACATTTTAAAAATTTTGCCAGATAGAAACCCCTGCTCTGCATAGTTGACAGGGAATAAAATGTAAGAAATTCTTCATTAATTGATGCACGCCACATCCTTTCATTCAATGCTTAAACTTCAAAATGTTGTCCCACATTTACGCTTTAATACTTTGTCCCATATTTCCACTCTATCATTTTTAATTTGAAACAATTACCCTCCCTTGGATGTGGACTCTCTTTCTCACGTTCCCTCTCCGGCATGGAACCCTGATTCGCCGATAACCGTGATCAACATGGTAGGCTCAGAAAAGAACATCGAAAGTTGATAGAGAAGATATCCAGATAGATCGTGGACGTCACAGGGACGAGCGATCAGGCAGAAGTTATCTAGAGTCAACAAAACGGCAGCAGGGCCTCTCCTGTCTAATGTTTACAAATCAAAAATACCACAGTGACATTCCCTATAATTTTTTATTTATCATTCCAATAACAGGGCATCTTAAGAGTCCTGTATTGTTATTTATCGTCACTACCTCCCTGAGTCGGTAGTGTGTAATTCCCGCGCGCCCCCTCCTTAACTTGGAAGCTTATGCTTCAATACTTTGTCCCACATTTCCAATCAATTACATTTAATTTCATCCATTGACCTCCCTTGCATGTGCTATCCTTTTCTCATGCTCCCTCTCCAGCCTGGAACCCTGATTCCCCGCCACCCGTGATCACCATGGTAGGCGCATAAAAGAACATCGAAAGTTGATAGAGCAAATATCAAAATGGATCAGGAACATCACGGGGACGTGCAACATAGTGGAGCAGTATGTGTGCACACGCCTACACGAACTGACTGACAGGGGTCAGTCCCTGCAACTTCTGGGTCTCCAAATTGGGCACATGGCCTGAGCTTGCTCTTTACCCCTTGGAGGTGCTGGCCTGCCCTGCAGCCAGTGTATTGTCTGAACGTGTGTTTAGCACGACTGGAGGGGGTTATCACAGGTTATATTTCCCAATGTTTTGGGGTGTACCCTAATTTAAAAAAAAAAAAAAAAAAATTAAAAACCAAAAAGCAGTGTAGGCTACCTCCTCTACCGCCACATCCACCGCCTCCTCAACCTCCTACTCCATATGGACCTCGTCCTCCTAGATCAAGATTTTTATTTATTATTTTTACGTATTTTATGTTATTTAAAGTCATTTCCCTATCCACTTTTGTTTGCAGAGCACTTGCCATGCTCTTAACCACATTTGCTGGTATTTGCAGCCCTCCAGCCCTTTCCATGACATTTTTACAGCCATTTTAGTGCTCAAAAGTTCGGGTCCTTATTGACTTCAATGTGGTTCAGGTTCGGGGTTAAGTTCGGGTCCCGAACTCAAACTTTTTTGTGAAGTTCGGCCGAACCCGTCGAACCCGAACATCCACGTGTCCGCTCAACTCTACTGAGGAGTTAAGTCATGTGTTATTTTTACAGAGCTGGTTGTTACAGACGCGGCGATAACTAATATATATCATTTTTTTAAATTAATTTCAATTTAACACAATAATTACATTATTGAAATTTTAAAAATTATGTTTTAGTATTTCCATGTTCTTTTTTGGGCGATTGTTTCATGTAGGGGATCTTTTTTGTGCGGGATGAGGTGACATTTTTATTGGGACCATTTTGGGGGGCATATGCCGTTTTGATTGCTTGGTGTTGCACTTTTTATGAAGGTGACAAAAAGCTTTTTTTTAAACAGTTTATATAAAAAAATTTACGGTGTTTATCAGACGGGGTGGATCATGTGATATATTTACGGACGTGGCGATACCTAATATGTATGTGTTTTCTTTCTTTTTTCATTTTTTTTAAATATAAAATCAGGGGAAAGGGGCGTTTTTTTCTTTTATTTACTTGAAACATTATATTCTTTCATTAAAAACTCTTTTTTTTAACTTTTTAATTTTTTTTATTTCTGTCCCACTGGGGGACTTTACTTTTGGGGGTCTGATCCCCTCTGCACTGCTTTTCAATACATCTGTATTGTAATGCATTGCCTGTTAGTGTAGCCTGGATCTCCTGGGCACCTGTAGATGGCAGGTCCCGATGCCATGCAAGGCATTGAGCAGCCTCTGCACGGCATCGGCCTGCCTTCTCACCCACCAGGTCCCTGCCACAGCAGCGCGGAGACCCGATGGGCTCCCTCACCCACCGCAAACTCTTTTTATGCCGCGGTCTGCTCTGATCACGGCATAGAAGGGGTTAATCCGCTGGCAACAGCTTATACAGCGATGACAGCAGATACTGTTTCGGTGCCTGTCCGATCACCATGACGTAATAGTACGTCAAAATGCGGGAACGCACCTACCGCCATGACGTACTATTACGTCATATGTCTGGAAGTGGTTAAGGGCCGTTGTTGTTTTTGCAGTCCACAAAATAGCGAATCCGCAAAACACAGATACCACATTTTGCCGAATGGAATGTTCTGCCCTCTGAATAAGGCCTCATGCACACGACAGTTTATTTTCACGGTCCGCAAAAACGGGGTCCGTAGGTCCGTGATCCGTGACCGTTTTTTCGTCCGTGGGTCTTCCTTGATTTTGGAGGATCCACGGACATGAAAAAAAAGTCGTTTTGGTGTCCACCTGGCCGTGCGGAGCCAAACGGATCCGTCCTGAATTACAATGCAAGTCAATGGGGACGGATCCGTTTGACGTTGACACAATATGGTGCCATTTCAAACGGATCCGTCCCCATTGACTTTCAATGTAAAGTCTGGAGTTCTTTTATACCATCGGATTGGAGTTTTCTCCAATCCGATGGTATATTTTAACTTGAAGCGTCCCCATCACCATGGGAACGCCTCTATGTTAGAATATACTGTCGGATATGAGCTGCATCGTGAAACTCTGATCTTTTACCATGGTGATGGATCATGTGATGACCGGAGTGATGTCACCACAGGTCCTGTTACTGCACACAGCTAAGATGAAGACAGAAGGAGATGCCGACTGCGCGATCAAGTGAATTAAGGTGAGTTAAATTATTTTTTATTTATTTTTTAACCCCTTCAGCACTATTTTACTATGCATTCTGTATTCAGAATGCTATTATTTTCCCTTATAACCACGTCTCCTAGCAACGGTGCATTAAAATCGCACCGCATCCGCACTTACTTGCAGAATATAGAGCATGCTGTGATTTTCACGCAACGCATAAGTGATGCGTGAAAATCACTGCTCATGTGAACAGCCCCATAGAAATGAATGGGTCGGGATTTAGTGCGGGTGCAATGCGTTCATCTCACGCATCGCATCCGCGCGGAATACTCGCCCTTGTGAAAGGGGCCTTAGATAACCGGAACCTTATATGCCAAACTTGTAAACACAAGTTTCGCTCATCCCTAAGGGCTCCTTCACACGACCGTGTGAAGCCAGTGTCCGTGCTGTGTACCGCAAATTGCGGTTCGCAATGCACGGGCACCGACCGTGGCCCAGCCGCATGGGGATCGTGGATCCATTCACTTGAATGTGTGGGCCCCCCAGAGGTGGGACGCATGGTGACACGGTCACTTGTTTTGGTGTTCGTTCAAGCAGTGGTTTTATTGTTTTGGTGTATGTGGTGCTGTGGTGTTTTCTCCCCCCCCCCCCCCTCTTGTTTTGCTACAGGGCCTTACCTGATGAGAATCCGGTTTCAGATGGTTCAGGTGTTCTTCTGCCTGGTGACAGCTTCTTCTGGGTCAGCTGTCCATTGGTCTAGTCGTCCAGCAGCGGGAAAAGGTGGATCAGCTGATGGGTAGAAGACTCTTGCAGTGGAAAACCTGCGGGTTTAAAAGAGAGGACATCGCTATTAGGTGCTGTCAGTTTAAGTAGACCTGGTCCAGCGGAGAAGATGGAAGAGTTATTGAAGCAATTGATCCTGAAGGAGGAATCGGCGGGCGGTGAAGAGTGGCTGCGGCGATGTCTTGCCCAGCCTGAAGGGTCTTCAGCAGTGGACAGATAGAGCGGATCTTCGCCTGGCGCTGGGGGAATAGTAGGAAGCAGCGCCGGAGGTGAAAATGCTGGCGGAGGTGGAGTTGAAAGCGCTGCCCAGCAAAAGAGCTAGAAGGGCAAGGTGTGCTTTTACTCCGCCTCCTGAAGCTGGCAGAAGGAGGTGCCGTTCCGTGAAGACCCCAGAGGGGGAAGCGGCGGCAGCTGGAAGATCCGGAAGGAGGAGGCATCCGCAGGCCAACAAGGGAGCAGCGGAAGGCAGCGTACAGCGTTGGCAATCAGCGGCAGGGACGCCGCACAAGAATGGCAAGATGAAGAAGAGGACATCTGTGAAGCCGACCATCAGTGGATGTTCAGCGTTCCTGAGTCCAGCAAGAGAGAAGACAGCCTGACAGCATCCACAGTAAGCCTACCTGAAGTCATCGGTGAATATCTTGGCAAGCTCAAGCTGAAAGTTCCTCATTCCTTGGTTTCTGGACAGGAGGCGCCATCTAGCGGTGAGAAATGAAATGTGCAGTCAATGTCTAATTTACTGTATAACAAAAAATTGTTTCAGGTCTGTATTCCTTTTTTTCTGAATTTCTTGAGAAAGGGAATACGGTAGCGCCATGTGGAGTTTGGGTTAACCATCCAATGGCGTCAAATGTTAATCAATCAAGGTTTAATGTTCCAATGCTTGATAGGGGCTTTGGGGTATCTGAGGCCTGTGTTAAAGAGGCGCTACCATGCGAGGTTTCGCCTCTGGGTTTTCATTTACCTCAAAAAGTTAAAGAACGCATTTGGCGTTTTGAGTTTATGGATCTGATGTCATTACTACCTTCTAGTAGGGAGCATATTTTAAGCAATGATAAAAAGGATGAGAAGCTGGATGAATCCAGGAGGCGTAGTCAGCCGCGTTCGTTTAACAACTGGCTGCAGGCTTTTGTATTTATGCAGCGGTGTTAGGGGAAAAGTTTCCAGGTAAATGCTGTGGTCTTTTTCAGCATCTTGACATCATACTGGAGGCATACCGTAACTTTGGAGGTATGGCTTGGTTTCAGTTTGATGAACTGTTAAGACAAAAGCTGGCCGTTCACCCTTCTTTGAAATGGGGTATTAAAGACAATCTTTTTACCTTTTGTTTTATTAGCTTTCCTGCTGTGGCTCCATTTTTGAAATTGTGGGCAACTCTAATAATAACAAAACCCTGCCCTCCAATTTGTTCTTATGATAGGGAAACTGAGTAGAAATATGGCAAATAAATAAATAAATAAATCCTTGAGTCAAAAAACTGTGAAGTTATCCTCTATTCACAGGATAAGGGATTACTACAATAGCAATCCCCAAAAAGTTGAGGTGCTGTGTAAAATGTAAATTAATGTAAATGATAAAACAATGCAATGATTTACACATCTCATGGACTCATACTTTATTCACAATAGATCATGGAACATATATCAGATGTTGTAAATGAGACATTTTACAATTTTACTGAAAAAAATTAACTCATTTAGAATTTGACGACAGCAACACATCTGAAAAAATTGGGACATGTGTAACACCCCAGAGTTGTGTTATACACGCCTCTACGCCGCTACTATCTTCTAAGAGCCTTTATAATGTCATCAGATGTAATTTACATTATGTCTTCCACAAATGTGCATATAAATCTATGTTAAATGCAATTGTTAATGTAATTAGCCTGGTTACCAGTAGGTGGCAGCAACTTATTGGCAGGAACAAGTAACAGTTAAGTGTATCTGAGCTGGAATGGTTGATTCCAGTTTAGCTCCCCCTCTGTGGAGAGGTGGGCTGGAGCCACATCCTGCAGTATGGGTGGAGAAGGAAGTGTGTAGCCACCCCTGCTAGGGGAAGGCTGTGTGAAAATGTTCAGGAAAACCCCTTCTTAGAGAAGACAGCAAGGACATAGTCTCGGCTGAGACCTGTCCATATATATATACCCAGTCTGAGCACCTTTAGCTCAGCTTGATGAAGAAGCAGAAACTACAGACCAACTCCAGAGTTCCAGGAAGAAAGCATCCTCTGAGAATCCATCTGTGAGATAAGTCCAGAATACTAGGAGAAGCCTATTCCTCCTCAGCTAGTCTGTCCCCACACAGAATACGTTACAGATAAGTGCAGAAGCTAATCCTGCCACAGTTACAGAGCTACCAAGCAGACGTTTATCCTGAAAGCTCCACATTTAAAGCAGAAGTACTCATTCCTGCCAATCATTGCCAAAACCTGCTGGGACCAATAGACCAAAGCTGTATACTGTTTGGATGCAAGTTACCTCAAGTAAAGCAACGTTTGAACTTCATCTAAAGGTCTAAACATAATTTATTCTGTAAAGTTCCTCTATTACTTCTACTATCACTACACTCAAATTTTTTGCAAGTGAGTCTGGAGCCAGGTAGGAGACACCGTGACACAACTGCCACCAAACCATAGAGACATTATAGACCATAACACCATTCTGGCATTCCTAATCTGGGACTTGCGTTATAACACCTTTGAAGGGCCCTGGGGTAGTAACCTGCGCACGCAAGAATTGGCGTCACAACTAATTCTGAATATTATCCTTACCTGGCCAATGCACATGGCCATGTCTACCATTGTGTGGCATCCAGTCTGTAAACATCTGAGAAGTGAGGAGGACATTTGCTGGAGTTTGAGGAGAGAAATGTAGCCCCATTCTTGTCTCATGTAGGATTCTAGCTGCTCAACAGTCCTAGGTCTTCTCTGCTGGATTTTTCGTTTAAATAGCGAGCGCTTACCGCTTGCTAAAATGTATCAGGCTTGTTAGTGACTCAGCACACGAAGTATACAGCAGAAGCAGTGCTGGCCACGCTGATCAGTGAGAAAAAGTTTGGCGTATAAATATATATTTAGGGTACAGATATTAAAGGGGTTGTCTCACTTCAGCACTGTCTCACTTAAGTGGCATTTGTCATGTAGAGAAAGTTAATACAAACCAATTACTAATGTATTAGTATTATTCATATTGCTTCCTTTGCTGGCTGGATTCATTTTTTCAACACATTATACACTGCTCGTTTTCATGGTTATGATCACCCTGCAGTTCATCTGTGGTGGCCTTGTATAGGAAACAGTGTCGGCCTTTCTGGTGACCAGCACCATGGGAGCATCCATAGGCTGGTGCTTTTTTCTATAGTGTGCAAGCATGGCCACCGCTGAAGGATTACAGGGTGGTCGTAACCATGGAAACGAGCAGTGTATAATGTGATGGAAAAATGAGTCCAGCCAGTGAGGAAGCAATATGGACAATAACAATACATTAGTAAGTGGCTTGTGCTAACTTTCTCTACATAATAAATGCTATTTGCCGAAGTGAAACAACCCCTTTAATATATTGTCCACTGTGTGAGGGAGCAGTGAGGGCAGCAGCCTGTCTTCCTAGCCTGTACTGCACTTTACAGTACTAGGAAGACAGATGTACCTTAGCAACATTCTGCTAACGGACATTTCTTGGCAAGTTTTCTACTATAAATTCTCAGAATAAACTATATTAGAAAAATGTTTCCTATCTCTGACCCTACAGATTAGCCCAAAAAAATAAATAAAAAATGACAGACAGGACAGTTACACTTTAACTTCTGATTTCAGGAAGTGTTCCTGCGGTGATTTCTAGTATATAATTATGTCTGTTTTTAATGCGGTGCCCCCTCATAAGCATCCAATATTGACCGGCACACATGGATTTCTCTAGGTTCTCTGAATCTTTTGACAATTTTTTTTTTCTGGAGTTCCTTTTAAGTCATTGGGGCAGATGTACTAATGCTGCCTAACAGTTAGGGCTCATGCACATGAACATGGTTTGGTTCTGCATCCAAGCCGCATTTTTTGCGGCTTAGATACAGACCCATTCACTTAATAGGGGCCGTAATAGATGCGGAAAGATGTGATTTTTAGCTGTTCTGTTGGTGTAGTAGGCATTTGTTCCATTTTTAGTGAGGTACACACAGTGCCTGGCAATTTACATTTCAAAAAGTGCATCAGATGTTTTGTGGGTGGAATTATATTTTTTATCCAGATTGATCATTGCAACTTTTTGGGAAAAGTTGCAAGTGTACTCCAGTCCCCTGGTTAAGTACAAAATGACAGAGCCTTTGTCATAAACATGACTAGATTTTAGACTGAAACATTCATAGATATTTTGTGCAGCAAAGGTAACAAATGGCGCGCAACATTTTGCAAACCCCATGACAGGCTCTCCAAAGAATAAGCAAAAAGTGGTATCTTGACACATTACCCCTTCGAATAGACAGTCAGGGAATTTTATCACGAGAGTACCCTTTGAAGTCAGTTTTGCTTGAGTCAGTGTTAGCATTCTTTGCACCAAAATTATCAAATGTCACATGTTGTTTGATAAACTTTAAACCTAGCCTGTCTAGAATTGCTACTCCAACTTTTCCACGACATGCCCCTACTAGGGTGAATTTGATAAATCAAGAGTTAAACAAATTATAGCTGATCACACCCACTTTCCCACCCTCTTTTCAAAAATGGAGAGGGTTTAATAAAATGATAAAATGTCACAAATGTTTGCATAAAACCATATTTGCAAATTTTTTAAAACTTTTTTTATGCTGTAAAAGTAGCGTAACATTAAGTACCACCTATTAGCATGCTTACTTTATGGCGGAATTTTGAGCCATTCTTTTGGCCCACATTGCCGTTTCGTAAGCCACATTCCCTTTATGGCACACCGCACCCCTTTTGAGCTAAGCCATATCCCTTGTTAGACAAGCCCCAAAAAAGTGTCTAAAACAATTAATAAATACCGTATAATGAATAAATATAGCACAAAGTATGTACACCAGTTTTTGGTGCAAATTTTCCCACAATTCTGGCAAATTTTGATTAGAAAATGTCCAGTGTGTCAAATTAACCATCATAAAATTCATGCCTAGAGTCATTCCATTGTTACACAATTTTAGCAATGATCATCCTAGTGTAGTGAATACTTTCTCAAAATGCACTGCAAGACGTCTACAGGGTTAGAAATATCTCCAATCTCAATTTGATAAGTTCATTACCCTGTGACTATAGGTAAAGGCTTTCATTTCTTTGAATAGCTCCATATGTTGAAGGACAATGCTGTTTGTAGAGATGCTCCACCAACATATTACTACCAGGAACCATAGTTCTTTGCTCCTCGTTGTTCATGTAGTTCCATAAGTGGAGAGCATAAGAGTAATTGAAAGTTGGCAATTTTTGCCACACTTCATAATACTTTCTCCAAGATATATATGGAATAGGGTAAAATCTTTGAGGGTTCAAGTAAGAAATGTTCCCACAACTGATATCTTCTATGCCTTTAAAAGTTTGCAAAGAACACCATTTTTTTAAAACCCGGGTAAAGAGATGTGGTCCTTGAAATCCCCATATTTTACCGTTATAATTCTGAACAAAATCTTCCATGCACATCCATGTAAAATTATGTTGGGAAGAAAATCCAAAAACACCATTGCTCGAAAGCTCCAAGTGCTCTGCTGCCAAAAAATTCTGTTGTGGAATAGGTTGAATAGATATGATGTCTGTATCCATATAAATGCCGCCATATTTCCAGATAAGTGCCAACCTACAGCTGTCTGCGATGGTATGGATCCAGTACTTTTCTTGCTTGGGATTAGTCTACAAATACAACAAAAATATATGTGTATTAAAAGTTATGACATAAAGAGTTCTAAAATATTTAAATGCGCCCATTTTCATTTTAGTATTTTTTTCTTTTTTTTTCATAGCCATAACTTTTTAAATTTTCTGTTCATGTAGCCATATGGGGGCTTATTTTTTGCCAGATAAGTTGTAATTTTTTAATGGCACCATTTAGTTTACCATATCTTGTATTGGGAAATGGGAAAAATGGTATTTTAGGGTTAAATAAAAATAAAAAAACAACACAATTCCGACAAGGGTTTTTGGGTTTTGATATTACAGTGTTCACTGTGCGCTAAAAATGACATGATGTCGTTGTTCTGTGGCCCAATTCAATTATGGCGATACCAAATGTGTATATTTTATTTGTTTTACTACTTTTAAATAAATAAAAAGTTTTGGAAAAAAAATAAATTTTCTTTACATTGCCATTTTCTGACAGCCATAACTTTTTTGTATTTCTGTCCACAGAGCTGTATGAGGGCTTGTTTTTTGCAGGACAAACTGTAATTTTTATTGGTATTATTTTTGGGGTACAGACAACTTTTTTATTACTGTTAGTAAATTTTTTGGATGGGACCAAATAGTTCAGACATTTTCTATAATGTCTGAACTATTTTAATATTTTTTATGTTTTTTTATTTTTTAGAACTTTTTTTTACTTTTTGAACAATAACCTTTAGCTCCCTTAGCGGGCTAAAATCTAGGATCTTTTGATCTCTTGTCCCATTCACCATAATAGAATTTTTTTTTAAATGTTAATGGAATTCTGACGCTGTTTGCTGAGCTGTGCCTTGTGCATAGCCTCTCTGGTGTCTGGGACTGCCAGAGTGTGCATTTTCCTTTTTTTTTCTTTTATACCCCTGGCCTTCCAACAACCATAACAGTTTTTTTTTTATTGTAGCTGTATGAAGGCTTGCTTTTTTTATTTATTTTTTTTATTTTATTTTCAGAAAATATACAGTGTAGGCAATACACTAACATTGGTGTATAGGTACATAATGTAAGAATTACATCAACAAGGGTGTAACATTCGGTATCAGACATAAAGGCCTCTAGAAATGGTATTGTTAATGAAGAGAAATAAAGATAGCCTTTGGTTACAGGTATATGAATACAGGATGATATAATATTAATAATATGACACAGCGAGACAAACAACATTTGTAAACTGAGAGTTTCCCAAATAGGGTGGTAGTCACGCAATCTGGAATAGGGGTCATGTACCAGTTAGGAGGGGGATCAAAGCGTAGGAGTTTCCTAGGATATATTCCCCACTATACCTGTGGGAGTATGGAGTTATAAAATTACCATGTTTTTCCCTTCAACCCCTAAGGTCGCACCTGTGGGGCTCAATACAGTGAGGCAGTGGAGTCACAAAGAGGGGTAGATAAAAAGAGAAATCATAGCATTTGGGCCTAATGGATAATTAAGTCTTAAGAAACCTATACTTTGACCAAGGGCCATGAAGGCTTGCTTTTGTGGGACAAGTTGTGCTCTCTAATATCGCGATTTTATATACCATACAATGTAGGGTTAAGTGTGTGAAGGTTCTCATTTATCCAGGTCATTGGTATATATCTGTAAAGAATAAATCAAGGCAACTGGACGTACTGTAGATTTCTTGAAAACGTTTCACTCGTTCTTCCAACGAGCTTTCTCAATTCTGAGTGACTGTACAAAAATTGGGTATAATTACCAGAAGTGGATTCAGTTACATATTTATTCCCAGAATTTTTGTACAGTCACTCAGAATTGAGAGAGCTCGTTGGAAGAACGAGTGAAACGTTTTTAAGAAATCTACAGTACGTCCAGTTGCCTTGATTTATTCTTTACAGATATAAATGAAGGGTTAAGCTGGAAACAAATGCTTAAATAGGGCAGAATTTTAAAAAAGTCTGCCCTTGTTTTGTGCTTTTTGTTAAGGTAAATTTGTGGATCTGTGCAATTACAGTCATACCAAATTTATATAATTTTTCTTATGGTTTAAAGAGGTATTCTGGCTATATGAAGTTATTCCCTATCCGCAGGATAGGGGATAACTATTAGATCAGTGGAGATCCTACAGCAGGGACTCCAATGATCATGAAAATGGGGCCTCATACCCCATGGAGCCCCCTGAAATGAATGGAGCACCCTGTAGAGATAGCTTCTGGACAGTCTTCTGGTATCTCTGGAACTCCCATAGAAATTAACGGAGCAGCCGTGTGCTTACCTGTTCATTTCGGATGGCCTATCTCAGGCCCTTCATCAGTAGTGGTCCCAGCAGAAATAAGGGATAGCTTTATATAGTGGAAATACCCCATTTGATCCTTTTAAAATAATACAAATACAAAAAACATAAATTTTTCTTTGCATAGCCATATTCTGACCCCTGTTAACTTTTTTTTAATTTCTTTTTATGGATTTGTACAAAGACAGTTTTTTTGTACGATGAGCTGTAGTTTTTACTTATACAATTTTTGGGGGAGAAGGCAAAGTGACTAGTGTTGATCGAAGCCAGCTTCAGATCATAGATCCGAAGTCGCCTAGTTCAAAACCTAGTTTGAATGCTGTACGGAGATTTATCTCCATACAGCATTCAAATGTATAGGCTCCGGGGAGGCAACTTTGTTATTCCTGAAGTCTCGTGAGACTTAGGTGAATAAATTTAGGATTAGATTTTTCAACTTAAAAAAAAAATGAAAACATGGATCTGAAGTAGATATCACTTGGTACCGAAGCCGACTTCGGATCCATATTTTAACCTGTTGGGGACACATGACGTACCAGAACGTCATGATGCCCTGGTACTTAAGGACACATGACGTGCCGGTACCTCATGTGTATTTCCGATCACCACCGCGTGGTGGAACAATGCGGGGGGGTCCTGTGACCCCCCCGTATTGGCGATCGCGGCAAACCACAGGTCAATTCAGACTTGCGGTTTGCTGCGTTTCCGAGTTTTTCTGGTCTCTAAGGACCCGATAACCCGGAACAGGAATGTGATCAGTGGTGTGATAATACACCACCAATCACCATCCTGCGATCCTGAGCGGTGATGGTGGCATCACCTCTTAGATCACTTCTGATTGGCTGCTGGGCAGGCGGGAGGTTTAAACTCCCTGCGGCTCTGCCTCCTCTCCCTTTCTGTGTCCGGAGCCCGTTGAGAGGAGCAGCGTTGGATCTGTGCCCAGCAACCCCCATCTCTGCCCCCCCACCCCCTTCTGACCTTCCACAGTGCCATCTGGCACTAAAAGCTAGGGACAGGTTAGGGAAAGGTTAAGTTAGGCAGGGATATTCAGGGAAAGTTTAGGAAAAAAAACTTGCATCACCGTGCGTACACTGACTGTGGCCGGCAGTGTCCAGCCGCTGTTATGCGCATCGCCCACCCCACCGCTGATCAGCTTCGGACGGCTGATCAGCGAGTTTAAATATTTTTATTTAATTTTTGCCTTTTTTGGGGTTCTGTTAGGCTTAGGGCAAAGTCTGCAAACACCTATGCCCTCACACACACGCACACTAAATAAAGTTTTCCATTAACGCACATACATACTCCCCTATGGCCTGCTGGATGTTCTCGGCCAAGGAGGCAAATGCCCTGCTTGCCTCCGGGTCCGAGAGCCTCAGTGAATACGAGGATGACCCCACTTTCCTCTTGTCATCTGCGTCTTCCTCATCATCTAGCTATGATAATGAGCCCCCAAGGCGGCGGAGCAAATGGACCGCCATGCCAGGGACCCTGTGGCCCACACTAGTACGAGCAGGTTTGGGGCTTATACTAGTTTTCCTGCCACCCAGATAAGTCCACCTGAACCCCCTACCGGTGAACTTGCATGGTGTACCCAGAGGATTTTGAGCCTGTGATTCCTGATTTTGTTGGCCAACCAGGAATCCAGATTCCCACAGTGGGCTTCACTGAATATGACTTTTTTAGTCTTTTTTTTTAGTGACCACTTTGTAAATCTGATGGAGCAAACGAACTTGTACGCCCAACAGTTCATTGCTCAACACCCGGGATCCTTTTTGGCTAGGGCCGGTGGCTGGACTCCGGTCAGTGCAGCTGAGATAAGGACTTTTTGGGGCCTCGTGCTGCACATGGGCCTAGTAAAAAAAAAACTGTGTCAGGCATTACTGGAGAGGGGACGTCCTGTACCAGAGCCCACTTTACAGTACGGCCATGATACGTTCCCGTTTTGAGGCCATTCGAAAATGCCTGCATTATGCAGATAATGCAGCATGTCTCCCCCAAGGTGATCCTGCCTATGAGCGCCTGTACAAAATCAGGCCGGTTATCGATCACTTTGGGGCCAAATTTTTGGAGGCCTATGTACCTAGAAGGGAGGTCGCGGTTGATGAGTCTCTCATTGCTTTCAAGGGGGAGACTCATTTTCCACCAGTTTGTTCCCTCTACGCGGGCGGTGTATGGTGTGAAGCTGTACAAACTTTGTAAGAGTACCTCAGGGTACACTTACAAGTTTCATGTGTACGAGGGACGTATTGAACCCCCAAAATGCCCCCCACTCTGGGTGTTAGCGGGAAACTTGTGTGGGGCCTTATGCACCCACTGCTGGATAAGGGTTACCACCTGTACGTGGATAACTTTTATACTAGCATCCCCTTGTTTCAGTCCCTCGCCACCAGATCCACGTCCGCTTGTGGGACCGTGTGGAAAAATCAAAGCGGCCTCCCTACCCACCCCCTCTAGGTACCTATCCCCAGGGGTGAGACCCGTGCCCTTACCAGTGGAAACCTGTTGCTGGTCAGATATAAGGACAAGAGGGATGTCCTTGTACTGTCCACAATTCATGGTTACGGCATCACCCCTGTCCCTGTGCGAGGTACCCCAGCGACGGTCCTCAAGCCCGATTGTATCATCGACTACAATCGGAATATGGGAGGAGTTGATCTCTCTGATCATGACCTCAAGCCATATAACGCCATGCGCAAAACCCGAGCATGGTACAAAAATGTAGCGGTCTACTTGGCACATGTTGCCTTGTACAACTCTTTTGTGCTGTTCCGGAGCGCTGGCAACACAGGGAAATGAATCCAGTTCTATGAGGCAGTCCTCAAGGCCATGATGTTTTCTGACCGGGAAAGAGCAGGCCGGAGTACCTCGGGAACTGGAGGCGCCCGGATCGTCCCTGGCCAACACTTTCCAGGTGTGGTCCCCCTTACTAGAAAGAAGGGACAGACCCAAAAAAGGTGCAGAGTGTGTCACAGGAGGGGGATACGGAAGGACACCACCACTCAGTGTGACACATGCCCCGATCATCCAGGCCTCTGCATTATTGGTTGCCTCAGGGAGTACCACACTTCCATGGAGTACTAAATTTATAATCCCCTTCCCCAATTTTTATTCCATTTAGCCACTGACAATCGGAAAAAAAAAACAATGGTTCTCAGACTTGAGACACTAAGACAATTTTTTTTTTAATATTATTTTGTAAAACTAAAATAAACTTAAAAAAGTAGACATATTAGTTATCGACGCGTCTGTAAGAATCTGCTCTATAAAAATACCTCATGAGTCAACCCCTCAGATGAACACGGTCAAAAAATAAAATAAAATCGGTGCCAAATTTTCAATTTTAATCAGTTTTTTCAGTAACAAAGCAAGGGTTAACAGACAAACAAAACTTAATAGTTATTACCCTGATTCAGCAGTTTGCAGAAACACCCTATATGTGGTTGTAAACTGCTGATGACTAAACTGAACTGATAACTAAATGGCAGGGCGCAGAAATAAAGGAACGCCATATGGTTTCTATAAGACAGATTTTGATGGCCTTTTTTGGGGGGCACCATGTCCCATTTGAAGAACCCATGATGCACCCCTAGAGTAGAAACTCCATAAAAGTGACGCCATCTAAGTAACTACACCACACAAGGTATTCAAAACTGATTTTACAATCTTTATTAACCCTTGATGTGTTCCTCAACAGTTTATGGCAAATGGAGATGAAATTTCAGAATTTCTAGTTTTGTTAACCTTGTCTCACAGAAATGTAATATAGAGCAACCAAAAATAATATGTACCCTAAAAATAGTCCCAACAAAACTGCCACCTTATCGCGTAGTTTCCAAAATGGGGTCACTTTCATGGAGTTTCTACTCTAGGGGTGCATCAGGAGGCTTCAAATGGGACATGGTGTAAATAAACCAGTCCAGCAAAATCTGCCAGTAGTATAGACATGTCTCGTCAAACTCGAAGTGACAGGTGCCCGCCCCTTTTTCACACCATAAACCCTCCCAGAAATGCCCTAACCCCACCCAGATCCACCCATTTCTCTCCCCTCGCCGTCCCAAACCACGCCTAAATGCCTCTCACTTTGATATGATTTTCATATAATTTTATTTGGCTTAATATAAATGTAATATCAAATGATAAGCTATTTATATCACTTTATAAGTCCTTATTAAATGATAAGCTTTTATTAACATTTTATATCCCATTTATAACATTTTGATACAGTTTTATACCACTTATATGTCATTTTGTGATTTAATATCGCTTTGATAACATTTTGATATGACTTTTATATATTGACATGCCCGGGTATGTTCAAAAGCGTATACCACATGGCCGGGCGTCTTTTAATTATAATAGCAATGATAAAAAATCAAGGATGACAAAATTTTAATCATTTTAAAATTTTTATTAATTTTTCTTTATTTACAACACATCAACTTACATTTTTAACAACCACTTAGGGACCGACAAGTTTGTGTGTAATTACAACAGCCTATACAATTGTTTCATGCGCTTCACTACAAAGGAGCGCACAACACGATAATTTTTTCTAAAATCACTCGTAAACATTTTTAATACACTTTCAAAAGGTATTCCTTTAGCTATACAAAGTAAGATATAGATGCAGTAATGGCCGCAGACCGAACTAGCGACGTCCTGGATTTGTCTGTTTTGATACCTTATAGTCTTAGAATTTCTGTATAAAATTTTTATAAATTCCGCAGAAAATAGCTCACTCGACGGCGATAATCCATAACTATCAAAAAATATAGATACATCATCAGGCTGAAATATAATAAAAATCCAGTGTCGTCCCCGCTTATACAAATTATCCGTATTTACAATGTAGGCCGCCCGGCGGTCGATGATTTTATTTTTAGGTAATAAAACGCAACGAAAATACACCTTTAAATATGCGACGGGTGTGAAAGTCGGTTTTAATGACACAGGTAATTTCATAATTATTCATTTTTATTGAAAATCAGATAAAACTTCCCTTCTATTATTTATTTCAATAATGTTTCTCATGAACTGAATACACAATCATGTTAATAGTGTTTACAACCAGCTCAGCAAATCTAATTTCAGCTCTGAGATTTCCGCTTTTTACTAGCGAGACCGGTCCACGGATAAAGCTCTTTCAGCCTTATGCTTTCCCGAGATATGCACGAGTGACATATATTCTCGAACCGCTGATTCGTCTTGGAAATTAGGTTGTAACGGTTTTGGGGGTATCTGTTGCCCCGTTCAAATATAAGGCCGCATCAGTCACATTATAGTGGTTGAAGCACAAAGGAGTTCTTTGGTAATGACCTGAAAATTACTTGTTGTCTACAAATGTTAGTTTTACTGTTCTCAGTATGTTCCCCAGAAAAAGATTCTCGTGGTTAGATATGCAAACAAATTTTCATAGTTCTCTGAATAAGGCCACCATAAGAGCCGACAGCTTTCCGTGTGTAGTACTGTTTTCTCAATATCTCAGCAATACTTGTCATTTTAGCAAAGTTTTTAAGCAGCGTCTATCAAACAATGCGAACCAACTGTTTACACAATTTTAACTAATCAAGATAGTGGATTTATTGTAAAAAGAAAAAAGCGGACTACATTTTATTTAAAAACTGTTTATGTAAAACTAATAAAAACATTACAAGACGCATACAAACACATTTTATATACATTCAAAGTAAAAAAAAAAGTAAAACAAATAAAAACATTATAATGCGTTACATTTTATATACATTTAAAAGTGTAGCATCTTCAAAAGCTTCTAAAAAGAAACATGTTTTACCGGGGTACATTTGCCGCACCAACGTAATAATCTGTAATTAATCACGAGGGTTCTTAAAAAGGACCATGTATTTAGTGTTTAAATTTATGGTTCGGCTTTTTGGAACGAGATACATAATGCTCAAGTTTCTGTGGTGTACGTATTTGGTGAAAGTGTTTTGCATTTCAAGATTTTCACAAGCCACCTCCATTAAATCATTGACTGACAAATTTACCTTGTCCGGCGGGAGCATTATCTCATTCCGAATTTTTTTTTTGTCAGGGTAAGAAAAGCCGAACCATAAATTTTAACACTAAATACATGGTCCTTTTTAAGAACCCTCGTGATAAATTACAGATTATGACATTGGCGCGGCAAATGTACCCCGGTAAAACACGTTTCTTTTTAGAAGCTTTTGAAGATGCTACACTTTTAAATGTTTTACATAATTTTTTTTACTTTGAATGTATATAAAATGTTTTTTGTATGTAATGTTTTTATTAGTTTTACATAAACTGTTTTTAAATAAAATGTAGTCTGCTTTTTTCTTTTTACAATAAATCCACTATCTTGATTAGTTAAAATTGCGTAAACAGTTGTCGCATTGTTTGATAGACGCTGCTTAAAAACGTTGCTAAAATGACGGGTATTGCCGAGATATTGAGAAAACAGTACTACACGCCGAAAGCTGTTGGCTCTTATGGCGGCGTAGAGCCCTTATTCAGAGAAGTACGAAAATTTGTTTGCATATCTAACCATGAGAATCTTTTACTGGGGAACATACCGAGAACAGTAACACTAACATTTGTGGACAACGAGTCATTTTCAGGTCATTACCAAAGAAATCCTTTTTTTTTTTTTGAATGGTCGAATTTTTGAACGGCTACACATTGTTCGCTTTTGATTTATCGCCAGATCAAGAATTCAGTTCATGAAAACATTATTGAAATAAATAATAGATGGAAAGTTTTATATGATTTTCAATAAAAATGAATAATTATATAATTACCTGTGTTATTAAAACCGACTTTCACGCCCGTCGCATATTTAAAGGTGTATTTCCTTGCGATTTATTACCGAAAAATAAAATCGACTGCCCGGCGGCCTACATTGTAAATACAGACAATTCGTATAAGCAGGGAAGACAATGGATTTTAATTATATTACAGCCTGACGATGTATCTATATTTTTTGTTAGTTATTGATTATCGCTGTCGCGTGAGCTATTTCCTGCTGAAGGTATCAAAACAGACAAATCCAGGACGTCGCTAGTTCAGTCTGCGGCCATTACTGCATTTATATCTTACATTGTATATCTAAAGGAATACCTTTCGAAAGTGTATTGAAAATGTTTACAAGTGATTTTAGAAAAAATTATCGTGTTGTGCGCTCCTTTGTAGTGAAGCGCATGAAACAATTATGTATACGCTGTTGTAATTACACACAAACTTGCCGGTTCCTAAGTGGTTGTTAACCCCTTAAGGAAACAGGGCGTACAGGTACGCCCTTGTGCCCTGGTACTTAAGGACACAGGGTGTACATGTACGCCCTGTGTATTTTCGATCACTGCCGTGCGGCTGGCGGTGATCGGAACCAGGTGCCTGCTCAAATCATTGAGCAGGCACCTAGGCTAAATGCGCGGGGGGGGGGTCCCTGACCGCGGGGATCAGAAACTTTAGGATTCCAAAAATGTTCCTGTATCCCTCCCCCCTGCACCCCTGAGTTATTTGAGCACGGTGGGAGGTGCAGGGGGAGGGTTGCGGGCGGTGCGGGCGGTGCGGGATGCCTCCCATTGAATAATCGTTGGCGTCTAGTGGGTTATACCAGGGTGCCAGCACATTGCTGGCACCCTGGTATAAACGGCTGACATCGGTAATGCGATGTCAGCCGTTTAACCCTTTCCATACAGCGGTCCAGGGAGCGGTCCATACAGCGCAGGGAGCTCCCTCCCTCTCCCATCGGGGGGCTGCTGTGCCTTTGCAGCCCCCTAAATGGAGAGGGAGAGAGCCCCCAGACAGCCCCCCGAGAGCCCCGTCCTTACCCTTCCCCGTCTGCGCAGTTCTGGCCACTACTGAGCAGACGGGGAAGGTTCCCATGGCAACAGGACGCCTTCTGTCCATGGTTCTGAACAGATTTGTGCTGAAGGCATAGATCTGTTCAGACAAAGTGTAAGTAAAATAGAGTACAGTACAATATATATTGTACTGTACTGTATTATACAGACATCAGACCCACTGGATCTTCAAGAACCAAGTGAGTCTGGGTCAAAAAAAAGTATAAATAAAAAAAGTATAACTCAAAAAACACATTTATCACTGATTAAAAATGAAAAAAAAAAAATTCCCTACACATTTTTGGTATCGCTGCGTCCGTAACGACCTGATCTATAAAACGGTCATGTTACTTTACCCGAACGGAGAACGCCATAAAAATAAAAAATAAAAAACTATGATGAAATTGAAATTTTGCCCACCTTACTTCCCAAAAAAGGTAATAAAAGTGATAAAAAAAGTCGCATGTACGCCAAAATTGTAACAATCAAACCGTTATCTCATCCTGCAAAAATCATACCATACCCAAGATAATCGCCCAAAAACTGAAAAAACTATGGCTCTTAGACTATGGAAACACTAAAACATGATTTTTTTGGTTTAAAAAATGAAATCATTGTGTAAAACTTACATAAATAAAAAAAAGTATACATGTTAGGTATCGCCGCGTCCGTATTGACCGGCTCTATAAAAATATAACATGACCTAACCCCTCAGGTGACCACCGTAAAAAAATAAAAATAAAAACGGTGTAAAAAAAGCAATTTTTTGTCATCTTACTGCACAAAAAGTGTAATAGCAAGCAATCAAAAAGTCATATGCACCCCAAAATAGTGCCAATCAAACCGTCATCTCATCCCACAAAAAATGAGACCATACTTAAGATAATCGCCCAAAAATTGAAAAAACTATGGCTCTTAGACTATGGAGACACTAAAACATTTTTTTGTTTTAAAAATGAAATCATTGTGTAAAACTTACATAAATAAAAAAAATTGTATACATATTAGGTATCGCCTCGTCCGTGACAACCTGCTCTATAAAATTACCACATGATCTAACCTGTCAGATGAATGGTGTAAATAACAAAAAAAAAAACTGTGCCAAAAAAGCAATTTCTTGTTACCTTGCCGCACAAAAAGTGTAATATAGAGCAACCAAAAATCATATGTACCCTAAACTAGTGCCAACAAAACTGCCACCTTATCCCGTAGCTTCTAAAATGGGGCAATTTTTTGGAATTTCTACTCTAGGGGTGCATCAGGGGGGCTCCAAATGGGACATTGTGTCAAAAAAACCAGTCCAGCAAAATCTGCCTTCGAAAAACCGTATGGCATTCCTTTCCTTCTGCGCCCTGCCGTGTGCCCGTACAGCAGTTTACGACCACATATGGGGTGTTTCTGTAAACTACAGAATCAGGGCCATAAATAATGAGTTTTATTTGGCTGCTAACCCTTGCTTTGTAACTGGAAAAAAAAATATTAAAATGGAAAATCTGCGAAAAAAGTGAAATTTTGAAATTGTATCTCTATTTTCCATTAAATCTTGTGCAACACCTAAAGGGTTAACAAAGTTTGTAAAATCAGTTTTGTTTACCTTGAGGGGTGTAGTTTCTTAGATGGGGTCACTTTTATGGAGTTTCTACTCTAGGGGTGCATCAGGGGGCTTCAAAAGGGACATGGTGTCAAAAAACCAGTCTAGCAAAACCTGCCTTCCAAAAACCAAACGGAGCACCTTTCACTCTACGCCCCGCTGTGTGGCCGTACAGTAGTTTGCGGCCACATATGGGGTGTTTCTGTAAACGGCAGAGTCAGGGCAATAAAGATCCAGTCTTGTTTGGCTGTTAACCCTTGCTTTGTTAGTGGAAAAAGTGGGTTAAAATGGAAAATTAGGCAAAAAAATGAAATTCTCAAATTTCATCCCCATTTGCCAATAACTCTTGTGCAATACCTAAAGGGTTAACAAAGTTTGTAAAATCAGTTTTGAATACCTTGAGGGGTGTAGTTTATAGAATGGGGTCATTTTTGGGTGGTTTCTATTATGTAAGCCTTGCAAAGTGACTTCAGAGCTGTAGTGGTCCCTGAAAAAAATTGGGTTTTTGTAAATTTCTGAAAAATTTCAAGATTTGCTTCTAAACTTCTAAGCCTTGTAACATCCCCAAAAAATAAAATATCATTCCCAAAATAATTCAAACATGAAGTAGACATATGGGGAATGTAAAGTCATCACAATTTTTAGGGGTATTACTATGTATTACAGAAGTAGAGAAACTGAAACTTGGAAAGTTGCTAATTTTTCCCAATTTTTGGTAAATTTGGAATTTTTTTATGCAAAAAAAAAAAAATTTTTTTTAACTTTATTTTACCAGTGTCATGAAGTACAATATGTGACGAAAAAACAATCTCAGAATGGCCTGGATAAGTCAAAGCGTTTTAAAATTATCACCACTTAAAGTGACACTGGTCAGATTTGCAAAAAATGGCCTGGTCCTAAGGTGTAATAAGGCTGTGTCCTTAAGGGGTTAAAAATGTAAGTTGACGTGTTGTAAATAAAGAAACATTTATAAAACTTTTTAAAATGATTTAAATTTTGTCATCCTTGATTTTTTATCATTGTTATTTTAATTAAAAGACGCCCGGCCGTGTAGTATACGTCTTTTGGACATACCTGGGCATGCCAATATATAAAAGTCATATCAAAATGATATGAAAGTGGTATAAAACCGTATCAAAATGTTATAAATGAGATGTAAAGTGTTAATAAAAGCTTATCATTTGATAAGGACTTATAAAATAATATGTAAAGCTTATCATTTGATATAAAATGTATATTAAGCCATTTTTCTTACCATTAGCAATAGGTGTTGGTGGTCATACAGCCAATAACAATCATTTTGTTTTCTGAAAAGAGATGCTATAAAAATATGGATAGATACTGCGTAGTGTTTGCCACAGCTGTTGCGGCGATACCAATAGTTAACTATGCTATAGACAGATCCCGATAAAATTAACACATCTCAGGTTGTCACAGCTGCGACCTGAAACTCATGTGTGGGGGGGTCTTCTAGGAAATGAAAAGTTTGATGTTAGGATGTATGAACCGTGAGTTTCAGGTAACAGCTGTCGTTCTGTGCTATGATCATAACCCACTTCAAGTTTCAATCTAATGTACGCTTGTGGACCTGTGGGAAAAAGTATTGAGGTGTCGTTAATTAAGGAAATGGTTGTATAGTTGACAGGATGTAATCATGACAGCTGCACTTCTTGAGGTAACATGATCTACCAAGTAGTATAGCAGGAATGTGGCATTTCAGGTTTTTAATTCAAATACAGTGTTGACTCATGAATAAAAACCACACACATCCAATGGAGGTAAATTAAACTTACTTTTCATAGACATACATACACTGTAAGCTGTATATGAAAGGCTGCAGTTATAAGAGCGCTTTTAATTTGCATGGTATAGCATTATAATTAAATTAATAAAACTTTTTAAAATGATTTAAATTTTGTCATCCTTTATTTTTTATCGTTGCTATTATAATTAAAAGACGCCCGGCCGTGTAGTATACGTCTTTTGGACATGCCCGTGCATGCCAATATATAAAAGTAATATCAAATTGTTATCAAATCAAATATTATATATCAAAGTGATATCAAATCACAAAATGACATAAAAGTGGTATAAAACCGTATCAAAATGTTATAAATGGGATATAAAGTGTTGATAAAAGCTTATCATTTGATAAGAACGTATAAAGTGATGTAAAAAGCTTATCATTTGATATAAAATTTCTATTTAGTCATATAAAATTATATTAAAATCATATCAAAGTGGGAGGCATTTAGGCATGGTTTTGGATGGCGAGGGGCGAGAACTAGGCGGATCTGGGTGGGGTTAGGGCATTTCTGGGAAAGGTTATGGTGTGAAAAAGGGGCGGGGCACCTGTTACTTTGAGTTTGATGAGACATGTCCCACTATACTACTTCTGCCTTCCAAAAACCACAGTGCGCAATTTTCCCTCTATGCCCTACCGTGTGCCCGTACAGTAGTTTACGACCACATATGGGGTGTTTCTGCAAACTACAGAATCAGGGCAATAAATATTGAGTTTTTTTGGGCTTTGAACCCTTGCTTTATTACTGGAAAAAATAGATTAAAATGGAAAATTTGACAGAAAATCGAAATTCAGAAATGTTATCTCCATTTGCCATTTACTCTTGTGGAACACCTAAAGAGTTAATGGTATTTGTAAAAATTAGTTTTGAATACCTTGAGGGATGTAGTTTCTAGAATGGGAGCCTCATAAGGTGACTTCAGACCTGAACTGGTCCTGAAAAAGTAGTTTTTTGAAAATTTCCGAAAAAATTTCAAGATTTGCTTCTAAACTTCTAAGCCTTGTAAACAGCCCCAAAAAATAAAACGGCATTCCCAAAAAGATCCAAACATGAAGTAGACATATTGGGAATGTAAAGTAATAACTATTTTTGAAGGTATTACTATGTATTATAGAAGTAGAGAAATTGAAACGTGAAAATTTGCTAATTTCTAAAACTTTTTGGTACATTTGGTATTTTTTTATAAATAAAAATGAATTATTTTACTCCATTTTACCAGTGTCATAAAGTACAATATGTGACGAAAAAACAATCTCAGAATGGCCTTGACATTGGTCAGATTTGCAAAAAATGGCCTGGTCCTTAAGGTGAAAATGAGCCAGTTCCATAAGGGGTTAAAATGGTTTTAAAGTTTAAAAATCAATGGCCGAAGGGAATAACTCACTTTGTTTCGCCGGAGCCCATACATTTTAATGCTGTTCTGAGACTCGTCTCTGTACAGCATTAAAACGAAGTATTGAGCGGATTGAGTTCGATTTACCCAAAAATTTTAATTTAGCCTTTTAGATTTTTATTATGATATTCACCATACGGGATACTTTTATATTTAAAATGGTTCAGGCATTTTCAGATGAGACAATGACATTTATTTACTGTTTATTTTTATTTGTAAAATAAGGAAAAGATGATGTTTTAATTTTTAGATGAAAAAATATTTTTTTTACTTTTTTTTTCTAGTGTATTTTTTTAAACATGCAAACAGTTTACCATTGTAGTCTATAGTAAACTCACTGTATTCCTTTTAAACTCTGCCAATGGTAGGGTTTAATAGGAACTTAATCAACTCCCGTCCGCCCATAGACTATAAACGTCCGGGAGGTGGTTCTCTATTTCTGAATGGACATTCCAGAATGTCAGTTCAGAAACTGCAGCTGCGCGCTAATCGTGCAGCTGCTGATCGGGTTGCCCGCTGTCAGTTACAGCAGGGCAACCCAGAGAGAAGGCAGGGACAGTGCCCAGGTGTCCCTGCCTTCTGGATCGCTGGAAACACAGCACTCTCCGCCGGGACCGGAGAGTGCAGGAGCTGTGTGAGGTATTTCACAGACCTCGATCAGCCCTGCACTGAGGCTGTACAGCGCTGTACAGCCTCTCTGGGGGGGTGCATTTCTCCTGTAACTGGGTCTACTATGTCAGCCCCAGTTACAGGAAGAAATCAACAGTGGGGAAAAAAAATAAAGAAAAAGTGAAGTAAATGTCCCCCAGAGGTCTTGTATGACCTTATGGGGGACAAAAGTGTAAAATAAAAAATAAAGTGTTAAAAAAATAAAATAAAAAAAGGTTTCACATGTAAAAAAAAAGAAATCCCCAAGTAAGGAATAAAAAAATTTGGTTAAAAATAGAAAAAATAAAATAGACATACCTGGTATTGCAACGTCCTTGACGGTCAGCTCTATAAATATATCACATAATCAACCCAGTCCAATAAACACCATAAAAAAATATATAAATAGCCATTTTTGTCACCTTACATCACAAAAAGTGCAACACCAAGTGATCAAAAAGGCATATGTCCCAAAAATGGTACCACTAAAACCATCTCCTCATCCCGCAAAAAATGAGCCCCTACATAAGAAAATCTCTCTAAAAATAAAAAAAAAACTCTAGCTCATAGAACATGGAGAAACTAAAACATAATTTTTTTGGTTTAAAAAATGCTATTATTGTGTTAAAGTGAAATAAATAAAAAAAGTATATATATTAGATATTACCACGTCCGTAAAAAACAGCTCTATAAAAATATCACATGACCTAACCCCTCGGGTGAACACCGTAAAAAAAAAAAAGTGTCAAAACAAGCAATTTTTGTCACCACATCACAAAAAGTGCAACACCAAGTGATCAAAAAGGCATATATGTCCCACAAAATGGTACCAATAAAACCATCACCTCATCCCGCAAAAAATGAGCCCCTACATAGGAAATTGCTCAAAAAATAAAAAAAACTATAGCTCTCAGAACATGGACACATTAAAACATATTTTTTTTGTTTCAAAAATGCTATTATTGTGTAAAACTTTAATAAATAAGAAAAAGTATACATATTAGGTATCGCCACGTCCGTAACAATCTGCTCTATAGAAAATGTCACGTGACTGAACCCCTTTAGGTGAACGCTGTAAAAATAAATAAATAAAAACTGTGCTAAAAACAACCAATTTTTTGGTCACCTTGCCCCATAAAGTGTTATAATGAGTGATCAAAAAAATCATATGTACCCAAAAATAGTACCAATAAAACTGTCACCTTATCCCCTAGTTTCCAAAATGGGATCACTTCTTGGGAGTTTCTACTGTAAGGGTGCATCAGGGGGGCTTCAAATGGGACATGGCATCTAAAAACCATGTGGAGTTCCTTTTCTTCTGCGCCCTGCCGTGTGCCCATACAGCAGTTTATTACCACATGTGGCTGTTTCTGTAAACCACAGAATCTGGGTAATAAATATTGAGTTTTGTTTGGCTGTTAACCATCGATGTGTTAAAGAAAAAATTGGATTAAAATGGAAAATCTGCCAAAAAAGTGAAATTTTAAAATTTGATCTCCATTTTCCTTTAATTCTTGTGGAACGCCTAAAGGGTTAACAAAGTTAGTAAAATCGATTTTAAGTAACTTGAGGGGTGTAGTTTCTACAATGGGGTCATTTATGGGGGTATCCACTATGTAGGCCCCACAAAGTGACTTCAGACCTGAACTGGTCCTTAAAAAGTAGGTTTTGGCAATTTTCTTAAAAATTTGAAGAATTGCTTCTAATCTTCTAAGCCTTCTAACGTCCTAAAAAAATAAAATGACATTTCCAAAATGATGCCAACATAAAGTAGACATATGGGGAATGTTAAGTAATAAATATTTTATGAGGTATCACTTTCTGTTTTAAAAGTAGAGAAATTGAAATTTAGAAAATTGTAGATTTTTAGAAATTTTTGGTAAATTTGGGATTTTTTCATAAATAAAGGTGAAATATATTGACTCAAATTTATGACTATCATGAAGTACAATGTGTCACGAGAAAACAATCTCTGAATGACTTGGATAAGTAAAGGTGTTCCAAAGTTATTACCACATAAAGTAATATATGTCAGTTTTGCAAAATTAGGCCTGGTCAGGAAGGGGGCAAATGGCCCAGATGGGAAGTGGTTAACTATTCCTGGCCTGGGAGCATTCAGGAGACCACAGGCTGCAATGACAACTGAAAAGCTGAACAGTGAGGTGAAGCAGAGAATTCATAGATCTGTAACAGAAATTTTACAGGCTTTAAATCTTTTTAAAAGAAAACGTCTATTACACAGAGTATTTTGAGAACCCTCTCTGGTCTGACTGATGGTCTGATAGATGGTGTTAGTGCTGTATTACACTGGCAGATGGTGGGCCAGATCATTGCTATTGAGATAATGAGATGTAATACAGCCGTAAAAGTGCCACAGATTACGCATGCTTAAAAATCATCTTTTGCCAGGCGCAGAGCGTGGCGTCTAATCAAACGAGTCAGTATAGGGACTATGGAGGAGATAACTGCATGTAATAGCAGTGAAAAGACCAGGCTATCGCCGGGAAAGAACGCTTCCTTCCCGTCAATCACCTGCAAAATCTTTGCATGCACTGTACAGCCTTGTTCACACGTCAGTGTTTTGGTCAGTGATTCCATCAGTGATTGTGAGCAAAAACCAGGATTTGAGCCTCCACAGATATTAGGTGTAAGGGAAAGATCTGCACCGATTCTGTGTTTAGAGCCGCACCTGGTTTTGGCTCAAAATCACTGATGGAAATCACTGACCAAAACACTGATGTGTGAATGAGGCATAATACATGTGAAAACTCTCTGCCATGCTAAAAGTTCAGACAAGGCTCTGGACAGGAACTAGTCTATATGAAATGACGTCAAAAATATTATACCAGTCCAGAGAACCATCATCCATTTTTTACTTAGAATATTCATATATAGGTTAATATGTAATAAACATTTTGGATGGAAGGATATGTTGAAATAAAAAAGGAAAATAAATAATAAGTATAATTTTTGAAAATCATGAAAACCTTAATACCTTGTTATACCATGGAAGAAATGGGGTGCTGTAAAAAATATCATTGAATATCAGAGGGAAAATATAGATGTTATCCAATGAAGATAGGGTTGGAAAATGTCTTTTTGTGTTTTTCTCATCAACATCTGACTCTACTTTTTCTAATCCTTTCATAAAGAAGACTATTGGCCTATTGTGATATACACGAGCTGCTGATTCAATAGAGCATAAAACCAAAGGCTTTGGTTTCATTGTGTCAGTAGTCTCCAGAAAAATGATACCATCTCCCTGATTTAAGAGATCTTCTAGCCTTTTTTCATTAGATTTTATGTGTTCCTCTGTATTTTTTGAGGTAAATGAAGTCACAGGCGTATTTTTATTCCAGGAATTTTCAAAAAGGTCTGTTGAAAAGATATAGGACAAGTAGGAAACATCGGTTCTTTGATAGATGATTTTGTAGAGAAATCCTGAACCAATCAACAATAATATGAAATGGAATATCCTGAAGTGTTTTGTGAATGTCATTGTATGACGGTATAAATCTGCAAGAGAAAACAGAGAAACAGATTTTAGTATTAGGTTAAGATACATAGACTCTTCGAGTTGGAGGTCACAGCTGGCTCCTTTGTCTGTCCCACCCTCAGGGGATTGGCACCAAAGAACAGAGAGATGCTAGTAGTGGGGCCATCACCGCAGCTGTTTTGACCTCCACAGACATAGGAATTGGGCCAGTTCAGTGGCTCTCTGGTGAACTGCTTTCTATCTCCACATAAAATCTGCTGCCAGATTCAGAAATGTTGTGTGCCTCACCAGGCAGCACACATCGACTCTCTTTTTGAGCAGAATCTAGTCCTGATCACTAAGATTCACTACACAGAGCTGTTTTTTTCCTTTCTGCCTCCTTGCAGTTCTCTGTCCACCACTGTAGAGTTGGTGTAACTGACCTACCTACTAACAGCCTGGATACTCCTTGACAGCTCATAGACATTAAATTAAATGCTCATAGCATATTTGTAACCACTTAAGCAATGGAACACTGTGTAGCAGTGGGACAGTGCAAGTCAGGCAGGTAATGTTCTCCTGGTATTCGCCAAACCCAGACTCGTCCATCAGACTGCCAGATAGAGAAGCATGATTCATGAATCCACAAAACACATTTCTTCTGCTCTATAATCCAGTGTGGCATGCTTTACACCACTTCATCCAGGATTGTGCTTCCATGCAGCACTCACCCATGGAAACCCATGCCATGAAGCTCCCAGTGCACAGTTTTTGTGCTGATGTTAAGGCTAGATGAGGTTTGGTGCTCTGCAGTTATGGAGTCAGCAGAGCATTGGCGACTTTTATGCACTCTGTGCCTCAGCACTCTGTAATTTTACATGGCCTGCAATTTTTGGGCTGAATTGCTGTGGTTCCTCAACACTTCCTCCTTTCAATAATACCACTCACAATTGATTGTGGAATAGTTAGGAGGGAATACATTTCACAAACTAACTTGCAGGGGTGGCTATCACAGTACCACACTGGAATTCAGTGGGCTCTTTAGAACTAGCAGTTCTTTTCACAAATGTTTCCAAAGGAAGACTGAATGGCTAGGGGCTAGATTTTATACACATGAATTCAATGATTCGCAGATGTGTCCAAATGCTTTGCCTATATACAGTAGGTTATAACTCAAAGTAATTCAAAGTGCATCACAAAGGTAAAGGTCTTACTTCAAGTGATATCAGAGGCCCAACTTGAAGATCTTGGTCCCCAATACAAAAGTTGTACCATACTGTATGTCGTTAATACTATTAGTGTCTGCTGACATGACCACTTTCAGTCATCAGGACCATGGTGTAACAGCGGCCTCTGCCCTCCTTGTAGATAGACCCATAGAAAGCAACAAGCAAAGAAAATATAGTGCTTGTCAAAATCATAAGACAAGTCTGATAGTTTTTGTTGTATGTTTTAATAATTTTGCAGTGTACAGTGCCTAAAGGGAATGTGTCATCAGAAAATTACCTATTGTCTAAATTAAGATTTTCTGTTTAAAATATTTTTAAAGAATTTTGGTGATATATTTAATTTTCCATGTCACTGTCTATATGTTAAAAACATCCTAAAATCCTGCACTTTTTGCACTACCCACTATACCTAATAATAGGTGCAACCTCTTGGTCTGCACAGATCATTTTTCAGCAGTTATCTCATTATCACATGTAGGATTACAATGACCTGACACCTGTATACCCTGTATATATATATATTTATATATACTGTAGGTATCCACACAAGAATACACATATATAAATGGCACATAGTAGGTGGGAGGCCCTGTTACACGTTATGCCTTTTTTGCCTTGCCATGGTTTAAGCTGAGCCTGTAACCTTTGTGAAACACATTTTTTTTGCAGAGCTGCTCAACCTGTTTAAATTTTCAGAATTTTTTGATAAATTAGGAGTCAATAAAAGTTACTAACAGAATGAGAGCTGTTTACCTAAAGCATGTTTACTAGCTTAGAAATACAGAATGTAGGGGGTCATTTATCAAACTGAAATTCAACTAAATTAGGTGTATTTCTAGTGCAGATTGTGGAGCAAAAGGTCCTTTGCACTGCAATCTGTGACTTCTCTCCGCTCACGCCAGGTCTAAAAAGGGGGACGTGGCATAGGTGTGGAAGGGGATGGGCTGGTAGGCTTGCCCCATTTTCTATGCTTGTTTTAGGTGTAGAAAATGGTCTAAATGTAAGACCATAACTTTGGCGGATCCATCACCAGCTATAGGGGTTATTAAGACGGGCCCCATAGCAGTTGCATAGTCTGAAGGTATGCTACTGGGCCTGAAGATGGCACTGGTCCACCTGCGAAGTATATAGGCTCTTATTTATTTATTTTTTACTGTTTTGCAATTTATTAAAACCATTTGGCTTTTACTTTGGAATAAACCAGCTACAGAAATCACAAAAGGGAATTTTTTATTTTTCACTTTTTAATACACTTGTTTAAAGAAATCATTTCTAAGGAAGGGTTGGATCCTGTTAACTTCTGGGTCCTGCAGCCACTATCACTATGTCTGCTTTTGAGTTGTCCCAAATATCACAGCAAACACCATCCAAATGAGTGACGTTCCTGTCTGTAAGTCTGAATGTTTAACTGGTTTACCAAGGCAGTACTACCGTAACAGTCACAGTAAAATTGGTAAAACTCTCCCAAAAATGTCACTTTTTTATTGTAGATTTTTAATATGTGTCTGAAGTAAATCTTGTTGGCTCTCAACTCAGGGGACACAATTGCATTTTTAACCCCTTAGTGGACATGATTATTGTTAATCTTAATGACCAGTAACATTTTCCCCTTTCGTGTTCCAGCGGTCATAACTTTTTCATTTTTTCTCCTAAATTTATTTTGTTCAGTTGTGTTTTTTTTTAGAAACCATTTTGGGGTATATATAGTGTATTAAATAACTTATATTAATTTATTTTTAGGGAGAAAGATAAAAAAAATTAATTTTTACATTATTTTGTAGAATTAATTTACGGCATTCACTGTGTGGTATAATTAACATAACTTTATTATGTTGGTTGCTACAACAATGTTAATGAAAAAATTATATACATGTTTAATTATCATTTCTCTCCTTCTCCAACTGTCAGCTCTGCCAAACAATCCTGCTATAATTGCTTTTGGGGCAGCCGTTTTGCTAAAAAAGAACTTATATTGATATGCTAATGACCCTCTAGGTGCTATGGAGGTGTCATTAGCACCTAGAGGATCGGTCTACCTTCACAAGATGCCGCCGCCCAGCGCGTCCCTCCACCCCGCCCATCTCCTCCGGAATGCGATCAAGCGAACAACTTCTCGCGCATGCGCCGTGCACGGCTGTATTCGGCGCATGCACAGTGAATGTCCGACCGCTTCCCTGCTCAGACATCTCCACTGCGCCTGCGCCGATGGAACACTATGACGTCATGGGCGCAGGCGCAGTGGAGATGTCTGAGCAGGGAAGCAGTCGGACATTCACTGCGCATGCGCTGAATACAGCCACGCACGGCGCATGCGCGAGAAGTCGTCCGCTTGATCGCATTCCGGAGGAGATGGGCGGGGTGGAGGGACATGCTGGGCGGCGGCATCTTGTGAAGGTAGACCGATCCTCTAGGTGCTAATGACGCCCCCATAGCACCTAGAGGGTCATTAGCATATCAATATAAGTTATTTTTTAGCGAAACGGCTGCCCCAAAAGCTATTATATTAGGATTGTTTGGCAGAGCAGATACTAGCGGATCGCTAGTGTCTGACACCTAATTATGTGAAAACGAAGTGGTAGAAACCCTTTAAGCCTTATCTCTGATCTCCTGACCTGATAAACACACATTTAAGTCATATTCTCAGCAATGTGAAAATAGTTTAGCTATAGTGAGTGTTTAAAAATTAAGAAATGATTTTTAACCTAAAAGGAGAAAAAAAATATATATACCGTATTTTTGGACTATAATACACACTTTTTCCCCCCAAAAGTGATGAAAAAATGGCAGTTCGTCTTAAAGTCCAAATGCTAATGATGGCTTCTACTTACAGTGTTGTACCTGCTGCACTCACCCGACCTGGTCTTCTTCCGGGCCCCGCTCTGCACTGTGTCCTAACTGTGTATGCACATTGGAGTGCACTATGACCTGATGCTGTGTGGGCTAGAAGAAGACCAGGGAGCGGTGAGTGGCAGCACAGTCCAGAGCAAGTGAGGTAAGTTTATATTATTAATGTCTGAACTAAGGTCTGATCTGAGTCTGATGGGGGTTTGATATGAGGCTGTTGGGGAGCTGATATGCGGCTGATAGGGGTGTAATCTGAGGCTGATGGAGGTTGGAGGGTCTAATCTGAGGCTGATGGAGCTTGGGGGTTTGATCTGAGGCTGATGGAGCCTGGGGGATCTGGTCTGAGACTAATGGAGCTTGGGGGTCTAATCAGGGTCTGATCTCAGGTCTCACTGACTTTGGGAGTCTGATTTTGGCATCTGATCTGAGGTCTGATGAAGAATGTGGGTCTGATTTGGGGGCTTGATGAGGACTAGTGGTGTGATCTGAATTCTGATGAAAAATATATTTTTTCCTTGTAAAAAGTAGAAAAGTAGACTGGCACCCTATATCTGGGGTTACACAGAAATGGTTGATTAAAATGGTCTATTTATTAGTCAATAAAAAATGATTAAAAAAAAATAGGAAAAAACATAAATGTTAGAGCTATAACTCCCAAAATGTCATGTTTAAAAATATACCGAATACATGTTACAAAAATGCAAGGATAAAGATGAAAAAAATAATAAATAAATATGGGATCAAAAAAGAAGAAAAAATGCTGAAAACAAATGTATCCTCAAATGTCCAGGATGACAGTGATGAACATCGTAGTGGGGGATCCGGTATAAAGTCCCTTTCCCCAAGTCAAAGCCGGGCTAATAAACTTGTGTCTTTCAGATATTAGAGGTAATTGTATAATCCCATAATATAAAAGGCCACAATGTTATCAAACTCTCTATTAGTTAGACCCACTATATTATATTGCGCAGTATCAGTTTGATTTTGTTTCATATAGCGATTGATACCAATCTAGTGGAGTATCGGTACTTCAGCAATTACTGAGAGGTTCCAACTTGCGCAATCTAATAGGTGTAGTTATGTAGGACAGTACAATTTCATATCATTACTCTGTACTTAGGGAGTTATGTTATATGAGAGAGCGGACTAGTATTAGTTTGTGCCTCCGGTGGCGTGCACTGGTATACTGGCCGCTGTTACCTCTCCTGAAGTCTTCACGGACATTGTCCGCTGCTGTGTAGCCAGCACCGTGAGCGATGGCATCCCACGTGGCTCTGTGGTAGGATATCTGGACGCTGACGCACAAGTGCAGGTCGATGCGGGTCGATGTGCTGACCGCTGCTATGTAGTCGGGTTTGAGCGTCCCAAGTGGTTTTATGCTGATGTACTGAGATGCTCAGTTGCGTACATGGGCCGGTATGGATGGAAAACTGGAATTCAGAAAAGCGCTTCCCAATACTTAATCAATCAAAGGTCATCCTGGTTTAGAAGTATGCGGGTACAATAATAAGTTTCACCAGATGCGTTTTGAAGTATAGCTCTGACTTCTTCATCAGTGGTAACCCACAACTCTCTATTTTGTGCTTTTATACCCTCATACGGCTGGACACAAAATCTGGAATGGATGTTGAGTCATTTCACTTTTTTTGTATTTTTCTTGACTATTATTTGTTCATAATCTTCCTTTAAAGGGAGTCTGTCACCACATTTGACCATATTAGACAGATCCTATAGCGTTATATGTGCCACCCAGCAGTTAAAAACGGTACCTTTGTTGCATATAACCGAGTCTTCTTTCTGCCAAAAATGAACTTTGAAGATTGTGTAAACGAGCCCTCTCAAGTGCCCAGGGCGGTGTCTCAATCTTCCGAGCCCAAGACCGGACCTCCCTAACGGCTCATAACCCTGCCCTCCTTGTGCCTGTGCCCGCCCGTTTACTCCCCTCCCCTCGCCTTTTCCATTGCGGCTGCGCGGACAAATTCGTAGCCGGCGCATGCGCAGTAGGTATTGCGATGCCCTGCCAGGACCGGGCATCGCATTGCACATGCGCCAGCTACGATGAGGACTGAGAAGATACCGGCTGCACCGACCCCCTGTTCTCACGAGTGTTGTGCCTATGTATGCACAACACTATAAGGTGAGCACAACCATTGATATCCTATTTTCATATATTTGTTATTGAACTTATTATCCTATGAGCGCCTTCCTATCTTTTTTCGCCATAATCGCTATTGCTGTAAAGATGAATCTCTTCGGGTCTTGGTTGTGATGTGCTTTGAAATGTTTGGAGAGTGAATGTTTTTTATATGTTTTTTAATACAATATCAGGACTTCACATGAAAAACATTCACTTTCCAAACATTTCAAAACACATCACAACCAAGACCCGAAGGGATTAATCTTTACAGTAATAGCAATAGCAACATGGCTACTGGCCTTATAGTGATGGCAGTACTTACCTGCACGTTTATTGGCTGCATAGCAGCCACAAAACGGGCGGCGAGGAGCATGGCGCTCGAGCATGCTCGCTCAACACTAGTCATGATTCCTCCCTGCTTGAGTCATTGGCCCACAGGCAAGAAGCAGGGAGGAATCATGTGTTCAGACGGAAAAAATGCTGAATATTCTTAAAAACAAATATATAGCACTATATTCTATAGTGCTATATATTTGTTTTTGACCCACGCCTGTATTGCGCACGTCATATTTGCATATTACGCGATCATTACCTTGCCGATTTTTGCGTAAAACAAAAAAGAATGTAAGATATAACGAATATACGAATTTGCGAATATATGACGAATATTGTACAAAATATTGGCCCACAAGCAGGAAGGGATGTTACTGATGAAAAAAAAATCCAGAATATTAGAAATTCCGAATATAAATCACTAGATTCAAAATATTTGCAAATTTCCGAAGTGCAGATAATCGCGATTTATATATGATGATGATGAAGCCCCCTCTTCACCCGGCTTCCACGTGTGATCGGCTACATCTTCATCCACTACTGTCTGCACGTCACTGATGTCACCCTCACCAGTTTCAAGACCACGTGCCTGACCGCTTGCAACACCAACTCCCACTCGACTCTCATCATCGCTACTTGCCCACCTACTGGAGGAAGCAGTGGATCTCTCACCTGTCTGTTGGACATACTGTACTGTAACATTAACTGCAAGGGTAAAAGAGCAATAGTGTCAGGCCACAATTTCGCATTAGCTCTGCCACTACTGATTGACGCATCAAATTAAGTGTAAAAGAATTTGAACACCCTGAAAGTGTGTAGTATCATGCCTGGATTTCACACCAACTCCTGAACTAGGGATTGACGCATAAAATTAAGTGTAAAAGAATTTGAACACCCAAAAACATGTAGTATCAAATCAGGTTTGGGTCAAAAACACAGAACAGGCATAGATCTTTCCATTACACCTTATCTCTGAGTAGGCTTTATTACTGGTTTTGGCTCACAAAAATGATGGAAATAACTGACCAAATAACTGAAGCGTGAACTCACCCTAAAGGGTGTAGTATCAGGCCGCTATTTCACACCAACTCCACAAATACTGATTGACGCATCAAATTAAGTGTTAAAGAATTTGACCACCCTAAGTGCTTTGGCGAACGGCGGTCCTTTATGGTATGATCACCTGTAGTACTTACCATATTTTTCGCCTTATAAGACGCACCTAGGTTTTTGAGGAGGAAAATAAGAAAAATATATTTTTAAACAAAAGGTGTGCTTTTAGTTTGTTTTGAACTAATGGTGGTCTGTGGATGACACTATTATGGAGGATCTGTGGATGACACACTGTTATGGTGGATCTGTGGAGGACACTGTTATTTGGGATCTGTAGATGACACACTGTTATGGGGATCTGTGGATGACACACTGTTATGGAGGGGATCTCTGGATGGCACTGTTATGGGGGATCTCTAGATGGCACTATTATGGGGGATCTCTGGATGGCACTGTTATGGGGACATCTGTGGATAACACTGCTATGGGGACATCTGTGGATGACACTGCCATGTGGGGATCTGCGAATGACACTGCTATGGGGCGATATGTGGATGACACTGCTATGGAGGATCTGTGGATGACACATATATAGCATCTTATGCTATATGCCATCCACAGATCCCCCCCATAACAGTGTCTCTGCAGTGTGAGTGACCCCCAATACAGGGGCTGGGGGCTGGCATCTGGATTAGGAATGACAGCGGGGAACGGTG
Organism: Bufo gargarizans; assembly: GCF_014858855.1. Taxonomy (NCBI): domain Eukaryota; kingdom Metazoa; phylum Chordata; class Amphibia; order Anura; family Bufonidae; genus Bufo; species Bufo gargarizans. The sequence continues at coordinate 87,914,412 of NC_058083.1, forward strand.
CAATCCCTGTATTCCAATGCACCGGCCCTGCTCACTGTTGTATAATCTTATCTAACCTGCATTGTTAAGATATAATAATCATGTGTAATCCAGCTGTATTACTTACAACTAAGTTCCGTAGCAGAGAGGAGGGAGGAGGCAGGCCGGTAGGAGGGCCGGGCGATGCGTCACTCACTACGTCACGCGCCCGTGCCGCCTGCTTGATTAATAAAGTGGGTGGTGCAAGCATATGATGTAGTGAGTGACACGCCGCCAGCCCGCCCTCCCTCCCGGCCTGCCTCCTCTTCTCTTCTACGGAACTTAGTTGTAAGTAATATAGCTGGATTACACATGATTATTATATCTTAACAATGCCTACAGGTTAGTTAAGATTATACAACAGTGAGCAGATTTCTATTTGGGAAGGTTAAATTAGCTCCTAGACCTGAGAATACCATTCCTAGGCTTGAACTTTGTGGAGGTGTACTATGTTTAGATTGATTGATTGATTAGCTAGATAACCATGTTAATGATATAAACTTTTACACAGCCAGCATACAACCTGCGTTACACATACAACCAGAGAAAATGCTTCTATGTTTATGTCAGTAACCATGTTGAAAGAATCAGTAGGTTCTCTAAATCTGAACAATGGCATTATGTTTCATCCTATCTCAACTCTGTAGACTGTGCCACCAGATCAGCATCTTCTAGTGCCCTCACAAATTCTTCTTGGTGGGCAGATTCAGATGCCCTGCTGAGCTGTACCAAAGAGACTTCTAAGGAAGGCATCTTCAGTCTCCAAGACCCTGACAATTAAACAGAGATTCGTCCTGAATTTTAACCCCTTGTGGCTAGATCCAAAGAGAAAATTGGCTTGGGCTATAAATGCTTTGGACACTTCTCCAAATGGCTAAGGCTTATACATGCCATTGCAAGGTTAGTTCACATTGTACAATGGTATCATACTGAGAACGCTAACATTGTTGTGGTAGGCATATACTGTATGTCATAAGCCTCTCTTTGTAGAGAACATTGCCCTAAGTAAGTAAATTTTGATACGTAGTGTACAGCAGAGTGTCTTTGACATAGAACTTAAATGTATACTCAACAAGCAAGATAAAAAAAAAAATAGCCCCACTGTCGACCTAAAACCAGTAATTGACAGTCATGGCATGCTGAGGGTTGGTGTCACTTCAAGAAAAGTTGGAGAATTCAGAAAATAATTATCTCATTATTCCCGGCTGTTACCATGTTACCACACTGCTGATACACCATTATCATGAAAGGGTCAAGCAGCAACTCTAATACTTTACTGAGGGTGCTTTAAGAGCTGAAGGCCTTTGGATAGTAGGAAAAAAATGACAGATTGCCCACCTAATTGTGTTCAGTGTTGCAAGTCAATGGTAAAATTAGAACAACAGAAAATGTCTAATTTGCCCGCAGCTTAGTACTGAGCCACTGTTTACAATGGACGGAATTGTTCACATGCAAGAAAGTACGTGTTATAGACATAGAAGAGATAGAATCCATGGACACTTCCAGTTTCATCAATGTTTTATAATGATGTCTCACCATCAGAGGACCAGTAAAACTGTTGCGATCTGACTGTGGAACACAGCTGCTTGTCGAGAATTTCAAATGAACGCTAAGCCAGTCCAGGATTACTTGGCTGACAATGGTTGCACATGGGTTTTTAACCATCCCCATACGTCTCATATGGGGGATCATGGGAAAGGATGATAGGCATCACTCGTAACATATTAGATTCTATGTTCATGGATTCAAATTTCTTAAGTCTTATTCATGAGACTTCTTCTTAGCTGAAGTGTCTGCTATTGTCAACTCAAGGACTCTTGTTCCTGTATTGATGGATCCAGAATCTCCTCATTCTAACTACCATTCTCACATAAAAAACTTGGAACTGTTCTTACAAACGATTTACAAGTGCAGGATAAGATTATTCAAGGTGTAGGGAAAGGATAGGGAGGAATCATTCCACAGTTTTTATGCTGAAAACGGTTCAGTAGGGGAGGTTACAGCCTGAGTAAAAGGAACATTCCTATTACACCTAGCAGCACTGACTGGGCACCCAAATTGCAATTATAAAGCTCTGTAATTCCAGCAAACCGTTCTTATTAGGGTGCAAGTGCTGTTTTATACAGCGATTAACAAGGTTTATTACAAGGAAATATTTCTACGTCTTATTTAGCCTTGTGCGGCTTGTATTAGTGGGAAAAAGGGCTTATTAGCAGTTGTGTGATGAAGTGCTAAAATTACAGCACTTTTTGTCGTGTATTAGTGGCAAAAGAAAAATATATTTGCCTTTCAGTGGTGCAGTTATATGTTCTAAAGCCTTTTATGACGTGTATTAGTGGCAAAAGTAAAATATATTTGACGTTCAGCAGTGCAGAAATATGTTCTAAATCACTTTTTTGTGTGTATTAGTTGTGAAAAAAAGGGCTTATTAGGCACTGTGTGGTGAAGTGAGAATAATACAGACTTTTTTGGGGTGTTTTAATTTCCTTTTTATTTATTTATTTGATCTAACAGTATGTCAGAAGTGCCAGGCCCTACACAGGGTAGTGGTAGAGGCCTAAAAGTTTTTGGCACAGGCAGAGGTCGCACCAGAGTAAGGGGCCGTGGCAGAAGGGGTCACTTCGAGAGGCCTGAGCTCCCCGTGTCAGCTAGCAGTCGTGTCTTGACCAGCAACCCAGCGGTGCTTGAATGGTTAACTCGATCTTCAACTTCGTTGCAAATGACATCAGACACCCCCAGCCAAGAGTCAGTGGGTTGGTCAGACTCAACCCTTAGTTGGCATGGCCCGGGAGCAGGCCCTGTGTCCTCACCTGTCCTCAACCTGCCTCTGTCCTTTTATGTTCCCTCAGCCAGAGAAGTATTGTATGCTGTGAGCTCAGCTCCACTATACAGTGAGGACGAGCTACTAGAGGACAGTCAGCAGCTACTGGCAAGCTAAGATGTAGAGGAGACATCTGCCGCTTCCTCCACTAGGCGGGCAAATAGTGATAAGGAGAGTGGAGTGGGAGCTGGTGTTGCGAGCAGTCAGGCTCCTGACCCAGAGACGGTTGAGGAAGACATCAGTGATGTGCAGACAGTACTCGATGATGATGATGCAGCTGATCGCACTTGGGAGCTGGGTGACGAAGGAGCTTCATCATCACTGGGAGAAGAGGGTGGCAGCTTGCCCATGAGGCAGCAGTGGAGCCAGCAAGTCGCTAGCATGGCCAGGAGTCAGCAGGGTGGCCACAGTGCCAGGTTGGGAGCCAAGCATGCCCGGGGTAGACCACCTGCTTAGCAGGAGCCTACCTGCCTGGGAAGTAGCGGTGCACGGCTTCATGGAGACAGTGGTGGTAGCAGTCAGTCAGTGTGTAGTGTTGGGAGTAAAATCACGTACTCGACGGTGTGGCAGTTTTTTGTTAAGGCGTCAGAGGAGGTGTACATGGCCATATGTAGAATCTGTGGACAAAAGGTGAAACGTGGCCAGGGTGTCAATTTTAATGTACAATTAACGGCCAGCTTCAATCAATAATTTATTAAATCTCTTTATGTACATAAAAAAAAAAAAAAAATCTTAAGCATACTAAAAAATGTTTTACATGAAAAACTTTAAACGCCTGTATTTGAATGATAGTCATGGTCCCTATTTCATAGCTGCTGCAGAACTCACTCAACTGCTTATAATCCTGATATGGCGGTCTTGCAAAAAACTGTTCTGCAGTTGCGATGCTTGTAGTCCTATTGTGGGATGGTTAATGCAGTCCCTTAAAATGCTTAGATACCTTCAGTGGTGTTGTTACGGTACTTTGTGTGCAACCATGTATCGTTTTCACACTGTGTTATCAATCAGTACACACGAAGAGTCACTTATTGTGGTAGTTTCGCTTACCAGCATGAGGCCCCGTTCACAGGGGCGTAGCTATAGGGGGTGCAGAGTTAGCAGTCGCTACCGGGCCCAGGAGCCTGAGGGGCCCCAAAAGCCCTTGTGCCACATAAGACACTGGCATTATAGAAGGTGCATGCTGGTCACTTTACACCTCTGGCTGGAGGGAATGGGTTAGGTCAAGAATTTGGCATGACGGGGTGTCCTTTCAATGTTTGCCTCAGGCAGCAGGAAGGCTATGTGCTCCCCTGCCCCTTGCCAGCAAGCACTAAGGGAATGGGGGCCCAAGCTGAACTCTTGCACCAGGGCCCGTGAGCCTTTAGCTACGCCCCTGCCCATTCATAATGTGTTCTGATACATACGTGACTGTGCGTCTCTTCCAGCTACTTTGTCTCGTGGCTGGTCTTTAGCGCTGGTGTCGACACTTACTTCATCGCGCATGCGGACTGAAGATCGCGAGACGCCAGATTAGCTGTTTGTCAGTATCCTTATTCTTTGATATAAGGGTTCTTTCCCACTTAGGAACTGATACGATGCTGCCAATGTCACCATATGCGTTTCGAAACCTATACTGTTTTTTTCCTCGGTGGTATTTTTTGAAAAGAGGCTTAGATTACTCCTTTTATTAGGTTCGTCCCTTCATCTAAAATCTGGATCGCACTCAATTGTCTAGACATAAAAAAAAAACTGGACCGGATCATCATTCACATTGGATTATTACTACAGTTCTACCATTTAAACCATATAATGCTGTCCTCCCATTCATACACTGCGATTTCCCATTGTGCTCCTCTATTTAATATTGGAGACTTATATAAGTCGCCACATATATATTACAATATTTTCTATAGAGGGTTATATAGTGTTATACATCACTATTCACATTTAGCGATTTATTTGCATATTTAGACCATATAGTGCCTATTGGGCATTCTCTATATACTCTCAACTATACAAGGTTATGGAAAAAATAAATATAATAATAATAAAAAAATGCAGAGATTTTTTTTTTAAAATAATAACTAAAAAGACAAAAATACACTTGATTGGAGCATACTAATATTCGGAGAAGATGTTATTGGTACAGTGGGGGGACGCAGGACACCTTGGAACACTACATAACCGTGTGTCGATTTGTCATGCATGCCTCCCACTGGACCATTCATAGATTCCCGAAGATCTCCAGTTCTGCATTGAGTCCCAAAGGTGCTAATGAACCGAATTTGTAGATCATCCTCGATTCATATCTAGATATCTTAGATAAGAAGTCACCTCCCCTCCAATCTTTTTTCACAGTTTGGATGGCCTCATATTTTAGACCTGCTGGATTGTTAGCATGAAATGATGTGATACAGTGTGTTTTTCGTATTCTTTTCTAATGTTATTAATGTGTTCCAAAATCCTAGTCCTAAATTTCCTCGCTGTGCAACCATTGTTAAGTTTCGCGCACGGACACTCCAAAATGTAAATTACAGCTTCACTATTGCTTGTCAATGTTTCTCCAATCTCCCACTCAAATGTCAGGTCAGTGTACCTTCGCAGAGCACCAGACTTGACCACAGCTTAGTTGTAATAGTCTCTTGTGACCGTGACTATCATTCAAATACAGGCGTTTCAAGTTTTTTTATGTAATCCATGCATGGTGAAATCATTTTTTAGTATTATGCTTAAGAGTTTATATTTGTTTATGTACATATAGAGATTAAAAAAATTATTGATTAAAGCCGGACGTTTATTGTACATTGGAATATTACAGATAGGTGGTAAAGCGGGCTGTGCTTTTAATCCAGTAGAGCTCCTTTAAATATGCTATATATAATTGTAGACAGGGCGTCAATTTTGGCACCACGGCCCTGCATCAACATATGCAACATCACAATAAAGTGGCCTGAGAGAACCATGGCTCTGATGTGGTGGTCCAGCCTGCTGCAGCAACTGCTGCATCACCCAGTGGCACTTTTCAGGCAGTCAAGGCTCCACCACCTCAACCGAAGGGAGCTGTCTGTCCTTCCCATCATCTGCTGGTCCTGATGCTCCTGCTCCTCAGCCTCCTACTCCTCGTCAGTCATTCCATCAGCAATCGATCACCGAAGCAATTGCCAAGAGACAACAGTATACGTGCACTCATCCAATGGTGCAAAAGCTGAACGTGCTCCTGTCCAAGTTGCTGGTGCTGCAGTCCCTCCCTTTCCAAGTGGTGGACTCTGCACCTTTCAGAGAACTGATGGCTTGTGCTGAGCCAAGGTGGAGAGTCCCAAGCCATCATTTCTTTGCCAAAAAGGCAGTACCAGCCCTGCATACACAATTGCTCTGTGTCCTTCATCAAAAAATCGAATCCTGCGACAACTCAAAATCGGAACCATGGTGACTGACAACGGGAAGAACATGGTGTCATCGCTGCATCAAGGAGGACTGAGCCATGCGCTCTGCATGGCACATGTGTTCAATCTGGTTGTCAAGCAGTTCCTGAAGTCTTCCACCCATCTGCAAGACTTCCTAAAAATGGCCAGGAAACTTTGCATGCACTTCAGCCACTCGTACACCGCAAAGCACACCCTCTTTGAGCTGCAGCGGCAGAACGGCATCCCCCAATATAGGCTGATATGTGATGTTTCCACCCATTGGAATTCCACCCTCCATATGTTGGACTAACTTTATGAACAGAGAAAGGCCATAAATGATTTCTTGATCATCCAAGGGGACAGGAGTACTCCCCTGTGTATTTTCGATGTCAGCCAGTGTCGGCCCATGAGTGACACCTGCCCTTTGCTCAGGCTCTTTGAGGAGGCCACGTTATTTGTCAGTCGCCAGCTCTACAGGAAAAATGATGTCATTTCACAGCTTCATGTCCCGGAACAGATGCTGGTAAATATGGCTGGCCAGGGGAATGGAGATGTGGCACCTACATCTCACATCCTCATGAGCCCTGTGGGGGCTGAACTGGAAGAGGAGGAGGACATTGGAGCACAAGAAATGTGTAGCGAAATAGGTGGTTTTTCTACACCGGTGGCAGGAGAGCAGGAGCAGGAGCAGCCAGAGGAGGTACAGGGCGATGAGGAAGAGGAGGCAGTGGACCCAGACACACTGCGGCAGTATGCAGTGGAGATGGAGGCAGGTAGTCACTTACAGAAATGGCCCGATGAATGCTCACTTGCTTGTGCAGTGACAGCCGAATTGTCACCATTCAGCAGAGGGATGACTTCTGGCTCCCCACCTTGTTGGACTCTTGCTACTGGTACAAAATGGGGGCCTTGTTTTATACACGCTGAGAGGGAAGACAAACTGAACTACTATAGAGACATCCTATGTAGTCAGTTGGCCTCCATATATTTACACCATCGTCCATCCTCTCGCAGATCTGATTGGGGGGGGGGGTACTCTGCGCTCACGTTCCACTGCCATTGTTGCTGAGGAGGGGTGGGGTGGCATGAGCAGTACCAGCTCCATCAGCAGCAGCCTGAGTCTAGAGTCACTGATGAGCAGCTTTCTCCACCCGCATAGAGAAGAAACTACTCACCAGCAGCTAGACATAGAGCAGAATCTGAACCAGCAGATGGTGGCATACTTGGAGTGCACCCTGCCAGCCGTCATTGAAGATCCGCTGGACTACTGGGCAGCCAAACTGGATTTGTGGCCGCAACTGGCCGAGTTTTCCCTGGAAAAACTGTCCTTTCCGGCTAGTAGTGTGGCATCACAGCGGGTGTTTAGTGCAGCGGGGGCCATAGTTACCCCAAGAAGAACTCCCCTGTCCACCTAAAATGTGGAGAGACTGGCCTTTGTCAAGATGAATCAGGTGTGGATCAGCCAGGATTTCCACTCACCAATGCCTGATGCATCAGACTAGATCATCCATGGTGCCAAACCAACACTTTGACAAAAGAGACCGGTTTCTTCAGGATACCTGCCTCAGTTATTATTCTGATGCTGCCACCCGCCTGATGCCAAGTGCTCCTTCTTTCACCCACCATCTGCAGCTTGTACTCGTATTGCCACCCACCTCCACGCTATGTCACCTTGCCACTCTGTGGCCTCCTGATGCTGCTGCCACCTCCACACTATGTCACCTTGCCACTCTGTGGCCTCCTGATGCTGCTGCCACCTGCACACTACAGGTGTGTCCACACTTAACTGATCACTTATCTCAACATTTCCTGAGATGTGTGTCACGAAATTGCGTTATATCTAAATTGGATAAATTGCAATAAAACATTCAGACAGCAGTTGGCGCTTTGTGCTACTAGCTATACAGCGTTCAGACAGCAGGTGGCGCATTGTGTTACTAGCTAAATGCCTGCTCTTAAGGTAAAGACCTGGAAATGGAATTACAATTGTGAAATTTGTCCGGGTTCACATCAGGTCTCTGTCTTACATTTAACATATATAAAAAATATATTGTATACATTGCAATCTGTATCTGTATAACAATCTATACAGATACATACAATAGCCTCATAGACAATATACAGTCATGGCCAAAAGTTTTGAGAATGACACAAATATTAGTTTTCACAAAGTTTGCTGCTAAACTGCTTTTAGATATTTGTTTCAGTTGTTTCTGTTATGTAGTGAAATATAATTACACGCACTTCATACGTTTCAAAGGCTTTTATCGACAATTACATGACATTTATGCAAAGAGTCAGTATTTGCAGTGTTGGCCCTTCTTTTTCAGGACCTCTGCAATTCGACTGGGCATGCTCTCAATCAACTTCTGGGCCAATTCCTGACTAATTGGCCCATGGTAAGAACATAGTCCTACCACTTTACAAATCGCTAGTCAGACCACACATGGAGTACTGTGTACAGTTCTGGGCTCCTGTAATCAAGGCAGACATAGCAGAGCTGGAGAAGGTCCAGAGGAGGGCAACTAAAGTAATAACTGGAATGGGGCAACTACAGTACCCTGAAAGATTATCAAAATTAGGGTTATTCACTTTAGAAAAAAGACGACTGAGGGGAGAGCTAATTAATATGTATAAATATATCAGGGGTCAGTACAGAGATCTATCCCATCAGCTATTTATCCCCAGGACTGTGACTGTGACGAGGGGACATCCTCTGCGTCTGGAGGAAAGAAGGTTTGTACACAAACACAGAAAAGGATTCTTTACGGTAAGAGCAGTGAGAATATGGAACTCTCTGCCTGAGGAGGTGGTGATGGTGAGTACAATAAAGGAATTCAAGAGGGCCCTGGACGTATTTCTGGAGCTTAATAATATTACAGGCTATAGCTACTAGAGAGGGGTCTTCCTCTGGATCAACTTCCGGGATAACAGGCCGAACTGGATGGACAAATGTCTTTTTTCGGCCTTATGTACTATGTTACTATGTACTATGTTACTAATAGCAACCCATTATTTCATAATCACTTCTTGGAGTTTGTCAGAATTAGTGGGTTTTTATTTGTCCACCTGCCTCTTGAGGATTGACCACAAGTTCTCAATGGAATTAAGATCTGGGGAGTTTCCAGGCCATGGACCCAAAATGTCAATGTTTTGGTCCCCGAGCCACTTAGTTATCACTTTTGCCTTATGGCACGGTGCTCTATCAGGCTGGAAAATGCATTGTTCTTCACCAAACTGTTGTTGGATTGTTGGAAGAAGTTGCTGTTGGAGGGTGTTTTGGTACCATTCTTTATTCATGGCTGTGTTTTGGGGCAAAATTGTGAGTGAGTCCACTCCTTTGGATGAGAAGCAACCCCACACAATAATGGTCTCAGGATGCTTTACTGTTGGCATGACATAGGTCTGATGGTAGCGCTCACCTTTTCTTCTCCAGACAAGCCTTTTTCCTGATGCCCCAAACAATCGGAAAGAGGCTTCATCGGAGAATATGACTTTGCTGAGGACTGGGGCAAAGTCATATTAATCGGAGAATATGACTTTGCCCCAGTCCTCAGCAGTCCATTCACCATATTTTCTGCAGAAGATCAATCTGTCCCTGATGTTTTTTTTGGAGAGAAGTGGCTTCTTTGCTGCCCTTCTTGAAACCAGGCCATCTTCCAAAAGTCTTCGCCTCACTGTGCGTGCAGATGCGCTCATACCTGCCTGCTGCCATTCCTGAGCAAGCTCTGCACTGGTGGCATTTCGATCCCGCAGCTGAATCCTCTTTAGGAGACGATCCTGGCACTTGCTGGACTTTCTTGGATGCCCTGAAGCCTTCTTAACAAGAATTGAACCTCTTTCCGTGAAGTTCTTGATGATCCTATAAATTGTTGATTGAGGTGCAATCTTAGTAGCCACAATATGCTTGCCTGTGAAGCCATTTTTATGCAACGCAATGATGGCTGCATGCCTTTCTTTGCAGGTTACCATGGTTAACAATGGGAGAACAATGATTTCAAGCATCACCTGTCACCACCAGATCTTTGAGAAGTTCTGATAGACGTTCTTCAGTACTTCCTGCATGATCTTCTTTTGTTTTGCTTTCGTTTTGACATCTCTCCTCCCTCTCCCAGCTGTCATCTATTAGCAGTGATTGCCTCCCTATATATCTCCTCCCCATACTGCCTCACCTTGCGGTTTATACAACTTCCTGGACTGTGCTGATGCTAGAAGCTGCTACTGCTGCATCCACAAGATAAGTCTGTTCCTTTATTTCTGTTTTCCTGTGGTCTTGATCCTAGGTGACCCTGACTCCCTCCGTATTTAGTGTAGGGAGCCGGTGGTCGTGTCCCCTCTCTATTATAGGGTGTTCAGGTGTCATACAGTCGAGGAACGAGGGTATGCAATTATCTACCATAGAGATTTTTGCATAGGCTGAGCAGTAAGGGAGAGTGCTAGGACTGTTACAGGGCTTACCCTCTTGTTCCTTAGTTTTGGATCAAGTCAGTTGGATCTTCATTTGTGTCTTCTAGTTTTCTGCAACACCATCTGTGACTTATCCCTCCTTTTAGCAGGTCAAGTCTGCCATTTTAACCCAATCAGCCTGACATAATGATCCCCAGCCTTGTGCTTGTCAACAGTCTCACCTGAGTTAACAATACAATTACTGAAATGATCTCAGCAGGTCCTTTAATGACAGCAATGAAATGCAGTGAAAAGGTTTTTTTGGGGATTCAGTTCATTTTCATGGCAAAGAAGGACTATGCAATTCATCTGATTACTCTTCATAACATTCTGGAGTATATGCAAATTGTTATTATAAAAACCTAACCATCAACTTTTCCAATTTCCAATATTTATGTAATTCTCAAAACTTTTGGCCACGACTGTACACTGCAAACAATGTCTCTGCTTTCCACAACTATTACCCCAATTTTCCTTCACTGCCAAAAAAAAATGCACCCAGCAAGGAACTTCTTATCTCTCCCTCCATCTGACCTCCTGCTCATATCTGATCCTTAATATAAAACCTTCCTCTCTAGAGGGAATTGTAAGAATGATAGAGACAGAAAAACCTGGGAATGTAAAATGAGCCACTGTATCACACATAATAGGATTAGATACGCAGCTGAGCAGGCAGTATCACACATGATATGATTAGATACACAACTCAGCAGGCAATATTACACACAATAGGCTTAGATACACAACTCTGATGTAATAAAATCTGAGACACTTAGCCAATATATTTTGATCAAAACACATCTGTGCCCGCCTACCAAGCGCATCTATATTATTAAGTGCATTATTATCTTTTTTCTGTAATTTTTTTCATAAATGTGGCCAGGGAATTCTGCACATTTATCTATCATATTGAGCAGGATGTTTTTATTTTTATTTTTTTCTGTGATTTTTCTGTTTATGTAGTATATGCTTAAGGGAGTGGCACCTTCAAGTGTGAATGCGCTCCTATTTTATCTTGGGAGTAGCATTCCTGTGAACTTTTTCCCTTCCTATCTAATAGACCGCCTTGATTAGGTGGTACATATAGGTGTGCTTGCTCCTGCTTCCATTGGTTGCTTGATGCACATGGAGGTGACTAAGAGCAGCACACCATATGTCCGGGGTCTGTGCTCCTGAACATAGTAGCCCAATAGCTTAGGTAGGTTTAGCGTGGGACCAGCCTGACCTGAGACCACCTTGGGACTTGGTAGTCGGGCACAGATGTGTTTTGATCAAAATATATTGGCTAAGTGTCTCAGATTTTATTACATCAGAGTGAGAACTGAGTCCATATATAGTGCTTGCATCTATATTATTAAGTGCATTATTATCTTTTTTCTGTAATTTTTTTCATGAATGTGGCCATCGACACTCGTACATTTATCTATCATATCGTGCAGGATGTTTTTATTTTTGTTTTTTTTCTATGATTTTTCTGTTTATGTAGTATATGCTTATGGTAGTGGCACCTTCAAGTGTGAATGCGCTCCTATTTTATCTTGGGAGTAGCATTCCTGTGAACTTTTGCCCTTCCTATCTAATAGACCGCCTTGATTAGGTGGTACATATAGGTGTGCTTGCTCCTCCTCCCATTGGTTGCTTGATGCACATGAAGGTGACTAGGAGCAGTGTGCGGTGTCTGCTCTCCTGAACATAGTGAAGTTGACACAATATGGCACAATTTCAAACGGATCCGACCCCCATTGACTTTCACACTTTTTTCTAAACGATAATGCAGACGGATCCGCTCTGAACGGATCCCATCGTCTGCATTATAGGAGCGGATCCATCTGTGCAGACACCAGACGGATCCACTCTGAATGCAAGTGTGAAAGTAGCCTTAGATACACAACTCTGCAGACAGTATCACACATGCTAGGGTTAGATACACAGAAGAGCAGAAAGTATCACACAAGGTAGAATTGCAAAGTTACACAGCTCCACAGATAGTATCACATATGATAGGATTAGATACACATCTCAGCAGGCAGTATTACACATAATATGATTAGATACACAGCTAAGCAGGCAGTATCACACATGATATTTGGATTTTGTGTTCCTTTATTCTCATGTGTTTGACATTCGCACATTTAATATTCTCAATAGATCTCAATAGGTCTGCCACTAAATATCTCATATTTGAGGCTAGCTTCTCTGCAGCTTAAGCAATAAGCTAAATATGGAGCACTCACCGTATTGCAGCTATGTCACCTTGCCACTCTCTGGCCTCCTGATGCGGCTGCAACCTCCACACAATGTCACCTTGCCACTCTGTTGGCTCCTGATGCTGCTGCCACTTTGCCACTCTGTGGCCTCCTCATGCTGCTGCCACCACCACACTATGTCACCTTGCCACTCTGTGGTCTTCTGATGCTGCTGCCACCTCCACACTATGTTACCTTGCCACTCTGTTGCCTCCTCATGCTGCTGCTCCGGATTCTGTCTGTGTAGCAGCTGTAAGGCCTGTATGGTCCCATCAGAATTGGCTTGTGATTTGGTAGCCAAAAGCAGGAGTGAGTACAAAACACAAAAGACTTGCAAATATTCAGTTCACGTGTCATCTCTGTTTTGGATCCACTCCTGTTTTTTTGGGCATTAGCAATACTGATGGATTACTGACCAAATGCTGACCAAGTGAAGGCGGATGCTCCACACACAGGATTAGTTTTTTGGGGGTTATTGTTCTGACAGATCAGAGGGAGGGCAAAATAATCAGTGACGTCAACACAATCTTACTGCTGACACCCTCTCCACTCTGTCGGGGGCTCTACTTGTATAAGCGCTTAATAGAACAGGTTCTGTAGACATCTATGTGAAATTAGCTGACGACAGTATAAAAAGAGTGTGCTTCTTTCTTGACACTAACATCGACCTGTAAGGCTGAGTTTATACTTCAGTTATTTGATCAGTTTTGGCCCTGTGACTGCCCAAATAAGTGAAGTGTGCAGTGATTCTAAGAGCGATACCTGTCATCTGCATGTCATACGGACTCACAGTATCATTTCACTTCCACAGCCTATGCATGTTACTGCAAGGAACAGTGTTCTACACCACTATAAAAGCTCTCTGCAGCCCGGAAATAGGCATTTTTTTACGCGATTCACCGCAAATAAATTCAGCTGACCGGCCAAATCGAATTTTCGCTTATCTCTATTCACCAGCATTAAAAATAAAGTGGTGTGGTCACCAACATCGCAATACCCGGTGGCAGCAGGGATGATGAGAAACAAGAAAACATGGCTGAATGCAAAGACTGGCACAAACCAGCAGCTGAGGTGCCAATGGTGATTGGCACACTGGGTGCCATCCCCAAAAGCCTTGGGAGCCACTTAAAACAATTGAATGTTGACAAAATCACCATCTGTCTGTGTCAAAAAGCCACACTGCTGAGAGCTGCGCTTTTTATTTTTGGATACATCACCATTTCCTAGATTCCTGGGAGGAATTTGACAAGTAATGAATACGAACACCAAATGTTGTTAACTTTTTATTATTATTATTATTATTATTATTATATTAATAATAATAATAATAATAATAATAATAATAATAATTAGAGACTTCTCTCTAACCCCTTCTAATTTTAGTAGGTTTATATAGGGTTTTGTCTTAGAAATGTCTATGAACAATTGTTAGAGAGTTTATATACTATTTATCGCTAACAAGCAAAAATATATAAATTTACCATTCAACCAATACAGCTTGCCTTGATATATATTAATATTTATATTCCATATGAGAAATGGTATCAGTCCAGCAGGTCTTAATCATATTAAAACTAATAGTTTTATTAGATGTGCATTAATATTACAATGTTATCAGTCCTTATAGCAATAGTTTATACATTTTCTACAAATGTGTCCTTACTTATTCTTTAGTTATGTAGATTCTGTAGTCATCTGTAGAAGTCTTAGTGCCCCCTTTAACATTTACCATGTATGCAATCAATAAGTGAAACTGGGAAACCCTTTTAATCATAAAATTCCAATAATGGTTTGGTCTTCTATGATATCAAAATCCATATACAGTCCAAGATCCATAGAGGAGACAAATTCTCTAGTGCAGAGAAATGTTTTATATGGCCGTGAGAGTAATGTGGTGAGATACTTTTACCAATCAAAAGGCTATATGAATATGAAGAGCACGAAGCAGGGATTTCCAGCATAGAATGTTTTCACTCTTTTGAAGCCCCATATTTCTTTCCACTCTTACCTCAAAGAAGAGTGGTGTAGGGGAGGGCAAGGCATAATATAATGTTATATTTTGGATGAAATTGGTTGACTACGTCACCTATGGAAAATATCTTTGAGCAGGTTAAGTCTGCAATGCCCCCCTGATCAATTTCCAAAGAACCAAGGGGTTTCAGGGAATCCTGGTTGATCATCAGTTATATAAAGAATAAGAGTTTGGGTGATGTGGTTCCTTGTACACATATCCCTATATAAGACGTGTACCTGATGTGTAATTTCTGTATTTCTGAATAAAGTCAAACACCACAATGTACAAAACATTAATTATAACACAAAATGACTGACGCTGAATATAAAATCCTAATATAAAATGTCAATGAGAAAGCTTACCTGGAGAGGGATAAAGATGGTCTATGATGTGGCTGCTAACATACATCTGCCTGACTCAGTGAATGCAGCACTTACCATTAGTCTTTATGTTATGAACTGGTTATCTGTGTAAATGTATTTAACCTGGACTTGATCCATTGAGTTACATTACTAACGTTATAGTGATGCAACAACAAGAGATAAAGCTTTCTACTTGCGTTAATAGTGAGAACCAGCTATGAGAAAATCCTCTTTATTTGCTCTCCAGGAGCAGTTAGCAGAATATTTTCAATGTGACATGTACTGTATACTGAAATACGCTGGCCAGTATTTCTTGGTTTAGTAAATGCTGTATGCACATTATAGATAGGCTTAGACTGCACCCCCAAATTAAAAACTTCTAATTTTAAATAAAAAAATATCCAATATACTGTACATACTGTACATCCAACCTTTCAATGGAAGAAATGCCATCTAACTTCACAAAACTCTGATAGAGACTATTTGTAGAGATGAGCAAATTGATTCTAAAATTTTAAAATTTAGCTCAAATGTTACACAAATTCTGATTCTAACTAATCTGAATTTTGTGCAATTCAGGAGAATCAAGGATAGGGAGGGAGATATAGAGAGAGGGGGAGACAGAGGGAGATAAAGAGGAAGATAAAGAGTAAGAGAGGGAGAGGGAGAGACTTTTCCAGGGAATCAGAGCACTTTGGATTGAGGTCGAATCTATTAAGACCCAAACTGCATTGGACGGGAGATTCGGTCCAGTTGGAGCAGAATCAACTTTTAAAATATGTTTAACATTTTGTATGACTGGGCCTTTTATAAACTACTGATATATAAAGAACAGTCTATGAAACAGAGGAGAATATAGTCACATGATTGCCAATACAAATATTTTAAAATCAAAAGCATACATATAGGTGGTGTAGAGAATGCACTTTTTACCCTGACCGAAGAGCCTGAGGGGACCCATAAGGTCTCTCTTCCTCATGTGTGGATACCAGTATTATAAGTTAAGTATGATTGGTGGCACTGATTTCCGAGTGGGGCATGAGAGCTATATTCATGCTTTTGTTTAATATTATTCTTCATAATGACGGGCATTGTTGAGCCGATTGAAAAAAATAAAATTATTTGATCCAAATTTCTGAAAAAGATTCGAATTCCCTTGTGCTTCGAGGTAACTAATCATTTTTTCCCCTAAAATGGCAGCTACATGTGTTACAAAGTGAATGTAAGAAGCCTGGGAATGGCATATGAGATATGACCCATAATGCCGCACAGCCAGACAAATAGCAGATAGCCAGTCCCTGTAATGTCACAGCCCTATTAAAGCCTCATCCCGTTTGGTCTCTGCCATTTTACTGTGAGTTGAGCATAGGGACAGATGTGCCAAGCGCTAGGGACAGTAGTTAACAAAGCGTTTAATTGTACAATATTGGATAGGGGCGGTGCAGGGATAGTGTAGGGAGATTGTAGGGAGAGTTTTTACATGCTGTAGGGAGAGCATAGGGAGACTACAGGGACAGTGCAGGCTCAGTGTAATTGCCCTGTGTAATCTGTACATCTGATGCACCATTCATTCTTAATCTGTTCTGTTTTACATAGACTTACTGTGCATCAGTCTTAGTCTCAACAGGTGGTCTAATATATACACATTTGCCTAGTTCATCTGCTGCACCATTTATACTTAATCTGTTCTGTTATAGATAGACTTACTGTGCATCAGACTCACTGTCAACAGGCCGTCTAATATATAGGCTCATTTACCTAGTTCCTCTGCTGCGCTTTTAATACAGTAATTAATCTGTTCAGTTATACATAGACATACAGGGTGCATCAGACTCATTGTTAGAGATGAGCGAAGTTTTGAAAAATTTGATTTGCACGTGTTGCCGAATTATGTGTAATCTTGCGTTTCTGGGCTTCTTACTTTCACTTTGTAACACGTGTAGCTGCCATTTTAGTAAGAAAAATAATTTGTTACCACGAAGTGCGAGAAAATTCGGACTCATTGTGAATCAAATTTTTACTAAACTGTGGCGGTATGCAGGATATGTAAGCAGAAGGTGAAACGCGCTCAGGGTGCTAATTTTGTCACCACAACTCTGCGTCAACACATAAAGCGTCACCATAAAGTGGCCTGGAAAAACCATGGCACTAGTGTATTGGTACAGCCTGACACAGCAACCGCTGTATCTCCAAGCAGCCCACATGCCTTCTCCAGCAGTCAGGGCTCAGCAGAAGGAAGCTGTCATTCCTTTCCTTCATCTATTGCTCCTTATATACCTCCTACTCCTTATCATGTATTTTGCCAGAAATCAATCACCAAGGCAATTGCAAAAAGACAACAGTATGCGTGTGCTCATCCAACAGCGCAGAAGCTAAACTTTCACCTGGCAAAGTTGCTGGTACTACAGTCCTTCTCTTTCCATTTGGTGGAGAGTCCCAAGCCATCATTACTTCTCCAAAAAATCTGTACCAGCCCTGCACACGTATGTTGAGCAGAAGGTGGGCCAGTCCTTGAGCCTGTTGGGATCTGGTACAGGTCATGCCAGCACTGACGTGTGGAGCTGTGACTATGGTCAAGGACAATATATATCCTTTACAACCCACTGGGTAAATGTGGTTCCAGCCAGGCACACTTGGCCAGGTGATAGCAATGCAACCTCTGCGTTGTAATTGTGGGATTTCTGCACCAATGTTGTCCTCTGTCTCCTCACCCACCACCTTGTTATCAACCTCCACTGTAGGCACAGTTCAGACTGGTCCTCCAGCATACCTTCTATGTACAGCACCAAGATGTCACGCGGTTCTGCAGCTGGTCAACCTGGGCGAACTGAGTCACACATACACTCTGCATCATCAACCAACAAATCAAATCCTTGCTATCTCCTTGCCAACTGGAGATAGGAACCATGGTCTCTGATAATAGGAAGAACTGTTGGCGTTTGGGAGGGCTGGCACATGTCTTCAATCTGGTTGTCACCCGGTACCTGAAGTCTTCCACCCAACTTCAAAACATTTTGAGAATGTCAAGAAAACATGCACTTCAGTCACTCTTACCATGCAAAACACATCCTCCTTGAGCTGCAAGGGCAGAATGATGTTGCCTACATCGCCTCATATGTGATGTTTCCACACCCTCCACATGTTGGACCAACTGTACGAGCAGAGGAAATGTGACGATTTCTTGATGCTGCAGATGGACAGGACTAATCCCCTAACTTTGACGTTAGACAGTGGCAGCTCATGCGTGACACCTGCCTTTGCTCAGGCCCTTTGAGGAGCCCACTTTATTTGTCAGTCACCAGGATTACAGAATGAATGATGTAATTCCACTCCTGCATGTCCTGAAAGGGGATTCTGATAAATCTGACTGGTGAGGGGTAGAAGACATGGTGCTTCCATCTCACAGCCATATGAGCCCTGTGGAGGCTGAACTGGCACAGGAAGAGGAGAAGGACATAAATGCCCAGGAATTTTATACAGAACCAGGTGGTGTATCTGCCCAAGTGACAGTAGATGAGCAGAAGATGCATGAGGAGCTAGAGGGCAACAACGAAGATGACGCAGATGATCCTGACAGACCGTGGCAGTATGCAGTGGAAATGGAGGCAGGGAGTCCCTCTGAGTCCCTTTTGCAAGTGGCCAGATGCATTCGGAGTTGCTTGTGTAGTGACAGCTAGATTATCACCATGGGATAACTACTGGCTCTCCACAATGTTAGACCCTTGCTATTGGTCCAAAATGGGGACCTTTTTTACACCTTCTGAGAGGGATGAAAAAGTCAACTACTTTTGAGACATCCTTTGTACTCGGATGGTTGCTGCCTACGCGCCCTATCCCCTACTCTCACAAAGGTCTAACCCTCTGAGCTTACACTCCATTGCCATGACTGTTGGATGGGGGGCAGGAGTAGCACCAGCTCCATCAAGAGCAACTTAAGTCTTGAGTCTCTAATGATAACTATTCTTCACCCACCTACTGAAGAAACCATCCAGCAGCAGGACATGGAGCAAACCTGAACCAGCAGGTGGTGGCATCTGGGACCATACCCTGTCGCCCCAGATCCAAGATTCCCTTGACTACTGGGCAGCCAAATTTAAATTGTGGCCACATCTGGCCAGGTTTGCCCTGGGCAAGCTTTCCTGCCCTGCCAGTGGTGTGGCATCAGAGCGGGTGTTAGTGCGGCAGGTTGCGTAGTTACCACAAAGAGAACTTGGCTTTCATAGTAACATAGTAACATAGTTTATAAGTGTACTTTCACACTTGTAGAGAAGTGATTTAAAACTACCGGTTTCAGTAAGGACACATGGAAGACATTAGAAATCCGTAATGAGTGAGACAGACGTGACTTATATGTTACTTCATTGATCCTCCTCAATACCTGAAAGGGTCCAAGGAACCTAGGGGCAAAATTGAAACTGGGAACCCTTTCAGGGGAGATCCATACCCTGTCTCCTGAAGAGAACTGACGCAGTCTTTTTCATTTCTTGTCAGCATTTGCTTTCATACGAGTCACCACTTTGGTGATACAGTCCTTGGTATGATGACAAATCTTCAGGAAATCCTTAAAAGAAGAATCCGCAGCTAGTACCTCAGAAGTTGTCGTAACAGGAAGAGGAGTATGAGGATGTTGCCCGTACATGACAAAAATTTCGAGGATCCAGTAGATTCACTAGAGTGGTTATTATATGAGAACTCAGCCCAAGGTAGCAATTTTACCTAGTAGTCTTGTTGGTCTGAGGATGATATCCAGAAGAGAAGTCGAAATGAATCTCGAGCAGCCGGCAAAGAGCTCTCCAGAGCTTAGAGGTAAACTGGACTCTGCGATTGGAAACTATGTGCAAAGGTAGTGTTCCACGAACATGTGTTCCACGAACAGTTTAGCAAGTTCAGCAGCTGAGGGCAGATCAGCCAAAGGAGCAATGTGAGCCTTCTTGGAGAACCGGTCCACGACCACCCAGATAGCTGTACATACGTCAGAAGAAGGCATATCTGTAACAAAGTCCATAGCAATGTGTTGATATGGGTCATTGGGAACAGGAAGAGGTAACAATAGCCTGGTGGCTTGGTCATGGAGACATTTTTTTCTGAGCACAGACGATGCAGGCAGACACGTAATCACACACATTCTTAGGCAGTGTGGACCACCAGTAGCGGCGTGACAAAAGTTCTAAACTCTTGTGGATACCTGGGTGACCAGCCAGTTTGGAGTTGTGCCCCAAAGCTAGAATACGTCTTATCTTGGCAGATGGCACAAATGTCTTCCCGGTAAGGATGTCTTTGACCAGGACCGGAGCCACGGTGATCAAGAAAGCAGGATCTATACTGGGGCTCCTCGTGCTGGTCAGAGAAATCAAATGATGATCTTCTCGGCTGAGTGAAAGTGAAGCTCAAAATTAAAACTGGAGAAGAAGAGTGCACATCTGGCTTGGAGTGGTTTCAGACGCTGGGCCATCTACATATATGTAAGGTTCCTGTGGTCGGTGAAGATTATCAACGGATGCTGGGCCCCCTCCAATAGATAATGCTACTCCTTCAAGGCTTAGTTTTATGGCCAGAAGATATCTATCTCCTATACAGTAATTTCTCTCAGCAGGGGAGAAAAATCCACAGGTAAACGTCTTGCCCTTGGTAACTTTCTGTTGTAAAACAGCACCAGCTCCTATGTTAGGAGGCGTCCACTTCTAAAAATAAGTGTCTGGAGACATCTGAATGATGCACAACAGGTGCAGAAGCGAAGGACTCTTTTAATTGGATGAAAGCAGCTTCAGCCTCAGTACTCCAGACTCTGGCATTTACCCCTTTCTTAGTATGAGTGGAGATCAGGGATGTAAGAGATTAAAAATTAGGAATGAGCTGGCAATCAAAATTAGCAAAACTTAGGAAGTGCTGTATGGCGTGAAGATCCTGTGGGCGGCCCAGTCCATTACTGCATTTAGCTTTTCAGGATCCATCTACAGGTGAAACTCGAAAAATTAGAATATCGTGCTAAGTTTGTTTATTTCAGTAATGCAACTTAAAATGTGAAACTAACATATGAGGTAGACTCATTAAATGCAAAGTGAGATATTTGAGGCCTTTATTTATTATAATTTGGATGATTATAGCTTATAGCTTATGAAACCCCAAAGTCACAATTTTGAGGTACCCTTTGCTCAGGGGATATAGATTAATTAGTTGACTAGAGCGTGACACTAGAGCCTAGAATGTTGAACCTTTTCACAAAATTCAAATTTTAAGCTGCATTAATGCAATTCATTTTAATTTGCATTACTGAAATAAATGGACTTTTGCACGATATTCAAATTTTTCAAGTTTCACCTGTACAGGCCGGCATCAGAGATGATGTATCCGAGAAATGATAAAGAAGACTTTCCTCTTCAGACAATCAAAGGCGCCCTATTTGCATGGGCTCTTCAGATCAGGGCCGTCTTTAATATTGATAGGACCCTGGGCAAGAATTTACTTGGGCACCCTGGATTCCCACACCCTACCATGCAATGCGCTGAGGCGTGAAACGGCCGTCGCCACGATCCTTGTTGCCTGCGCTATGCCAAGTCCGCTCCATGTCTGCAACAATAATGTTTGATGTCTGCAATAATGATGTCTGAATAAAGAAGCTACTTTTTTGGCGCGTGCCGCCCACATTTGTTTTCTCCTTTGTGACATAAGTTGTTGTGATTTGGAGGCAGAGCACCATCTGTAGTGAGGGAAACCTGGCATTGGAGGTTTTTTATGTCTTGGGAGAAAGTTTCGGGCAGTGCCACCCCGTTGTGCTCTTTAGAAAATTTGACTTTCTGAATTCAGACATTAGTGCCGGCCAAACCACAGATCATCCAACGCCACCCCCCAACCCCTCCACAGATATGAAGCCGGTGTATGCATTATCCATTCTTTCTTTCTAAATTCAGAGTTACTGCCGGTTGCACCACAGATACCCCAATCATTGCCCTCCCCTCGAAGTGAAGCCGGTGTGTGCATACATTGACAAAAAAAAATCGTCGGCGCGTGCTCCCGAGAGACCCGCTGCGGGAGTTCACAGGTCTCGCGGGATTGCACAATGAACTCACGCCTGGGCAGCCCGCAAGTACGGAGCTGAAGAAGTAGTTAGAGGTAGTTAAGTAGGTTTTCTGACATTGAGCGCAGTGCAGACGCACTTAATATATAGGGAGGGCCTGCCGCCGCACTTAAAAAAAGCACTTGCGGGGCTGCGGGCCCTTCCCCCACTGCTCGACGGACAGGGCTGAAGAGGCAGCTGCCTTGGGACCCCCAGGAGCAACTGGGCTCGGGGCAGGGGCCCTTTTGCCCCGTGTTAAAGACGGCCTTGCTTCAGATGGGGTGGACACTAGAGGCAGAACAGGCCTCTGGAAGGCTAGAGCCAAGCGAGGTGGTCTTCTGGTGCATGTGACCTCCTTAGAACGTTCCCTGAAACGCATATCTTTTCTTGTGGCCAAGGTGATCAGGTCATTCAGAGTGGATGGACGATCATGACCAGCTAATTCAACCTTTCAAAGTTGAGCTTTATTGTTCCATGCAAGTTCGGCAGCCAGGGTACAAAAAAGGGACCCTGTCATAGATGCAGCAGAGCTGAGGCAGTGGAAGAAGTGCGGCCATGCTCTTTAAAGACCAGCCGGAAGGTAGCCAGGAAGGACTGCAGGTTGTTGGTCTCTGGATCTCCATGTTCCCAAATAGGATTTGCCCTAGCAAGGGCCTCATCAGATGCAGGGACACAATGAAGGCAACCTTGGACCGCTCACTGGAAAACTTCTGCCTGTGCAACTCAAAGTGGATGAGACACTGGTTCAAGAATCCACAAAAGGTTTTTAGATCTCCACCATAGTGTGGTGGCAGAGGGAGTTTCACACCAGTGGCATTCATATTCTGACTCACTGGTATGGGTATTGCAGGGGTAGCAATGACTGAGGACCTTGCAGTAGCTGGAGGAGAGATGGCATCCAGACAAGCAGTGACACTATGCATGAAGACGTCCTGCCGTTCGCTCTGGTGTCCCATCTCTTGGAACAGATCCTAAACAACAGGCTTGGGGTGAACAGCAGGGTCCATTGCCTGAGCATACTGCCACGAACGTAGCGGGTGTGAACCCACTGTGCGATGTGTCCAACCTCCTCTAAGGGCGTTGTCTAAGTGAGCCACTCATTTTTCACAGTACCCCCAGATGGTAGGGATAGACTTTGCCGAGGGAAAAAACAGATCGCTACCTCTTGAGGAGAACTGGCACACAAGGCAGCCTGTGAAGGAGGTACTAGAGGTACAGACATAGTCAGCAGGCCGAGTTGTAACCAGGAGCAACAGTGCAGGACCAAAGTATGAGGCAGAGGCAAAGTCATACAAGAAATAGGTCAGGGCAGGCAGCACAGGTAGAGGTTAGGCAATCCGGATTGGCAACAGGAGAGTCAAGGCAAGCAGGCAGGGATCAAACAGGTAGCAGAGTCCAGAAACACAAGCACGGGTCAGGTACACAGGAACATGAGCAGAGATATCAGCAACCTTTGCAGGACACAAGGACCTTGACGCTCAAGACTCAGGGTGCTGAGTCACTTATATATGTGCAGGAGAGCTAGGATTGGTCAGCAAGGTCACATGAGCTAACCCATAAAACACAGGAAGTGATAAGCGCTGGCCCTTAAGGAAGTGCTACAGTTAACAAGCACCAAGCCTGCTGTGATCAGGGCTGGAAGGAAACTGTGAAGTGGAATCAAGAACAAACAATTTTAGTAATGACAGAGCCCAGGACTGCAGCGATGAATGGGGAAACCCCGGCAGCAGATCAACGATGAACACGGATTCCGAAATGGCAGAGGTGAGCAGGGAAACATCGGCGGACAGCAAGCGCTGCTATAACAAACAGTGGGGTGCAGTCTGCTCGCCCTTTAGTATCTGAAATACAATGAACTGTGTGTGGATCTAGGTGGGTCATATCCATTATATCAAGCCTGCTTGGCCTATATATAACACACTTTTCATGTCATTCACCTCTAAGTCTATTTTTCATGCAGGATGATCTTTTTAGTTCTGGCATTTTCTTGTGCACAAATATGTTTTTACCGGTAATAAATGAATAGCTTCCTGTCCACTTAGTCTATGCAAAAATGTACTCAGCATGTGCACAATGAATCCTTATGTAGACAAAATAGCTTTATATGGTGGTAATAAAGATGGGTTTTGTGTATTTATACAATATTGGCTTGCTTTTTAAACTAATTTAAATCATAGTAGCAAGTGTTTTATTGTACTGGACTACGTCAATCCCTTTAATCCAACTGTGCTTATCATGCATATTTTAGCCTTAGTGCACAAAGGGTGTATGGAATTGTGGGGTACATTTGTGAAGACTGGCGTTTTATGCACCATCAGTCTTAATCAATGTCCTGGTGGATCTGGTGCATCTGTACATCAAAAGAGCTAGTGTAGATTTCAGGCATAATCTAGGCCAGCTTCCTGGCAAAGATTATAATAAATGTGCAGAGCCAGCTATGCCATGTCTCCCACTTCCTGTTCTATTTCTCCCACTTTTTGGAAAAGTGGAAAGTGGGGCTCAAACCCCCAAAGCATTTTGCTCAAAAGTTTAAAACTTTTTGATGCAAGCTTTCTGGCATAAGGGGGTTTAATAGTGCCCCCTTCGTGTTTACACTGCCTGTGGTTTCAGGTTTATCTTAAGGTTACATGCACACGATGCCACGTCTGTATACTCTGGACACCACTGCAGCCAATCTCTGTACTCAGTGGTATACAGCACATGACTGTAAAAATGCATGTTTGGCTGTAACAGTCATGTCATGTGGAAAATACAGGCACGTTAACACTGCAGCTTAACATTCACTGCCTGGTGGGGAGGATGACAACAGTAGCATTAGAAATAGCAGGGCCCATTTTTTTTTTAAGTTGGACAACCCCTTTAACTGTATTACATTTTTACATCATGACTTATTCAGATAATTTGCTTCATTGTCTAATGCCAGGGAAATAAAAATAATCCACAGCCAGATGAGCAACTTTTACCCTCGCCTACTGTGCAGCGAGACCCTGTGGAGCTGGTGCAGAGGACAGGAGTGGTAATGGCACTGATAAAGTGTTGTGTCAGGTTGTACTCTGTTTCTTCCTGGTGATCGGTGCAGTGGAAATGTAGTTTCTGAGAATGAGGCCGGAAGTAAACATATAACAGTCTCTTATACTAAGTGTATAACTTCAGGTACTTTCAATAGCAGCAAATTCCAAGGGCATTTTCTGACACCAATACGGAATATGGAGGCAGGTTGGATGGCTGCAATTCACACAGTTTAGATGTCCACTATCAGATCGAGATGTTATTGGTGGTTTGGGTGAGAGGTGTTTTAGCCCTAGTCCCTTATCTTAAAGCAGTGTCTTCAATGCAGGTGTTAGCCGATCACTCTGCTGTCTGACTTCTCAAAGATTTACTTGAGGAAAGATTTATTGTTCTCTATGGAGAATCCTTCTGAGGAGCAGGAGCTCTGCAGTTTCCTTCCTCTCCTCGCTTTGACTGCTCAGGAACTCCCCTTCCTGGAAGGAAGCGGGACCAGGCCACCCCTACCAAGTTGGAAGAAACAGGGGGATTAGCCATGTTCCTGCCAACTATTTGCAATCCTTACCTCACTGGTATATAAGTCCAGAGCATACAATATACAGCAATACAATGCAAAACTATTTACAAAATAATACGAATTGCAGATACCCCCAGGGCTGTGGTACTGCACATGTATAGGTAGGCAGAAAGGCAGTGGCATGATTGCAGCAGCAGCTCTGTGGTATGAAGCAGGATGTTAGTTAGATAGACAGTGGCAGTGGCATGATGGAGTACTAGCAGCAAAGACAGATTGATTTATCGACCTCAGCCAGAGGAGTGTGAAAAGCCTCATGGATCCATACCTTGTTCATTTTGACAAAAGTGATGTTTTGTACACTGGCAGAGAACAATTTTTTCCATTTTAGAGTCACACTTTCCTCTGCTATGCTGAAAACCCTCTCTGGGATGACACTGGAGGTTGAGTAAGAGAGAACAGAGAAAGCATACTTGGCCAGTTCAGGCCAATATTTCAATCTGCCTGCCCAGAGGCCCATGGGGTCAGGGAACACGGTATGCACCTGGAAAGGCTAAAGTCCAGGGAGTACTAAACCTGGGTGTTCAGATGATAAGTTTCCATTTGCCGATTTACATTGGCAGTGGAGATGGAAGGAGGTGGGTGACTCTACAGGAGTCGGAGAGGAGCCTCAGACACACGGGAGGCAGGTGTCTGGTCTTCCAAAAGCTGTGGCAAGGTGCATACACAGTGTTTTCTGGTAATAAAGTAATTTGGCCTTTTAGCAAGAGGAAAACATTCCCCCATTTTGCTTTGATAGCTAGGGTCTTAAAGTATGACTATCCAGTAATCATCAGATTGCTGGATGGTAAGGATATGACTTTACATACAGGTTACCATGTTCAGCAACGTACCAGAAGACCCAGTTCTTTTTGGCTCTGATTGGGTGTCAAGATCATCATCAGCCTCCTGCTCTTCCTCCACCACTGACTCCTCCTCCAGTTGTAGCTCCTTATCCTACTCATCCATGGGAATTTCTCTTTGTGGGTCACCAACAGCTACAGGGCAGTTAGCAAGATGAATAAGCTTTTTTCCCCACTGTTGGCTCTTGTATCAGCACAAGTGTCTGTTCTAAAATAAATATCAGGAGTATGAAAGCAATTATGCTGCAGCTGTCCCTACTGACAAATTTTGTGGCCTCTTTAAAGGGCCTAAGTACATGACAGGCATCTCTGATGAGATGCCACAATCTGACGTTGAAAGAACACATGCTCCGTGCTGAGGCTGTCTGGTGCATGACAAAATCATTCACGGCTTAATGCTGCTTATGCAGCATGTGTAAAGAGGAATTCCAGTGGATTAAACAGTGTAATGGCATACTGTTCTGTCGCAGCAAGTCCAAAAGGGCGTTCTTTGCTACATAAGAATGGTTGAAAGCAGGCTCGGACTGGCCCACAGGGGTACAGGTGAATCCCCCGGTGGGCCCCTGAGCAAAGTGAGCCCCTAGTCTCCCTACACAAGTGGCACATAACACAGTAGACTTACTGCACTAGACTACATATATTCAGTGTACAGCACCTCAACCAGCCTATGTTCATATAAAAAACTTGTTAGATTATTTATTATATTTGAAAATATCCGTATGGTGGGCCCCCGAAATAAATTTTACTGGTGGGCCCTGGTTAAAAGTGTAAAGATAGTCTCCTGGACATTGCCAGCACCTTCTGTGAGCCAGTGTATTTTTTTGAAGAGTTGCATGACTAGGTTAATGATGTGTGCCATGCAGAGCGAATATCCTCTGGGACCTGTTCCTTCCTGTCTCCAGAATGGGCCCCCCAAAAGAAGAAGAGCACACCCTGCATGCTCAACATGCTTTCTATCCATTGTTATGGGAGTTGCGAAAACAGCTGAGAAGGCATGCTCACCTAGTTGTGGAAGCACTATAGTGCTGAATATAGAGCGCTCCTCACACACACGACAACATATCTATTCAACACTATAGGACAGCTGGAAAAAGTTGAGCTTGTGCTTGGCTGTTTTTCAAACTCCAATAGAAGTGAACAGAGGGTGGCTATGCACACATAAGCTGCTGTGCCTTCACTTTGTGGGCCCTGATCTGGAGATAGGAGTGGGCCCCCTACCGATATGTACTATACATAAAGGGGGCACATATAAGAGGCACTATACATAAAGGGGGCACATATAAGAGGCACTATACATGAAGGGGGCACATATAAGAGGCACTATATATAAAGGGGGGCATGAAATGTCTGAAATGAGAATACCCCTTTAACCTTGTGTCAGTATGGCTTTTCAATGATATGGTATGTTCTATTTTTGATGTCCTTTCAGTGAATTGTGAAGATATACGTGCACACGCGTTAAGCCTTATAGTCTTGGAGGAGTAAATAAATGGGACAGAGTCACATCTATGTTCAAACAATTGACTGAAGGTGTGGGAAATAGCAAATATAAAGTTAAAAGTGTTCCTTTCAACGTGGCTAAATAAATCTGTTGAAAAACCTTTTAGATTTTATCACCAGTTTTCATGTTTGCATTAGTAAGTAAGAGCTTGGTTCATCTCATACAGAACATGAATTATGATGTGCCTGCAGACCTGCCCTATATGTATAAACTCTTGATCCGTGGTGAATACAGCTTTAAATAGTGATACTACTGAGGACAATGGATTTTTTTTTATTAACTACTTCATGGACAGGGCAGCTTTCCATCTAGGAGTTATGACATTTACTTACATAGTCTATAAGTCACTCTCCCCAGAGCCTGTTCACTGCACATCTGATGATAGAAATAACTGTGCCCTGTGCTCAGTGCAGAGCAGATAATAGAGAAGGATTTCTGAGACCGAGAGACATTTTATTAGCTCCTCCGCAGTGAACATAGAGAGACAACAATTTCTAGTAACTGCCCTGAGTGATAGGACAACTGTGCAGATACCTGGCTGTGAGGAGAGTAAGGCCCCTTTCACACGAGCGAGTATTCCACGCAGGTGCAATGCGTGAAGTGAACGCATTGCACCCGCACTGAATCCGGACCCATTCATTTTTATGGGGCTGTTCACATGAGCGGTGATTTTCACGCATTACTTGTGCGTTGCGTGAAAATCGCAGCATGCTCCTCTTTGTGCGTTTTTCACGCAACGGAAGCCCCATAGAAGTGAAGTATCCGCAAGCAACTGCAGATGCGGTGCGATTTTCACGCACGGTTGCTAGGAGACAATTAGGATGGAAACCCGATCATTATTATTTCCCCTTATAACTGCATAGTAAAATAGCGCTGGAGGGGTTAAAAAAATTAAAAAATTTTAACTCACCTTAGTCCACTTACTTTCTTGCTCTCGTTCTGTCTTGATCTTAGCTTTGTGTAGCAGCAAGGACCTTTGGTGACATCACAGTCATCACATAATCCATCACATGATCTTTTACCATGGTGATGGATTATGTGATGACCGGAGTGATGTCACCACAGGTCCTGTTGCTACAAAAAGCTAAGATGAAGACAGAAGGAGATGCCGGCTACACGAGCATGTGGACTAAGGTGAGTTAAATTATTTTTTATTTTTTTTAGAATGATATGGATTTCTGCACAAATTGGTCATAAAATGTGATCTGATCTTCATCTAAGTCACAACAATAGACAATCACAGTCTGCTTAAACCAATAACACACAAAGAATTAAATGTTACCATGTTTTTTTTTTATTGACGAAAAAAGAGGACATGTTACAAACATACATGCTGGAACATGGTAACATGTTGACATAAGAGTGTAAGATACAGTACATTACAGTATAAGTACATTTGCATGTCTCCATTTTCAAAGTGTAAACCATCAACAAACGAGAGATTTAATTTTTTTCTTATTTTTTTTCCATTTGTCCAATATAGTACTTCACCTTTGTTCCTTACTTATGAATCCCAAATGAGACCACAGAATCATCATTTCGCCAGGTGCTCCCCTAGTATTTAAACCTCCAATTTTCCCAATTTACCTGCTAGTTGCACTCCCAAATACCATGCGGTTTGAGTGAAGGGAGACATTAATTCCTTAATTTCTCCCAGTGACAGAGCTACCTCTATGAAGTTTTTCCACTTTTTAAAAAACTTGCTAATTGACTTTTCCTTATGCCTTTCCATTTCCAATCTTTCTAAATGGAGCACTTGTGTCATGGTCCCTATCACTTCATCCCACGATGGGGGCTTGGTCTGTAACCAGTCTTTTAGAATAGCCTTTTTAACAGACATGAGCAATATTTGTACTCCCTTTTCAGATACTCCTGCTCCCTCCGGATCTGTTTGGTCCCTTGGTACATACTAAAGATACAGTCTACTTCCCAAACCGTCTTGATGTACTTAACTGCTTGCTCCCAAAGGGGTCGCAGGATTATGGCAGTCCCATAGACTATGCAGAGGTCCCACTTTAGGTAGGGTGCATTTAGGGCATTGACTAATACAGTTGGCAGGTGCATCCCTATAGGATAAGTTAAAGGCATAAGTTGCCTTCTGCAATATTCTGAATTGTGTTTCGCACCATTGTTCATTGTACAGGGCTTTACTTATGAACTCATAGCCATCCCTCATTTGCCTAGTGAGATTTGGAACCTCGAGTTCCCTTTCCCAGCTGGAGAAGACATTAGCAGGTATGTTTTTCAAATTGCGAAGTTTGTAATACATATCTGATAGAGGGATCATGGATTTATCCGCCCCAAGGAGTGTTTCAAACCATGCTAGTCTGTTCGTCTCTCCTAGCTTCTCGGATTGCGCTCTACAGTATGAGCCCAATTGATGAAACGGCAGGAAATGGGATGAGTCCATATCATATTTACCCCGGAACTTATCCCACGTAAGCAATTTTTGTTTCGCATTATCTAATACATCTCGCAGTTTGTGAATCTCTGTTTCCATACCCCGTACATTTTGTTTTCTCTCCACTGGGAAAATGAGGGAAATGTCCATAACGGCATGCTTGGAGTGAGATAAATGGGGAGTTGATAGATTTTTTGCACTGCTTTCCTACTGGCTGAGACATAAGAGGTGTCCCACACCCAGTCCTTAGCATGTCGGAACAAAGCGGCTAGGTTATAAAGATGGATGTTTGGTAATTGGAGGCCTCCCTCCCATTTCAAAATGGTAAGTTTATTATAGGCTATGCGCGGTCTTTTCTTTTTCCATAAGAAACTGAGGAACAATGGTACATCCGTCCACCTTTCTAACTCTCTTATGATTTTTGGGATTAATGGAGGGTAGTTAAGTGAATAGAGGGAGGCTGGGGATTTCCCTATTTTCACTCCCAGATAAGTTATATAGTCACGTCTAACTGTCACGTCTAACCTCTACCCCAAAATATTGGTGTGTGCCCGATTGTATGGGATGAACGAATAAAATCTGGCTTTTTGACGCATTAATCTTGTAACCTGTAACCCCTTTATAATATAAGAGTGTGTCCAAAACTTGCTTCAGGTGGTTTTCCAGGGCTTGCAGAAATATCAGTAAGTCGTCTGCAAAGCATGCCAACTTAATTTAGCTGGCACCGACTTTGATCCCTTCAAACAAGTTAGTTTGAAGAAGAAGTTGGGCTAGAGGTTCTAGGGCCACATTGAATAAAAGGGGAGACAAGGGGCATCCCTGTCTGGTTCCCTTCCCCAGGTCTATTTTGGTGGAGAGGAAGCCTGAGGTGTATACCTGAGCTTGAGGTGCTTCATAAATCGCTGCCAGGTAATTGTGGAAGTCTCCTCTAATACCCATGGTATCCATGATGGCATCTAGCCAGGCCCAGTTCACATTGTCAAAAGCCTTTTCGGCATCCACTGTTAAAAGTGCAGAGTTTCCCTTGTGACCTTTGTCCCATTGCCCATCCTGGGCCACTACTACCCTTCTGATATTCGTGACCGCCGAGCAGTCCTTTCATGAACCCTACTTGATGATCTCCGATCAATTCTGGAATTGCTTCCGCTAGCCTATTCGCTAACATTTTTGACAGTATTTTTATATCTTGGTTCATGAGGGATATAGGTCTATAAGACCCTGGTTGGGATAAGTCTTTTCCCTGCTTGGGAAGTACTTTTATGTATGCCAGTCTAGCCGAGGGGAGTAACCCACTACCTTTTAGGGTGGAGTTAAACAGGGTTGTCACCATCGGTGCGATGTCACCTACCAGGTTTTTATAAAATTCCGATTGGTACCCATCAGGCCCCGGAGCCTTTCCATTTGGGAGGCTTTTAATGGTAGCTTTCAGTTCTTCTCCTAAAATCTCTTTGTTTATAAAAGGACTCTTCTGAGATAGAGGGCAGGCTAATTTTCCCCAGAAGGTCCCTAGCCCTTTCTTTATCATATTTTTCCTGGGTGTATAAAGATCTAAAATAATCTCCCAGGATTTCCACTATCTCTTTGGGTTGGGTGCGGAGGATTCCCATTTTGTCCCTCAAGGGATGTGAATGGGGATGTTTCATGAAGGGTTTCGATAGGTTTGCTAGCAGTTTACCCGCTTTGTTTCCAAAACTAAAGAGATCTGCCTTTTTATGTTCACCGAACCATTTTGCCCTGTTCTTCAAGTGGTAATCAAAGTTATGTTTGGGCGTTGCCCAGAGCAACTTGTTTGCCTCAGTCGGATCTTGGGTAAACCCTGTATATGTTTCCCTTAGTTATTGTATAGCTTCCTCGTAATTTTTGTTTGCGTCCCCTTTCTTCCCACTTGAGGTATGCTATTATACGCCCCCTTAACACCCTTAACACTGTGTCCCAGAAAAGTCGGGGGTTGTTTTTATGAGATTCCTTATCTTGGGAGAATTCCCACCACCATCCTCTCAGTCTATGTGTAAAGTCTCCATCTGATGTCACATGGTGGGACAATCTCCAGATGTACTCAGTGCCTCTTTGGACTTCATCTCTTACTTCCATTATCACCGGGGCATGATCTGATGTAATCAGATCAGAAATCTCTATACTCTGGACCCTGGATAAAATATTAGGGGTCGTTAAAAAATAGTCGAGTCTGGACCAAGAAGATTGTGCATGGGAAAAGTGTGAATACTCTCTCCCTGCCGGATGGAGGTGTCTCCACACGTCTGTCAGGCCTGTTGATCGTATAAGCAGGTAAAGAGTGTGAGCACTAGGCTTGAGGCACGGTCTAGGGGTTTGTCATCTCCTTTCTTCCCTTTCATCGTGCACCCTATTAAAATCTCCTGCCACAATCAGGCGACTTTTCCCCTCTTGTAATATTGATGTTTCCAACTGTTGATAGAAACCTTGTTGGGTTGTGTTAGGAGAGTATACATGTACATTATAAATTGTAATAGGCCCTAGTGATGATTTCATTTGTAGCTTAATTAACCTGCCTTTTTTATCTGTGGAGATGGATTTTACCTCACAATTTAAATGTCTGTGTAGGAGAACGAGTACCCCTGCTTTCCTGAGATGGAGAGCCAATCACCTGTCCCACCCACATTCTCCGAAGCCTCCAGAAATCCTGTTCCCCTAGGTGCGTCTCCTGTAGAAGAGCCACATCAATCTTAAGTTTATTTTAGTGTCTTTCATTTGTGCGTTTATATTGGGAACGCGGACCCTTGGCGATCATGTTGTTTCTATTTCAGTGGTTTGTCCAGGAGACGCCCCCTCCAAAGAAGATGATCAAATCCTGGTATCTCATTTCAAATGAACCCCTGGCGAAGTGGAGCGTAGACAAATCTCTATTCCCATACCCCCAATCCCCCCTTGAAACTTAAAACAAGAAAACTACAATTGCAACGATAACATACATTTTTGGGACTTCAATTTTTTCGAGCAGATCATGTCAAAGTCATTGACACTTCCCATAAACTTACTCTGCCGATGAACCTGCCAGCCTTCATTTAAGGCAAATTGGCTATCAAGCCAGTACCCCATGTTTGCTGTTGTGCTGATATGTGTCCCTCGTTGCCCTTACCTTTCCCACCCTATTTAAAGCTGACACCCCTTAAGAGCCTGTCATGGCAAAACAGGAAAAGTAAGCAAAAGATGAGGGCAAAGGATTATATTAACAGTCAACAAATGACCCCTGTATATCTCACGTGTCTACCCTGGAGTCGAGTTTTCAGTCAGTCGCACTCCAAGCTTTGGCTGGGGGGTTGCGATAGCATAATCCTGGTTATCCCAGTAGACTTCTCCAGAGAATGGCGGCGTCTTCTTGGCCCGTTCTACGTCCCCTACCCGAGAAAAGGGCCCTCTGTGACAGACTTGTGAGGAAGTCTCATGATCCAGATTCAAAGCTTCAGAGGCCTCCTTGGGGGTAAGGAAGGTATCTATAGTTCCGTCCAACTGGAAAACTCGCAGTATCGCTGGGTAACTTAGCGCAAACTTGATTTTCTGCTTGACAAGGGTAGAGCAGATGTTTGAAAAGGCTCTCCTCCTCCTCATTACCTCTGCTGAGTAGTCGCTAAACAGCAGAAGCCTGCTCTCCCTCACTATTAGTGGCTGCGTGTTTTTTTCTGTAATTACGCAAGATGTCTTCCTTTGCTGCGTAGTTTAAGTATTTCACTATGACCGCACGCGGTCTATTGTATCCTGAAGTTTGATCCTTCTGTCTGGGTGGCCCCAGTCTGTGGGCTCTCTCCACTAAGAACTGGCCTTGGATCCCCAGGGCCTGCGGAATTTCTGTAGAGCATATTTTGGTGAGATGACTTGATGGAATTGACTCTGGCAAGCCCACTATTCTAAGGTTGCCTCTCATGGAGCGATTTTCTAGGTCATGAATTTTGTCTTTTAGGGCTTGATTTGCATGAAGAGCTTCCTGGGTTTGTGTATGAGCCCTCTCCAGATCATCGTCCACCCTGCTTATTCTCTGCTCCAGCTCCGTGATCTGTGATGTATGGTGTTGCACCTCACTCTGAAGATGTTGTAAAGCTGTAGAAACTGTGGCTTCTAGGGTGGCCTTGATATTCGGTGCCAATTGCTTGGCCACCTCGATTGCCATATGTTTGCAGGACACCGCTATGTCTTGATCTTGGGACATCCCGTCCTCCTCCTCACTTGATCTGCTTAGCACTGGGGCGGCTGTGAGGCTGACCTCGTGAGCCTGCTGGTGCGCTCCTGGATGGCCGCCATCTTGCCCCTCTGGATCTTAACAGCGCATTGCGGGGATGCCGGGTGTACGAGTGGGGAGCTGCACTTCTGTAGGAACCTGTCCATGGGGTGTTCCCAGCTGTTGGTGGTGCGAGTCGGGGGGGTTTACAGGCTCCGTGGTGTGCGGGCTCCCTGATTTTCGGGTGATAGGCGCCGGAGCTATTCACTCTCCCGTCCTCATCTGCGCGCGCCGAAACTGGAAGTCGTTACCATGTTTTTATTGAACACACCTTCCAATCAATAAGATGAGATTGGAGGTGTTGGTTACAGCTGCCCTTCCCTATATAAAACACACACCAGTTCTGGGTTTGCTTTTCACAAGAAGCATTGCCTGATGTGAATGATGCCTCGCACAAAAGAGCTCTCAGAAGACCTACGATTAAGAATTGTTGACTTGCATAAAGCTGGAAAGGGTCATAAAACTATCTCTAAAAGCCTTGAAGCCTTGCTGTTCATCCATCCACGGTAAGACAAATGGTCTATAAATGGAGAACGTTCAGCACTGCTGCTACTCTTCCTAGTAGTGGCCGTCCTGCTAAGATGACTGCAGGAGCACACCGCAGACTGCTCAATGAGGTGAAGAAGAGTCCTAGAGTGTCAGCTAAAGACTTACAAAAGTCTCTGTCATATGCTAACATCCCTGTTAGCAAATCTACGATACGTAAAACCCTGGAGCACCTGGATGTTCCACAGCAGTACTGGCAAAATATTCTGTGGACAGATGAAACCAAAGTTTAGTTGTTTGGAAGAAACACACAACACTATGTGTGGAGAAAAGAGGCACAGCACACCAACATTAAAACCTCATCCCAACTGTGAAGTATGATGGTGGGGGCATCATGGTTTGGGGCTGTGTCAGGGATGGACGGATTGCTATCATCGAAGGAAAAATGAGTTCCCAAGTTTATCAAGACATTTTGCAGGATAACTTAAGGCCATCTGTCCATTAGCTTAAGCTCAACAGAAGATGGGTGTTGCAACAGGACAACAACCCAAAGCATAGAAGTAAATCAACAACAGAATGGCTTAAACAGAACAAAATAAGCCTTCTGGAGTGGCCCAGTCAGAGTCCTGACCTCAACCCAATTGAGATGCTGTGGCATGATGACCTCAAGAAAGCGATTCACCTCAGACATCCCAAGAATATTGCTGAACTGAAACAGTTCTGTAAAGAGGAATGGTCAAGAATTACTCCTGACCATTGTGCACGTCTGATCTGCAACTATAGGAAATGTTTAGTTGAAGTTATTGCTGCCAAAGGAGGTTCAACCAGTTATTAAATCCAAGGGTTCACACCTACACTGTAAATGTTTACATGGTGTGTTCAATAAAAACATGGTAACATTTAATTCTTTGTGTCTTATTAGTTTAAGCAGACTGTGATTGTCTATTGTTGTGATTTAGATGAAGATCAGATCACATTTTATGATTTGTGCAGAAATCCATATCATTCCAAAGGGTTTACATACTTTTGCTTGCAACTGTATATATTGAACACCAGAGGGCACCATACTCTGTCAGTAAAGTATATATTTTCATTGGACCATTTTTAACAACATGTAAATTGCAGATATGCTTTATTTTTTATGATCTATAAAATTAACATGACGTAATAGTGGCACAACCCCCTTTAAGGACCAAAAGATTTTTTTTTTAAATCTTGTCTTTTTGGTGGTCATAACATTTATTCATTTTAGTTCCCTGTAGGTATGCTTTTGTGGGAGTAGTTGTAATTTCTTTTTGTA
Source organism: Bufo gargarizans (assembly GCF_014858855.1). NCBI lineage: Eukaryota > Metazoa > Chordata > Amphibia > Anura > Bufonidae > Bufo > Bufo gargarizans. The sequence goes on from NC_058083.1 coordinate 87,951,115, forward strand.
CTAAAAGGGGACAGTTTTTGATGATTGATTTATATTACTGTAGAGATGTAGCAAAATTTTGCCAACCATGTTGCTATTCTAATAGGAAGTCTATAAATGTTACACTAAGATAATAGTGTAGGCATGCCATGTTAACAGTGTAGCGCGCTACTGTGGTAACTTTGCTACATCTGTGTACAATTATTATTATTATTATTTTACAGCAACCACCAATCACATTAAATCGTACCCAACCTTTCGACTAACTGCATTATTCAATAGTACAGTGTGTGTACATTAGTATTTCTGGACACTGTATTAATTTTATCTGCCATTTTTAGCATTTTCCCCCTGTGAATTCTGAATGTCTAGTTTCCAGTTCTCCCCAAAATTGTGGGAGTAGACTAGCTACCATAAACTGCACTCAGAAAGTAGAGAAGAATCTGCCTCAAAACCTTCTCTCACTCACTAAGAAGGAACCCCAGAGATACAAAGGACAATAAAAGTGAGAAGTGGTGAAATCTATGGTTGTGAAAAAAAAATTGTATGGGGTAACAATCAGTTCAGCGCTCTGAGAACTATGAAGCACTACAGCCGTATTTATAAGGAATAAAGAAATTGAAAAGTACAAGTCACAATTTGGAAGAGTGAGTATTATATACAGTCAGGTCCATAAATATTGGGAAATTGACACAATTCTAACATTTTTGGCTCTATACTCCACCACAATGGATTTGAAATGAAACATAATGGGCTTTAACTGCAGACTGTCAGCTTTAATTTGAGGGTATTTACATCCAAATCAGGTGAACGGTGTAAGAATTATAACAGTTTGCATATGTGCCTCCCACTTGTTAAGGGACCAAAAGTAATGGGACATAATAATAATTATCAAACATTCACTTTTTAATACTTGGTTGCAAATCCTTTGCAGTCAATTACAGCCTGAAGTCCGCAATGCATAAACATCACCAGCCGCTAGGTTTCATCCCTGGTGATGCTCTGCCAGGCCTCTACTGCAGCTGTCTTCAGTTCCTGCTTGTTCTTGGTGCATTTTCCCTTCAGTTTTGTCTTCAGCAAGTGAAATGCATGCTCAATCGGATTCCGGTCAGGCGATTGACTTGGCCATTGCATAACATTCCACTTATTTCCCTTAAATAAACTATTTGGTTGCTTTTGAAGTATGCTTTGGGTCACTGTCCATCTGCCCCATGAAGCGCATCCCAGTGAGTTCTGAAGCATTTGGCTGAATATGAGCAGATAATATTGCCCAAAACACTTTTATCTTGCTGCTTTTGTCAGCAGTCACATCATCAATAGAGAGAACCAGTTCCATTGGCAGCCATACGTGCCCACGCCATGACACTACCACCACCATGCTTCACTGATGAGGTGGTATGCTTAGGATCCTGAGCAGTTCCTTTCCTTCTCCATACACTTCTCTTCCCATCACTCTGGTAAAAGTTGATCTTGGTCTCATCTGTCCATAGGATGTTGTTCCAGAACTGCGACGGAAAACTCTAATCTGGCCTTCCTGTTTTTGAGGCTCACCAATGGTTTACATCTTGTGGTGAACCCTCTGTATTCACTCTGGGGAAGTCTTCTCTTGATTGTTGACTTTGACACACATACACCTACCTCCTGGAGATTGTTCTTGGTCTGGCCAACTGTTGTGAAGAGTGTTTTCTTCACCAGAGAAAGAATTCTTCGGTCATCCACCACAGCTGTTTTCCGTGGTCTTCCAGGTCTTTTGGTGTTGCTGAGCTCACCGGTGCGTTCCTTCTTTTTAAGAATGTTCCAAACAGTTGTTGTGGCCACGCCTAATGTTTTTGCTATCTCTCTGATGGGTTTGTTTTGTTTTTTCAGCCTAAAGATGGCTTGCTTCACTGATAGTGACAGCTCTTTGGATCTCATCTTGAGAGTAGACAGAAACAAATTCCGAATGCAAATAGCACACTTGAAATGAACTCTGGACCTTTTATCTGCTCATCGTATTTGGGGAAAAAACAAACAAAAAAAAACAAACAAAAATAACCATTGTATTTGGGATAATGAGGGAATAACACACACCTGGCCTGGAACAGCTGAAAAGCCAATTGTCCTATTACTTTTGGTCCCGTAACAAGTGGGAGGCACATCTGTAAACTGTTATAATTCCTACACCATTCACCTGATTTGGATGTAACCACCCTACTACCCTGGAATTAAAGCTGACAGTCTGCAGTTAAAGCACATCTTGTTCATTTTATTTCAAATGTATTGTGGTGGTGTATAGAGCCAAAAATGTTAGAATTGACTCGATGTCCCAATATTTATGGACCTGGCTGTATGTCTCACATTAGCTTTAAATAAGAGAGTCACCACTCAGTAGACTGTGTTGATCTAATTGTGAAGCCTGAATGAGGTTCTGAATCGGATTGTGGATTTAACACAGGTGGAGCAAACGCTGTTGATTGATGTGAAAAAAAAAAAAAAAAACACTTGGACTGACACAGAAGATATCTTTTTAGACTCTTTGGCTGTGTGTGTCTCTGAGTTCCTGATCACTCCACCCCCCCCCTCCTCCATAGACTTGTACTGACGTGTAATATGACCCTTATGTAAAAGCAGCATTTACCAAGAGGGGTGGTGGTGGTGGTGGTTGTAAGAGTTATCAGCTATTAACTCTGATAACAAGAGAACTAAACATTTCTCATTAATAAGAAATATTACATAGTTTCTTATGATCACTTATACTATTGATTTATGCAAGTTGTTTATTTAAATAATGTAATAGATTTATGGAATATTTTATTACAGTTATGGGGATTTCAAATATATGTGTACTTAGCATTATTTTGCAACCATCACACAATAGATGTATATAAACGGCAAAGTAACTGTTACAATCTGTGGCTGTGGATTGACTGTGCCAACTACCCAGGAGTGGTAGGCTACTGACCCACAGAGATCAGGTACACCAGAGTGGAGTACCACAGGAAACAGGTTTTTACTTATTGCTCTTTCTAATCTTTTGCCTGTTAAAACCACCATAGTAGGTAAAAATGTATCTATCTTTCCAAGGAGAATAAGGATCATTGAAGCACTTTGTAGGTAATTTGTAATGTCAAGTTTTGAAAGGCCTTATAGAGGTTTCCCCCCCAAAAAAGAAACTTTTTAACTAACTTGCTTTAGTAACCAGAATGTCTATACTTACCTACTGCCTACCTCTCTGGTCCTCCACGCTGCTTCTGCTGTGTCCATGTTCTGTTCCAAGTAATATTTACATCAGTTGCTGCATGGGCATGGTCTAGGGTTCAGCAAACCCGAACTGTAAAGTTTGGGTTCGTACCGAACTTTAGGATTTTTGGACCCCGAACTTGAACTTTTCAGTAAAAGTTCGGGTTCGGTGTTTGGCGAGTTAATGGCAGTTTTTGAAAGGCTGCAGAGCAGCCAATCAACAAAGCGTTTAACTTGTGTGCCCTTAGAAGCCATGACAGCCATGCCTACTAATGGTATGGCTGTGATTGGCCAGTACAGTATGTGACCCAGCCTCTATATAAGCTGGAGTCACGTAGCGCTGCACGTCACTCTGCTCTGATTAGTGCAGGGATAGGATGCTGCTGCTGTGATGGACAGAATCGGAAAGAATCGGTTATCAGAAGTGCTTGTTAACTCAGCAATCTACAGCGGTTTTGTTTTGTGGGTGCAGTGCACAACTTTTTTTACCCTGCTCTGAGCCCAGTGACACAGAAAAATAACTTTTATCTGTCTGTTAGTTAAGTGGGCGACGGCGGCCATTTTATGCAAGTTCAGTGCACCAGCAAAGCATATTTGCATTTGTGACAGTGAAATACAAGCTTGAAATACTGCAATTATATTCTGGGTTTTAAAAAAAAACACAAATTTGTTGCAAGACCCTACATCTGGGGCCTTTGCTGCATTTGTCACAGTGAAATACAAGCTTGAAATACTGCAATTATATTCTGGTTTAAAAAAAAACATCAATTTTTTTGTAATACCCTACATCTGGGGCCTTTGCTGCATTTGTCACAGTGAAATACAAGCGTTAGATAGTGCTGTTATATTCTGGTATTGAAAAAAAAACACCATTTTGGGCAAGATAATACATTTGCGGCCTTTGCTGCATTTCTGACAGTCAAATACAAACTTCAAATACTGCTGTTATATTATGGGTTTAAAAAAAACACCAATTATTTAAAAGACCCTACATTCGGGGCCTTTGCTACATTTGTCACAGTCAAATACAACCAATCAATACTGCAGTTACATTGTTGGTTGACAAATTAACATTTTTTGGGACTGTGAAGTAATTGTATAAAATCGCCTGTCACACTGTTGTGTGACCTCAAGAAATGTTTCCTCTTTATGACACCAGCATTGCCTTACTCTCAGTGAACTTAATTGTTGTCTATTGGCGGTTACATTGTCGCTTGACAAAAACCATCTGTTAGTTTGGTGGGTCAATGCAAAGAATAAGGAGAGCATCAAATAAGGGACGTGGCCCCGGTTGTGGTGCTGCTGGTGGAGATCCTGTTGCAGGAGAGGACGTGGTCGATCTGTGCCAGCTACACACACAAGTGAAACACCTTCCTCAGCTGCGAGTAGGCGACAGAACCTTCAGCGTTATTTGGTACGGCCTAATGCGGCTCTACGAATGGTGAGGCCTGAACAAGTACAGGCAATAGTAGACTGGGTGGCTGACAGTGCCTCCAGTTCCTTCACATTGTCTCCCACCCAGTCTCCTGCTGAAAGAACAGAGTTGGCACCTGCAGTCCATGTCCATCAGTCCTTCACCTCACTCCCTTGCAAATCAGGCAAGCAGTCTGAGCCCAAAGTCATGGAGCAGTCCTTCAGCTTTTTGATGACATCCACATAGCCCTGCCCCAGAGTGCACCGATGCCCAACCACTTATGTTTCAGGATGAGTACATAGGAGGATCACTGCAGCATGTCTCGGATGATGACGGATCACAGGTGCAAACTGCTGTGGCTTTCTCCAGTGTGCAGACCGACAAGGAGGCCAGGGGTGAAAAGAAGAATGGCACAGGGATTCTCTGGGGCACACTCTGGTGTAAGGGACACTGGCCAGATGGACTCCATCAGTGGCGTACCTACCATATAGGCAGACCACGCAGCTGCTATGGGGCCCGTGAGGAAGAGGGGCCCGCAGTGGAGGAGAGGCCCCACCCCCGTCTATCTTCCTGTCTCCCGTCTGCTAGCCCCGCCTCCTAGCCCCGCCTCCCATCGGCTAGCTCCGCCTCCCGCCTGTTAGCTCCATTATGCCTGATTCCTCTCTGGATTGCCACTACCCCACCAGTAATGAAGTAAGTGACCGCTTGTAGGTGAGGACAGTGCAGGGGGGGTCACTCAGCTTTCCCAGGCTATTCCTCTGCACATATGTCATTCAGAACAGGAGGAAAGCTGGGTGCTATTATGTAATGTTCAGCTTTCCTGATGTCCTGCATGGCACAAGTGCAGAGGCAGGAGAAGATATGAGGGTAGGTGGGAGCTGTGTCACTCAGCTTTCTCAGATTATTCTCATGTCTCTCCACATGTGCCATGCAGGGCAGCAGAAAAGCTGGGTGCTATTACATCATGCAATGTCCCTCAGATTTCCTGCTATCCTGCAAGTCATAAATGCAGATAATAAGAACATGGTAAGGCGGGGGGAGGGGTTCACCCAGCTTTCCCAGAGACTCCTGTCTGCACATGTGTCCTGCAGGATAGCGAGTAATGTCAGTGTCTCCCAGCTGTCCTGCATGACACAGAGGATATGGGAAGGGGGGCACTCGCTTCCTCAAACTTTTCTCATGTCTATGCGCATGTGCCATGCTGGACAGCAGGAAAGTTGGGTGGTATTACATCATGTAACGCCCCAGATTCTTGTCAATATATGCTGAACACCTGACCTATCAGATCCCATTCTCTATAAGGCTACTTTCACACTTGCGGCAGGACGGATCCGACAGGCTGTTCACCATGTCGGATCCGTCCTGTGGCTATTTCGCGCGACAGCCGCTCCGTCTCCATTGACTATAACGGGGGCGGAGGTCTGGCGCAGCATGGCGGTGCACGCGAAACCCGCCGGACTAAAAGGTACTGCATGTCTGACTTTTTAGTCCGGCGACTTTCGCCGTGCACCATATAGTCAATGGGGACGGAGCGGCGGGACTAGGAACGGGCATGGGGGCCCAATCTAAATTCTTGCTATGGGGCCCAATGATTTCTGTGTACGCCCCTGGACTCCATCCTTCACGGTGGAGTCCAAAGGTCTTAAGGCACCAAGAGGATGTGTCCAATATGGGAGGTATTATCTCCCCCTAGTGGTAAGCTCAATGTAAGTGAATGCTAATACACCTGTTAGCAGGGATGATGCATAAGGACACAGCAAGTTAGCAACAGGCTATAAAAGGTATTAAAAAGTATATTATGACAACTTTGCAGTACCCACGAGGGTAGTGGGATGCTGCAGATGAGGTCCTCGACCCCACATAGAATCAAGGTCATGCGAGTGACCTGTGTAGTTCGGAGGAAGAGGCGGTGGTCGCACAGAGCCACCAGCACAGCAGAAGAGGGAACAGGGTGCAAAAGCGGAGCGGCCATCCTAAATACAGTATGCCTGCTACTGCCCACCACAGCAAGTGACCGAGCACACCAAAGCAAGCTCCAAGTATTTCCCTGGCGTGGCAGTTCTTCAGACAATGTGCTGACGACAAGACACGAGTGGTTTGCACGCTATGCAATCAGAGCCTGAAGCGAGGCATAAACGTTCTCAACCTGAGAACAACCTGCATGACCAGGCATCTAAGTGCAAAGCACGAGCTGCAGTGGAGTAGACACCTCAAAAACAAAGAAAGGTCTCTGGATCCTCCTGCGTCCTCTTCTGCTGCAGTCCCGGCCTCTTCATCCACCTCTGGAGTGAGAGTGGCACCTGCCACCCCGCAAACATTGGATCTGTGGCAACGCCACCACCTTGGTCACCAAGCATCTCCACAATGTCCCACAGAAGCGTTCAACTCTCTATCTCCCAAACACTGGAGTGAAAGAGGAAGTACCCCCTACACACCCGCGATCCCTGGCCTTGAATGCCAGCATTTTAAAATTACTGGCCTTTAAAATGCTGTCATTCCATCTGGTGGAGACGAGAGTTTTGTCCCAGCCGCCACTACTTTTCTAAGTGAGCCAGCCCTTCTTTGCACAACCAAGTGGGGTACAAAATCAGGTGTGCACTGCGCAACGCTATCTGTGGCAAGGTCCACCTAACTACGGATACGTGGACCAGTAAGCACGGTCAGGGATGTTATATCTCCCTAACAACACACTGGGTAAATGCAGTGGTGGCTGGGCCTGAGGCGGATAGCAGTTTGGCGCATGTCCTTCCACCACCGAGGATAGCAGGCCGCTTCAGTTTGCCTCCTGTTGCTTCCTCCTCCTACTCCGCTTCCTCATCATCTACCAGTTCCTCATCCGGTCAGCGTAACACCTTCATCACCAACTTCAGCACAGCCAGGGATAAACGACAGCAGGCAGTCTTAAAACGTATCTGGGGGACAAACCCCACACCGCGCAGGAGCTGTGGAGGGGCATGGAACAACAGACCGATGAGTGGTTGGTGCCAGTGAGCCTCAAGCCCCGGCCTGGTGGTGTGCGATAATGGTCAAAATCTCGTAGCAGCTCTGGGACTAGCCGGTTTGACGCACATCCCTTGCCTGACGCATTTGCTGAATTTGGTGGTGCAGAGGTTCCCTAAAAATACGGCGTTCTCACCCTGCTGCTGCTCGTCTGTCAGCGCTGCAGAGTAACTTCGGCCTTCCCGCTCACCGCCTTATATGCAAAGTGCCAACAAGGTGGAACTCCACCTTGCACATGCTGGCCAAACTGTGCTAGCAGCAGCAAGCAATAGTGGAGTTTTAGTTGCAGCACGCACAGGTGAGTCGCTCTTCGGAACAGCAACACTTTACCACCAATGACTGGGCCTCCATGCGAGACCTGTGTGCCTTATTGTGCTGTTTCGAGTACTCCACCAACATGGCCAGTGCCGATGATGCCGTTCTCAACGTCACTATCCCATTTGTATGCCTCCTTGAAAAAATGCTTCAGGCGATGATGGAAGAGTATGTGGCACTGGAGGAGGAGGAAGAGGGATAATTTCATTGGGTTTTAGGCCAGTCATTCACAAGTGGCTGCGAGGGTGGGTTCCTGCATCCACAAACACCAGGTACACAATTGTCCAGCCAGGGCACAGTTCTGGAGGATGACGAGGTGGAGCATAAGGAGGAGGAGATGGAGGAGAAGGAACCGTGTTCACAGCAGGGTGGCACCCAAACCAGCTCATGGCCATTTCTGGTGCGTGGCTGGGGGATACAGAGGACACAGACGATACACCTTCCACAGAGGACAGCTTTTCGTTGCCTCTGGGCAGCCTGGCACACATGAGTGATTACATGCTGCAGTGTCTCTGCAATGACCGCCGAATTGGCCACATTCTAACTTGTGTTGATTACTGGGTGGCCACGCTGCTGGATCCCCATTACAAGGACAACGTACTGTCCTTAATTCTGTCACTGGAGCCTGATCGTAATATGCGCGAGTACAAGCGTACACTGGTAGACGCGCTGCTGGTGGCATTTCCACCTGACAGCGGGGGCACAGTGGAAGCACAAAGCGAAGGCAGAGGACGAGGAAGAGGTCGCCAACGCAGCTGGGGCACCGCCAGCACCTCAGAAGGCAGGGCTAGCATGGCTGAAATGTGGAAAAGCTTTGTCAGCGCGCCACAACAACCAGCACCACCAGCTGATATGGAACGTCTTAGCAGGAGACAGCATTTCACCAACATGGTGGAGCAGTATGTGTGCACAGGCCTTCACGTACTGAATGACGGGTCGGCCCCCTTCAACTTCTGGGTTTCCAAATTGGGCACATGGCCTGAGCTTGCCCTTTACGCCTTGGAGGTGCTGGCCTGCCCTGCAGCCAGTGTATTATCTGAACGTGTGTTTAGCACGGCAGTGAGCGTCATCACAGACAAGCGCAGCCGCCTTTCCACAGCCAATGTGGACAAGCTCACATTCATTAAAATGAACCAGGCATGGATCCCACAGGACTTGTGCAGAATGGACCTGTATACCAGCCATTGTTATACTGCAGCGCAATTGCTTATTCTTGTATTTTGGATATTTCACACTCTTTTAGAGTGTACCCTAATTTTAAAAATTTAAATTAAAACCAAAAACCTGTGTTGGCTACCTCGTCCTCCTCTACCGCCGCTTCCACCCACACCACTATGTCCACCGCCTCCTCAAACTCCTACTCCATATGGAACTCCACCTCCTAAATCAAAATGTTTATTTTTATTTGTACGTATTTTATTTCACTACTCTGTCAGTAACATTTTCTGGTGAAATTCACCAATTTTTGGGTGTATAGTACCACTGCTATGCCTAGTAGATAAATTAAAAAAATATAAAAAATGTCATTTACATTTTCGGGTGAAATTCACAAATTTTTGGGTGTATAGTACCACTGCTATACCTAGTAGACGGGCTTAAAAAAAAATGTTGTCAGTTACATTTTCTGGTGAAATTCACCGATTTTTGGGTGTGATGTACCACTGCTATACCGAGTAGACAGGTTAAAAAAAAAAATTGTCACATTTGTTACATTTTTGGGTGAAATTCACAAATTTTGGGGTGTAAAATAACTAGTTGACAGCTTAGTAAATTTCAATAATTTTTCTGTTACATTCTTGGGTTGACATCATGCAATTTTAGTCGTGAATAAACACCTGCTATGCATAGGTTACAGGGACTAAAATTTAATAAATTATTCAGTAATTAATGTGCGCCACATCCTTTCATTCAATTCTTAAAGGGAGTCTGTCACCTCTATATGGCCATATACAGTGCTTACATGGCTCTGTAGCACACCTACACAGGATTGTAACGGTACCTTTGTTCTTTTCTTTAGACTTGCACCAGCAGGAAAAACGAAGTTTAATTCATATGCAAATGAGCACTCGCAAGTGCCCAGGGGCGGAGTTCAGTGTGTAGGTGCCCAGGCTGCTCTGCCTTCTTTTCACTTTACTCCTCCCTAGTCTCTGCCTTTGCCCGCCCTCCAAGTCTCTTGCCTCATCGATAGAGTAAAGGCAGAGGCTGGGGAGGAGTAAAGTAAAAAGAAGGCAGAGCAGCCTGGACACCTACATTACTGCTGAATCCAGTAATTGGCTGCAGTGGAGCATGTAACCATGCTCATGCAGCGCCAGATGTATATACTGCAGTGATCGGAACATGAACACAGTGAGAAGCAGGTAAGAATTAATTTTCTATTTAGAAGCAGGCTGCAGGTTTGCAGTTATCCCTGAAACAGAGCCTGCAAAGTGAAGGAAAGTGGCCTGCGCATTTCTATGGGAGTGTCGAAAATAGCTGAGCGGCTGTATTAGTAAGTGCCATAAAAATAAATTGGAAGCACACCATTCAAGTGTGGCCACTGATCTATTCACTTCTATGAATCTGACAGATTTAGCCAAGCCAACTCAGCTGTTTTCGGCAGTCCCATAGAAATGAATGAAGGGCTGCCGCGCATGTGCGACTCATTGGGTAATCGGAATCTTTCAACGTGTATAAAAATAATAATTTGCCGTGGGCAGATTGTGCTGTGTAATTACGATCTGCTTCCGGCAAACAGTACTTCAGTATAGGGATGAGCGATGACATTAGCGATCACGATGGGCAGACTGTTTTCGGGAAGGAACGCTTCCCTCCTGACAATCGCCTACAGAATCTGTAGGTATAATAGGGCCCTTTTTTTTTTTTTACTGTATCCTGACACCTGTTGTCTGAATGCTTTGATTTTCTCCACTGGCCAGTGTAAACTCTATCTTCAACTAGGAACTATGCTGTGTAGACTTACTGCGCCAATCCTGAAGAAGAAAATTACTTTAAACAATTAACACTGTTTTAATAGCACAATTGTTTTGATTTTTATTATTTATTATTGTGTTTTATAATGTAATCCTATATATACTGTACATATATGCAAATACATTATCCCGTGTACTAATAATCACTATCATAAACAGATAATAACCATCATAAACAGAGCTGTCTAGCCATGTATGATACAAGTACAGGGTACAGTATGTTGCAAGGCATCCCTGATACATGATCAAAGGGGAGTTCCCTTTACTCTCCCCTTGTATTCCACAACTAGGTTTGGCTGTGGAATACCAAGGCATAAAGGGCATCTTTCAGCAGGTTTGTACCTATGACACTGGCTGACCTGTTACATGTTGGTCCCAGCTGAAGACATCTGTGTTGGTCCCATGTTTATATATGCCTGCATTGCTGAGAAATATGATGTTTTAATATAATGTCTAATATAATGTCTAGGTGTAACTACAACGCCCCCCATTGTTCCTAGAGGCTCATTTGCATATACTAAAACATCCTTTTTCTCAGTTCTGTTCTGTTTGAAACATAATTTTTTTTGTTTAAGGGACAATACTATTTGCAGCAGACTAGGACAGCGATGGGGGCGAAATTCGCCCCCAGTTATGCAAATATTTTTATGAATTTATGGGAGGAAGAATGCATCAAACCTATCTTGTCCAAATTGACACCAGGTGGTACATTGGTTGTCTGGAGGAGATACATAGATGACTGCTTGCTCTTTTGGGAAGGAGAGAGACAGGGATTGGAGGTCCTCATAGAAACATTAAATAGGAATAACTGGAACATCAAATTTACAGGCACCATCAGCAATGTATCCATTGACTTCCTGGATTTAACCATCTATGTTGAGCATGACTTACTAAAAAAAAAAGAAAAAGAAAAAAAAGACGGATGTCAATGGGTACATTGACACCGCCAGCTGCCATTATGCCCCCTGGATTAAGAATGTACCTAAGGGGCAGTTTACTAGAATCAGTCGGAATTGTACAGAAGAAGTTGTGTATGAAGAACAGAGTAAAATTATACAAGATCATAAAGATCTTAATAAAAGTAAGAAACAAGTAGATATAGATAGAAGGTCGGGCAAAAAAGAGAGAGTGCTTTTGAAGACAAAGAAAGATTTTCACTTTACATTCCTTACTCAGTACAACATGGGAGCTGGAGTTATAAAAAATGCTATTCGCAAGAATTGGTCTATTTTAAAAAACGATCCCATTTTGGGAAGTGTAATACCTAAACAACCTGATATCATCTATAAGAGAGCCCCCAATATGCGTAGCGATCTGGTTCATAGTGCTATGCAGGATAAAAAGGAAAATAAACACAAGTTGCAATTTATGTGGTGCGGTTTCTGCATACCATGCAAAAATAGAACTACAACCGACTGGGAGCGATGCACACAGATGTTTGTATCGACAACTCGGGCGACTGTCATAAAATCAATGGGGAAATCACCTGTGAAAAAGAAGGTGTTATTTACCTCTTAGAATGTCCTTGCGGGCTGCAGTATGTCGGGCGCCCCACCCGCAAATTAAAGATAAGAATACAGGAACATATAAGGAATATAAAAAAGGGTCTTGAAACCCATATTGTGTCATTACACTTCAAAAAGGTACACCCCAAAAATCCCAGGGGTTTGAAGTTCATGGGTATAGAACTTGTGAAATCATATTGGCGGGGTGGTGATCAGATCGCCAGAATTAATAAACGTGAGGTCGAATGGATCTACAAGCTGGCCACCCTGCAGCCAGGTGGTTTAAATGTAGAATTCGACCTCAAGCCATGCCTAGTATAGTACTTACAGAAGGTTGCAAAATATGGGGTTGAATATGCCACCTCCCTTGTGTTGTAGTTAGCTGCCATTGGAAGACCTCTAATTGGTGGGGAGCTATCATGTGACTTAGGCTACTTTCACACTAGCGTTCGATCGGATCCGTTCTGAACGGATCCGATCATATTAATGCAGACGGAGGCTCCGTTCAGTACGGATCCGTCTGCATTAATAACTTAGAAAAAATTCTAAGTGTGAAAGCAGCCTGAGCGGATCCGTTCAGACTTTCAATGTAAAGTCAATGGGGGACGGATCCGCTTGAAGATTGAGCCATAGGGTGACATCTTCAAGCGGATCCGTTCCCATTGACTTACATTGTAAGTCTGAACGGATCCGCTTGCCTCCGCACGGCCAGGCGGACAGCTGAACGCTGCAAGCAGCGTTCAGCTGAACGCCTGTCCGTGCGGAGGCGAGCGGAGCGGAGGCTGAACGCCGCCAGACTGATGCAGTCTGAGCGGATCCGCTCCATTCAGACTGCATCAGGGCTGGACGGAGGCGTTCGAGTCCGCTCGTGAGCCCCTTCAAACGGAGCTCACGAGCGGACACCCGAACGCTAGTGTGAAAGTAGCCTAAGTCGCATATTTTATGAATGAACGAAGAGTACATATGTGATGTTTGGAAGGACTCTGAACAGTTGGTTCGCTTGTATAAGAAAGTTCCGGTATGAGATGGCTAGATTCTCATAGCGAATCATTAATGTGAAATTGTGTGAGATTATTAACTTGATCTAAGTTTGTACTGCGCATATGCGATTATTTTATGCGATTTTTTAATGCAATTTTTTAACGGATTGTCTAATGATTTTAACCTGTTGAGAGAAAGGGTGGCGTCTCATTGGATTTATTAGACAGACCAGAATTCTGTAGTTTGTTCGCCCCAGACGAAGGGTCAAGCGAAACCCGGGTCGGGTATGAATATGACTTTTTATACTATTTCTCTTGTGACACAACCAATTGAAACAAAAGACACACATGTACAATTATAACACAAATATTTTATTAAATAATAAATATAACAACAGACCATAGACAATGATAAAATGAATAGCAGCAGTGCAGACAAGCGCTGTGATAAGCAACTCAGCCGTCTGACTCTGGGTAAATGAATCCAAAAATCCAAAAGAGGAATAGGGAAACAGGTGTATGCTGCACTGAGCAGGCAATATAAACCCTACCCCCAATACACGTACAAGCCTCCAACCCCCACAGATAAACATACAACAACTGTCTGGCAGAGAGCGCACCCCCCGACGCACGTTTCGCTCCTCCGCTTTCTCAGGGGGCGTTTCGTGTATCAGGGATCCCCTGAGAAAGCGGAGGAGCGAAACGTGCGTCGGGGTGCGCTCTCTTTAGGAATGTTAGGTGATTTATGCTCTTTATGGATTAAAACCCGACTCTGCGTCAACTACGCAATTTTCCATGGGAGTTTTGCCATGAATCCCCCTCCGGCATGCCACAGTCCAGGTGTTAGTCCCATTGAAACAACTTTTAAAATTTGCCTGCCTATTGAAGTCTATGGCGGTTCGCCCGGTTCGCCCGTTCGCGAACATTTGCGAAAATTCGTGTTCGCCGTTCGCGAACGGAAAATTTTATGTTCGCGACATCTTTAGTGGGCAGTAGCAGGCATACTGTCTAGGGGACGGCCACTCTGCTTTTGCACCCTACTCCCTCTTCTGCTGTGCTGGTGGCTCTGTGCGACCACCGCCTCTTCCTCCGAACTACACAGGTCACTCCCATGACCTTGATTCCACGTTGGGTCGAGGACCTCATTGTCCTCCACATCATCTTCCACCCAGTCTTCACCCCTGCCCTCCTTGTCAGTCTGCACACTTTCAAAAGCCCCAGCAGTTGACAACTGTGTTTCATCATCATCCGAGATATGCTGCGATGGTCCTCCCATGTACTCATCTTGAAACATAAGTGGTTGGGCATCGGTGCACTCAATCTCTTCCACTTCTGGGGCAGGGATAGGTGGATGGCCCTGGGAAACCCTGCTAACAGAGTCATCAAAAAGAGACTGCTGCATGACTTGGGGCTCAGACTGCTTGCCTGATTTGCAAGGGGGTGAGGTGAAAGACTGATGGACATCGGCTGCAGGTGCCAACTCTGATCTTTCAGCAGGAGACTGGGTGGGAGACAATGTGAAGGAACTGGAGGCACTGTCAGCAACCCAATCTACTATTGCCTGTACTTGTTCTGGCCTCACCATTCACCATCCGACCAAATACCGCTGCAGGTTATGTCACCCACTAGCACCTTAGGAAGAATTTTCACTTGTGCGTGTAGCTGGCACAGATCGACCACGTGTTCTGCCTGCAACAGGAGCTCCTCCAGCAGCACCACAACCTGGGCCACGTCCCTTATTTGACGCTCTCCTCATATTTCTCAATTTAGGTTCTTGCCCTAAATGGGTGTTTTATTAATAGCAGAATAGAACAACAGTATGTAAAGGGTGTATCTCACATGTACAGATGCAGACTATGCCGCAATTAAAGTTTTTTGCCCAAAATGGGTGTTTTATTAACCCCTTAGGGACCGGGCTAATTTTCAACTTAAAAGGGTTGTCCAAGTTATATTTATTGATGACCTATCCTCAGGATAGGTCATCAATATCAGATCGGAGGGGGTCCGACACCCGGCACCCCCTCCGATCAGCTGTTTGAAGAGAAGGCGTGCGCGGTGTCAGAGCTGCCTCCTCTTCACTGTTTACCTTCTAGCCGTTGCATCTGCAGTGGTGAGCAGGTGTAATTACACCCAAGCCTTCCTATTGAAATGAATGGGACGGCTTGGGTGTAATTACACCTGCTCACCACTGCAGATGTAACGGCTAGAAGGTAAACAGTGAAGAGGAGGCAGCACTGACACCGCGCACGCCTTCTCTTCAAACAGCTGATCGGAGGGGGTGCCGGGTGTCGGACCCCCTCCGATCTGAAATTGATGACCTATCCTGAGGATAGGTCATCAATAAATATTACTTGGACAACCCCTTTAACCACCTCCGGACCGCCTAACGCAGATGTGCGGTCCGGAGGTGGCAGCGCTGCGCACAGTCACGCATATACGCGTCATCTCGCGAGACGCGAGATGACGCGAATATGCGCGCGCGCATGCGCAGTTCGCGCCGGCATTTTGCACAGGAGTATTTCGTCAGCAACCTGCCAGCCAATGATCGTGGCTGGCAGGTTGCTGATTTTTAAAAAATCCAATCAAAGTGCCAGATAGCAGATCATATTTGTAAATATGATCTGTTATATGGCTGCCTGCTCCTCTGCTGGTTCTTTTCGTCGGTTGGATCCAGCAGAGGAGCAGGCTTCACAGTGAGTACACCAAACACTACACTATAGCCCCTGATCACCCCCCTGAACCCCAATTAACCCTTTGATCACCCCTTTGATCACCCCTGTCAATCACAAGTGAAAAGAAAAAAGTGATCAGTGCAAACTGTCACTTTTTTTTTTCACTGGTATTGACCGTTAGGTTTTAGGTATAGTTTAGGTCCCTTGGTTAGGTAGTTAGCGATCAGTTAGCGCCCAGCCCACCGCACCGCAGTCCGTTATTCGCTGATTAGCGTATCGCTAATCAGCATTTGTACTTTTATAGTATCTGGAAGTGATCAAAACTGATCACGGTCAGATCTATAATAGTACTAGTGTCACTTTAGTTCGCCCTCCACCCAAAACGCAGTGTTTGCCCGATCAGGCCTGATCGGTCGCCCACACGTGCGTTCGCCCACGCCCGCCCCACCGCAGTGACAAAAAAAAAAAATTTTTTTGATCACTGCACATTCACTTTACACGCACTGCGGCGATAAAAAAAATCAGTTTTGATATTTTTTATCAACCGCAGCGGCCTCCGGTACTTCGCTAGCCTCCCCTTTGTAAGACAGGCTTGCTTTTTTTTTCTTGGGTAGTCTCAGGGAATACCCCTAAATTTAGTTGCCCACATGTCTAACAGGGGGTATTCCTCTGAAGAGGCCTACAGGCTTCTGACCCAGTCGGATGAGGAGTGGGAACCCTCATCTGATGAATCCAGCGGGTCAGAATACGAACCTGTAGAAAGCAGTGGCTCTCTGACCCAAAGTTCGGACGAGGAGGCTGAGGTCCCTGATACCACCAGGCGTACCCGGCCCCGTGTCGCTAGACCGCAGGTTGCGCAGGATCCGCTTCAAGAGCAGCAGAGTGGGGCTGGTGCTGTCGGATTACGTGGTGAGGCATACACCAGCAGCCCAGCCCTCCCTGGACCTAGTACCAGCACTGCCGTACAACCTGGTGAAGTAGCGAGCACCAGAAGGGCAGTTGAAGCTGGTACGGTGGCACGTGCAGTAGTGACCCCGTCGCAGCCACCGCAAAGACGTGCCCGTAGAGCCCCTAGAATCCCAGAGGTGCTGGCAAACCCTGATTGGCAGTCCCCAACTTCAGCCGCACCTGTAGTTTTCCCTTTCACTGCCCAGTCTGGAGTTCGGGTTGAGACGGCTCAGATCGGTTCGGCCCTGGGATTTTTTGAGCTGTTCTTGACTGCGGAGCTTTTAGACATAGTTGTGGCCGAAACAAACAGGTATGCCACACAATTTATCACCGCTAACCCGGGAAGCTTTTATGCCCAGCCTTTCCGGTGGAAACCAGTCCAAGTTTCCGAACTTAAAACTTTTCTGGGCCTCCTCCTCAACATGGGCCTGACAAAAAAGCATGAATTGCGGTCATATTGGTCCACGAACCCGATTCATCACATGCCCATGTTCTCTGCTGCCATGTCCAGGGCACGTTTTGAGGCCATCCTGCGGTTCCTGCACTTTAGTGACAACACCGCCTCCCGTCCCAGGGGCCACCCTGCTTTTGACCGGCTCCACAAAATTCGGCCCCTCATAGACCATTTCAACCAGAAATTTGCAGATATTTATACCCCAGAGCAAAACATCTGCATAGACGAGTCCCTGATACATTTTACCGGGCGCCTTGGCTTCAAACAATACATCCCAAGCAAGCGCGCCCGGTATGGGGTCAAATTGTATAAGCTCTGTGAAAGGGCCACAGGCTATACCCACAAATTTCGGGTCTATGAGGGAAAAGATCAGACCCTGGAGCCGGTCGGTTGCCCTGACTACCTGGGGAGCAGTGGGAAGACAGTTTGGGACTTGGTGTCACCCTTATTCGGCAAGGGGTACCATCTTTATGTGGACAATTTTTACACAAGTGTGGCCCTCTTTAGGCATTTGTTTCTAGAACGGATTGGCGCCTGTGGTACCGCGCGAACTAGTCGCGCGGGCTTCCCCCAACGGCTCGTTACCACCCGTCTTGCAAGGGGGCAGAGGGCCGCACTGTGTAACGAAGAACTGCTCGCGGTGAAATGGAGAGACAAGCGTGACGTTTACATGCTCTCCTCCATTCACGCAGACACGACAATATAAATTGAGCGAGCAACCCGTGTCATTGAAAAGCCCCTCTCAGTCCACGACTATAACCTCCACATGGGAGGGGTCGACTTCAATGACCAGATGTTGTCTCCGTATTTAGTTTCCCGACGCACCAGACGCTGGTATAAGAAGGTGTCTGTATATTTAATTCAATTGGCTCTGTACAATAGTTTTGTTCTCTACAGTAAGGCTGGGAGAACTGGATCCTTCCTCAAATTTCAGGAAGAGATCATCGAGAACCTCCTGTATCCAGGAGGTTCCGTGGCCCCAACCACCAGTGTAGTTAGCCGTCTACACGAGCGACATTTCCCCAATGTCGTTCCTGGTACCTCAACCCAACAGTCACCCCGAAAAAGATGTCGTGTCTGTAGCAGGAGTGGAATAAGGCGTGACACCCGCTATTTCTGTCCTGACTGTCCGGACCACCCTGCCCTATGCTTTGGAGAGTGTTTCCGGAAGTACCACTCACAGGTACACTATTAGCATAGGGATCATCTCACCAGGACAGGCACACAGGGCTATTAGGGCCCATTCACTCACTGCTGCTGCAAACGTCTCCTTTCACATGGGACAAAGTGCATAACGCACTTCGCCACATCTTTGGGCGATTTGCGCTTTGCACATTGACCCATGGGGAAGGAGAGGTTTGTTCTATAAAGGTAAAAAAACAAAAAAAAAACACACCAGTAAGCAAACACGTTAATGTTCAGTTAAAAAAATTAAAGTTTATATGTTCTGATGCAAAGTTAATAAAATTATTGCGTTGCGGCCTGGTTTTTTCTTTTTTTTTTTTTTTTTCTTTTTTTACCTTCCAGGTGGACCAACCGATCGACTAGCTGCAGCACCGATGTGCATTCTGACAGAAGCATTGCGCTGCTGTCAGATTACACGCAAGTCGGTGTATCCGGCGCTGCAAGACGGGATTTTCTCCTCTGCAGTGACAGATACGTTTGCCGAGGCATACGAGCTGAGGAGGAGGCGGCGTTCCTATGCTTTGGCAAGCACTTTGTATATATATATAAAAAAAAATATAAAAAATCCCGGCAATGATTTATTCATCCACATCGATTGATGTGAATGGAGAAATCTGGTTTGCCAGGGCATACAAGCTAAGTGGGTATGGATGTAGGGCGGAGCTCCTATGTCCTGGCAGACGCCTTTCCCCTCCATTTTTTTTTTTTTGGCAGAGATTTTTTCATCCACATTGATCGATGCGAATGAAGAAATCTGTGCCGTTCATTTTTTTCTTTCAGCCCAGAGGCTGAACGGAAAAAAAAATCTCATTACCTGTATGCTCAATATAAGGAGAATAGCAGAAACTCCTAATGCTGGCCATACATGTAATGATTGCGGAGACCCTCAAATGCCAGGGCAGTACAAACACCCCACAACTGACCCCATTTTGGAAAGAAGACACCCCAAGGTATTTGCTGAGGGGCATATTGAGTCCATGAAAGATTTAAATTTTTGTCCTAAGTTAGCGGAAAGTGAGACTTTGTGAGAAAAAATAAATAAATCAATTTCCGCTAACTTATGCAAAAAAATAACAAATTCTATGAACTTGCCAGGCCCCTCATTGGATACCTTGGGGTGTCTTCTTTCCAAAGTGGGGTCACATGTGGGGTATTTATACTGCCCTGGCTTTTTAGGGGCCCTAAAGCGTGAGAAGAAGTCTGGGATCCAAATGTCTAAAAATGCCCTCCTAAAAGGAATTTGGGCCCCTTTGCGCATCTAGGCTGCAAAAAAGTGTGACACATCTGGTATCGCCGTACTTAGGAGAAGTTGGGGAATGTGTTTCGGGGTGTCATTTTACATATACCCATGCTGGGTGAGAAAAATATCTTGGTCAAATGCCAACTTTGTATAACAAAATGGGAAAAGTTGTCTTTTGCCAAGATATTTCTCTCACCCAGCATGGGTATATGTAAAATGACACCCCAAAACACATTCCCCAACTTCTCCTGAGTACGGCGATACCAGATGTGTGACACTTTTTTGATGCCAAGGTGGGCAAAGGGGCACATATTCCAAAGTGCACCTTTCGGATTTCACCGGTCATTTTTTACAGATTTTGATTGCAAAGTACTTCTCACACATATGGGCCCCTAAATTGCCAGGGCAGTATAACTACGCCACAAGTGACCCCATTTTGGAAAGCAGACACCCCAAGGTATTCCGTGAGGGGCATGGCGAGTTCCTAGAATTTTTTATTTTTTGTCGCAAGTTAGTGGAATATGAGACTTTGTAAGGAAAGAAGAGAAAAAAAAATAATCATCATTTTCCGCTAACTTGTGACAAAAAATAAAAAATTCTAGGAACTCGCAGTGCCTCTCACGGAATACCTTGGGGTGTCTTCTTTCCAAAATGGGGTCACTTGTGGCGTAGTTATACTGCCCTGGCAATTTAGGGGCCCAAATGTGTGAGAAGTACCTTGCAATCAAAATGTGTAAAAAATGGCCTGCAAAATCTGAAAGGTGCACTTTGGAATATGTGCCCCTTTGCCCACCTTGGCAGCAAAAAAGTGTGACACATATGGTATCGCCGTACTCAGGAGAAGTTGGGGAATGTGTTTTGGGGTGTCATTTTACATATACCCATGCTGGATGAGAGAAATATCTTGGCAAAAGACAACTTTTCCCATTTTTTTATACAAAGTTGGCATTTGACCAAGATATTTTTCTCACCCAGCATGGGTATATGTAAAATGACACCCCAAAACACATTCCCCAACTTCTCCTGAGTACGGCGATACCAGATGTGTCACACTTTTTTGCTGCCAAGGTGGGCAAAGGGGCACATATTCCAAAGTGCACCTTTCGGATTTCACCGGTCATTTTTTACACATTTTGATTGCAAAGTACTTCTCACACATATGGGCCCCTAAATTGCCAGGGCAGTATAACTACGCCACAAGTGACCCCATTTTGGAAAGAAGACACCCCAAGGTATTCCGTGAGGGGCATGGCGAGTTCCTAGAATTTTTTATTTTTTGTCGCAAGTTAGTGGAATATGAGACTTTGTAAGGAAAAAAGAGAAAAAAAAAAAAATCATCATTTTCCGCTAACTTGTGACAAAAAATAAAAAATTCTAGGAACTCGCAGTGCCCCTCACGGAATACCTTGGGGTGTCTTCTTTCCAAAATGGGGTCACTTGTGGCGTAGTTATACTGCCCTGGCAATTTAGGGGCCCAAATGTGTGAGAAGTACCTTGCAATCAAAATGTGTAAAAAATGGCCTGCAAAATCTGAAAGGTGCACTTTGGAATATGTGCCCCTTTGCCCACCTTGGCAGCAAAAAAGTGTGACACATCTGGTATCGCCGTACTCAGGAGAAGTTGGGGAATGTGTTTTGGGGTGTCATTTTACATATACCCATGCTGGATGAGAGAAATATCTTGGCAAA
The DNA here is from genome assembly GCF_014858855.1 of Bufo gargarizans. NCBI lineage: Eukaryota > Metazoa > Chordata > Amphibia > Anura > Bufonidae > Bufo > Bufo gargarizans. Next base: position 87,972,683 of record NC_058083.1, read on the forward strand.
AGACAACTTTTCCAATTTTTTTATACAAAGTTGGCATTTGACCAAGATATTTTTCTCACCCAGCATGGGTATATGTAAAATGACACCCCAAAACACATTCCCCAACTTCTCCTGAGTACGGCGATACCAGATGTGTCACACTTTTTTGCTGCCAAGGTGGGCAAAGGGGCACATATTCCAAAGTGCACCTTTTGGATTTCACCGGTCATTTTTTACACATTTTGATTGCAAAGTTCTTCTCACACATTTGGGCCCCTAAATTGCCAGGGCAGTATAACTACCCCACAAGTGACCCCATTTTGGAAAGAAGACACCCCAAGGTATTCTGTGAGGGGCATGGTGAGTTCCTAGAATTTTTTATTTTTTGTCGCAAGTTAGTGGAACATGAGACTTTGTAAGAAAAAATAAAAAAAATAAAATCATCATCATTTTCCGCTAACTTGTGACAAAAAATAAAAAGTTCTATGAACTCACTATGCCCATCAGCGAATACCTTAGGGTGTCTACTTTCCGAAATGGGGTCATTTGTGGGGGGTTTCTACTGTTTGGGCATTGTAGAACCTCAGGAATCATGACAGGTGCTCAGAAAGTCAGAGCTGCTTCAAAAAGCGGAAATTCACATTTTTGTACCATAGTTTGTAAATGCTATAACTTTTACCCAAACCATTTTTTTTTTTGCCCAAACATTTTTTTTTTATCAAAGACATGTAGAACAATAAATTTGGTGAAAAATTTATATATGCATGTCGTTTTTTTTGCAAAATTTTACAGCTGAAAGTGAAAAATGTCATTTTTTTGCAAAAAAATCGTTACATTTTGATTAATAACAAAAAAAGTAAAAATGCCAGCAGCAATGAAATACCACCAAATGAAAGCTCTATTAGTGAGAAGAAAAGGAGGTAAAATTCATTTGTATGGTAAGTTGCATGACCGAGCGATAAACGGTGAAAGTAGTGTAGTGCCGAAGTGTAAAAAGTGCTCTGGTCATGAAGGGGGTTTCACCTAGCGGGGCTGAAGTGGTTAAGGACCAGGCCATTTTTTGCAAATCTGACCAATGTCACTTTATGTGTGAATAACTTTAAAACGCTTTGACTTATCCAGGCCATTCTGAGATTGATTTTTCGTCACATATTGTACTTCATGAACCCGGTTAAAATGAAGTTGAAATAAATGTCATGTTTATTTATAAAAAAAATCAAATTTGTAGTAACTATTTTTCTACTTCTCTAATACATAGTAATACCTACAAAAATAGTTATTACTTTACATTCCCCATATGCCTACTTCATGTTTGGATCATTTTGGGAATGACATTTTATTTTTTGGGGATAATACAAAGCAAATCTTGAAATTTTTCAGAAAGTTTCAAAAACCCACTTTTCAAGGACCAGTTCAGGTCTGAAGTCACTTTGTGAGGCTTACATAATATAAACCACCCAAAAATGACCCCATTCTAGAAACTACACCCCTCAAGGTATTCAAAATTGATTTTACAAACTTTGTTAACCCTTTAGGTGTTCCACAAGAATTAATGGAAAATAGAGATACAGTTTCAAAATGTCACTTTTTTGGCAGATTTTCCATTTTAATAATTTTTTTTCCAGTTACAAAGCAAGGGTTAACAGCCAAACAAAACTCAATATTTATGGCTCAAAACTCAATTTACAGAAACACCCTATATATGGTCGTAAACAGCTGTACGGGCACACGGCAGGGCGCACAAGGAAAGGAATGCCATATGGTTTTTGGAAGGCAGATTTTTGCTGACACCATGTCCCATTTGAAGCCTCCCTGATGCACCCCTAGAGTAGAAACTCCATAAAAAGTGACCCCATTTTATAAACTACGGAATAAGGTGGCAGTTTTATTGGTACTATTTTAGGGTACATATGATTTTTTATTGCGCTATATTACACTTTTTGTGAGGCACGGTAACAAGAAATAGCTGTTTTGGCACAGTTTCTTTTTGTTATTTACAACATTCATCTGACAGGTTAGATCATGTGGTATTTTTATAGACCAGGTTCTCACGGACACGACGATACCTAATATGTAAGGTGACAAAAAATGGTTTATTTAGCACAGTTTTTTCTTTGGTTTTTTTACGTGATATTTTTATAGAGCCGGTCGATATGCAGTAATACCTAATATGTATACTTTTTTTTATTTTTATCTCCCAGGCTCGTCACAGGAAGGCAGCGCGATGCCAAAGGAAGGCAGCATCTCGCTGCCTTCCCTACCATCGTGTCCCCCCTACAGCCCCACGGGGACCCGATGGCACCGCCGCCTGCCGCAACATGAAAAGCCGCAATCTGCAGGTCTGAATTGACCTGCGGTTTGTGGCGATCGCCGACACAGGCGGGTCACAGGGACCCCCCCCCCCCCGCGCATTTAGCCAAGGTGCCTGCTCAATTATTTGAGCAGGCACCTTGTTCCGATCACCGCACGCTTGGTGGCGGTGATCGGAAATGCACATGTGTGTTTTATTTATAGCAGAATAGAACCACAGTGTGTAAAGGGTGTATCTTACATGTACAGATAGATGCAGACTAGGCCGCAATTAAAGTTTTTTGCCCAAAATGGGTGTTTTATTAACAGCAGAATAGAACCACAGTATGTAAAGGGTGTATCTCACACTTACAGATGCAGACTAGGCCGTAATGAAAGATTTTTGCCCAAAATGGGTGTTTTGCTAACAGCAGAATAGAACCACAGTATCTAAAGGGTGTATCTCACAATGATATATGCAGCAAAATTAATTTTTTTGCCCAAAATGGGTGCTTTTTTAATAACAGAATATGACAGCAGTATATAACCCTTGAAATTCATACATGCAGATGCAGCAAGGGCTATAAAATTTTGTATTTTGCCTAAAACGGGTGTTTTATTAATAGCAGAATAGAACCACAGTATCTAAAGTGTGTATCTCACACGTTAAAATGCAGACTGGGCTGCATTTAAAGATTTTTGCTCAAAATGGGTGTTTTAATAATAGCAGAATAGAACCACAGTATGTAAAGGGTGTATCTCACAATGACATATGCAGCAAAGGCTGCAAAATTAAGTTTTTTTTTCCAAAAAGGTTTTTTTTCTTTACTAACTGAATATGACAGGAGTATATAACCCTTGAATTTCAAACATGCAGATGCAGCAAGGGCTGTAAAATTGTGTATTTTGCCCAAAAATTTTGTTTTATTAATAGCACAATAGAACCACAGTATACAAAGTGTATATCTCACACGTACAGATGCAGACTAGGCGCAATTTAAGATTTTTGCCTAAAATGGGTGTTTTATTAATAGCAGAATAGAACCATAGTATCTAAACGGTGTATCTCACAATGACGTATGCAGCAAAATTATTTTTTTTGCCCAAAATGGGTGCTTTTTTAATAACAGAATATGACAGCAGTATATACCCCCTTGAATTTCACACGTGCAGATGCAGCAAGGGCTGTAAAATTGTGTATTTTGCCCATAAAGGGTGTTTTTGAAAACCCAGATAATTATAGCTGTATTTTTAGCTTAAATTTAACACTGACTAATGTGGCAGAGGCCCCAAATGAAGGGTATTGCCAAAAATGGGTGTTTTTTTAAAGCCAGAAAATTTTCTGAAGTATTTGAAACTTGTTTTTAACAATCACAGATGCAGCAAGGGCTGCTGAAATTAAGTATTTTGCCCAAAAAGGGTGTTTTTTTAAAACCCAGGAAATTATAGCAGAATTTCTAGCTTGAATTGAACACTGACTAATTCTGCAAGGCACCAGATGTAGGTTATTGCCAAAAAAGGTTGTTTTTTTTAAAACCAGAATATTATTGCAGTATTTCAAGTTTGGATTTAAATGTCACAAAAGCACAGATGCAGTGCTGGTGCACTGAGTTTGCATAAAATGGCCGCCGCTGCCCACCTAACTAACAGACGGATAAAAGTTAATTTTCTCTGTCACTGGGCTCAGGGCAGGGTAAAAAGATTGTGCACTGCACCCACACAACTAAATCTATGTAGATAGCTGAGTTCAATTGGAGTTCTGATCACAGATTCTGTCCTATTCTCTCCCTCACAGCAGCAGCATCCTCTCCCTACACTAAGCACAGCAGAGTGACGTGCGGCGCTTCGTGACTCCAGCTTATATAGACGTTGGGTCACATGCTGCACTGGCCAATCACAGCCATGCCATTAGTAGGGATAGCTGTGATGGTTTCTAAGGTCGCACAGTTAAATGCTTGTTGATTGGCTGCTCTGCAGTCTTTTAAAAAGCGCTAAGAAATCGCTGAACACCAAACCCGAACCTAAACTTTTACTGAAATGCTTGGGTTCGGGTCCGGGTTCCAAAAATCCTAAAGTTCGGTACGAACCTGGACTTTACAGTTCAGGTTCGCTCAACTCTAGTTATAGGTAATGAAATTGGGGGCGGAATAAGAGCATATTACATTGCCATTTTTCCCAATCATGAATTATTGTGAATTTAAATATTGGCTATGCCGCTCATCACTACTCAGTAGCAGCCAGCAGGTATCAAACCGCCCCCCAGTACAAGTGTGATTAGTATACCTGAAAATAAAGGCAGGCAAAAACATATGTACCAGGCAAGATTGAGGTTAATGTGACTCATTAACCTGACCTTTTGTTCAAAACCTAGGTGCGTCTTATAGGGCAAAAAAAAATATGGTAATTCTTTATACAGCTCCTGCTCTTTTGACACACTGGTTTTAGTAATTACTTGCATTTCCCATAAGGCTGGGGCTACATGGCGATCTTGGCCACAATACCCTTTGCACGACCAAAGGCTGTGTAGCAGTGCAGCCAATGAACTGAATTGGGTCACAACGCAACTCAAAAGTTACAGAGAACCCAGCATCATGAATGCAAATCTGGGGTTGTTGTCACTGCAACTTGTGAGCTGCACTGCATTCAGTTCTGTAGCTGCACTGCTACACTGCTACAGAGAGACTTGGTAGTGTGATGGCTGTTGTGGCCAAGATCGCTATGTAGCCCTAGTCTACATTAAAAGTGCTGAAACATATATTTTTTTTTAATTCTTCTTTTTATGAATATGTAAAAATAAATTAACAACTGGGTGTTGCTATTCACCTCGTTGGTGAGATTGGTTCCATCATTCCATCAAATAACTGCTGACAATGTCAACTGTCAACACTATGAATGGTAATGTCTAGTTGTTTATTCATATATTTCCAGGAGAAATAACAGAGGAACAACACAATGCAGTATTTCAAGAAAAGATGAATGCAAGAATTTACTAAAGCAAACAAGTCGGGACTCAAGATTTTATAAGGTCCTGTCATCATCATCATCATCATTAAAGGGGTTGTCCGAGTAATGAAAAAATAAATAAATATAGCACTGTAAATCTGATGGTCAGCGATATATAACTGAGCTAAGCAAGTTTTAGGCAAAAAAAATATATTTCATCATTTCCCTGGTTCTCTTCTGGCCCTTTGTTTACTTGCAAAAACAACAATCTATGCCCCTTCCCATGCACTGCTAAGGGACTGAATACAAGTGCTGCCCTGAGTGACATGTCTGCCTGCTGGGAGACTCAGCAGCATGTTGTATGTGTAGGACTACAAGATCTCAGCTGTACAATGACACTGCTGATACACACAGGATCTTCCCCCTCCCTGCAATGCTCTGCAGAACTTCTCTTTCAGCTACTGTGCCTAGCATTTGTATCCTCACTGCCTGCAGCTACACAGTAAACACTTCAGCCCTGAGTCTGTGCAGCTGAAGGGGTTAAGAATCCTGGCAGAGAGCAATAAGCAGCAGCCGCAGTGCAGGGGGCGTGGCCAGCACAGTGACTTCTCCTGTACAGATCTCTAAGACTTGTGCATGAACATTATCAGAGCAGGGAGAGAAGCTGACATCACAGGTCATGTGACCCTCAGTGAAATCTGAGAAACCAGCCACTGGAGATAACGTGAGTTAATTGGAAAGCTGTTACATTTGCCTAGTTAGAAACCTAGAAAGAACAAAAAAATAACCCGGATAACTCCTTTAAGGGTCAGTTAATCATCACATTCCACATAATTATATAGATTATACATAATTACTAGGTGGTTAAAATGCACTCTGAGAGGAAGCTCTGAGACCCCCACTGATCTCTAGAAGAAGAGAGAAGCGCATTCTCCCTTCTCACTGCAGGACAGGAAGCAAGATGGAGAGAGAGCGTGTTGAGCAGGAATGTAGCTAAAGACTCATGGGCCCCAGTGCAAGAGTTCATCTTGGGCCCCCCTTCCATCAGTGCTGTGTGGCCAGGGGCAATTGAAATGGCACCCCCCCCCATTTCAAATTTTTGACCTTACCCCTTCCCACCAGCCAGAGGTAACTTGACCTGCATGCACTTTCTATAATACTGGTGTCTTCTTAGGTGGCGCAAGGGTCTTTGGGCCCCCTCATGCTCCTGGGCCCAGTACTGCTGCCTCTGCACCCACTATATCTATGCCGTTTGTACTAAGCACATGCTTCTGTCCCCTCGTTCTAGAGATCGGTGGGGGTCTCAGGGCTCAGATCCCCCACTGAACTAAACTTTCATATGTCTCTAACTGAAAAACAGTGCCACTTTAAAGATAAATCAGTTATTAAATGGACTATTAAATCAGCAGCAATATGAACTATTGGGGTCATTTATCGAACTGGTGTAAAGTAGAATTGGCTTAGTTGCCCATAGCAACCAATTAGATTCCACCTTTCATTTTTGACAGCTCCTTTGGAAAATGAAAGGTGAAATCTAATTGGTTGATATGGTCAACTAAGCCAGTTCTACTTTACACCAGTTTGATAAATGACCACATATGGGTGTCTATGGAACAGAACAATCCTGCCATGATATCAGCAGCCATGTTCTCTGAGAAAGGAGTACAATGACTGTTTTACTGCATATTATGAGGTGGCACATGCATGTTATGCCCGATAAAGCAGTAGTGTGTATGTATGAGATCTAGATAATTACCGCTCCAGTTACTCTTTGTGTTTGGCACACATATTGTATTTCAGTGTTGTATGTTTTACGTCCATTAATGCCGCTTTCCGTCTGATACCTTATCAAGGCTGTTGAATGACTTAAGTAATTAACTCTGAGAACATAATCATGAGCAAACACACAAACCTCATTTCAAATATACTAAACAAAGGAAATCCTGTTTGGCTGGATGAATGCCACATAAACCGGGCCTCAGGCTGTGTAAACATAAATGTTACAAAATCTCACAGTGATGTCTTGTATCACTGAATGGTACTGTATATAAGCCTATTAAACTTTAGAGAAGAGAGTTTTTGTAATCCTTGACATTTTTTATGATATGTATTGTGCCTTCTTTGCTGAGTGACTACATTTTATATTCATTCATATTTATTACTATGGGTAATATGGCTATTCTACTCTATAATGTACTGCCACTTTTTATAATGGAATTTTTTTGACTGCCTTAAAATGCCCTTTTGGGGAACTGATTATGCTTAAATGGTTACACATAGATATCCAAAAGCACTTTTTCTAGGCTTTTTTATGTTTTCCTTTTCACATTTTCATTCTTTCCTGTCCCCAAACCTGTAATCCTTATGCTGTACTTGAATGGGGATTAGGACTTCAGAAGTATCATTTTGTGTAGAGTCCAGAGGCATATCTTGAAGCTCTTATGCCGCAATGCAGAATCTGTAATAGGACCTCTACTTACCATGCGCTATTAATAATATTGGTGTCTTTTCATGTAAGGAGAGGGACATTGACCTACTCCATTATTAGGGTCCAGGTGCAACTACAACCGCTGTATCCCCTATATATATACTGACCTGGTGGAGTCTGCAAGGCTTAGAGCTGTCACCAGGTCGGTAATTCACTAGTCCAGCCAGTGTTCCCATCAGTTCCATAGACTCGGGATGGAGTGGAACTACATGTTTGACCATAGCTCTATTCAAACGCTTCTTCACTGCGATTGTGCAAGGCCCCCACCCCTTGTTACTAGTGACTGCTGAAGTCCCAGTGGTGAGGTCCAATCAAACCTAAATCTCCTATCCTGGGAATAAGTAATAATTGTCAATTTTATGTAAGCCAATTTAACTGTTTCTTGTCAATTTTAATGGGGTTATCCAACCCCTATAATGCCTCCGGCGGTGTAAGGAGGGGGGTGATGGTGGTGCAGCCAATAGCAGGTCATACGGGTGATGCTAGGGAGGCCCGTCCCCGTCGCGGCCTTCTATTGGCTGCCCACCCACCCATTGCTGGATATTTTGATCCGCACAATGGGGAGATGCATTGGCAGCTGTGTGGGCCGCACATTTAGCCTTTAGCTGAGGTGTTACGCATTTACACACCGTTTCCTACAAAGTTTCCTTATAGTTCCAATTGCAAAAACACATGCATACTTAGCCTCCAGCCTTTCTCTAAAAGGTATTTAGACTTAAAAGATAAAGCCAAAAGCATAAATAGCTTCCTATCAGCCCATCTGTAACCTACGTATTGTTTTATGATCAGTTGTTGTAGTTTGACATAGAAGACTATAGTTTTCTGAAAAGAAATGATGCCATCCAAAAGAAAGATAAAAGATGTTCTCCACCAAGGTTTAGGTCCTAGTATACTTTCGTGCCCCTTCCATAAATTCAGAGACAGTTCTGCTTTGAGTATTATAAGACACTAAGAGTGTGGCCACACAGTCAAGTATTATTGTGCAGTTTTGAAATTCAAAAAAGAGAAGTCGTATCTGGCCTTTTATGATCCACTCCTGATTTTGGCATCCAAAACTGCATACAGAAACCTGATTGTATATCTCATCAATTGAACTCCATTGAAAGCCAGAGAACACTATCCTAATTGTGAAGCACAGGCATGAGTACATCATGTTGTGGGTGTGCTTTGCTGCAGGAGGGGCTGGTGCACTTCACAAAATATATGCCATTGTGAGGTAGGGAAATTAGGTGGAGATATTGAAGCAATATCTGAACATCAGCCAGAGAGTTGATGGGCAATGACCCCAAGTAGGGATGAGCGAATCGACTTTGGATGAAACATTCGAAGTCGATTTGCATAAAACTTTGTTCCAATACTGTACGGAGCAGGAGCTCCGTACAGTATTAGAATGTATTTGCTCCGTTAAGCCGAAGTTATTGCTTCGCAAATTCTCACAGGACTTTGGGAAATAACTTCATAAATTAATTTGTACTGTACGGGTTTGGTTCCAGGGTACCACTTAAAACCGAATCTGAGTTTGGAAAATCGTTTTTTACAGTACAAATTAATTTATTAAGTTATTAGCAATAACTTCAGGCTTATCGTAGCCAATACATTCTAATATTGTACGGAGCTCCTGCTCCTTACAGTATTGGAGCACATTTTTATGCGATTTGACTTTGGATGTTTAATTCTAAGTCATCCCTAACCACAAGCATAGTTTAGATCAAGTAATTTTTATTGGTATTTTCATCATTGATAAAGAAACATATCTTGCATATATGTATACTAGAACAATAAAAACAAATATGTTGCATTGCCTATAATGTCTATAAGAGGTATTTATACACGTATCATATTTAGTTCTGTATACAATAAATGTCAGTTATGTTGATATTCATCAAGTTTTATAGTTTGATCTAGGATATATGGCAAAACTAGATCATTAAAGAAGAAATATAAGAGAGAGAAAAAAAGAAGTAAAATAAAAAGTAAAGAAAAAGAACAGAATTATAAGAAATATAACATTTAGAAACTGTTATTTTAACGGTCCTCGATTAAAAGTCTATATTAGCGTCATATGATGTTGCGTCGTATGTTGTATTCTTATATGTTGTTCTGTTGTTTTCGGCCAGTCCTCAACATCCTATATATTTAGGATCTTCCTTTTGTGAAGTGATTCAGCCATGTCTTCCATTTCTTTTCCATAATGCCTTTTTTGCCTCTAATCGTTGCGTATATGTGTTCGTTTATGTGGTTTTTTGATACCATTTCTATAATGTCTCTAATCTTAGGAATTATGTTCGTTTTCCAGTGTTTCGCTAATAGTGTACGATAGGTAATGAAAATATGCATAGTGGGTATTTGGATTGATGTATCTATCGTTTCCGTACCTATGTTCAGTAAGGCTATTTCGGGGGTGAGTAAGATGTTTTTACCTGCTATCATGTTAATTCGTTCATGTATGTCCTTTTTTAACTTTCCTAACTTTGGACACGTCCAAAAAATATGTAAGAGAGTACCACATTGGTTACAGTTCCTCCAACACATATTTGAACATGTGTTGTAGAATTTGTGCAGTTTAACTGGTGTATAATACCATCTAGATATTATCTTAAAATATTGTTCTCTGTGGTTGGTGCAGGTAGTAGCATTCTTGAACATGAGCATTGCTTTACTCCATTGGTACATGCTCAATGACTTATTTAAGTCTGTTTCCCATTTTTGATGGTATGATATTTCATCTTGTAATGTGTCGTTATTAGAAAGATCATATATCATTTTGTAATATTTAGTTGTTTGTCGACTCGAGGGTATATTTAATAAGCTTGTTAGGTTGTGAGGTAAATACATTTCTGTATTGGGGTATTTTTCCCATAGATTTTTTAAAGCAGTGTAGGTGTGTTTGTCTCTATTAATTAATTTAAATCTTTTTTGGAGTTCTACAAAATCTATCATCTTACTGTCTTTGATTATTTCTTTGAAGGATGTGATGCCTCTGTCCGTCCACGTATGGATATTTTTTAATGCTGCGAAATGTTTGAGGGATATTAGTTTTATGTCATGTTTAACCATATTAGGCAGATCTCTGCTAGCTTTAAGGTGTATGTTCCATGCTTCTAGTGTTGCTCTAGTTGTGGGTAAACACATTTTTGGTAATTCAGTGAATTTGTTGGCGTTTACTATAATTTGTGACCAATCAGTGGTCTGGAGGTTATCTGCTTCTATTTGTGTCCACGCTTTGGGTTCATCTTTGTTGTTAATCCAATCTATAGATTGTGCTATAAGAGTGGTGTTGTGATATGCGATTAGGTTTGGAAAAGCAATGCCTCCGTTTAGTATCTTTTTACTAAGAATGTGTGTTGTAATTCTTGGTTTTGAGTTCTTCCATATAAAGGTTGAGGCTTGGGATTGTAGTTTTTTAAGAAGAGAGCAGGGTAGTGATATTGGAATTGTCCTGAATTTATAGAGGATCTTTGGTAAAACTAGAATTTTATAGAGTACTAGTCTTCCAAACCAGCTCCACTCTCGGTTTGAAAGTGTGTTCATTTCTTGCTGTAATTCGGCCAGTAACTTAGGGAAGTTTTCTCTTATCAAGGTTTGTTTATCTGGAGCTATTTCTACTCCCAGGAAGGTTATAGATTTGGGATTCCATATATAGTTATAATTTTGTTGTATTGAGGCTATTATGTTTTTATCTAGTCTTATCCCCAGTATGTGTGACTTGTTATGATTGACTTTGTGATATGATATTGATCCAAATTTACTTAATTCATTTTGAACTTCCCTTAAAGATTGTTTTGGGTTTGTCAGAGTTAAAATCATGTCGTCTGCGAACATACTAATTTTATATGTCCTGTCAGAGACTTTGATACCTTCAATCTTTTCATTATTCCTAATACTTGAGGCCAAAGGTTCTATAGCTAATATGAATAATACTGGCGATAGGGGACATCCCTGCCGGGTTCCGTTACCACTGGAAAATGTGTCAGAAAAGATTCCATTACACTGAACCCTGGCTGATGGACTGGAGTATAATGAGAATATGGTTTTGATGAAGTTTTCCGGAAAGTCAAATTCTCTGAGGACCGATTTTAGATATCCCCAGTGTAGTCTATCAAACGCCTTCTCTGCGTCTAGGGAAAGGAGCAGAGAAGGCGTTTTCCTCATTTTAGCCCAACAAGCTAAATCTATGACTCTTCTAGATCCATCATAAGGTTGTCTGTGTTTGGTGAAACCTACTTGATCCATGTGTATTAATGATGGTATTATGTCTTGCATTCTATGAGCTATTAATTTTGCATATAACTTAATATCTGTGTTTAACAGTGAGATAGGCCTAAGGTTCCCAGGGCATGTGGGCTCCTTTCCTGGTTTGGGGAGAGTGATAATATTTGCGGTCAACATTTCTGAGGGAAATTCCCCATCTTCACTGGCTTTGTTGAAAGTTTTTGTTAAGTACGGAGTTAAAATATTGCTATATATTTTGTAGTACTCCGATGAGAACCCATCTGGTCCCGGAGATTTACCCAACTTTGATGTCTTAATTGCCGCTGCTATTTCTAGATCAGTGAAGGGCTTGCTGAGAGATTCTTTAATATCTCCATTTACCTTTTTTAATTTACAATTGTTTAAGTATTGTTTGTGTTGAGTTTGAGTAGGGTGAGACAATGAGGTATCTTCTTTTAAGTTATATAGCTTATTATAATATTGTGCGATGTGATTAGCAATTTCTATCGGATTGGTCATCTTTTCATTCGTTGATTCGTTGATTAAATGGTTTATCCTAAATTGGGTTCTAGTTGTCTTTGTGTGGTTGGCCATTAACTTAGAAGGTTTATTGAAGTCTCTGTAATATTTTGCTTCAGTATTTTTTGTCATTTTTATATGCTTTTTGATCAACAGTTCATGTAACTTGAGTCTGGTAGATGTGAGGGCTTGCAAGGTGACGTATGACTTATTGGATTTATGTAGTTTTTCTAGAGAATCAAGCTTTTGGAGAGTGTCAGTAATATCTTTTTGATGTGATTTATTAAATCTGGCTGTCTGCTGTATAATAATTCCTCTAGAGAAGGCTTTATGTGTTCTCCACAATAGAATTGGGTCATCTGTTGATTCTTGATTTATTCTAAAAAATTCTGTTAGGTTGTGCCTAATTATTTCCTGCGTTTCTGGGTTAGAGAGAATGTAGGTGTTGTTCCTCCATGATGGGGCGTTTTTTTGATGAAGTGAAGATTTTATTTCTAAGGTGATAGGTGCGTGGTCTGACCACGTTATGTTGTTTATTTTACTTGATGTTATCTCATTAAGTACTCTGGATTTTACAAGAAACATATCAATCCTTGCGTAGGTATTGTGACATTGTGAATAATGTGTATAGTCTCTCTCTGATGCATTGAAGCATCTCCACACGTCGTATAAATCATTATCTGATAGCCATTTGTTTATAGTAGTTCTATTTTTATTTCTTTTACCATTTGTGTCTAACTGGGAATCGTTGATAGAGTTTAGATCGCCTCCCATCACCAGTGTGCCTTTCTGTATTTTGTTTACCTTTCTCATCAACTTATTTAAAAAGCTAATTTGATTATTGTTTGGGGCGTATGCGTTTACTAGTGTGTAAGTGATGTTGTTAATGATACATGTGAGAATGATGTATCTACCTGCTGGGCTATGAGAGTGTTCAATGAGCTGGAAGGTTACTGTGTCTTTGATTAGTATAGCTACTCCTGCTTTTTTTGCAGTTGTGTTTGAGTAGTAAATTTTAGAGTATCCTAGTATTTTGATTTGGGGGTGAGTATCCTTTTTAAAATGTGTTTCCTGAAGGAAAACAATATCAGGCTTAAATTTTTGTATATCGTGTTTTAAGAATGAGCGTTTATGTGGACTGTTTAAGCCTCTTACGTTGTAGCTTAGGAAATGTAGTGACATCTTGATTTCTCGGCTTCCTTACTCAGGCAGCCGAGAGATCCAGTTGTGTGATAAGTGTGTATCGTCTGGTCTTACCCTGTAGAAGTCGGAATGTCCCCCGTCTCTAGTACTGTTATAGTTGCTTGTGCCTTGTTCAAGTCCTATATCTTCAATTACTCAGTGTTAGTAGTTCTTTATTATTGCACCTATGGAAGTCAAGTCAATAGCTATATATATATGTGCAGACAAGAGAGAGAGAACATATAATAGTTAAAAGTAGTGTCAAGGACTGGCCAAAAAGAAAAACAAACAAAAAAAAAAGACTCGAGGATAAAACAATAACAGTTATAACAACACTGTAAATTAGTACTGTAATTTTATCACCGGATCTTCACCGGTGTTTCAAAGTGTTTCTATTAGTACGAATAGAATAAAGACTTAGAGTAGCTATTCGCTACACAATTTGGGGTTAATTGTATAACACAAAGGAAGTGAAAGAAAGAACTTTTCAACAAAGTATGCTTGGTAAATGTATACTCTTTGGCTATTCTGCCCTTATTGGCATTTAGAGATCTATTGATCAATGTATTATGAGAGTTCTTATTCTTTTGGGATTGTTTCTTCAGCGTGGATTTTCTTGACGCGATCTGTCTCTCTTTTGTGGTCCTCTGGAGGGATTCCCTGTGTCTTCTATTGCTATATCCCATCTTTGTAGTAGATCGAGGCCTTGCTCTACTGTAGATACTACTTTTGTGGTTCCTCCATCTTGTATTAGCAATTTGACCGGAAAGCCCCATCTGTAGGGTATATTGTGGTAGCGAAGTGTGTTGGTGATAGCTTGAAATTTCTTCCTGCTTTGTATGGTAAATTGGGAGAGGTCGGTGTATACTTGAATGTTTTTAAACTCTTCTGGCAAAGTTTTGGTTTTCCTGAATTCTTGGGTAAACTGTTCTTTAATTCTAAAGAAGTGAATTCTAGCGATGGTGTCTCTTGGTATTGAGGGATCCATCCCTCTTGGTTTGGGTAAACGATGAGCTCTATCTATTTCCAAGTCATGTTTGGAACAATCTGTGAGTACTGTTGCGATCAGTCTCTGCAAGTAAGTTGTAAGTTCTGCTGGTTGAATACTTTCTGGAATCCCTCTGAACTTTAAGTTATTCCTCCTATTTCGGTCTTCTAAGTCTGCTAATTTCATTTGTAACCTTTCAATGTCGTCAGAATTATCGTTTGTGACGTCAGCGATATCATTATGCGACTTGCAAATTTGATCCATCTTGGACTCGATGTGGGAGACTCTTGATTCTACTTTTCCTAATTTAACATTTGTTGTTGAGATAGCGTTGTTAATTTCTTTAGTGAAAGATTTGTGGAGTAGTAGTATTGTTTCTTTTATAAAGGACTCGGAGGCGGTTTTGTCTGTGGCTGTGATAGAGTTTAAGTCTGTATCAGACTTTGCTTCTGATGTGACATCCTCCAAAGTGGTGGAGGGTTCTTTTTTACCCGTTGTGTCATTTTTTATATCTGTTCTTGCTTTTTGTTTGAGTGGACTTGAGATGTCAGATGAGTTATCTGAGTGATTTCCTTCATCTATAATATCTTCTGGGTTGTCTATTATTGACAGTCTGTTGTTGATAGATTTATTTGTCTTTCCTTTTGGTCCACTTGTTTTGTTTTTTTTGTGAGCTGTACATTTTGTCGGCTGGCGTATGCTCATAAAAGGGGGTATATGTCGGTGTTCTTGAAAGGAAGTTTTGTTGATCAAAATTACTTAGTCTTCTCGTTTGGTATGGATGACTATGTTTATATTGGTGCATAGTACGGTTCAAGTTGATAATATATCAGAGTTTTGCGACCCTTCTTGTGTTATGCCGTCTTGAGTTTTTTTATTATTATTTTTTATTTATTTATTTTTTTTCAGGCTTTACAGCTTTATCCTTTTCTTGTCTGCGTTGTCAATCTTCTTTATCTCCAGAGTATGGTTAAATGTCTATTAGCGTCTTTGAAAAAGAAGGGGGGGAGGTATGGAGGTGAGCAAGTAATTTAGCTGGTGGAACTGGTGTCTCGGTTGCAGAAGGTTTTAATCTTTTGCCATGTAATTTCTTTCTAGTCTGCTGCGACTATGGCAATTCCTTTAAGGGCTGGGCAGGATTTCTGCGGTCTATAAGCGTTCCTTCTAGCTTTTACTCTGACCGCTCCTTTCTCACTACACTACCACCAGCAGTCTTTTTATGAAAGCTTTGGCTGTCAGGTAAAGGTAGGTCTCTGGTGTAGTGGGCTTATCTGCCTGCCTGAGACTCGCAGCTCTCTGTCACCTCCCTTCTATTCTAGCGAGTGGATCGGGCCCAGCGATCGCAATGCATCAGGTCAAGCTCTGTTTTCTCCCCTTTATTTTTTTTACCTCTTTAGTTGTTTCTGGAGGCTGTCGTGTCGCCGCTCCGTCCGTTTGGCTCCTCTGTGACACTGGAGTTGTATGTCTTTTGGTTTCATCCACCTCCGGTTTGATGTGAGTATGCCGTGTATAAGTCTGCTGCGTGTCTCTCTCTGCAGCGGCTGTTCGCGCCTTTTTCTCCTTCTTCCCGCTTGTGACTAATCGGGTCTTTCTTTATCTGTTTATATGGTTGTGAGCGTCTCAAGCTTTTCACAAAAGGACCCCAGTCTTCTTCTCTGTCCTCGGATTTATTCCTGCGTCTGATTTTTCTCTCTAAATAGCTTTAATTAGTTGTTTGGGCAGCTATATAGCCGGAGCTCTGGTTTTCAGCTTCTGTGCTGCATGAAAGCCAAGCCACGCCCCCCACACAAGCATAGTTTAAAGGAGTTGTGCAGTGGGTTAATATTGATGATCTATCCTCAGGATAGGTCATCTGTATATAGCACTCCAGAGTGGAACTACCATTCCTACACCCTGCTACTGCTCTGATGGCTAAGCACTAATGTCATCTATGTATTCACTCCAGGTCCTCCTATACTGTGCATTCATAACATTGCTATGTTCATGTAATGTGTCTGGTTCACCAGGAGGTGGCAGTGGATATCGCAGTGAGACTTTTAGATAGAACGGAACTTACCATTACATTCTTCCCCTTTTGAGCAGATGTGGGCTAGTCCTAGATTCCTACCAAGGAAAAGGTTGCATGAAGTGTTTAGTCATTCTTAGTGCTAGTCTAGTGTTGGAAGCAGACAAGTAAAGATGGAGTAGTGAGGGGGAGGTTCCCCTCCGGCAACAGGAGTCTCCTAGGGAAGCAGTTCATAGAGCACCATGACTCCTTACAGTAGTCCAGTAATCAGATAGAAGCCGAGTTTAGTACAACAGAGACATAAAGCAGAATATGCAAGTTAACCTGCCAGTTTACCCCAAAACCTGCTGGAACCAAGAGAAAGACCGAATATTGTCTGGATGCAAGTTTATTCAAGTAAAGCTGTTGAAATTTTACCAAGTCTGGACTCGACTTATTCTCATCCTTCTCCAAATCCCCCCTTTATTTCTTTAGAGCCTAGCTCTGGGGATCGATGGTATCCAGGTAGGTGTCACGGTCCCTCCTCTGAGAGAGGTGAAAAGATTGGATAGACTTGCTGCACATCTGACAGGTCTCTCTGTTTTCCTCTATGTTTGTTGTTGTTTGGCAGGATCTCCCCTCTCCTCAGGTGCCGCTCGTTATCAGTGATGAGGCTCTATTTAGATCGGCCTCACACTGCTGATCATGCGGTTGATAGTTTCTGCTTGGAGTTGCTAGTACTGGTTTGTCTTGGATCTCCTGCTTCTCCATACATCTCTAAGCTAAGTACTTGTTGCCTTTGCTGTTTCTTATTATCTGGTGTGTGTTGTTTCCAGGCCTCAGGGAGACACAGGTTTCTTCATTCTGGAGGGAACCAGCTGTCTCATCCCCTGCTACCTTTCCTAGGGCTCGTCAGTTTTAGCAGGGCTTAAAACTGGATCTGCTCATACTGGCAGGAGTTAGGGAAAGGCCTAGGGATTACTAGGAGGTCACTATCCTCCTTCCTTAGCTTTTGAGGCCTAGATTGTTGTCTATTTGTTGTGGTGTGTATTTGGTGTTTTCCCTTCCCCTTAACCTGTGACAGTAGGAGCACTGTGACACACACAGAGAATATTACGGTCGCACCACACCACTTGGCATTCCTATAAATCCAGGACACATTCGGCCCTAAGGGGGCGTCATGTTGCATTTTTGGCGTCACGAACAGGATGTTATTTTTGTGATTTCTCCCTATTGAATGCCTATAAAACTTGCAGACCCCCTGAAAAAATTACTTTATTGCTGTTATCTCCAGTGAAACTCTGCCAGAGGGTGCGTGCCAGCTCAAGATGGGTTAATCGGCCATCTTGGCCATGACTGGCATATGTTGTTTTGACCCAACCAGTGCTTGGAAGTAAAGACTCTGCCCACCAGGATCCTCCCCCATTACCAGCCATTTCCAGCCACAGTGAGCTAAACAAGATGGCGCTTCAGCCACAACCCAACTGGGGAAAAATGATATGGGACAATGAGCCTGAAATTCAGGAGGTCCTTGCCGATATCCAGGCTGCCCTGGAGAAGTGGGCACCTGGTGGACTGTGAGTGTCCACTGTACCAGTGAGGGTAACCGGAGCTTCTACTTCCCCACCCGGCATCTCTGTAACCCTGACTTGCCTGAACCTGGAGGTCTTGATACCAGGCCTACCTCCACCACCCATCTAGGCTCCCAGGTGAAAACGTCCACATGTAGCTGCACCGTGGCAGGAGAGACCCCTTATAAGCTTCAGTAGTTCGAGCAGTGAGGGGTGAGATTTCAGGTTCCTCCTCTAAGTGGTTCCTGATCTGCCATCAGAAAAAATAATGGTCAATCGGAGCAACTGCATGGACTGAGTCTGAAGGTTGAGAACTTGTTGGCCTGTTTGCTAGTTCGAGCACTTTAGCCCATTGTATGGACTCTTTTTACGGGTACAACAATGTGATTCTTATGCACTTTTCAATGGACTTTTTGGTAAAAATAATGCCCTGTTAGCTAGATAGTTAACGACCCTTGCTTCCTTGCTCATATAGACTGCCTCTGAGGACTCAAAAGTACTAATGGTCCCACTTTGCCTTTTGTCATTTTACAAAGGCTAGGTATTATATTGTATGATTTTCATATGCTCTTAACCTGTTCTCTTCACAGCTTTGGGAGAGGAAGGAGCCAGTATGTACTGTGTCTTGGGGATCATGTGTTGTTGCTACTTATGGAGGACCAAGTGGTAGAGTCACAAATAGTCCCAACATCTTAAAGGGTAACCCCACTGCCAATGATGTGTGAGGGGCTCGGCCCTTATGGGTGCTACGGAAGGTGGGCTTGTTCCTCCTCCGCTTTCTAGGTGCCTTAAGGCACTGTGCACTGCCTTAGGAAAAATATGGAAAGCTACTAGTTTTTGTCATCTAGGTGACGAAGTTTAAAGCATGATTAGACCTTGGTGCTGGGAAGGGATTATAGGATGAAGCCACCCTTCTATTTGCAGGCCTTCATTGTATCGTTGAAGGATTACAGTACATGACACCCCCACCCTCCATATACATCTTTGCCCATGTCGTGGAGTAAATGATTACTTGGTGCAGTTGTCTGGTTCTCTGGAAGAGAAAATAAGATATCCTACTCAAAATGGCAGAAAAATGTAGGAAGCCATGTCATTTATGTATTTATTCCAGGTCCTTCTATACTGTGCATTCACAATATTGCTAGGAAACTGGTATGTTCATGTAATGTGCCTGGTTCACCAGATTCTGGCAGCAAATATGGAACAGAGACCTTTAGATAGAATGGAACGTACCATTCCATTCTCCTCCTTTTAGGCAGAAGTGGGCTAGTACTGCTTCCTACCAAGGTAAGAGTTACATTGTGCGTTTAGTCATTCTTAGTGCTAGTGTATTGTTGGAAGCATGGGAGTAAAGATGGAGCAGTGAAAGGAAGGTTCCCCATCCTGCAGCAGGAATCTTCCAGGGAAGCAGTTCAGAGAGCACCATGACTCCTTACAGATTAAGAGATGGAGTATTGCAAGGGGGTCCACAGTCAAAGGCACCCCTCTCCACAGATACCAGAACTCCTACAGAGTCCAGTAATTAGACAGAAGCCAAGAGATAAAGCAGAATATCCAAGTTTGCCTGCCAGTTTACCCCAAAACCTGCTGGAACCAAGAGAAAGACCGAATATTGTTTGGATGCAAGTTTATTCAAGTAAAGCTGTTGAAATTTCACCAAGTCTGGACTCGACTTATTCTCCCCCTTCTCCAAATCCCCCCTTTATTGCTTTTGAGCCTAGCCCTGGCGATAAACGATATACAGGTAGGAACACCGTGACACACACACAGAGACTATTAAGGCCACACCACACCACTTGGCAGTCCTATAAATCTGAGACATTATCCACCCCGGGGGGGGGGCACATTGCAAATAACAAATTGTCAGGGGTCCAACTCTTGGCACCCTTGCTGATCAAAATTACCTGCCTGTTATTAGTGATGAGCGGCAGGTGACATATTCGATTTCGACGAAATTTGCGAATATTCTATAGAATATTCGTTTTATATTCGTCGAAATCGAATATTCATTATCATTCTAGTTATCGCGATTAATATGCGATTTAAATAATCGCGTATTGCGATTTTAACTTAAAGGCTACTCTCCTATTGAAATAGCAATGCAATTAATTCAAGTTATAATAATCGAATTTCGATCTCAACTTAGCACTGCTATATTCCATATTAGTTAATTCTAGCCTAATATGGAATATGGCAGTGCTAAGCTGAAATCGAAATTCGATCAATTCAAGTTATAATAATCGAATTGCGATTTCAACTTGGACCTGGTTTACTATGGTTGGCTTGGTAGAATTAGCGAATATGACGAATGTATTCGTCATATTCCACAAAACGAATATGGCGAATGTATTCGTTGTATTCCACAAAACGAAGATAACAAAGTATTCTGCATCTTCGTTTTAGCTACCTATTCATCAACTTTGCTAATTCTAGCAATCATATAGGAAAGTTTACTATAGAGACAGCTAAGTTTAATTCGCTATGCGATTATATGACTTCTTTTTTTTTTATAAATAGAATAATTATAATAATTATCAGGTATTATAATTATTCTATTTATTTTAAAAAAAGCAAAGTAATATAATCGCATAGCGAATTAAACTTAGCTGTCTCTATAGTAAACTTTCCTATATGATTGCTAGAATTAGCGAAGTTGATGAATAGGTAGCTAAAACGAAGATGCAGAATACTTCGTTATCTTCTTTTTGTGGAATACAACGAATACATTCGCCATATTCGTTTTGTGGAATATGACGAATACATTCGTCATATTTGCTAATTCTACCAAGCCAACCATAGTAAACCAGGTCCAAGTTAAAATCGCAATGCGATTAATATAACTTCAAGTAATCGCATGGCGATTTTAACTTAGTAATGCTATATTCCATATTCGTTAATTCTAGCCTAATATGGAATATAGCAGTGCTAAGTTGAAATCTCCATGCGATTACTTTGAGTTATATTAATCGCATTGCGTTTTCAACTTGGACCTGGTTTACTATGGTTGGCTTGGTAGAATTAGCGAATATGACGAATATATTCGTTATATTCCACAAAACGAAGATAACGAAGTATTCTGCATCTTCGTTTTTGCTACCTATTCGTCAACTTCGCTAATTCTAGCAATCATATAGAAAAGTTTACTATAGAGACAGCCAATTTTAATTCGCTATGCGATTATATTACTTTGCTTTTTTTTTTTTATAAATAGAATAATTATAATATCTGATAATTATTATAATTATTCTATTTATAAAAAAAAAGCAAAGTAATATAATCGCATAGCGAATTAAACTTAGCTGTCTCTATAGTAAGCTTTCCTATATGATTGCTAGAATTAACGAAGTTGATGAATAGGTTGCTAAATCGAAGATGGAGAATACTTCGTTATCTTCGTTTTGTGGAATATGACGGATACATTCGTCATATTCGCTAATTCTACCAAGCCAACCATAGAAAACCAGGTCCAAGTTGAAATCGCAATTCGATTATTATAACTTGAATTAATCGAATTGCGATTTCAGCTTTAGCACTGCTATATTCCATATTAGGCTAGAATTAACGAATATGGAATATAGCAGTGTTAAGTTGTAATCGCAATTCGATTATTATAACTTGAAATAATCGAATTGCGATTTCAACGTAATTCTCAAATCCGACAGTACATTCTAGTATATGGAGACGTTCCCATGGTGATGGGGACGCTCCATGAGCACGGAAGTCGGCAAAAGCGGCAACGGGCACTGACTGGAGGAGCTAGGAAGCCAGGAATCCAAAGGACAGGTAAGAACAACTTTAGGGAAGTGGGAAAGAAAAAAATCTAACAATAAAAAAAAAAAAGAATATTCGAAATATCGAATTTATAGCACTATATTCGAAATATTCGCGAATTAGTGCCGATATTCGCCAAAAAAATTTGATATTCGAATATTCGCGCTCAACACTACCTGTTATGTCCGTTGTAGAAGTAGCTCAATGTTATTACAACTGCTCATGCCATTCATGTACATTTTTGTAAACACCTAAACTATCTACCCCTGCCTAAGCAAGCAACAATCATAATGTCTAATCACATTAAGCTTTACATGTAAGTAACCATATTGTGGAGTTTAGATCCTACTTTTAAAGAGAATTTATCACCTACTGTATATTTTTACACTCTTCAACAATGAAATTGCAACAACAATAATGACAATTCATAAGGTTATGCATATCAAGGATATGCAGATATTATACTTTTCATGCATCTAATCTGTGGCATGTGGGAGAGCCAGATTGAAAGTTATTTAGCACAGGAAACTTTCAAAATTGGATTGAGTCATGTGGGATGATTGCACAATGTTTCCTGCTCATCAACATGTGATTTATTGCCAGCAAGACAACAATGGAGGCTGAAATGGAGGTCTATCCTCAAATGATAGTTGGAGATTGGTCTGGAGACCTTGCAGGCAACGCCATGAAGAGGCCTTCAGAAGGGAACATCACACCGGTCCTGCTCTTGATATTATGGTGTGGAGTGGCATAATGTATGGTAGCCAAACCCCTCTAGTCTTTATTACAGGTACACTAACAGCTCATTATTACATTGATTTGATTGTGGAACCAGTGGTATGGCCATTTCTCTAACGTGTCCCAGGAGCTTTTTTTTCAATTGGAAAACATAAGTCCGGATGTTGCTCATGCCATGGGGCACGTCTGGGATATCATTGGTTAAGAATTGCAAAGGGAGTTGCCAGCAGCAGATCATTATGATTTGTGTGCCCAAGTGCATTCAGGTGGCAGAACATTCCGCACACAACCATTAATAACCTCATTGATAGCATGCCAAGGTGTGCAAGTGCGTGTACTTCTGTGTGTGTGGTGCTCGTACTTGATTTTGAATAAATCTGGATATTTTGAATATTTTGCTTCCATTTTTTTATAATTTGCATATCATTAACTTGTTTATCAACCCTGTGATTTCCATAATTCCAAGACTTTTTCTTCTTGGTGTTGCACTTTCAATGTTGAGGAGTGATATTAAAACCATATACTGAAATGTATTACATTTTTCTTAATCTGTTTGGATTTTCTGATGGTAGAGTTTTTAATTCTGTTTTCTGTACATGATTACAGTATGTGAGCTGCCATCTTGCATGCAATGCTTTAACAGTATTCAGAGATATACTTTTTAGATACATGGACCTTACGAGCCTGTAGACAAGAGTTGACCCACTGACTTTTATGGAAGAGTGTGGTGGGCATGCTCTGTGACTTGTACAGAAGTCTTCGTAAAGGGAAGGGGGACAAGTACCTGTGACCTTCAATGTTGAGATCTTGTGTTCACTTTATAGATCATACCTTTCATTGTAAATGTGGCCATACACGTAAGAGCTAACCCATTCAAACTCACAGATTTTGGCAGGACAGTTTGACTATCTTACATATGAGGGTAAGCCAACTCTTCCCTTTCAGATAATTTTGGGGGAAGGAAAGATTGTGCGTGTTAAATTTCAACATATCTGATCTTTTGTTCTCATGGAAGATAAATGTCAGAGTTGTCCGGCAGTAGCTTACTCCCCTCTCCCTATTGTAAACTCATGCACACTCAGCCGAATCAAGTATGCAAGCGTATGTATATATTTTTAAAATTTATGTTAAACATGAAAACATGATTTAAATGTTTTCAGGAGAAATCATGGTCATTAAACAAACCATATTTTCCAATAAAAATAAATAAAAAAAAGTGCGTTCTCTTAATCCTGCTGCTAAAACTGTGCCAAAAGAGTGGTTCATTTTATACTTACACACATCACATAAGAATGTGCAAGATTAACAATTAGGGTACTTTCACACTTGCAGCAGAGTATTCCGGCAGGAAGTTCCATTGCCGATACTGCCTGCTGGATCCGGCAATCCGGACGCAAACTGATGGCATTTTGAGTGGTTGAGTAGGGATGTCCTGTCTATCGAGGGAGGCCAGGAAGAAGAGAACACCTGGGATCCAGAAAGCCTCGGGGCAGGAATGACAGGACATCAGCGAGGTAAGTATCACTTCAGCTTCAAAAGCAGATCCGAGCACTGACTGGAATGATCCAACTTGCTTTGCGACTGGCATCTACCATTTTTGTGTGCAAGTTGATTGACAAGTTTTCCTGTGTAACAATGCCTGAAGTAGGACAACATCCAGCATGAAAATAGTAGCAACCCACTACTTACCACCATTTGGGTTGTAGTTGGTCGGACAACCCCTTTAACTGCTCTTAAAATAAATTAAATAAGTGTTATTCACTGTAAGATGAAAAGTTAGACCATTTTCTCATATACTTTTTTAGAAGTAAACAATGATGGTTCCTGCTGAATGACAGCAAGAAAAGATTTCGAAAGCTGCAAGAATAGAAATATAGTATAGAAAAGTATATTGGAAAAATGTAACATTTTCACTGTACAGTGAATAACCTTTATTTGCTGAAACCAGAATACCCCTTTAGGGCTGCTGGAAGCTTGTAGTAGGGTTGTGTCTGAAACTACTGAAGTCCTTCTCTAGGTTTACTTAAAAATATAAACTTTCTGACTATAAAAGCAGTTCATTTATTAATTAATTTATTTTGTGCACTTATATAGCGCTGACATATTCTGCATATTTACAGACATTAGCATCAAGCTGCCCCCAATGGGGCTCACAATCTAAGTGTTAATGAGGTTGTCCAGACAAAGAGCCGACAGCTCAAATTAATGGATACCTATGACCAGTAACAACAGTTCATCTGTCTGTGGTCCGACCATTCCAGTGCCACCGCCTCCTTCCTGGACGCTTCCATTCCTTAGAGTTTGGTCACATGACCAATCAATGGCCTCAGCTGTCATTAGCAGTGACATGCCATTCTAGCACATGTGACCACTGAGGTCATGGGTAATGTTGAGCGAATCGAACTTCGGATCATAGATCCAAAGTCGATTTGTTCAAACACTTTGTTTTAGTGCTGTATGGAGACCTGTCTCTGTGGCGGTGTAGCCTAACCCTTAAAGAACTGATTTTCAGTTGCAGAAATCTTCCTTGTATAAAGGCATCTTAAAGAGGACCTTTCACCGATTATGACAATGTGAACTAAGTATACAGACATGTAGAGCAGTGCCTGGGGATCTCACTGCACTTACTATTATCCCTGGGAGCCGCTCCGTTCTCCCGCTATGCCCTCCGGTATCTTCGGTCACAAAGTTATGGTAGGCGAAGTCTGCCCTTGTTCTGCTGTATCGCTGGCCAATTGCAGCGCAGAGTTCACAGCCTGGGAGGTTATTTTCTCCCAGGCTGTGAGCTCTGCAATGCGATTGGCCAGCGCTACGGCAGAACAAGGGCAGACTCTCGCCTACCATAACTTAGTGACTGAAATCTCCGCCTACTATAACTTAGTGAGCGAAGATACCGGAGGGCATAGCGGGAGAACGGAGCGGCGCCTGGGGATAATAGTAAGTGCAGTGAGATCCCCGGGCGCCGCTCTTCATGTCTGTATTCTTAGTTCACATTGTCATAATCGGTGAAAGGTCCTCTTTAAGAGTGTAGCTGAAAGTTTTGCAATTTTATTTCCGTTTTTTTAACGGCTATCACACAGCCTTTTTTAGAACCTATTGAATTGGGCTATTCACTTGGCCATTTTTTAATGGCTAGTGAATAGCAGCCCTGAAAAAATAGGACATATCCAATTTTGGGATAGTTTCATGGCTAGACAGATCCTCATTTAGTTCATTGGATCATTTTTAATTAAAAAATGGGTACACTGCGGCCTTTCAGGGGTTAAAATAAAAAAATTATATGTTATCCACTTGTATGTGTGGGGACACTCACTCTTCACTGGAAACAGCAGGGCCTGTGTGAGGAAGTCACACGAGCACTCTGGGAGAGCAGGTCCCACTGCCTGTAGCAGTGAAGAGCGAATGTTCCAGTGCGTGCCAGTGGTTGAGGTCAGTATTTTTGTTTTTGACTGCACTAAAGGAGGCATTTTATAATACTGGGGGCACAAAGGGGGCATTTTATAATACTGGGGACATAAAGGGGGTCATTATCCATACTGGGATGCAATATGGCAGACATTATACAGTATATACTAGGGGCACTATGGGGGCCAATAATATATTGTGAGGGAAAAAAAAGGCCAATGAACTACATCCAATTTTAATGGCCATTTTGCAGCCACCATTTTGCATCAGTTGTTAACTACTTTTTAAATAGGCCATTAAATTTTGACTTTTATTTTTAGCAAACCCATACCCTGTATATTTATGGCCCCGATTAGAAATGGATACACGACCAGAAAATTAATGTACACACTGTTGCAAAAATTGACAGTGTGTCTGTTTTCAACGGCCATTTTTTTCTCTGTTGTGTAAATGTGACCTACAGTACCTGTTTACACTTAAAAATGACCTATCGCCTCTCCTACATGGGAGTTTTAGTTCTGTAACTACTTATATTTCCCATGCAATAGCAATTCTGGAGCACCAATTCTTATGACTTTACGTTGTGCCGTTCCTCTATTATTTCTACTAGAAGTTTATGAATGAATTGCCACAGAGGTTCAGTCGGAGGTGTGTCAGTATTCCGCTGACAGCGCTGAATGGAGGGCGGCAGACTGTGCAGTGACACATCTTACACTAGTAGCACCCAGATGGGCCTTTATTGCAGATTGCTGGCAAGTTGATTACTGTTTTTAATTGCTTAGATTTGTGTTTGATGTAATTCTGGAAAATATGTCTTCTCTTAGCCCATAGCTCTTTTGCTGGCTCTGGATGATTCACCTCCAGGGATTTCGCAGCGTGCATTTAAAGGGGTTTTGTGTGAGATAATTCTTAGATAAGCCTCTAATAGCCTAAAATAAAAAATGACCTTATACCCACCACCAGTAGCGTGGTGCTTCAGGAAGGACAGAAATCAATAGAACTCCAATAGCATATTATTTTATAAAGCATGTAGCATACATAGCAATTTTTTGCGGATACGTTTGGCGCCCGCAGTCTTTATCAATTGCTTGAATACACAAGTAATGAATATCACATTTGTGTGTAATTTGGTCGCTGGCTGATGAGGTCAGACATTAACCCAGGCAACCAGTAACCAGAGCATTATACACATTCAGTTGTTTCCAAGTATCAAAATCCAGCTCACGGTTGTTCCTACCATGAGTATCAATTAGATTGTTTTGTCTTGTCCAAGATTATTAATTTTCTCCGACAATCCCCTTGACTTCCCACCATAAATGGCACCGTAAATTTTTCACCAGAAAATTCACTGTTAAACTAGGTACAATGCCAAGTAGGACTGGTTCAGCTGAACGTGATAATATCTTTCACTTACTGATCCATTACTTTACGCTGGAGAAAAAGTGTTGTTAATCCATATGCAAATGAGCAGTTAAGTGCATTGAGGATTGGCACAAATAACTCTTTGCACCCTTGTTTCAACTGCGTACATCTGCCAACTCCTCGCTATCCATGATTGACAGGGCCTGGTGACATGACTATGCAAGAACCTTGCCGTGTCAATCAAAAAGGCCACAGTATTAAAGGGCTGGCAGAAGAAGCAGGAAGAGCCAGGGTGCACAGAATGGATTGGGTCCACCCTTGGTGCACATAACTGCTCATAACATGCTCCAGAATGAAGCAACATATCTCTAAGTAAAAGGTACTGTATCATTACATTCAGCTGAGTGAGCCCTACAAAGCATAGTGCCTGGTTTATCAGTGAATTTCCTGGTGAAAGCTTCCCTTTAACAAATATCACAGAAGTGCCTTCAGAAAAAAATTCTCCTGCTCATGCTTTATGGGAAGTTTTTGGTGTAGCCTAATATTTTCACCTCTCTCTTTTGCACTCTCTCACTGGGCCAGTATAATGGTGCCAAGAGTTCGTAGTAGCTTATATATAGTGTGATTTACTAATATTAGAGCATTAGAGCATAGTTGGTGGTGAACCACCTTCTTCCATAACATATTGCACACTTGTTCAGTCACTAGTCACAGAAGCTTAAATGAACTACCAATTTAGACCAAGGTGAACCTGGTTATTTCAGTTATGAAAACCTTGTCACAAAAGGTGAAACTTTTCTTCACTTACTGCACATAATGGAAGAATGGGGTCTTCACAAATATGGTGCTTGGCCTAAACACCATAATTCCCAAAGCAGTAACAATCTGTCAAATTTTGTTACAGAATTACACAATGATCACCTGGATCACCAGGATTTATGTGCAAAATTAATTGGATAATGGTTACAAACAACCAATATAGATAGTCAAAGAGTGGGCAGCATTCAGTGGTAAGTGCTCACATTCCTGAGTACTGCTCCATATGTGGAAGGACAGTACCCTTTGTAAAGATGTTCTGCTAACATGTTACTACCTGGTACCATTTTTATATTTTTATCATTCATAAAGTTCCATAGATGTAAAGCATAGGAGTCATTAAAAGTTGGCAATTTGTTCCAAACCTGGTAATACTGTCTCCACGATGGGTAGGGGATGGGGTAAAAGCGCTTGGGATTGAAGAAAGTAATATTTCCGCACATGACATCTTCAGTGCTATTAAAGTTTGGTAAATCACAGAACTTTTTTAAAATGTGAGTAAAGAGACGTGGTCCTTGATATCCCCATATTTTGCTATTATAATTCTGAACAAAGTCCTCCATACATTTCTGGGTGAAATTATGATGAGAAGAAAACCTAAAAATACCATTGCTAGAGTATCCAGAAGATTGTGCAGCTAGAAAGTCCAGACTGGGAAGGGTTCGTAATGAGATAATATCTGTATCCATGTATATTCCACCATGTTTCCAGACTAGAGCTAACCTGCAGGCATCAGCACTGACATGGAGCCAGTGCTTCTCCTGTTGTGGATTTATCTGAAAGCAAAATGGAGAACATTTGGAGTCAATATACCGTTATAAAACAGGTTTTCATTTTATGTACTGTATATTAGCTTTATTATGATTGTTGCATATCACATATGAAAGTGCATCAGTAAAACATAAATATACATGAAAGGCTGCATGCTTACTGTACAATTCCTCCACCCACAAGCTAAACTGGACACATAAGAGAGATAATAAAAGGGAATCCTTGCCGGTTTGGAATTTCTTGTCAATGCTGAATCGCCAAAGGCTTCTTAACTTAAAGGGGTATATCCAGGCTTTAGATATCAATGACCTATCTTCCAGATGGGATAGATCATAAATATCAGATCAGTGAGGGTCACCCCCGCCGATCACCTTTTACTGTGAATCCGGACACTATACAGTGTACAGAGTTGGAGGCAGGCAGCTCCATACACTGCTTAGTGGCTGTTCTAGGGTACTGCAGCTCAACTTCAGTTCAAGTGACTAGAAGCTGAGCTTCTGCATGACGGCATCGGAAACTACACAGTGTATGGATCATTCTGCTTCCACTCTTTACACTGTTAGTTTCTGGCACAGCAGCTTTCCTGAAACAACTGATAGGTGGATGGATAGATGCTTGGTATCAGACCCCCACCGATCTAAAACCGAAGAATTATCCTAAGGATAGGTCAAAAAATATCTGTAGCACAGGGAAGCTAAGTTCATAGAAACCCTGGCTACCCTATCTAAGCATTATGTAGATGATCTAGTTTACTCTTGAAACTGAAAGGCGTGTTTCATGCATTTTTCATCAACAAAAGCTTAGTAATTTTTTTATTTTTTCTTGGAGATAGAAATTAAGTAAAACAGTAAGAAAGAAGTAAAGAGGAAAAAAGCTAACTTTCTCTCCTTTGCAAAATTGAAGAGTCGCACAAACCTTATAAGACCTGAAATGTTGCCGGCATGCTGCATTTTGCAGAAATCATGACAAAACGGTGAAAAAATGGGATATGCAGTGATCCCTGAAGGCACAAATGTGTACAGGACCTGTTACTGTAAAAAGATCTGCACAAGTAAGGTCACATGACTATATCGGTGCAGGTCCTGAAGCTAGAGGACAAAGTTGCAAGGATCCAGAGTGCGACTAGTTGTATTTATGTGACTTTTACGAGTCTAATGGGTTTGTATTTAAAGGGGCTATCCCATGACTAATGTAAAAATTTAAAATCAGACATCATATACTACATGACAATCTATTTCTAACAAAGCTAGAACCAGCCCTGTACCTCACATGGATCCAGAGATCTCCCCATTCATTGCTCTGCTAGGTTTATATCTAGCTGGCAGCTCAAGGGGAGTGTATTTTCTTCTGCAGCTCAGGGAAGTGTGTCTATTCTGTTGTTGTTCTCTCCCTATCACAACTCAGGAGGCAGTTGAAGGATGAAACTGAGCATGAACATCACTGCTGAGCATGAGCATCACTGAGCATCTCAGTGAGCAAGACAAATGCAATGGCCAGGATACGGGTTGTTCTGTATTTGTTGTGACGCCATTGCAGCGTGCGCAGGGTACTATCCCAGGGCCTTTACAAGGTGTTATAACGCCCGTCCCAGATTAGGAATGCCAGAGTGGTGTAATGGCCTATAATGTCTCTGCAGGGTGGTGATAATTGTGTCACGGTGTCTCCTACCTGGGTACAGCTGGACTCCTGGCTCACTTGCAATACATTTGAGTGTAGTGATAGTAGGAGTAATAGAAGGAATTTTGCAGAAGAAATGATGTCCAGACCTTTAGATGAAGTTCTTTACTTGAAATAACTTTCATCCAAGCAGTATACAGCTTTGGTCTCTTGGTCCCAGCAGATTTTGGCAATGATTGGCGGGAATGAATACTTTTGCTTTAAATTTTACCTCTGCTGTGTGGGGGACAGACTAGCTGAGGAGGGAATAGCTTCTCCAAGGTTTCTGGACTTATCTATCAGATGGATTCTCAGGGGATGCTTTCTTCCTGGAACTCTGGAGGTTGTCTGTAGTTTTCTGCTTTGTTCATGCAGCAGAGCTGAAGATGCTCGGACTGGGTATGTGGCCAAGTCTCAGCCGAGACAAGGTCCTTGTTGTCTTCCCTATGCAGGGGGACGCCTGAACACTATCACACAGCCTTCCCCTAGCAGGTGGGAGGCTACACTGACGCTAACTTCCTTCTCCAACCATGCTGCAGGATATGGGAACAGCCCACTTCTCTCACAGAGGAGGAGCTAAGCTTTAATAATCCATTCCAGCCTAGATTCACTAAACTGGGACTTTACTTGCCAATGTGTTGGTGCCACCTTCTGGTAAACAGGCAAATTACATAAACAATTACATTTAACATGGTTTATATGCACATTTGTGAAAGACATGAGCAAAATCATATCAGATGACATTATAAAACTCTTAGAAGATAGTAGCGGGGTAGAGGCATATAGTAACTAGTGATGAGCGGGAGGTGCCATATTCGATTTCGCGATATTTCGCAAATATTCAAATGAATATTCGTGTTATATTCGTCGAAATCGAATATTCGTAATTATTCCAATTATCGCGAATAATATGCGATTTATTTTTTTCGCGTATTGCGATTATTTATCTTGATAGTATAAGGCAACGTTCCTAAGCTAATTGACTATGGCTAGGCAAATATGTGTATTTTACGAAATTTCGTGATATTGCTATAACTTCGTCTCTTAGAATATTACGAATATTCTAAAAGAAGAAGTTAGAGCAATATTACAAAATTTCGTAAAATACACATATAGATTGTAATTTAGCTAATATAGTGCTATAATCCCTTTTTTTTCCTCTAATTTTTTTTTTGCCTCTTCTGAACTTAAGTTTTGTAAAATATGTACACGATGAAAAAATATTACTATAGCAGTATATTAGCTTAAATACAATCTATGTGTATTTTACGAAATTTCGTAATATTGCTCTAACTTCGTCTTTTAGAATATTCGTAATATTCTAAAAGACGAAGTTAGAGCAATATTAAGAACATTTGCAAAAGCCGAAATTGCGATGCGAGTAATATAACACGAAATAATCGCATGAAGATTTCAACTTAGTACTGCTATATTCCATATTCTAGCCTAATATGGAATATAGCAGTGCTAAGTTGAAATCTTCATGCAATTATTTTGTGTTATATTACTCGCATCGCAATTTCGACTATTGCGAAATTTCGTAAAATACACATATAGATTAGATTGTAATTTAGCTAATATGGAATATAGCAGTAAGTTGAAAACGCCACTGACTGGAGCAGCCAGGAAGCCAGGAATCCAAAGGACAGGTAAGAACAACTTTAGAGAAGTGGGAAAGAAAAAAATATAATAATAATAAAAAAAATAAAAGAATATTCGAATTCGCGAATATATAGAACAATTCGCGCTCAACACTAATAGTAACACAACTCTGGGGTGTTACACAAAGAAATGAGAAAACAACCAAACAGCACGTGGTGCTATACAGAAACATTTTATTGAATAACTCAGTAGCTATACTAAATTTGCAATTACATGCAATTACAAAAGGATTCAGATCCAGGTGCTGGTTTGAAAACTGTAGCATATTATTCATGGGACAACCCCTTTAAAGAATCAGGTCATGGAGCTGTATTTATTCAGGAAATCTGATTCTGGGGACTGTAATAGATTAGGTCAGGCATGTCCAAACTGCGGCCCTCCAGCTGTTGCAAAACTACAACTCCCAGCATGCCTGGATAGCTTACAGCTATTAGGGCATGCTGGGAGTTGTAGTTTTGCAACAGCTGGAGGGCCGCAGTTTGTACATGCCTGGATTAGGTGGATTGAGGTTTATATTTGTTCAGGGGTTTGATCTAGTGTCTTCATTAATTTTCTCCCGACTGCCGGGCGGCCGGGTTATTCCTCATTGACACGTCAGCGCGTCGTCCTGCGAGAGTTGGTATTTCGCGTGAACG
This sequence comes from Bufo gargarizans, assembly GCF_014858855.1. Classification (NCBI taxonomy): domain Eukaryota; kingdom Metazoa; phylum Chordata; class Amphibia; order Anura; family Bufonidae; genus Bufo; species Bufo gargarizans. The sequence goes on from NC_058083.1 coordinate 88,005,654, forward strand.
TGCGCGCTTGACAAGTTAATCTACAACCTGCCAGCAGCGATCATTCGCTGGCAGGCTGTAGATGCGTTTTTTTTTTAACCCTAAAAATGGATATTAGATGCTGTTTTGTTAACAGCGTCTAATATACCTGCTACCTGGTCCTCTGGTGGTCCCTTTTGCTTGGATCGACCACCAGAGGACACAGGCAGCTCTAAGTAGCACTAATCACCACACTACACTACACCCCCCCTGTCACTTATTAACCCCTTATTAACCCCTGATCACCCCATATAGACTCCCTGATCACCCCCCTGTCATTGATCACCCCCCTGTAAGGCTCCATTCAGACGTCCATATGTGTTTTTATCCGCGGACAAGAATAGGACATGTTCTATAGGCTCTACAAAAAACGCAATGTTCACCCGATCAGGCCTGATCTTGTGCGCACACTTGCGTTCAGTCCGCCCCACCGCAGTGACAATTTTTTTTTTTTCTGATCACTGCAAAAACACCGTAAAATCATTGCGGCGATATAAAGATCACTTTTGAGGGCATGGCGAGTTCATAGAAGATTATTTTTTTTGGGCACACGTTAGCGGAAATTGTTTTTTTTTTGTTGTTGTTTTTTCTTACAAAGTCTCATATTCCACTAACTCGTGACAAAAAATAAAATCTTCCATGGACTCGCCATACCCCTCATGGAATCGAAATGCGTAAAAATGCCCTGTGAAATCCTAAAGGTACTCATTGGAATTTGGGCCCCTTTGCGCATCTTGGCTGCAAAAAAGTGTCACACATGTGGTATTGCCGTACTCAGAAGAAGTAGAGCAATGTGTTGTGGGGTGTATTTTTACATATACCAATGCTGGGTGAGAGAAATATCTCAGTAAATTGACAACTTTGTATAATTTTTTTTTTAAAGTTGTCATTTACAGAGATATTTCTCACGCACAGTATGGGTATATGTAAAAATACACCCCAAAACACATTGCCTTACTTCTCCTGAGTATGGCGATACCACATGTGTGACACTTTTTTGCAGCCTAGGTGAACAAAGGGGCCCAAATTCCAATGAATGCCTTTTAGGAGGGCATTTTTAGACATTTGGATTCCAGACTTCTTCTCACGCTTTAGGGCCCCTAAAATGCCAGGGCAGTATAAATACCCCACATGTGACCCCATTTTGGAAAGAAGACACCCCAAGGTATTCCGTGAGGGGCACAAGTTAGTGGAATATGAGTAAAAAAAAAAATTTGTGCCAAAAAAAAAATAACTTCTATGAACTCGCCATGCCCATTAGCGAATACCTTAGGGTGTCTACTTTCCAAAATGGGGGTCATTTGTGGGGTGTTTCTACTGTCTGGGCATTGTAGAACCTCAGAAAACATGACAGGTGCTCAGAAAGTCAAAGTGCGTAAATTAATTTGTTTGCACCATAGTTTGTAAACGCTATAACTTTTACCCAAACCAATGAATATACACTTATTGCATTTTTTTTTAAATCAAAGACATGTAGAACAATAAATTTAGAGAAAAATTTATATAGAAATTGAGTTTTATTTGAAACATTTTACAACAGAAAGTGAAAAATGTAATTTTTTTGCAAAAAATTCAGTAAATTTTGATTAATATCAAAAAAAGTTAAAATGTCAGCAGCAATGAAATACTACCAAATGAAAGCTCTCTTAGTGAGAAGAAAAGAAGGTAAAATTCATTTGGGTGGTAAGTTGTATGACCGAGCAATAAACCGTGAAAGTAGTGCAGTGCAGAATTGCAAAAAGTGGTCTGGTCATTAAGAGGATTTAAGCTAGAGGGGCTGAAGTGGTTAAAGCCTGTTTGTATTGAAGACCTATCCACAGGTGTCGGACCCCTGCCTATCAGCTGTTTGAAGAGGAGGCGCCGCTCCGTGTATGCACTACTTCCTCTTCATTGCACATCTCGGAAGTGATTACTTGTAATTATACTACGCTGCCGCTGCAAGCGAGACAAAGCATAGTGTAATGGAGAGGAAGCAGCGCTTGCATGGAGCACAACCTCCTTTTCATACAGCTAGTCCGCAAGGGTATCGGGTGTCAGACCACCGCCAATCAGATATTAATGACCTATCATGCGGATAGGGCATCAATATAAAACCTCTGCACAATCCCTTTAATTTAGGAGTCTAGCCTTAGCTATGAAATCATTTACGAGTCTGGTCTTAGCTATGAAATAATTTAGGGTTCTGGTGTGGAGTCTGAATTTATTTGTGTTGTTATGTATCCTGGTGTCAGAAATGGTTTATGGTCTGAAGTCTGAAATAATTTAGGAACCCGATCTGGGGGTCTGAATGTATTCCGTATTCTGGTCTGTGGTTTGAATTTTTTTTATGTTAATATATAGGGTTGAGATGCCTTGTTGTCTAGGCAGCAAAATTCTGCAGTTGTCAGGAGACATTGTCTGGGCAAAATGGAGAAGATGGGGAAAGAGAACATTAGAGAAGAATGGTACAAAAAACATGATGATATGTGTAGACACGCTTTGATAAAGGGGCAGAGGAATAACAAATTTGTAGAACAGCCCTGGGCATATGTTCTACTTGATCCTCCCTAATAAAAAGCCAAGAGCAATGCATTATATAATTCTTCTACCGCACTATATTCTGGCTGAGATATGTTCACTACAATAATCTTGGAGTAGGCAAGCATCATTGTGCTATCCCTAATGTAAAAGTGACAGTACCTTGCTGCTGATGTGTTTCAGGGAATCCCAGACAAGATTTCAAAGAAGCCCTATTTGGGAAACACTGGAGGATATAGACCAATTCATGAGTCCCAAAATGAAAGAAATAACAGCAAACATTATGTTATGGTGACCACGCTACCACGCTGCTAACCAGCACCTCTGCTCTGGTGGTATGGACCGGCTGGTCTTTCCCTTCTCCTTTTTGGCATGCCTGTTCCTCTTCTCACAGACCACTGCCTGCTTCCTGCCACCTATTCCTCTGCTTCCTCTGATTCTTAAAGGGCCAGCATGTTCACACTATAATTTTCACCAGCTAATGAATGGCAGCTCTTGAGCACTTAAACCTTCCCCTGTGGGAAAGTGCCTGAGCAGTAGGTTCTCTAGTTTGCTAGTATCCTGTGAAGGTGTGTTGTTCCATTGTCTGCCTGTTTCCTGGATTGTGACCCTCAGCTGCCTGACCTGACCTGTCCCTGATCTCTCTATTGATCCTCCGAGGCATGCCCTGACCTCAACCTGTCTCTGCATATAATTTTGCCTGATTCCTCTGCGCCTTGCATTGGTGTCTCTTTCTCCCATGGGTCAGCTGTCAATCATACAGAGACCACTCCAGGAGGTAGCGGTCTGGTAGTTCCTCTGCAGAGAAATCCAGATCCATGTACAGGGGTTAAAGGGTGATAACCAGGGGCCTGCAGAATAACGCCCTTAGGAGTTGCCGAAAGTCAAATCTGTTGGTTGACACAGTAGTTTCACACCCACTGTGTTAAAACATTATAGTAGAATATGATGTACTTGTGAATGTGAATGGATTTTCTTTTTTAATACATACATTTAAATAGGAAGTTGTTTATTTTTAGATTTTTCTGATTATGTTCTTTTAGCTATACAATTCATCTGTCTTTCAAATATTGTTGATCAAATTAAGTTGCTCCTACTTGTATTCTTTTCGTCTTCGTTGTCCATGTTCTTTAAATCTTTTGACAGCAGCCCCACTGCTATTCAACACATTCTTTCTTCTTCTTTGATCTGGTATTTATTTTGCATATTTGCTTTTCTTTATAAATTGCTAAAGGATTATAATGCATATGGACTCAGTGATCTCTAGAAATAAAGTCTTATTTATCACTTTAGCTAGTCATACATTGACAATGTAAACTTTCTTTGGAATGGACCATTTCCTTTTTTCAGGTGCCTGTTGAACATTTATATTTTTTCTTAAGTTTCTTTTGTTTTACAATTTTGCCATAGAGTTTCCCATACAGAGACATTAAGAAGTAACAGTATATACAAATAGACATTAGGGCTCTGAGTTATCATAGCTTTACTCCAGAATTCTGGCCTGAAAAACTTTTATACACTTGCTTAAGCAAACTTTTTTTTTTTTTACACTCAGTTGTGCAAAATGTTGTGACTTTTTTTGCATTTTTACACCACTCACTCCAGTTTTGTAATATATAGGTGGAAAAGTTGGTGTGGTTAGCTATGTTAAGGAGTTTCTCTCCAGATTTTTAATTGCAACATGTTTTTAAAAGTCGCAATCTCACTGCAGGAGGAAGGTGTAGAAAAACTGGAGTAGCTTTTCTAGACAAAAGTGTTAGGTTTAAGGACAAGCCAAATATATCAAAACAAGTGACATTTGATAAATGTGGCACAAAAGTACAATAACTCAGACTCAAGAAAAACTGACTTCATATATTCCCCTCATGATAAATTCCCCCCTAGGTATGCACTACAGATGAGTAAATAGATTCTAAATGAATCGGATTCATTACAGATTGGATGTTTTGGTGGCTTGTTTTATACCTGAAAATGGTGAGCATTCCATTTTACACTGAAAATTAATTACAAAAATGACAGGAGAGATGAAGATTAGATATGAGCGAATCGAAGCTGATGAAGTGGAATTCGAACCAAATTTCAGGAAAAATTCTAATTTCCTCGCACTTCGAGGTAACTAATCCCAATTTTCCTAAAATGGCGGCTGGACTGAGGACATGGGGCAAGGAAGTCTGGGAAGGCGGGATCAACCAGATTGATTGATGTCATAGCCCTATAAATACGGCAGCCATTCAAGATTCTGCCATTTTCCAGTGTTTAGATTGCAGGGACAGACGTGTGAAGGCACTAAAGACAGCAATTGGAAAAACGATTGTGGAAAAAATAGACAGAATTTTTTTTTATTAGTGCAGGGAAAGGATAGGAATCATTTCACAGCATCTTAGTGCAGGGAGAGATGTTAGCTAGGGACATTGATAGGAAAGTGATTTACAAGTGCAGGGAACGATTATTTGGGGATACAAATAGTCCTTAGACAGCTCTGTCATTCCAGCTTTTTGTTATTGGGCTGCAAGTGTTATGTTGAAAAGCCTTTAGTGGCTTCACGCATTTTACTTCTGCAGTTATTTCTGTTTAAAGTGTATAGGGGCGTATTAAAGTAAAAAAATATATAAATATATACGCACTGCATTTATTTCTGTTGAAAGCGTATAGGGGCGTTCTTCAGTACAACAAGAAAAATATATACGCATTTCACTTCTGCAGTTACCGTATTTCTGGTGAAAGTGTATAGGGGCGTTTTTCAGTACTTCAAGAAATATATATATACGCACTTCACTCTAAGTTTTTTCTGGTCAAAGCGTATAGGGGCATACAGTATTTCAGTACTACTAAAAAAATATAAACACACCACTCTTTTCTGGTTAAAGCATATAGGATCGTATTTCAGTACAACAAGAAAAATATATTCTCAGTGCATTTCTTCAGTTCATTGTGGTGAAAGCGTTTAGTGGACTATTTTAGTACAGAAAAACAAAATGATATTCGTCGCTTTTAGGGGTGCTTTAATTTCCGTTTAAGGCCTCATGCACACGACCATTTTTCGGGTCTGCATCCGAGCCGCAGTTTTTGCGGCTCGGGTGTGGACCCATTCACTTCAATGTGGCCGGAAAAGATGCCAACAGCACTCCGTGTGCTGTCTGAGTCCATTGCTCCATTCCGAGGCCCCACAAAAAAAATATAGCATGTCCTATACTTGTCCATTTTGTGGACAAGAATAGGCATGTCTACAATGGGCCGCCTGTTCCGCAAATTGCGGAAGGCACACGGGTAGCTTCCTTTTTTTGCGGATCCACGGTTTGCGTCACAGTCGTGTGCCTGTAGCCTAATTTGTGTAGTTCAGCTATGTCAGGCAGAGAAGTGCCAGGCCATGCACAGAGGAGTGGCAGAGGCCTGAATGTTTTGGGCGCAAGCAGAGGTCGCAGCAGAGTAAGGGAGCATGGCAACAGGAGTTGCAGCGAGAGGCCTGAGCTCCCGGTGTCATCTAGCGGTCGTGTCTTGGCCAGCAACCCAGCAGTTCTTGATTGGTTAACTTGGTCATCCATGTTATCTCAAGTGATATCAGACACAGTCGGTGGGTTCGTCAGACACAACCCTTAGTTGACATGGCCCGGGAGCAGGCCCTGTGCCCTCACCTGTCCTCAACCTGCCTCCGTCCTTTGCTGTTCCTTCAGCCACAGAAGTATACAGCGAGGACGAGCTGCTAGAAGACAGTCAGCAGCTACTGCCCAGCCAAGATCTGGAGGAGACATCCGCCACTTCCTCTGCTAGGCGGGCAAGTAGTGATGAGGAGAGTGGCGCAGGAACTTGTGTTGCGAGCGGTCAGGCTCCTGACCCAGAGACCATTGAGGAAGACATCAGTGACGTGTAGACACTACTTGATGATGATAAAGCTGATCTCACTTGGGAGCCGGGTGCAGAAGGGGCTTCATCATCGTCAGGAGAAGAGGGCGGCAGCTTGCCTGTGAGGCAGCGGCTGAGCCAGCTGCGTGGTAGCATGGCTGGGTGTCAGCAGGATGGCAGCAGTTGCATGTCGGAAGCCAAACATATCCGGGGTAGACCACCTGCTTTGCAGCAGCCTACCTGCCCGGGAAGTAGTGGTACAGGGGTTCACAGAGGCAGTGGCTTTAGCAGTCAGTCAGTGAGGACTGTTGGGGGGAAAATCACCTACTCGGCGGTGTGGCAGTTTATAAAGCTGCCAGAGGTGGTTTATGTGGCAATAAGAGAGAAATTCTGCTTTGGCGCAAGTCCACAAATGGAAACAGTCTAACAAGTTCTTCCATTAAAGAACTATCATACTTGTGAGACTGTTTCCATTTGTGGACTTGCGCCAAAGCAGAATTTCTCTCTTATTGCCATTTTTCCTGGACATCCCATCAAAAAGCACGCGGCTGCAGTTCCGGAAGATAAGTCTCATCACTTTAAAGCCTTCAATAGAGTTGTGCCTAAATTTTGCACAACCAAAAAAGGTGAGCCTTCACAATTCCTATGATATTATCATTGTATCTGTATATACATACTACCCTATTGTGCGCCCCTTTTCTCTCCTATTTCTCTATTCCCCTCATTCATTGAGAGGAATTTAGATCTGTCCAACACACCAAAGAAGAGGTTTACGTGGCCACATGTAGAATATGTGAGCAGAAGGTGTTGGGGCAAATACCCCAATGCCGGATGAGCGGTGGACTCCAAATTAGAAGTAATGGATATCCATAGAGAAAAAAACAACTCAGGCATAGAGTGTATCAAGTTTTTTAAACTTAATTAAAGAAAGCAGAGGTTAATAAAGCGATTTTCTGGATCATTTCCAACTAAAGACGCAGTCAAACATTTACGTCATTAATAGTGATGAGCGGCAGGGGCAATATTAGAATTTGTGATATTTCGCGAATATTTTGTAAAATATTTATCATATATTCACGAATTCGAGATTATATTCTTGATTGCGAAAATCAGCAATGTATGCTCCATTTTTCAAGCTAGTATAAGTTTCCTGAGACTGGATACCGCAGAACATTAGAATAGCTTTATAAGCAAATAGAGTCAAGTGCTCCAATATATTCGCGCTTGCAAATTTTTGGCAATTAATGATGCACAATTTTTTTTGCAATACGTGCAACTTGTATAGGGGCAGGCAACTTTTCTATTGGTTGCTAGGGATGTTGCTAAGCTGTGACAAAGCCTTTTCATTGGTCCAAAGCTAGAAGAAGGGAGGGATGATCACTCCTCACCACAATAACTCAGAAGGCAGCAGTAGGAGGAAACCCAACACCACAGGTACACAAATCTTCTAACAGCCTCGGCTGGCTGACATGGGCCGACCACCCACAGAGAAGCGGCAAGAGAGACCAAAGACCATATGAGATCCAGGCAGGGGGAGGGACAAACGTTGACCCCTGAAGCAGACACACTAGGGAGTGAGAGGAGGCAAATCACCACTGCAGGAGAGGCAGAGTACAAGCAGGAGAAGCTGTTAGGGTCGGAGAATGAACGCTCTTCTAGTATCCTTAGCCCCCCGATCAAATAGGCTCCGGGCCAGGTAATACACTGTGTGTCAGCATATATGGAGCACGGAGTTCACGGAGGCAGGGCGCAGGGAGGGGGAGGGAGCAACGTGACCTCCTCACATCATCACGTTATCCCTTGGTCTGCAGTCCGGACAGTTCTTAGTCTTGACTCTCTGCAGTCCGGACAGTTCTTAGTCTTGACTCAAAGGAGACTACAGGGGAAACTCGAAAAATTTGAATATCGTGCAAAGTAAATTTATTTCAGTAATGCAACTTAAAAGGTGCAACTAACATATGAGATAGACTCATTACATGCAAAGCGAGATATTTCAAGCCTTTATTTGTTATAATTTGGATGATTATGGCTTATAGCTTATGAATCCCCAAAGTCACAATTTTGAGGTACCCTTTGCTCATGGGATATGGATTAATTAGCTGACTAGAGTGTGACACTTTGAGCCTAGAATATTGAAACTTTTTACAAAATTCTAATTTTAAGCTGCATTAATGCAATTCCTTTTAATTTGCATTACTGAAATAAATAGACTTTTGCACGATATTCAAATTTTTCGCGTTTCACCTGTACATCCTCTTTTAGCCTCCTGTACTATGTCCTTCAGGCTCTGTAAACTCTCATCCTCCTTTGTCCTGGCCCATCTACCAAGAGTCCTACAGTACTCTGTCCCTGACTGTTCTGTCTTCTCGCAATCCCTCCAGGCCACATTTGGGTTATTTGTCACTCTGTCACCCTCTAGGGCAGGGGTGTCAAACTCAAATTCATCGGGGGCCGCATCAGCAGTTTGGTCACCCTCAAAGGGCCGGTCCCGGCCTGACCTGCAAGCGCTGACTGGGGTCACATAGCATTATACTGATTTATTATGCTATGTAAAACTTACAGTTCTGGAATGTGTTGAATAACACTGACATAATGCTGTCAGTGTTATCCAACACATTGCAGAACTGTAAGGGTTACCGTATTTTTCGCCCTATAAGACGCACCGGCCCATAAGACGCACCTAGGTTTTTGAGCAGGAAAATAAGAAAAAAAAAATTTTGAACCAAAAGGTGTGCTTTTGGTGGGTTTTGAACTAATTGTGGTCTGTGGGTGGCACTGTTATGGGGGATCTGTGGATGGCACTGTTATGGGGGATCTGTGGGTGACACTTATGGGGGATCTGTGAGTGACACTTATGGGGGATCTGTGGGTGACGCACTGTTATGGGGGATCTGTGGGTGACACTTATGGGGGATCTGTGGTGACACTTATGGGGGATCTGTGGGTGACACTTATGGGGGATCTGTGGGTGACACTTATGGGGGATCTGTGTATGACAGTTATGGGGGGGGATCTGTGGATGACACATATATAGCATCTTATGCTATGTGTCATCCACAGATCCCCTCCATAAGTGTCCCTGTAGTGTAGTGAATGACCCTCAATACACGGGCTAGGGGCCGGCATCTGCTTTTATAATGACAGCGGGGCCCGTGCAGTGACTATTCTACTACACAGGCCCCGCTCACTGTATAATCCTATGTCTAATAGTTAATTGCAATTGTATGTAATCGCATAATTTTTGGGGCCTGTAATCTAACTGGCCAACAGTAAAATTGTTATACGGTGACAGCCTAAATTACCTCCAGCCACATTTTCGATTGTGCTTGTCTGGACGTTGAAAGAATAATTTTTGGGGCCTATAGTCCACTGGCCTGCATTAAAATTGATATCCAATGACCGTCTAATATGTCTGGTGAATGACTAATGTTTGGGGCCTATACGCCAGTGGCTTACATTAAAATTTGTATCCATTGTCCGCATAATGTACCTCGAGCCAAATAATCACAATTTATTTTGTCAGGTAAATGCCTAATTTTTAAGGACCTTATTCCCGTTAAATTTTTGTAGGCTCCAGCAGGGCACATTTCTGAGAATTTCCCTTTAAGATGCATAAAAATAGCCTGATTAAAATACATATTTTTGGGGGGAATTTTTGCCATTGATCCTCCTCTGTTATGTCACTTTCTACGTTGTGGGACGATTTGCGCACTTCTAGTAAGTATTTGGTGGCTTCAAATTTGACCTTAAGGTTTTTCAGGTTCGCCTGCCATTAAAGTAAATGGGGGCGGCCACGAACTTGCGGTTCGCAAACATTTGATCGTGTTCGCGCGATCGCGTTCGCAAATTGTCCCGGACGATGTTTGTCCATCACTAATGCTTATGTCTGCTGGCAGTGTGGATAAAAATTGCCAGATGGGAGATACTCGCAGAGCTAGAGGGTCCCGAGCTCAGCTTAGTTTTGGCACATTTTGGGCCTAACCCACCGACATTGTCATGGCATCTCCAAATCCTGAAGCAGACATGGCCTTGGCTGTTCTTTGGGAGGTATGTGACCTCTGCTCTTTATTGCTGCCTCCAGCACCCTCCTCCTCTTATGTCCCCTTCTCAGCATCCCAACCCTGCTCCCAGGTTCTGTCCAGTTTAAAATCGTCCTTACCTTCCCTTTCATTTCTATTAGACTGTGGGACATCATAGTGGGTTCTTTATCCCCCTCCCCTGCATTTGCCCTGACTGCCACCGTCGCTGCCCCCAATGCCAATACCATGGCTATGGGTGCCACTACTACCACCACCAACATAGCTTTGCATGAGCTTTCTCCTCAACTTCCTCCTCAGGGCAGTACAGACACTGACTGCTCTCCCACAAGTCTCTCTTGATTATCTGCCATAGGGTGTGGTGGGGTTTTCTTGCCACTTCTTAGGGAAAAGGAACGCATCCCACTAGGAAGGGGGAGTGAAGACTGAGAGGCCTCCCACTGAAAGCCTTCTCTGGGGTTGCAAGGAGGAGGGGCACAAGGAAATGCTGTGACCTGCTGGCTCTACAGCATGGTGCCAGACTCTGAAGTCACCTCCACTTCATCCTGCTGTGACTGAAAGGAGGAATTAGCCATCCAATCTGCAACCTCATCCTCTTTCTCCTCAATCATCATAATGTTGCACTTTTCCAAAGCCAGCAGGGACAACTGCAGACTACTAATACTACTGTTACTACTACTACTACTACTACTACTACTACTACTACTACTTCTACTACTTCTACTTCTACTACTAGCTGGATAACTGGTGCTGTTACTACTCACATTCTGGCTCAGGGTCTTTTATTTGTAACCCTTCCGTATCCCTGACATTTTTGGGCCTCACAATGTTGTGCGCTACTTGTGTATTGGAGTAGTAATCACTTATATGCTGTTTTCAATATATTCAATGTAAAATTGGCAGTGTGTAGAGAGTTGCTATCGTTATCACTAACAGATAATTTTGTGCACCACCCTATGTATTGGTGTACTGATCATGTACATGCTGGTTTAATTAAATTGAGCAACCGCCCCAAAAAATTGCAAACGTGTGGAGACAGAAATAAACTAACAGATGATTGAGGCCTGATGCCTAATAGCACGTTATCACTCACAGATTTTGTGTTTTGGTGAAGTAATCACCTATATGCTGTTTTTTAGTGTTCAGCTAATCAAATTATTCTAAGTGGATTTTGATCTGAATTTGAGGAAAAATTTGTGGTAACAAATACATTTTTCCTGAAATGGCGGTAAAAAAAAAATACATACTCACCTCATTCATTTGATAGGCCATTGTGGCCATCTTGATTGAAGAAAGCAGGTTTGCCCAGTGTGATGATGTGGTGACGTCATTATGTCAGCGAGCACACAATTTGCAGCGTTTTTTTCAATCAAGATGGCCGCCACGGCCTACTCCACTATCAAATGGATGAGGTGGGTATGTACTTTTTTAAATCCCTGATTAACCCCTGAAAGGCCTCAGTGTGACCGTCAGAGGCCACGATCAGCGTTGAATGTAGAATCTGATGGGGTACAATGATGGGGCGTGGAGCGATTGTCATTCCCCTTCATTGTGCCCACTACATACAATGGAATGCGATTGTGACAAAGTACTTTGTAACAAATAAAATTTCTTGTTAAAATTCGGCAAAGCAGCCGAATAGAATTTTTGAAAACTTTACTCATTACTACTGGTAACCCCACTAACCACTAACTTAAAAAAAAGTTTTAAATTGTATTGAGATATTGTGTTGAGAAATAAACGAATTTAGTCCTATTATTACGTTAGCAATCAATTATGTTTTAGTCCACTACCCTGCATATTTTATATGATTTTAAAAACGTTAACAAAAAATTACTCTAGCTAAGGGAGATGCCCTGACACATTGCTTGGAATAGTGTTTCAGGTGCTTTCACTTAGATTTAAAATGCTAGATCAAATGGTAGAACATGTGTTGTACAGTTTTGCGCAGTGCATCAATGGATCGAGGTCAGTGAATGAGCATCTGTCACCTTGATCATCCCTAATAAATCAGGCATACTGTCAGGGAAGGTTGATCATGGTGACTAAAAGGAGCCCTTTTTCCCTTTAATCATTATTACTGAAGCAAAAAAAAACAAAAAAACTTATTTTTAGGTTGGTCTAATTCCTCAGAGCACTGCTCTCCACCTCTCTCTGTTGCAACTTAGCCTCCCAGTGAGATTGATAGGGCCAGACTTACTCAATGCTCAAACGCCCGGCCCTGAAATCTCTCGTGTGCACCAGCAGCAGTACCCTAGGTGCATGTGCAAGATTTCACAAGTTACATAAAAGGCTTTACATTTGTTCACAGTTATGACCTTACTGCTAGTAAAAATAGAATTTCGCTGCACTTTACCTTCTTGTACCAGGAGTGAAATGGTGTGTCAGTAAACACTTCCTCTAAAATCAGGGGGAAGAAATAAATGTTCCTCAGATGTGAGAGCATTGAGAAATGTCTCTTCACCATTTCTTCAGTGTTGGTATTATTTAATCCTTTCAAGAAGAAGGCCACTGGTTGGTTTATATACACACGAGCTGCTGACTCTACGGCACATAAAACTAATGAAGGGAGTTTCAATCGATCTGAAGTTTCTAAAAATATGATCGCATCACCTTCTTTTAATACTTCAGCTGGAGACCTGAGAACATTAATCTCTGTAGTGCTTGAAGGTGTAGTCATGGTCTCCAGTAACATATTTTCCTGGATACTAGATTCTTTATCGTTTGCTGCCTCTCTGTAATTTGTCCTACCATGTATGGGGTTGAACCCTTTATTCAGTAGCATAAATGAGGTAAATCCATTGAATATTCTTCCTTTTGAGATAAAAACCATGTAAGGGACGATATTCTGCCTGTGGGTAACTCCATAAAAGAACCCGATGGTTGTAAGCAGAAGAAACAAGACTAGTATCCTCAATGATCTAATCATTACTGCAGGATATGTTTTCAGGCTGCAAAAGAAAATATAATAGAGTAGTTCAGAAAGAAGTGGTTACAAAATGTCCAAATGGAAAAGTAAAGTACAATATAACAAATGACATAGAAATAAACATATCATAATCATATGCTTGACTTTTGTCATAAGAGAAACCTATAAATATGTATAAGATAATAGGAGCAGATGGCTTCTATCAGATGCCCAGAATAGATAGACAGCCAGACAGACAGATAGGTAGATAGATAGATATATAGATAGAAAGATTGATATAGATGGGAAGACACAGATAAGGGTTAAGCAAATCAATTCTACATTAACTGGATTTGGTATGAATTTCACAAAAATTTGTCCAACAAACAAATCTGAAGCTTTTATGACATGTTTAAGATGAATTGTATAAAACTGCATACAGCGCCATTTTAATGTCTATGCTGGAGGGCAAAATCCAGAGGGAGGAAGAAGAAGGATGGTCACTAGTGTTGGTCAAGCACCAAAGTGCTCGGGTGCTCAAACACCTCGTGAAGCTACCGAGCACCCGAGCACAATGGAAGTCAATGGGAGAACCCGAGCATTAAACCAGGCACCCCCTGCTCTGAAGAGGGGAGGGTGTCTGGTTCATAGGAAAAGATCAGAAATTAATGGAAACACCACTGAAATGGTTCTGGAACAGCATGGGGAGGATGTCTGGATGAATCTTGGACTCTGAGGTCGCTGGTGGGAACGATGTTGTCCGAGTAGTGCGCCACTTTTACAGATTGACAATAATATGCACCAAACTGAAGATCAAATCAATTTTAGAGGAAAAAATAGTTAAAAAACATTCTTTCCTGTATATTTACTTGTATATAAAGTGCAAGTGCTACCGAAAATTACAAGGAAAAGGCACTCCGATACAACCTGTATATCACATAAAGGAGGGCCTCATTTAAATTGTGGTACAATTGTTCAGGTAGTGGGACTCTTACACTTATAAACCCTATGCACTAAGGGAAAGGGCTGCCAAAAATTACAAGGAACAGGCACTCCAATACACCCTTTATTACATATAAAGGAGGGCATCATACACACCCTTGAAAAATTATGATTGATGGCCTGCTGGTGACTTTCAAAAACATTAGGAGCAAGGGCCTGCTGGTGACCCTCTAAAACATTAAGGGTGAGGGCCTGCTGCTGAGCTGACCATCTAACACATCTGGGGTGAGGGCCTGCTGCTGAACTGACCATCTAAAAAAATTTGTGGGCGAGGGCCTGATGCCAAGCTGACCATCTGAAAAATTTTGTGGGCGAGGGCCTGCTGCCGAGCTGACCATCTAAAAATTTAGGGGTGAGAGTCTGCTGCCGAGCTGACCCTCTAAAACATTATGGTTGAGGGCCTGCTGGTGACCCTCAAAAACATTATGAGTGAGGGCCTGCAGGTGACCCTCTAAAACATTATGGGTGAGGGCCTGCAGGTGACCCTCTAAAACATTATGGGTGAGGGCCCGCTGCTGAGCTGACCTTCTAAAACATTAGGAGCGAGGGCAGCCTAATAAGCATGTTGATATGATGGAGGGGGAGGACGAGAAAAGTCTGGCCAACATGTGAAACGTGGAGTTCCAGCGAGTGCTGAAGTCACACAACATTCGGTGAGATGGCAATTGCATGTGCTGCTGCAGCATTGCCAGACCGGTGGTAGCTGTCGATGACTTGCAGAAATGGGCACCCACGCAGCGCACATTCACCAGTAGCTCAGGCAAATTGGGGTAGGTTTTGAGAAACCGCTGAACCACTAAGTTGAACACATGGGCTAGGCATGGTATGTCTGTGAGTTTGCCGAGCTCCAAAGCTGCCACCAAGTTACGGCCATTGTCAGACACAACCATGCCTGATTGTAGGTTTATGGCGAGAGCCACAGCTATGTCTGGTCCCTTATCCACTTCCACAGCTCTTCGGAGGTGTGCTGTTTGTCACCTTAGCAGATCAGTTTAAGCACGGCATGTTGCCGCTTCCCAACTGCAGTGCTACACTGCTTCCAGCTACTAATATGATGTCTGACTGGTGCTGCAAGGTGATAATTTAGAGGTGGAAGTGGAGGAGGAGCCAGAGGAGGAGAAAAGGGGGGTTGCACCCACTAATGTAGGTGGTGGCAGAAATCCTGATGAAAGCAGGGCCCGCAATCCTTGGCGTCGGTAGCACCTGTGCCATCCCAGGGTACGACTCGCTCCCGGCCTCCACAACATTCAACCAGTGTGCCGTCAGGGAAATGTAGCATCCCTGGCCAAAAGCACTTGTCCATGTGTCAGTCGTTAAGTGGACCTTCCCAATAACTGCGTTGGTCAGGGCACGGGTGATGTTAGGGGACACATGTTGGTGTAAGGCTGGGACTGCACACCATGAAAAATATTGGCAGCTGGGGACAGAGTACCGTTGGACAGCCGCTACCACCAGGCTAGGGAAAGACTCAGTGTCCATAAGCCTAAATGGTAACATTTCCAGGGCCAGCAATTTGGAAAGGTGCGCATTTAGTGCTATGGTCTGTGGGTGGGTGGCTGGGTATTTGCGCTTTCATTCAAAGGCCTGGGGTATAGACATCTGTACACTGCGCTGGAACACAGAAGTGGATGTGCTAGCTGATGGTGCTTGCGAAAGTTCAGGTCCATTGCGGGAGGCATCTGGGCCTGCATCTTGGACAGGGGATTGTCCAGCACGTAACACAGGGGAAGAGGAGGCAATTGTGTGACCCGCAGACACTGGTTGTGGACCCAAGTGTTTGGCACACCTATTAAGGTGCTTTGAAAGCCATGTGGTGGATCATGCTGGTGGTGGTGAGGTTGCTAGTTTTCACGCCCCTGCTGATTTTGTTATGGCACAGGTTGCAAATGACAAGTCTTTTATCATCCGCACTTTCCTCAAAAAAGCTCCAGACTGCGAAAACACCTACCCCTTGGCAAGAGAGATTGCTGCAAGAGGGTACTCCGGGGAACAGTTGCGGGCCTGTTTGGTGTGGCCCGTCTTCTCCCTTTTGCCACCCCACTACCTCTTTCAGCCTGTTGTGGTGCTCCGGATCCCTCCCCCTCTGTACTGCTGTCTTTGATCGGCTTGCCACCTTCCCAGGTTGGGTCAGTGATTCCATCGTCCAGCACCTCCTCTTCCACTTCCTCACTCTGGTCATCCTCCTGACTTGTTGACCTAACAACAACCTCAGTTATTGACAACTGTGTCTCATCCTCATCATGAACCTCTTGAGACGCTAATTGCGGTTGTCTTATTGGCAACTGTGTCTCATCATCATCCCACCTCATGAAACACTAATTGCCATTCCCCACGGTTGTGTTCTTCTGACTGTGGATGCTCCAGAATTTGGAAATCAGGGCAGAAGATCTCCTCATGTCCCTCTCCAAGCGCGCTTGGCGAGAGGCCCAAATTAAAGAATGGCGATGAAAACAGCTCCTCGGAATATCTGAGTGTGGGATCACTTGTTTGCCAAGACTCTCCATGGTGGGTGGAAGGAGTATAAGGGTGAGGATTCTGTTTACCAGACTCTTGGCTACTGAGGCTGGACTTTGTGGAAGACATGATGGTGCTTAACCGACTAGAAGCATTAGAGTTGAACGAGCATGTTCGGACAAACACAAGTTCGGCTCGAGCATCGCTATGCTCGGCACATCACGATGCTCGAGTCAGTGTATTTAAATCTAGTTTAGCCTCTATTTCTATGCAGAAGATCACTGTACAGTGAGGGAATCCCTCAGTGTGAATCCGGGGCTTAGGAGTCCCTGCTCTGACTCCATATATAGCTATCTCCATATAGTGCTTACGGACACCCCAGTGCATTTACATCAAATTTAGCCTATATTTCAGAAAGGTTTCTGCTGGGATTCAAACTCACAACCTTCTGCATGACTGGTGACCCTGGTAAGGGCTTCCCTGGTACACTCCACGGAGTACACCGGCCGTAAGGTCGGAGTCATGTGTATCCATGGGGACTTAAAAGACTACCCTACTGCTATGGTGTCTCTATCTACGGTTTCTGGCTGGTGGATCCACAAGGCTGTTGCAACCCACATCCACTATGAACTTATAGTAGGGAGAGACTTCCCGGGTTTCACGGCACTGTGTCCTCTTCCGAGAGTGACTGATACGCATGAGACAGATCAGGGGGGAGACCAGAACCCTGGGAACCTGAGTCTGAAGGTCCAGCGGTAGGGGTGACCGCCACTACAGTGGAAGAAGAGGAGACACCCCGCTGAGTGTAATGGTGGGAGACATGGAGGACTTGCCACCGGGTCCTGAGCTGGCAGACCTCAATGTCTCCAGGGATAATTTTGGTACCGCGCAAAACCGGGACCCAACCTTGTCCCAAGCCTGGGAAAATGTACTAATAATAGATGGTGAACCAGCACAACCAGGGGCAGAGTCGGTGTTCCCCCATTTTGTGGTCCATCAGGATATGTTGTATCGGGTAAATCAGCTGCGAGTTGAACCCGTTGAACAGTTGGTGGTGCCCCAGGCTTATCGCAAACTCGTGTTAGAGGTAGCCCAACAGCATGTTCTCGGAGGTCATCTGGGAATGCAGAAAACACAGGACCGGATACTACAATGGTTTTAATGGCCCAGTGTGTTTAAAGAGGTGGACGAGTTCTGTAAGTCTTGCCCAACCTGCCAGGCAACTAGCCCCCAGCACCTTTTTCACAGTCCCTTGGTACCCCTCCAGATCATCGAGGTACCGATTGAGTGAATCGCTATGGATCTGGTAGGTCCTGTACCGAAGTCCGCTAGGGGACACCAACACATTTTGGTTGTCCTTGATTACGCTACTTGGTACCCGGAGCCAGTGCCACTGCGACATACTGTACATCGGTGTAACTTATAGCTAAAGAGCTAATGGAGATGTTCTCCTGAGTTGGGCTATCTAAAGAGGTCCTGACTGACTAGGGGACCATACTACCAGGCTGAGTGCTGCAGCTGAGAGCTGCATGAGAGCTGCCAGCTGGAAGCCAGGCGCCCTAAAGTCTGCTGTAGACTGCCAGGTGACGTGTTTCTTTGACTTCTGTGGACTTTTGCTGTGTGAATTAACACGAGGATTCCTGCAGTGTGAATTAACACCAGGGCCCTGCCTAGTATTGTGTTTTTTTCCTGCCTTTTTTGTGTGAATAAACACTGACTTTTGTTTATCAACCGTGGTTTTGCCTCTGTATTTCGTCTGCTTACCCTGCCTACCAGAGAAAATCCCTACAATATATATATATATATATACAGTGGATATGAAAACTCTACACCCCTGTTAAAATGTCAGGTTTCTGTGCTGTAAAAAAATGAGACAAAGATAAATCATTTCAGAACTTTTCCCACCTTTAATGTGACCTATAAAGTGTACAAATCAATTGAAAAAAAAAAAAAAAACAACTGAAATCTTTTAGGTAGAGGGAATATAACATTAAAATAACATGGTTGCATAAGTGTGCACACCCTTAAACTAATACTTTGTTGAAGCACCTTTTGATTTTATTACAGCACTCAGTCTTTTTGGGTATGAGTCATCAGCATGGCACATTTTGACTTGGCAAGATTTGCACACTCCAAATCTGTCAGATTGCTAGGGCATCCCCTGTGCACAGCCCTCTTCAGATCCCCCCACAGATTTTCAATCGGATTTACGTCTGGGCTCTGGCTGGGCCATTCCAAAACTTTAATCTTCTTCTGGTGAAGCCATTCTTTTGTTGATTTGGATGTATGCTTTGGGTTGTCGTCATGCTGAAAGATGAAGTTCCTTTTCATGTTCAGCTTTCTAGCAGAAGCCTGAAGGTTTTGTGCCAATATTGACTGGTATTTGGAACTGTTTATAATTCCCTCTAGCTTAACTAAGGCCCCAGTTCCAGCTGAAGAAAATCAGCCCCAAAGCATGATGCTGCCACCACCATGCTTCACTGTGGGTATGGTGTTCTTTTGGTGATGTGCAGTGTTGTTTTGGCGCCAAACATATCTGTTGGAATTATGTCCAAAAAGTCAACCTTGGTTTAATCAGACCATAACACCTTTTCCCACATGCTTTTGGGAGACTTTAGATGTGTTTTTGCAAAATGTAGCCTGGCTTGGATGTTTTTCTTCGTAAGAAAAGGCCTTTGTCTTGCCACTCTACCCCACAGCCCAGACATATGAAGAATATGAGAGATTGTTGCCACATGTACCACACAGCCAGTAATTGCTAAGTATTCCTGCAGCTCCTTTAATGTTGCTGTAGGCCTCTTGGTAGCCTCCCAGAACAGTTTTCTTCTTGTCTTTTCATCAATTTTGGAGGGATATCCAGTTCTTGGTAATGTCACCGTTGTGCCATATTTTCTCCACTTGATGATGACTGACTTCACTGTGTTCCATGGTATATCTAATGCCTTGGAAATTCTTTTGTACCCTTCTTCTGACTGATACCTTTTAACAATGAGATCCCTCTGATGCTTTGGTGGCTCTCTTTGGTGTGGGATGCAAAAATTTCAGGAAAGACCAAATAGAGCAGCTAAACTTTATTTGGGGTTAATCCAAGGCACTTTAATTGATGGCAGGTGTATGCTGACTCCTATTTAACATGATTTTGAATGTGATTGCTTAATTCTGAACACAGCTACATCCACAGTTACAAGAGGGTGTGCACACTTATGAAACCACATAATTTTTTTTGTTTTTGTTTTCTTCCCTCCACCAAAAGATTTCAGTTTTTTACATCACAGAAACCTGACATTTTAACAGGGGTGTGTAGACTTTTTATATCCACCGTGTGTGTGTGTATATATATATATATATATATATATACAGTCAGGTCCATAAATATTGGGACATCGACACAATTCTAACATTTTTGGCTCTATACACCACCACAATGGATTTGAAATGAAACATACAATATGTGCTTTAACTGCAGATTGTCAGCTTTAATTTGAGGGTATTTACATCCAAATCAGGTGAACGGTCTAGGAATTACAACAGTTTTCATATGTGCCTCCCACTTGTTAAGGGACCAAAAGTAATGGTACAATTGGCTTCTCAGCTCTCCCATGGCCAGGTGTGTGTTATTCCCTCATTTCCCAATTAAAATGAGCAGATAAAAGGTCCAGAGTTCATTTCAAGTGTACTATTTGCATTTGGAATCTGTTGCTGTCAACTCTTAGGCTGAAAAAAAAAAAAAAAACATCAGAGAGATAGCAAAAACATTAGGCGTGGCCAAAACAACTGTTTGGAACATTCTTAAAAAGAAGGAACGCATCGGTGAGCTCAGCAACACCAAAAGACCCGGAAGACCATGGTAAAACAACTGTGGTGGATGACCAAAGAATTCTTTCAGTGGTGAAGAAAACACCCTTTACAACAGTTGGCCAGATCAAGAACACTCTCCAGGAGGTGGGTGTATGTGTGTCAAAGTCAACAATCAAGAGAAGACTTCACCAGAGTAAATACAGAGAGTTCACCACAAGATGTAAACCATTGGTGAGCCTCAAAAACAGGAACAGATTACAGTTTGCCAAACGACATCTAAAAAAGCCTTCACAGTTCTGGAACAACATCCTATGGACAGATGAGACCAAGATCAACTTGTACCAGAGTGATGGGAAGAGAAGAGTATGAAAAAAGAAATGAACTGCTCATGATCCTAAGAATACCACCTCATCAGTTAAGCATGGTGGTGGTAGTGTCATGGCGTGGGCATGTATAGCTGCCAATGGAAATTATTTTGTATTTATTGATGATGTGACTACTGACAAAAGCAGCAGGATGAATTCTGAAGTGTTTTGGGCAATATTATCTGCTAATATTCAGCCAAATGCTTCAGAACTCATTGGACGTCACTTCACAGTGCAGACGGACAATGACCCAAAGTATACTGCAAAAGCAACCAAAGAGTTTTTTAAGGGAAAGAAGTGGAATGTTATGCAATGGCTAAGTCAATCACCTGACCTGAATCCAATTGAGCATGCATTTCTTGCTGAAGACAAAACTGAAGGGAAAATGCCCCAGGAACAAGCAGGAACTGAAGACAGTTGCAGTAGAGGCCCGGCAGAGCATCACCAGGGATGAAACCCAGCGTCTGGTGATGTCTATGCATTCCAGACTTCAGGCTGTAATTGACTGCAAAGGATTTGCAACCAAGTATTAAAAAGTGAAAGTTTGATTTATGATTATTATTCTGTCCTATTACTTTTGGTTCCTTAATAAGTGGGAGGCACATATGCAAACTGTTGTAATTCCTACACCATTCACCTGATTTGGATGTAAATGCCCTCAAATTAAAGCTGACAATCTGCAGTTAAAGCACATCTTGTTTGTTTCATTTCAAATCTATTGTGGTGGTGTATCGAGCCAAAAATGTTAGAATTGTGTTGATGTCCCAATATTTATGGACCTGACTGTATATATCTATATATATATATATATATATATATATATATAGATATATATATATATATATATATATATATCTATATATCTATATATATATATCTATATATATATATATATCTATATATATATATATATATTAGTAATTACTCATTTATTTTGTGCCCTACAGTTGTTTACAATTACTACTATAAGTAAAAAAAAAATAACATATATATATATATATATATATATATATATATACATATAAGACTTCTACTGTATAGGTCTCAGTAGAAGTACAGTACAGTAGAAGTCAAATTTTTTTTGTAATTGTAAAAAATGTATGGCACAAAATAAATGTGTAATTACTATACTAATATATATATATACAGGTCCTTCTCAAAAAATTAGCATATTGTGATAAAGTTCATTATTTTCTGTAATGTACTGATAAACATTAGACTTTCATATATTTTAGATTCATTACACACAACTGAAGTAGTTCAAGCTTTTTATTGTTTTAATATTGATGATTTTGGCATACAGCTCATGAAAACCCAAAATTCCTATCTAAAAAAATTAGCATATTTCATCCGACCAATAAAAGAAAAGTGTTTTTAATACAAAAAAAGTCAACCTTCAAATAATTATGTTCAGTTATGCACTCAATACTTGGTCGGGAATCCTTTTGCAGAAATGACTGCTTCAATGCGGCGTGGCATGGAGGCAATCAGCCTGTGGCACTGCTGAGGTGTTATGGAGGCCCAGGATGCTTCGATAGCGGCCTTAAGCTCATCCAGAGTGTTGGGTCTTGCGTCTCTCAACTTTCTCTTCCCAATATCCCACAGATTCTCTATGGGGTTCAGGTCAGGAGAGTTGGCAGGCCAATTGAGCACAGTAATACCATGGTCAGTAAACCATTTACCAGTGGTTTTGGCACTGTG
The DNA here is from genome assembly GCF_014858855.1 of Bufo gargarizans. Lineage (NCBI taxonomy): Eukaryota > Metazoa > Chordata > Amphibia > Anura > Bufonidae > Bufo > Bufo gargarizans. The sequence continues at coordinate 88,028,294 of NC_058083.1, forward strand.
AGCAGGTGCCAGGTCGTGCTGAAAAATGACATCTTCATCTCCATAAAGCTTTTCAGCAGATGGAAGCATGAAGTGCTCCAAAATCTCCTGATAGCTAGCTGCATTGACCCTGCCCTTGATAAAACACAGTGGACCAACACCAGCAGCTGACATGGCACCCAGACTATCACTGACTGTGGGTACTTGACACTGGACTTCAGGCATTTTGGCATTTCCCTCTCCCCAGTCTTCCTCCAGACTCTGGCACCTTGATTTCCGAATGACATGCAACAGTCCAGTGCTGCTTCTCTGTAGCCCAGGTCAGGCGCTTCTGCCGCAGTTTCTGGTTCAAAAGTGGCTTGACCTGGGGAATGCGGCTCCTGTAGCCCATTTCCTGCACACGCCTGTACACGGTGGCTCTGGATGTTTCTACTCCAGACTCAGTCCACTGCTTCCGCAGGTCCCCCAAGGTCTGGAATCGGTCCTTCTCCACAATCTTCCTCAGGGTCCGGTCACCTCTTCTCGTTGTGCAGCGTTTTCTGCCACACGTTTTCCTTCCCACAGACTTCCCACTGAGGTGCCTTGATACAGCACTCTGGGAACAGCCTATTCGTTCAGAAACTTCTTTCTGTGTCTTACCCTCTTGCTTGAGGGTGTAAATGACGGCCTTCTGGACAGCAGTCAGGTCGGCAGTCTTACCCATGATTGCGGTTTTGAGTAATGAACCAGGCTGGGAGTTTTTAAAAGCCTCAGGAATCTTTTGCAGGTGTTTAGAGTTAATTAGTTGATTCAGATGATTAGGTTAATAGCTTGTTTAGAGAACCTTTTCATGATATGCTAATTTTTTGAGATAGGAATTTTGGGTTTTCATGAGCTGTATGCCAAAATCATCAATATTAAAACAATAAAAGGCTTGAACTACTTCAGTTGGTGTGTAATGAATCTAAAATATATGAAAGTCTAATGTTTATCAGTACATTACAGAAAATAATGAACTTTATCACAATATGCTAATTTTTTGAGAAGGACCTGTATATATATATATATATATTTTTTTTTTTTGCAATTACACATTTATTTTGTGTCATAGATTTTTTGCAATTACAAAAAAATTTATAAAATATATAAATCTAATTTAACCTCTATTTCTGAAAAAGTTTGTGATGGGATTTGAACTCAAAGCTTCCGCATCATAACCCAGAACTTTAACCAACTACACTATATAGCTGCATATCCTAGCACAAAAAAATAAATAAAAATATGAGACTTCAACAGGCTAAATTTGATATAAATACACTGAAGTGTCCCCAATCACTGACTCCATATATGGACATAGCTATATATGGAGTCAGAGCAGGGACTCCTAAACTGAACTAGAGTCCCGACACCCTCCCTTCTTCAGAGCAGGGGGTGCCTGGGGTTCTCCCTTTGTGCTTGGGTGCTCGGTAGAACACCCGAGCATCGCAAAGTGTTCTACCTGAGCACACAAGCACTTTGGCACTCGATCAACACTAGCTGCAAATCCAACCGATCACCTGGTTGCAATGGACTGACTTCAAGAGTGGTGTCCTGCGCCGCCCTGCAAACTGGGACATGAAGCTAGGTATTGTGGATGAGTGTGTTTCTTGTGCTCTGGCAGCAGGCACAGTTTCACCACGGCCTCTGTGTGCACCATCAGCAGCATGGCAACTTCCCCATCCGTTACTGCTTTCCTTGCGCATATTAAATGGTATATATGCTTGCAAGTATGTCACACGTACAGTAGCACAGGTTTTGTAAGTGTATGCGCAAATAAAGTACACAGAATGAATTAACCCCACCAGAGCGTTTAGCTTGGGGGGAAGCATGGGGGCAATGACACCATAGGTTTACATAATTAGGTTTGAAGTAGGATCCATGTCTCTTTCCCCTGTTTGTCTTTTCCCGCCCTTTTTTCTATTACAGGTACATTTACCTCAGAAAAATGTGTTACCTGTAGTCTAGAAGATTCCTGCTGTACAAGTGAAGAGCGCAGCTGATTGGTGCTGGCTGTTGCTGGGGGAGATTTCCAGCCCTCTGATTTGTTGTTGGTTTAGTGGCGGGAAGCTGTTCCCCTTTATATTTACAGGTTCGGCAGAGCTGGCTCAGATGTGCCTGAAGAACTGACCAGCGTGGGACATGGAAGAACTCCTGCAGCAGCTGATGAAGAGAGCGGGGTCCGCCGGCGGAGAAGAGTGGCTGCGGAGCTGTTTGAAGATGCCGGCGCCGCTGCTATCAAGCCCACCTGAAGCGCTGACATCGCCGCCGAGCTCGTCTGTACCGCCGCTGGGGTCCCCGATGTTACCGCCGCCGCCGCTGTCTCTGGAGCCGCCGCCGCCAGCTGTTGAAGAAAGTCCGGTGCCAGCATGGGGAAGCCGTCTGGAGCTGCGCACCACCAGAGGATCCAGCAGCCGTTTCCGGGAGGAGGAGGCTGCAGCGCTACCCAGCAAAAGAGCTAGAAGTGCAGGGAGCGCTTATACTCCTCCCCCGGGGGCGGGGTGTCGGCGCAGCACCAATCGGAGAAGAGCAGCTTCTCAGAGAGGCCGGCAGTCCTCCAGGATCAGAGAGTCTGGAAGGCAGAGTGGCAGTTCCTATACAGAAGCTGTTCTCACTGGTGTGGAACGTCATCAGGATGCTGCCACTGAGGAGCTGCAGCAGGAAGTGGAGCAGCAGATCCTGCAGGATGATTTACAGGGGCTGCCTGTTGAGAGGCTCCCACCTCTGCTGGTTGAGCCATCTCCGGGCCCCCTGGGAAGATCACCACACCTATCATCTGCTGCCTATGGTCCACACCAGGAAGGACAGCCAGTGGGTGAGAACATCAATGTTGTTCCCTTGTCTGAGTCGTCTGTGTTAAATGGTTTGGTTAAGCTGCTAGCTGAATTTTCTAGCAGGCATATGGTTCATGCTGCTTCAGATGTCTGGAGCAGTGGTCAAAGTACGGCGGTTACTCCGTCTGGTAGTAATGCTGGTAGTAATGCTGGTGGTAATGCTGGTAGTAATGCTGGTGGTAATGCTGGTAGTAATGCTGGTAGTAATGCTGATGGTAGTAATGCTGGTAGTAATGCTGGTAGTAATGCTGGTAGTGTGGTGCCTGTGCTGGAGAGAGGCGCAGGGGTTAAGGAGACTTGTTTAAAGGAGGCACTAGCTTGTGAAGTGTCTCCTTTAGGTTATCATCTTAGTGCGACTATGAAGGAGCGTATTTGGCGGATGGAATACGTGGAGTTAATGGCGTTATTACCGTCCGCCAAAGATAGTGCTTTCAAGAAAGATGAGAAAATAGAAGATGATAAGAAACGCTTTACCCCTAGATCATTTAATAATTAGCTTCAGGCATTTTGTGTTTATGCTGCGGTTTTGGGGGAGAAGCACTCTGAGCTGTGTTCAGGACTTTTCCAGCATTTGGACATTGTTACTGAAGCCTATAGGAATTTTGGCGGGATGGCTTGGTTTCATTACGATGAGACATTCCGCCAAAAGCTAGCTGTCCATCCATCCCTTAAATGGGGTGTGAAGGACATTGGGCTATGGGTAAATTTTATGTTGCCGCAAAAAACTATACCGGCAAAACCACCGGCGTCGGCTCAGACTGTTATGAGGAAAGGCGTTTGCTTTGCTTATAACGAGTCTACCTGTAAATGGTTAAATAATTGCCGTTATAGACATGAATGTTCTTTTTGTGGGGGGTTCCATCCTATGTCCCGTTGCTTTAAAAGGAACTCCCAGTCAGGCCAGCAGCAGCCAAACGTCAGGGAACAGGTGGCAAAAAGCGTGGAGTCCAGTGAAGTTAGCAGAAATGCAGCCATGGCTCGCTCTCTATCCAGACCGTCAGAAAGCTGATTTAATTTTTTATGGGTTTTTATATGGTTTTGAAGTTCCACTTTTTTCTGGCGTTGGCTGCTGTTGGGTTGAGAACTTAAAATCTGTGATTTTACATAAAGAGGTAGTTCGTAGTAAGATTCAGAAGGAGCTTGATTTGGGGAGGATTGAGGGCCCCTTTTTAGAGCCGCCGTTTGCTAATTTTAGGCTTTCTCCTTTGGGCGTTGTGCCAAAGAAGGAGCCTGGAGATTTCAGGTTGATTCATCACCTGTCGTTCCCAGAAAAAAGCTCTTTGAACGATATGGTGGATAAATCTGAGGCCTCTGTTTCATATGCCTCTTTTGATAATGCACTAGCTTTAGTCAGGACTTTTGGTAAGGATGCCCTGTTAGCTAAGGCTGATATTAAATCTGCATTTCGTTTATTGCCTGTTTGTCCAGACGGCTTCAACTCACTAGGTTTTCAGTTTGACGGTTATTTTTATTTTGATAAATGCCTGCCAATGGGGTTTTCACTGTCCTGTTATTACTTTGAAGCATTTTCAACTTTTATTCAATGGGTTGTTGAGTATGATGTAAGTTTTAATGGGGTTCTTCATTACTTAAATTATTTTTTATTTGTTGGTTCTTCTAATTCTAGTACTTGTTCAGATTTGTTAAGTAGGTTTTTGGATATTTGTTCTTGTTTTGGGATTCCAGTAGCGGAAGAGAAGACGGTTGGTCCGTGTTGTTGTTTAGAGTTTCTTGGGATAGTTATCGACTCTAGTCGCATGGAGTTTCGACTGTCAGAGGCGAAATTGGAAAAAATTCGGGTGTTACTTTTGCTTTTGTTAAGTAAGAAAAAATGTACTCTTAGAGATATGCAATCTCTTCTGGGGTCACTTGTAGGGTTATCCCCATTGGTAGAGTTTTTTCTAGTAGATTATATTTTTCAACTAGGGGCCTTAAGTCTCCTAATTCCCACATTCGGTTGAATAAATGTTTGAAGGAGGATATGGGTGTTTGGTTAGAATTCCTACAGGAATTTAATGGTTCTAGTTGTTGGCAGGAGGAATTTTCGAGTTCTGACGCTTTGGGTTTATTTACGGATGCGGCCGGTAGCTGTGGATATGGGGCTTTTTGGAATGGTAAATGGTCGGCTGAGAGGTGGCCTGCTTCTTGGGTTAATGGTCTTACAAGGAATATTGTTCTATTAGAGCTTTTTCCAGTAATTGTTGCTGTTGTTCTATGGGGATATGATTTTAAGGATAAAAGGATATTATTACACACGGATAACAAAGGGGTTTGTTTTGCGATCAATACTCTTTCGTCTAAATGTGATGTAGTTGTAAAATTATTAAGGCATTTAGTTCTGTTGTGTATGAAGTTTAATATATGGATCAAAGCGAAATATATTGTAGGGTCATCTAATGTGTTGGCTGATTCTTTGTCTCGTTCACAGTTCCTGAGGTTCCGGGAATTAGCTCCGGAGGCGGATCTGGATGGGAGCCCATGTCCTCAACATCTGTGGGGCTTGATTTGGGACTGATGTCTGAAGCTATTGAGAGGTCCTTGGCCCCGAGAACATGGGCAGCTTACTCTGCTATGTTAGGCGTGGCTTGTGGGGTAGTGTCGCTCAGCTCATGCTGAGTGGATCTTGGTCTTTATATGGTTAATTTATTATTGGTCTTTTGGTATCGGTTATTATGGTATTTTAAAATTAATTTATTTATTTATGGTTGTTAAATAATTTTAAGTGACCCTTAATAAAGCTCAGCGGCCATTTCCTCCACTATGTTGTTGGTGTCAATCATTTATTAGCGTTAAGTTAGTATTAGAGTGTGTCATTTGCCCCCATGAATTAACCCCACCAGAGCGTTTAGCTTGGGGGGAAGCATGGGGGCAATGACACCATAGGTTTACATAATTAGGTTTGAAGTAGGATCCATGTCTCTTTCCCCTGTTTGTCTTTTCCCGCCCTTTTTTCTATTACAGGTACATTTACCTCAGAAAAATGTGTTACCTGTAGTCTAGAAGATTCCTGCTGTACAAGTGAAGAGCGCAGCTGATTGGTGCTGGCTGTTGCTGGGGGAGATTTCCAGCCCTCTGATTTGTTGTTGGTTTAGTGGCGGGAAGCTGTTCCCCTTTATATTTACAGGTTCGGCAGAGCTGGCTCAGATGTGCCTGAAGAACTGACCAGCGTCCCACCCCCCCTTCCCTTATTTTCGCACTGTGTCACCTGTCGCTGGGCTTTATTAGAGGGGTAGTGTCGCTCAGCTCATGCTGAGTGGATCTTGGTCTTTATATGGTTAATTTATTATTGGTCTTTTGGTATCGGTTATTATGGTATTTTAAAATTAATTAATTTATTTATTTATGGTTGTTAAATAATTTTAAGTGACCCTTAATAAAGCTCAGCGGCCATTTCCTCCACTATGTTGTTGGTGTCAATCATTTATTAGCGTTAAGTTAGTATTAGGCTACTTTCACACTGGCGTTCATAATAATGCAGACGGAGGCTCCGTTCAGAACGGATCCGTCTGCATTATTTTAGCATATAAAAGCTAAGTGTGAAAATAGCCTCGTACGGATCCGTCCAGACTTTTAATGTAAAGTCAATGGGGGACGGATCCGCCTGAAGATTGAGCCATATTGTCGCATCTTCAAACGGATCCGTCCCCATTGACTTACATTGTAAGTCTGGACGGATCCGTACTGCAAGCAGCGTTCAGCTGTCCGCCTGTCCGTGCGGAGGCGAGCGGAGCGGAGGCTGAACGCCGCCAGACTGATGCAGTCTGAGCGGATCCGCTCCATTCAGACTGCATCAGGGCTGGACGGCTGTGTTCGGGTCCGCTCGTGAGCCCCTTCAAACGGAGTTCACGAGCGGACACCCGAACGCTAGTGTGAAAGCAGCCTTAGAATGTGTCATTTGCCCCCATGTCACAGATATTTTCAGGATGCGCACACGTTAAACAGGAGATGTAGCACAGATAATGTCGTTGTCCGCAGCGTCTATGAAAAAAGTACACTGAATGTCACAGAAAATTTTATACAGGAGGTATAGCCAAGTAATGTCGCTGTCACCAGCGGCTAATAAAAATTACACTGAATTAATGTCACTGATATTTAGGATGCGCACATGTTAAACAGGGGGTATAGCGCAAGTAATGTCGCTGTCACCACCGCCTAATAAAAAATTACACTGAATTAATGTCACTGATATTTAGAAAGCTCAAACATTATATAGAACCAGATCTGCTTCTATTACAGTCATCTCAGGAACTGTTAATGCCACTGATACATTGGGCATAGGTTCAAAACGTGCACGACCTAAGCCAAGCTCGGCTGCCACTAGCTGTGTGTGGAGTGTGCGAGCATCTCCCATCTGGCAGTTTTTCTCTACATTGACAGAAGAGGAAAGCATTGCCGTGTGCAAGATCTGCAGGATGAAAATAAGCTGTTGCCTCAACACCTCGGTTTAGTCCTACCTGGTTTTTGTCCTTTCTCAGACAAATACAATGTTTGCTGACTCCATGAACTTCTGTACAGGCAGGCTGGAACGGTGGCCCAAACTGGTACAGTATGCTCTATCTATTCTCTCTTGCCCAGCACTCAGTGTCATCTCAGAAAGGATTTTCGATATGGAATGGGGTGTTTTAATACCCAAACAGACTAAGACGTCCACCACCACTGCTGCTATTCCCTGCTGCTATTGCCCTGCTGCCAGTACCATTACCGCTACACTGTTGCCACTACTACTACTACGACATCTACTGCTTCGTCCGTTCCATGTTTTACCGCAACTATTGCGGCCACATACCACAAATACCCTACCCTTTCCACATCCACTCGGATGTCCCAACAAGCCACTGTATTTTTTTGCTTTATCAAAGAGTGTGCTCAAACACTATCTGCTCTGATAAGGGGCTTTGTAATATGAAAAACTATAACACCTGATAGTCTTTTTTTAAAACACTGTTTGTTAACACTGTCAAGCATGCATTCACCCAGAGCTCTCTATATATAATCATTGTCACTCTGATATTATTTGCTATTGCTTCATTATGTCCAAGCGCTTAGAGAAGGGGGAGAGATAGGTCAAAAAGTTGCCAAATTGGATATGAAACACATGTCAAGAATTTTTTTCTTCTGTAAGGCCTCATGCACACGACCGTTCCGTTTTTTTGCGGTCTGCAAACCGTGGATCCACAAAAAAACAGAAGCCGCCCGTGTGCCTTCTGCAGAAATGCCTATTCCTTTCCACAAAACGGACAAGAATAGGACATGTTCTATTTTTATTTTTTTGCGGGGCCACGGAACGGAGCAACGGATGTGGACAGCACACCGAGTACTGTCTGTATCTTTTGCGGCCCCATTGAAGTGAATGGGTCCGCATCCGAGCCACCAAAACGGCGGCTCGGATGCGTACCCAAACAACGTCCGTGTGCATGAGGCCTAATACAGATAAACAGATATGAGATAGACAGATAAGCAGACAGGCAGATCGATAGTCAGTGATGAACAGTCTAAACCATCAGATTTTTGCATTGCCCTTTCATGTCTACCAAAATACCACATATATTGTATGTAAGGTGCAGCTAGATGTATGACAAGCCAAGACTGATTTTATTAACTCTTTCTTTACTGAATAGGATACATTAAACAACATGTGGTGATAAGTTAGATTTAATGTATACAATCCTGATCAAAAGTTTAAGACCACTTGAAAAATGGCAAAAAATCATATTTAGCATGGCTGGATCTTAACAAGGTTTCAAGTAGAGCTTCAACATGCAACAAGAAGAAATGGGAGTGAGACAAAACATTTTTTGAGCATTCAATTTAATGAAAATAACGAATAAACTGAAACAGGCTGTTTTTCAGCTGATCAAAAGTTTAGGACGACACCTCCAAAAATAACTAAATACCCCAAAACAGAAATCCAACTTCCAAACATGAACTCAGTAATGAGTAGCTCCGCCGTTATTCTTTATCACTTCCAAAATTCGTTTCGGCATGCTTGATGCAAGCATTTTCATGAGGTGAGTGGGAAAATTTCTCCAAGTGGTGAAGACGGCCGCATGAAGGCTATCTACTGTCTGGAACTGTTGTCCATTTTTGTAAACTTCCCTTGCCATCCATCCCCAAAGGTTCTCAATTGGATTTAGATCAGGGGAACATGCAGAATGAGCCAAAAGAGTGATGTTATTCTCCTGGAAGAAGTCCCTTGTCCTGCGGACATTGTGTACTGTAGCGTTGTCCTGTTGAAAAACTCAGTCGTTACCACACAGACAAGGGCCCCCAGTCATAAGGAATGCTCTCTGCAACATCTGGACATAGCTAGTGGTCGTTTGACCTTCCACTTGACCTTGCACTTCCTGAAGTTCCCTTGTTCAACTGAAGGAAAAAGCACCCCAGACCATTATGGCGCCCCCTCCACTGTGGCGCGTAGAACACATCTCAGGTGGGATCTGCTTGTCATGCCAGTAATGTTGGAAACCAAAAAGGTTACATTTTTTCTCATCAGAGAATAAAACTTTCACCACCTTTGAATGTCCCATGTTTGGTGCTCTCTTGCAAAGTCCAAACGAGCAGTTCTGTGGTGTTCAGGGAGACGAGGTCTTTGAATACGTTTTTTGTTTTTGAAGCCCTTCAGTCTCAGATGCCATTTGATTGTTATGGGGCTGCAGTCAGCACCAGTAAGGGCCTTAATTTGGGTCGAGGATCATCCAGAGTCTTGACGGACAGCCAATTGGATCCTCCGGCTCAGTGCTGATGACATTTTTTTGGGTCTTCCACTTGACTTTTTTGTTCCATAACCCTCAGGATCATTTAAGAATTTCTAAATGACTGTCTTACTGCTTCCCACCTCAGCAGCGATGGCACGCTGTGAGAGACCCTGCTTATGCAGTTCAACACCCCGACCACGTTTAAAAAGGGAGAGTTTTTTTGCCTTTGCCATCACAACGTGTGACTACCTGACAGAAAATGACAATGAATCCACATCTTTGCACAGATTTGGCCTTTTAAAGGCATGTGGTCCTAAAATTTGGATCAGCTGAAAAACAGCCTGTTTCAGTTTAATTGTTATTTTAAATTAATTGAATGCTCAAAAAATATTCACTCTTATTTTTTCTTGTTGCATGTTGAAGCTCTACTTGGAACCTTGTTAAGATCCAACAATGCAAAATAAGATTTTTTGCAATTTTTCAAGTGGTCTTAAACTTTTGATCAGGACTGTATATTTATGTAGAATGGACTTTATACCGTATGTCTCACAATAGCAATCGGAATCTAGTATCTGCAGCTCAGCATCACTCCTGATTGAGCTGAGGACAACTTCAGAACAATACTGGCTAGCATTTTCTAAAATCAGTGCACCTAGATTCTGACATAAATTGTGCCAAAATATAATACAATTTTGCCCCATTTATGTTTAGAGGAATTATCTGTGCCTAGCTAAACAAGGGTCATAGTTTATGGTAAAGGCTTAGGCTACTTTCACACTAGCGTTCGGGTGTCCGCTTGTTAGCTCCGTTTGAAGGGGCTCACAAGCGGACCCGAACGCATCCGTACTGCCCTAATGCATTCTGAGTGGACGCGGATCCGCTCAGAATGCATCAGTCTGGCAGCGTTCAGCCTCCGCTCCGCTCAGCAGGCGGACACCTGAACGCTGCTTGCAGCATTCAGGTGTCCGCCTGGCCATGCGGAGGCGTGCGGATCCGTCCAGACTTACAATGTAAGTCAATGGGGACGGATCCGTTTGAAGATGACACACTATGGCTCAATTTTCAAACGGATCCGTCCCCCATTGACTTTACATTGAAAGTCTGGACGGATCCGTCTGAGGCTACTTTCACACAATTTTTAAACATTATAATGCAGACGGATCCGTACTGAACGCAAGTGTGAAAGTAGCCTTAATGGTATTGATAAAGGGGCACAAGCTAACTTTTCACTAGTGATGAGCAGCATTTTTTTTTGCTAGAAAATTGGCAAGGTATTGATCGCATAATATGCAAATATTACGCAATCAATACAGGTGTGGGTCAAAAACGAATATACAGCACTATAGAATATTCGTAATTTTTTCCATCTGTACACATGATTCCTCCCTGCTTCTTGCTTGTGGTCCAATGAGGGAGGAATCATGTGTACAGATGGAAAAAAAATTACAAATATTCTAAAAAACAAATATCTAGCACTATATTCTGAACAGGACCTGGGGTGAGCATTAAATAGAGGTTAAGGACCTTTGATGACGTCACTCCGGTCATCACATGGTCTTTTACCATGGTGAATCACCATGGTAAAAGATCATGTGACGTACCATGTGATGACCGGAGTGACGTCATCAAAGGTCTTTAACCTCTATTTAATGCTCACCCCAGGTCCTGTTCAGCAGTGGAGACACAAGGAGATGCCGGGCTTCGCGATCAAGTGGACTAAGGTGAGTTAAATTATTATTATTATTATTTTTTTTACCCCTCTAGTGCTGTTTTACTATGCATTCTGTATTCAGAATGCTATTATGTTCCCTTATAACCATGTTATAAGGGAAAATAATACAATCTTCAGAACATCAATCCCAAGCCCGAACTTCTGTGAAGAAGTTCGGGTTTGGGTACCAAACATGCGCGATTTTTCTCACGCGAGTGCAACGCATGACAATGTTTTACACTCGCGCGGAAAAATCACGTATTTTCCCGCAACGCACCCGCCTCTTATCCGGACAAAAAAACTGACGCCCGTGTGAAAGAGGCCTAAAGGATGCAAATTTCCTATGTACACCTGGTCTCTACACACAAAGGAGCAATATTCCCTTTCCACTTCTATCCAGGCTGAATCTCCTTTCCTGGTTGTCCTGACCAAGGATATGATGCCCTCTGCTGGAGTTAGGTGTTAACACAGTGTCTCTCTGTGTTACGCATACAGGCCCTGATTTATTATACCTTCACTCCAAAATTCTGGCATCAAAAAGTTGCAAAATAGGGCTTTTGAGACTTTTTTGCGCAACATTTAAGCAATTGCATAAAACATTGCAACTTTTTGAATCTTTACACCACTCACTCCAGTTTTGTAATATGAGTGGAAAAGTTGGTGTGGTTAGCTATGTTTTCCCATCACCATCATTTAAAGTGTAGAATTAGGACCGTTGGTGACACCAAGCCACCTTACAGTATGTGGTGCAAAATGAAGAGGACATAGAAGCCCAACTTTTTGTACATGTTGTGATATTTAAAGTAGAGTTAATTGGCGGGTATCACTAACTGAAATCTCCATCAAGCTCCTCTGCAGTCATTTATCAAATTGGTGTAAAGTAGAACTGGCTTAGTTGCCCGTAGCAACAAATCAAATTCCACCTTTCATTTTGGACAGCTCGTTTGGAAAATGAAAGGTGGAATCTGATTGGTTGCTATGGACAACTAAGCCAGTTCTACTTTACACCATTTTGTCAAATAACCCCATTAGTCCCTACAAGCATATATGCAACGTTCCCCTCAGTCTCACCCAATTGTTTCTCAGGCTGCAAGGCCCTTGGCTCCACCAAACACATTTGACGGTCATGTCTGAGAGGTAGCCTTTTCTGGGTTTGGATGACATCCTTAAAGGGATTTTCAGGGATTTTAATATTTATGACCTATCATAGGATAGGTTATTAATATCAGAGTGGAGCGGGTCCGAAACCCGGCACCTCCACCAATCAGCTGGTTGAAGAGAAAGATGTGCTCTGTGCAGGTGCAGCCTTCCCTTCATTGTTTACCTGCTCGCCGTCAACCAAAGTCGCTTCTTTCAAAACTATGTTTGAATTCTGTATGGAGACTCATCTCCGTACAGCATTCAAATGTATGGACTCTGCAGAGGTGAAATTCGTTAAGTCCGAAGTCTCGCGATAGTTTAGGTGAAGAACTTCTGACTTTGATTGTACCACTTGAAAGCCATTTTAAAACAGCAATACAAAATCAGCTTCTGCACCGACCAGGGGCGGGCTGGGCCGGGGGGCAGGCAGGCAATTGCCCCCCAGGCTGCCCTAAAAAAACAGCCGCTGGGCCGCCCATCTTTAACACAAATTATTTATATTTTTTATTCTTCAGGGCCGCACCGCTGAACACCACAGGCGGCGCGGCCCTGGATAGAATTGCGGCGGGGTGGTGCTGTGTGCTGTGGGGCAGGGGAGGGACTCAGGGAGCGGCGTGTCCCTCCCCTGTTCTTCTGATAGGCCGCAGGCACTAATGCTTGCAGCCTATCAGAGGCCGGCTCAGGCAGCACGATGACGTCATTATCAGTCGGGCGGCACACAGCAGGGACACAGGCCGGAAGAGGCCTGCATCGCTGCTGATGGAGGTAAGTATTAGTGTGTTTTTTTTCTTTGCGGGAAGGGGGGGGGAGCTGGCACTATGTGGGGGGGGGGGGTAGCTGGCACTATGTGGGGGGGATCTGGCACTATAGGGGGGCTTGCACTATAAGGGGGCTGGCACTATTGGGGGGGATCTGGCACTATGGGGGGATCTGGCACTATGGGGGGCTGGCACTATAGGGGGGGCTGGCACTATAAGGGGGCTGGCACTATGGGGGGCTAGCACTATAAGGGGGCTGAGACTATGGGGGGATCTGGCACTATGGGGGCTTGCACTATAGGGGGACTGGCACTATGGGGGAGCTAGCACTATGGGGGGTCTGGCACTATGGGGGTCTGGCACTATGGGGGGGCTGACACTATGGGGGGATCTGGCACTATGGGTGCTTGCACTATAGGGGGGCTGGCACTATGGGGGGATGGCACTATGGGGGGTGGCACTATGGGGGGAGCTGGCACTATGGGGGGGGGAGCTGGCACTATGGGGGGCCTTACACTATGAGGGGAGCTGGCACTATTGGAGGAGCTGGCACTATGGGGGCATTTCTTACTGGCACATTATGGGGGGCACCAGGGGGGAGAGGAGCACTATGGGGGTATCTTGGGGCTCTAAAGTGGCTTTTTTAAATTATTGGCACATTCTGGGGGTCACTATAGGGGAGAGCAGCACTATGGGGCATCTGGTGTTACTATAGGGGCATTATTTGGGGGCACTATGGGGAAGTGGGGGCTCTAAAGGGGCCTTTTGTATTGGAACATTATGGGGGCACTATGGCATTTGGTGGCACTAAGGGGGCATTTTTTACTGGCACATCATGGGAGGCACTATAGGGGAGAGCGGCACTATGGGGTATTATTTGGGGGCACTATGGGGGAGTGGAGCACTATTGGGACATATGGTGGCACTAAGAAGGGGCATTTTTTTAATGGCACATTGTGGGGGAGAGGAGCACTATAGGGGCATCTGCTGGGGCACTAAGAAGGGGCATTTTTTACTGGCATATTATGGGGGACACTATGGGGAAGGGGGAGAGGAGCACTATGAGGGCATTTACTGGGGCACTATATATGGGTATTTTATACTGGCATACATTATGGAGACATTAGCTCAACTGCAGGCACTAAGCGGGGGTATTTCATGTACTGTCATATTATAGGGAGAATTAGTACTACTAGGGGGTATTATGGGGGAGCTTTACTACTACTGGGGGGCTATGAGGATCATGATTACTAGGGCACTAAAGGGGCATTATTACTACTAAGTGTGCTCTGGCAGAGAATTATTTCTATTGGTGGGATTTTGGGGAGCACTGTTACTTTGGGGTTCACCCTGGCATAGTATCAGCTTAGCACAATTATTTTTGGGGGACATTATCTTTATATTATTAGTGTCTGGGCGCAGTTATTTTTTAGAGCACCGTGTGCCAATAATTGTTTAAGGGGGCACTATCTGTGTGGTAGTAGTATTCCCAGGGGTACTGTTTCTGCAGTATAGTATTAGGGGCACAGCGGGCACAGTATTAGGGGTGGCAGGAAAGGGTGTTCAGAAGATGTGAAGATGATGGAAATGTGGGAAACTAATGTGTGTATTTCTGCAGAGACGGGAGATGGCAGAAAAATCATCAGTCTGAATGGAGAAGATAAGGAAAGAGAACGTCTACAACAAAGGTGACATCACTGGATGTAAGAGGTATGAGGTGCTATGTAGGAGAGGAGATGCTCTGGCTCCTTCCCCTGCCATTTGCAGAAGGAGGATTCAGAGCTGGGTGAGGACGACGAAAGGGGGCAGCAGGCCACGGGCGGGTGACAGATGGTGCGGGTAACCATAAGCCTTGAGCAGGATCTGGGGAGGGAGGAGCTTCATGGCTGTAGCTTGCTGTTTATTGTATAATGTGAAGCAGGCAGTGCAGCTAGGACAGGTCTCCCCTCTCCGTATGATGTGTAGAGACAGGCCGCAACTATAGAATGTCAGCGGTACAGTGTTTGTTGGGAGTGGCCTATTATATGTAGGAGGGGCTTTAATAATGGGCGGGGCTAAAACGGGCCATTTGACTGGATTTGCCCCCCAGGACTAAGGCTGCCAGCCCTCCCCTGGGCACCTACGGGTACCTTGGTACCAAAGCCGACTTCGGATTGCAGTTCTAAAATGGTTTTCAAGTTGTGCAATCGAATGCTGAAGTCCTTCACCGAAGCCCATACATTAGAATGCTTTACGGAGTCTCCATACAGCATTCAAACAAAGTTTTATACAATGCGACTTCAGATCTATGATGCGAAGCACGCGTCGCTCAACCCTAGTGCCAGGTGTCAGACCTCGGCCGACCTATATTAAAATCCTTGAACACACCAAAAATGCCCCTACTATTCAAATATAACAATATTTGCCCAATACGGCGAATGGGGTAATGGGGTAATGGTTTTTTGGTTGCCCAAAAAATTATAAAATATGATCAAAAAGTCAAACACACTCCAAAATGGTATCAATAAAAAATACAGATTGCCCTGCAAAAAACGAGCCCCTATACCACTCAGTAGACATAACTATAAAAACGTTTTGGGCGTCAGAATATGGTGATGTAAAAAACATTTTTTTTCAAAGTGTAAATTTATTTTTACACTATTTAGACATAAAAAAAAAAACTATATACATATGGGGTATTATTGTAATCGTACTGACCTAAAGAATGATGGACATGGGTCAGTTTTGCTGCAAACAAAACACAGTGTGAACAAAACCTGTAAAATGGTGGAGGAATTTCATTTTTTCCAATTCCACCCCATTTGGAATTTTTACAGTCTCCTACTACATTGTATGCCATAATTAATGGTGGCATTAGAAAGTTCAACTTGTCCCAGCAAAAAGTAAGCTCTCATACAGCTATGTGAATGGATATATAAATAGCTGCAAGAATACTTAATGGCGTAACTGGATCTCATATTTGACCAAGTAGTGGCTAAAATAAACAAAATAATAATGTATGAAAATCATAACCCCTTGATGACATCCACCATATATGTACAGTGGATGTTGTCTCTTTAATGATGGCACCCATTCTGTAGCGGAGAGGGCACCTTAGCTGCCGTGTGCCTACGGTTTCACACAGCAGGCACCCAGGGTTAATATATGCAATCATCAATAACACAGATTGTAGACATTTATCCCCTCAAATGCCGTGGTCAGTTGTGACCATGGCATCTGAGGCGGCTTTCCCAGGGAGCGCTGCACTCCCGGGGCCTGAACAACTTCTCTGCCCTGAGATTGGAGAAGCTGTTCCTTGGTGGTAATAGGCTGGAGTCTGTATGAGGCTATCACAGGTATATTCCAATGTAGGCCTGCAGGTGGCAGTACAACATTGGAATATACTGAATTTCCCATACACTGATTTATTAAATCACTTTAGTGTATGGGAAAGCAATTCAATAATAAGAAAAAAATATATATAAAAAAATATATTAAATTTTTTTCCATTCACATAGCTGTATGAGAACTTCTTTTTTGGGGGACAAGTTGAACTTTCTAGCTCCACAATTGAATATTGCAGATAATATAGGGGAGAGATGGAAAAAAAATCCAAAAGGGGTGAAGGTGTAAAAAAAAAGCAATTCCGCAACAGTTTTATGGGTTTTGATTATGCAGTAAAATCGACCAGTTACTTAAATTTTTCAGGTCAGTATGATTACAGCGATATGTGTATTTTTTTTTTTGCGTTTTTAAACTGAAAAAAACTGAAACAATAAAAACCTTGAAAAAAATGTATTTTTTTTTATTTTTTTGTTGCCATAGTCCGACCTCTATAACTTTTTGGTAGTTATGTGTATGGAGCTGTGTGAGGGCTCATTTTTTGTGGGGCGATCTGTACATTTCATTGATATCATTTTGGGGAATGTACAGTGGGATGCGAAAGTTTGGGCAACCTTGTTAATCGTCATGATTTTCCTGTATAAATCGTTGGTTGTTACGATAAAAAATGTCAGTTAAATATATCATATAGGAGACACACACAGTGATAGCTGAGAAGCGAAATGAAGTTTATTGGATTTACAGAAAGTGTGCTATAATTGTTTAAACAAAATTAGGCAGGTGCATAAATTTGGGCACTGTTATCATTTTATTGATTCCAAAACCTTTAGAACTAATTATTGGAACTCAAATTGGCTTGGTAAGGTCAGTGACCCCTGACCTACATACACAGGTGAACCCAATTATGAGAAAGAGTATTTAAGGGGGTCAATTGTAAGTTTCCCTCCTCTTTTAATTTTCTCTGAAGAATAGCAACTTCACGATCATGGTTTAGGGGAAGGATACAAAAAGCTGTCTCAGATATTTCAGCTGTCTGTTTCCACAGTTAGGAACATATTGAGGAAATGGAAGACCACAGGCTCAGTTCAAGTTAAGGCTCGAAGTGGCAGACCAAGAAAAATCTCGGATAGACACAGCGACGAATGGTGAGAACAGTCAGAGTCAACCCACAGACCAGCACCAAAGACCTACAACATCATGTGGCTGCAGATGGAGTCACTGTGCATCGTTCAACCATTCGGCGCACTTTACACAAGGAGATGCTGTATGCGAGAGTGATGCAGAGGAAGCCTTTTCTCCGCCCACAGCACAAAAAGTGCCGCTTGAGGTGGGCTAAAGCACATTTGGACAAGCCAGCTTCATTTTGGAATAAGGTGCTGTGGACTGATGAAACTAAAATTGAGTTATTTGGCCATAACAAGGGGCGTTATGCATGGAGGAAAAAGAACACGGCATTCCAAGAACAACACCTGCTACCTACAGTAATATATGGTGGTGGTTCCATCATGCTGTGGGGCTGTGTGGCCAGTGCAGGGACTGGGAATCTTGTCAAAGTTGAGGGACACATGGATTCCACTCAGTATCAGGGGAGCACCCAGTCATGGGGGGGTCTGAAAGGCAAAAAAATGTGGCATGTGTAGTGCACTGTGCTAATTCAATTTTTTAAAACCCCTTTATATTTAAAACTGCAGGGACGGGGTGTAGTGTGTTGCACTGATTCTTTTACTTGGTGATTCTAAAAG
This sequence comes from Bufo gargarizans, assembly GCF_014858855.1. Classification (NCBI taxonomy): domain Eukaryota; kingdom Metazoa; phylum Chordata; class Amphibia; order Anura; family Bufonidae; genus Bufo; species Bufo gargarizans. The sequence continues at coordinate 88,046,489 of NC_058083.1, forward strand.
CTCTGTAGGAAAATAGCAATTTTTGGGGGCCCCGTCCATTATTAAAAGCCCCTCCTACATATAATAGGCCACTGCCAACAAACACTGTACAGCTGACATTCTATAGTTGCGGCCTGTCTCTACACATCATACGGAGAGAGGAGGTCTGTCCTGGCTGCACTGCCTTCTTCACATCATACAATAAACAGCAGGCTACAGCCAGGAAGCTCCTCCGCTCTCCTCCCTCCCCAGATCCTGCTCAAGGCCTGTGGTTCCCCCCACCATCTGCCACCCGCCTGTGGCCTGCTGCCCCCCTTGACCGTCCTCACCCAGCTCTGAATCCTCCTTCTGCAGATGGCAGGGGGAGGAGCCGGAGCAGCTCCTCTCCTACATAGCGCCCCATACCTCTTACATCCAGTGATGTCACCTTTGTTGTAGACGTTCTCTTTCCTCATATTCTCCATTCAGACCAGACCGCCATGATGATTCTTCAGCCATCTCCCGTCGCTGCAGAGATTGACAAACAGACGTTAGTTTCCCACATTTCCATCATCTTCACATCTTCTGAACACCCTTTCCTGCCACCCCCAATACTGTGCCCGCTGTGCCCCCAATACTATACTGCAGAAACAGTCCCCCTGGAAATATTGCTACCACACAGATAGTGCCCCAATACTGTGCCCGCTGTGCCCCTAATACGATACTGCAGAAACAGTCCCCCTGGAAATACTACTACCACACAGATAGTGCCCCAATACTGTGCCCGCTGTGCCCCCAATACTATACTGCAGAAACAGTCCCCCTGGAAATACTATTACCACACAGATAGTGCCCCCTTCAAAAATTATTGGCACACAGTGCTCTAAAAAAATAACTGCGCCCAGACACTAATAGTATAAAGATAATGTCCCCCAAAAATAATTGTGCTAAGCTGATAGTGTGGCAGGGTGCCCCCCCAAGTAACAGGGCTCCCCAAAATAGAAATAATTCTCTGCCAGAGCACACTTAGTAGTAATAATGCCCCTATAGTGCCCATACTAGTAATCAAGTTCCTCATAGCCCCCCAGTATTAGCAAAGCTCCCCATAATACCCCCTAGTAGTAATAATTCTCCCTACAATATGACAGAACATGAAATACCCCCGCTTAGTGTCCGCTGTTGAGCTAATGTCCCCATAATGTATGCCAGTATAAAATACCCCTATATAGTGCCCCAGTAAATGCCCTCATAGTGCTCCTCTCCCCCTTCTCCATAGTGTCCCCCGTAATATGCCAGTAAAAAATGCCCCTTCTAAGTGCCACCATATGCCCCAATAGTGCTCCTCTACCCCATAGTGCCGCTCTCCCCTATAGTGCCTACCATAATGTGCCAATAAAAAAATGCCCCCTTAGTGCCACCAGATGCCATAATGCCCCCATAATGTGCCAATAAGAATAAAGGCCCCTTTAGAGCCCCCACTTCCCCTTAGTGCCCCCAAATAATGCCCCTATAGTGTCACCAGATGCCCCATAGTGCCATTCTCTCCTATAGTGCCCCCATAATGTGTCAATTAAAAAAAAGCCCCTTTAGACCCCCCAGATGCCCCCATAGTGCTCCTCTCCCCCATGGTGCTGCCCCATAATGTGCCAGTAAAAAATGCCTCTTCAAAGTGCCACCATATGCCCCAATAGTGCTCCACTCCTCCATAGTGCCACCCTCCCCTATAGTGCCTCCCATAATGTGCCAGTAAAAAATGCCCCCTTAGTGCCACCAGATGCCATAATGCCCCCATGTGCCAATAAGAAAAAAAGACCCATTTAGAACCCCTACTTCCCCATAGTGTCCCCAAATAATGCCTCTATAGTGCCACCAGATGCCCCATAGTGCCGTTCTCCCCTATAGTGCCCCCCATAATGTGTAAAAAAAAAGCCCCTTTAGAGCCCCCATAGTGCTCCTCTCCCCCATGGTGCCCATCAAATAATGCCCCTATAGTGCCACCAGATGCCCCCTAGTGCCGTTCTTCCCTATAGTGCCCCCCATAACGTGTAAAAAAAAAAAGCCCCTTTAGAGCCCCCATAGTGCTCCTCTCCCCCATGGTGCCCCCCAAATAATGCCCCTATAGTGCCACCAGATGCCCCCTAGTGCCATTCTCCTCTATAGTGCCCCCCATAGTGTGTAAAAAAAAAAAAGCACCTTTAGAGCCCCCATAGTGCTCCTCTCCCCCATGGTGCCCCCCCATAATGTGCCAGTAAGAAGTGCCACCCCAAAAAAAAAGTACCACCAGATGCCCCATAGTACCGTTTTCCCCTTTAGTGCCCCCATAGTGCCAGCTCCCCCCCTCCCCCAATTTTTTTTTTTTTAAATACACCGATACTTACCTCCATCAGCAGCGATGCGATGCAGGCCTCTTCTGGCCTGTGTCCCTGCTGTGTGCTGCCCGGGTCAGGCGGCGCAATGATGACATCATCGCGCCGCCTGAGTTGGCCTATGATAGGCTGCAGGCATTAGTGCCTGCGGCCTATCAGAAGAACAGGAAAGGGACACACCTCTCCCTCCCCTGCCGCAGCACAGCAAAGGCATCTGTATCGCTGTCCTAAGGACAGCGATACAGATGGATTATATGGAGATGAGCGCTTCCACAATGGAAGTGTTCATCTCCTACTGCACCCCCGCCCACCGCCGCAAATGCCCGCAATTACATCCAGGGCTGGCCCTGAAGGATTAAAAAAAAAAATATTTGGCTAGTTGTTCTGGGGGGGGGGGGGAGGGGCCGGCGGTCCAGACCCTGTAGGTGCGCCACTGCTCAGTATCAGCAGATTCTGGAGACCAATGTCCAGGAATCAGTGACAAAGCTGAAGCTGCGCCGAGGCTGGATCTTTCAACAAGACAACGACCCTAAACACTGCTCAAAATCCACTAAGGCATTTATGCAGAGGAACAAGTACAACGTTCTGGAATGGCCATCTCAGTCCCCAGAGCTGAATATCTTTGAAAATCTGTGGTGTGACTTAAAGAGAGCTGTCCATGCAAGGAAGCCATCAAACCTGAATGAACTAGAGATGTTTTGTAAAGAGGAATGGTCCAAAATACCTTCAACCAGAATCCAGACTCTCATTGGAACCTAGAGGAAGCGTTTAAAGGCTGTAATTTCTGAAAAAGGAGGATCTACTAAATATAGATTTCATTTCTTTTTTGTGGTGCCCAAATTTATGCACCTGCCTAATTTTGTTTAAACAATTATAGCACACTTTCTGTAAATTCAATAAACTTCATTTCACTTCTCAGCTATCACTGTGTGTGTCTCCAATATGATATATTTAACTGACATTTTTTATCGTAACAACCAACGATTTATACAGGAAAATCATGACGATTAACAAGGTTGCCCAAACTTTAGCATCCCACTGTATGGCTTTTTAATCAATTTTTCTTAAATTTTTTGGAGGGAGGAGAAGTGACCAAAAAACATCAAATTGCAATTTTTGACTTTTTTTTTCTGTTTTGCTGTTTTCCTTATGGGATACATTTTTTAATATTTTAATAATACAGCCATTTTTATATGCAGCGATGCCAATTTTTTATGTGTTTTTATTTTTATTTTAGGGAAAGGGGGGCAATTAAAATTTCAGGTTTTTTTTACATTTTAATTTTTTACTTTTTTATTTTACACTTTTTATAGTTCCTATAGGGAACTATAACAAACAGTCCTTAGATTGCTTCTTTCATAGACTCCAATGCTAATTCATTGGAGTCTATGGGAATTATACTTTGTTCCTACGGAGCACCACCTGAAGCAGTAGGAACAAATGTGCAGTAGACTTCTGTCACACAGCAAACATGCCAACAGGCAGCTGGAAAAACAAATGCAAAAAATAAACAATCAAAGGGTTAAGGCCTCATGCACACAACCATATGTATTTTGTGGTCCACAAAAAACAGATCAGCAAAAAAATAAGTATGACGTCCATGTACATTCCGCATTTTGCGGCACGGAACAGCCGGCCCCTATTGCAGACAATAATAGGAAATGTTCTATTTTTTGGCAGAACGGAAATACGGACATACAGAAACGGAATGCACATGAAGTAACTTCCGATTTTTTTGCGTACCCTATAAAATGAATGGTACTGCATATGGTCCGCAAAAAAAATTAATCGGACACGGAAAGAAAATACGTTTGTGTGCATTAGACCTAATGCTGTATGCTCAGACAGCATGGAACATTTCATGAAAGTCTGACAAGCATGAATTTCTTCCTCCTTTGTAGCGAGTAAGGTGTATATTAAATTATAATTGTAATTGTCTGTATTATGTATGTAATACCCCTTTTCATATGTACAGCGCTATGGAATGAATGGTGCTTTAATAATAAATAATTGATAATAATGATAATATGAAATACAACGTTGCCTCCTGAACCCCTTCCCACCTGTGAGTAAAAATAAGTTGTAGTAAGAATGTAGTTCCTGAGAACTGCTGTACAATTATGATGCTGGGATAGGACCAGCATGGCAGTGCCATGACCTGTAGAAAGCAGCTGTAACTGAGGGAATGCATTTAACCCATTAGATGCCACAGGCAAAGACAACAGTCATACAGTTGGTGCCCCAATAGATTATCATCATTAAATGGGTTTTGCCAAGTTAGAAACTAATCTCCTACCCACAGGATAGGAGATAAGTGTCTGATCCCCCAACGGTTCAGAAAACAGGGGTCCTGTGTGCCCCTATGAATGGAATGTAAGGGACTTCCAGAGATAACCGAGTACAACATTTTTGTGATTGGTAGGAGTCTGAGTAATTAGACCCTCACCCTCACTCTGGATAGGAAATAGGTTTCTAACTTAGCACAACACCTTTCCATAGTACAGATGAATTTTCATGCATTTTTTAAAATAAAAGTTAAAATTATTGGTAAAAATCTTCTAGCTGGTAAAATAAATAAAAAAAATTATAATCAGGTGTAGAAAAAGTAAAAGTTAAAGTAAAAAAGTTTACCATAATCAAATGTCAAAAATATTTATTCCACATGTTCAACACTGGAAACAAAAACGACTAAAACTATTTGTGTAACTGTCAATGCATGTAGAGACAGTCACATATGTACAGTACCTTATAGTAATATACATTGCAATCTATGAAAAGTGTATATGATTTACCACTGTGAACATGCTGTTATGGATTCATGCACGCAACCATTTTTGGGGTCCGCTTCCGAGCCGCAGTTTTGACGGCTCGGAAGCGGATCCATTCACTTCAATGGGGCCGCAAAAGATGCGGACAGCACTCTGTGTGCTGTCCGCCTCCATTGCTCCGTTCCGTGGCCACACAAAAAAAATTAAAAATAGCATGTTCTATTCTTGTCCGTTTTAGTCTTGTCTGCAAATTGCAGAAGGAACACGTTTTTTTTGCAGATCCGCGGTTTGCACGATCGTGTGCATGTAGCCTAAGATGTAAGGACCATCAATATGGTCAGAAAATTGGTTTAAAATATAAAACAATAAAATGCATAACCCTCTAATATATTTACTGCTAGTATACAGTACCTTATTTCTGTAGTCACTCAAAGCATGAGATGTCACTATACCATGTAGCAGGTGAAGTACTGGAGAATGAAGTTTGATGTCTGCTTAGCTGAGCTCTCACATTACATTACTGATTTGACACTCACTCCACGTCTTATATACTATTGACTTAACAGGAAAGTAAAGAAGACCGTTCCCATTCTGTTTGCTATGACAAAAAACTGAGGTTTATTTGCTTAGTATATATATATTATCTATCATACGTGAATGTTGGTAGGACATAGTAACAATACATCCCACATCATTCTCACTGTAATGTAGGAATGTAGTCTTGTAATAAATCTTAGCAAATGTGTACTACCCCAGTTTACAGATGCTGTGTGTGTATATATATACAGTACAGACCAAAAGTTTGGACACACCTTCTCATTCAAAGAGTTTTCTTTATTTTCATGACTATGAAAATTGTAGATTCACACTGAAGGCATCAAAACTATGAATTAACACATGTGGAATTATATACATAACAAAAAAGTGTGAAACAACTGAAAATATGTCATATTCTAGGTTCTTCAAAGTAGCCACCTTTTGCTTTGATTACTGCTTTGCACACTCTTGGCATTCTCTTGATGAGCTTCAAGAGGTAGTCACCTGAAATGGTCTTCCAACAGTCTTGAAGGAGTTCCCAGAGATGCTTAGCACTTGTTGGTCCTTTTGCCTTCACTCTGCTCGATTGGGTTCAGGTCCGGTGACTGTGATGGCCAGGTCATCTGGCGCAGCACCCCATCACTCTCCTTCATGGTCAAATAGCCGTTACACAGCTTGGAGGTGTGTGTGAGGTCATTGTCCTGTTGAAAAATAAATGATGGTCCAACTAAACGCAAACTGGATGGAATAACAGGCCTGCTGCAAAATGCTGTGGTAGCCATGCTGGTTCAGTATGCCTTCAATTTTGAATAAATCCCCAACAGTGTCACCAGCAAAGCACCCCCACACCATCACATCTCCTCCTCCATGCTTCACGGTGGGAACCAGACATGTAGAGTCCATCCGTTCACCTTTTCTGCGTCGCACAAAGACACGGTGGTTGGAACCAAAGATCTCAAATTTGGACTTATCAGACCAAAGCACAGATTTCCACTGGTCTAGTGTCCATTCCTTGTGTTCTTTAGCCCAAACAAGTCTCTTCTGCTTGTTGCCTGTCCTTAGCAGTGGTTTCCTAGCAGATATTCTACCATGAAGGCCTGATTCACACAGTCTCCTCTTAACAGTTGTTCTAGAGATGTGTCTGCTGCTAGAACTCTGTGTGGCATTGACCTGGTCTCTAATCTGAGCTGCTGTTAACCTGCGATTTCTGAGGCTGGTGACTCGGATGAACTTATCCTCCGCAGCAGAGGTGACTCTTGGTCTTCCTTTCCTGGGGCGGTCCGCATGTGAGCCAGTTTCTTTGTAGTGCTTGATGGTTTTTGTGACTGCACTTGGGGACACTTTCAAAGTTTTCCCAATTTTTCAGACTGACTGACCTTAATTTCTTAAATTAATGATGGCCACTCGTTTTTCTTTACTTAGCTGCTTTTTCTTGCCATAATACAAATTCTAACAGTCTATTCAGTAGGACTATCAGCTGTGTATCCACCTGACTTCTCCACAACGCAACTGATGGTCCCAACCCCATTTATAAGGCAAGAAATCCCACTTATTAAACCTGACAGGGCACACCTGTGAAGTGAAAACCATTTCAGGTGACTACCTCTTGAAGCTCATCAAGAGAATGCCAAGAGTGTGCAAAGCAGTAATCAAAGCAAAAGGTGGCTACTTTGAAGAACCTAGAATATGATATATTTTCAGTTGGTTCACACTTTTTTGTTATTTATATAATTCCACATGTGTTAATTCATAGTTTTGATGCATTCAGTGTGAATCTACAATTTTCAGAGTCATGAAAATAAAGAAAACTCTTTGAATGAGAAGGTGTGTCCAAACTTTTGGTCTGTACTGTATATATATATATATATATATATATATATATATACATATACATATACATACAGTCGTGGCCAAAAGTTTTGAGAATTACATAATTATTGGAAATTAGAAAAGTTGCTGATTAAGTTTTTTATAATAGCAATTTGCATATACTCCAGAATGTTATGAAGAGTGATCAGATGCATTGCATCGTCCTTCTTTGCCATGAAAATTGACTTAATCCCAAAAAAAAACTTTCCACTGCATTTCCTTGCTGTCATTAAAGGACCTGCTGAGATCATTTCAGTAATCGTCTTGTTAACTCAGGTGAGAATGTTGATGAGCAAAAGCCTGGAGATCATTATGTCAGGCTGATTGGGTTAAAATGACAGACTTGACCTGTTAAAAGGAGGGTGATGCTTGAAATCATTGTTCTTCCATTGTTAACCATGGTGACCTGCAAAGAAATGCGTGCAGACATTATTGCGTTGCATAAAAATGGCTTCACAGGCAAGGATATTGTGGCTACTAAGATTGTACCTCAATCAACAATTTATAGGATCATCAAGAACTTCAAGGAAAGAGGTTCAATTCTTGTTAAGAAGGCTTCAGGGCGTCCAAGAAAGTCCAGCAAGCGCCAGGATCGTCTCCTAAAGAGGATTCAGCTGCGGGATCGGAGTGCCACCAGTGCAGATCTTTCTCAGGAATGGCAGCAGGCAGGTATGAGCGCATCTGCACGGACAGTGAGGCGAAGACTTTTGGAAGATGGCCTGGGTTCAAGAAGGGCAGCAAAGAAGCCACTACACTCCCAAAAAAACATCAGGGACAGATTGATCTTCTGCAGAAAATATGGTGAATGGACTGCTGAGGACTGGGGCAAAGTCATATTCTCCGATGAAGCCTCTTTCCAATTGTTTGGGGCATCAGGAAAAAGGCTTGTCCGGAGAAGAAAAGGTGAGCGCTACCATCAGTCCTGTGTCATGCCAACAGTAAAGCATCTTGAGACCATTCATGTGTGGGGTTGCTTCTCATCCAAGGGAGTGGGCTCACTCACAATTTTGCCCCAAAACACAGCCATGAATAAAGAATGGTACCAAAACACCCTCCAACAGCAACTTCTTCCAACAATCCAACAACAGTTTGGTGAAGAACAATGCATTTTCCAGCACTGATGAAGTACCGTGCCATAAGGCAAAAGTGATAACTAAGTGGCTCGGGGACCAAAACGTTGACATTTTGGGTCCATGGCCTGGAAACTCCCCAGATCTTAATCCCCAGAACTTGTGGTCAATCCTCAAGAGGCTGGTGGACAAACAAAAACCCACTAATTCTGACAAACTCCAAGAAGTGATTATGAAAGAATGGGTTGCTGTCAGTCAGGAATTGGCCCAGAAGTTGATTGAGAGCATGCCCAGTCGAATTGCAGAGGTCCTGAAAAAGAAGGGCCAACACTGCAAATACTGACTCTTTGCATAAATGTCATGTAATTGTCGATAAAAACCTTTGAAACGTATGAAGTGCGTGTAATTATATTTCACTACATCACAGAAACAACTGAAACAAAGATCTAAAAGCAGTTTAGCAGCAAACTTTGTGAAAACTAATATTTGTGTCATTCTCCAAACTTTTGGCCACAACTGTATATATATATATATACACTCACCTAAAGAATTATTAGGAACACCATACTAATACGGTGTTGGACCCCTTTTGCCTTCCAAACTGCCTTAATTCTACGTGCCATTGATTCAACAAGGTGCTGATAGCATTCTTTAGAAATGTTGGCCCATATTGATAGGATAGTATCTTGCAGTTGATGGAGATTTGAGGGATGCACATCCAGGGCACGAAGCTCCCGTTCCACCACATCCCAAAGATGCTCTATTGGGTTGAGATCTGGTGACTGTGGGGGCCATTTTAGTACAGTGAACTCATTGTCATGTTCAAGAAACCAATTTGAAATGATTCGAGCTTTGTGACATGGTGCATTATCCTGCTGGAAGTAGCCATCAGAGGATGGGTACATGGTGGTCATGAAGGGATGGACATAGTCAGAAACAATGCCCAGGTAGCCCGTGGCATTTAAACGATGGCCAATTGGCACTGAGGGGCCTAAAGTGTGCACAAAAAGCATTCCCCACACCATTACACCACCACCAGCCTGCACAGTGGTAACAAGGCATGATGGATACATGTTCTCATTCTGTTTACGCCAAATTCGGACTCTACCATTTGAATGTCTCAACAGAAATCGAGACTCATCAGACCAAGTAATATTTTTCCAGTCTTCAACAGTCCAATTTTAGTAAGCTTGTGCAAATTGTAGCCTCTTTTTCCTATTTGTAGTGCAGATGAGTGGTACCCGGTGGGGTCTTCTGCTGTTGTAGCCCATCCGCCTCAAGGTTGTGCATGTTGTGGCTTCACAAATGCTTTTCTGCATACCTCGGTTGTAACGAGTGGTTATTTCAGTCAACGTTGCTCTTCTATCAGCTTGAATCAGTCGGCCCATTCTCCTCTGACCTCTAGCATCAACAAGGCATTTTCGCCCACAGGACTGCCGCATACTGGATGTTTTTCCCTTTTCACACCAATCTTTATAAACCCTAGAAATGGTTGTGCGTGAAAATCCCAGTAACTGAGCAGATTGTGAAATACTCAGACTGGCCCGTCTGGCACCAACAACCATGCCACGCGCAAAATTGCTTAAATTACCTTTCTTTTCCATTCTGATATTCAGTTTGGAGTTCAGGAGATAGTCTTGACCAGGACCACAACCCTACATGCATTGAAGTAACTGCCATGTGATTGGTTGACTAGATAATCGCATTAATGAGAAATAGAACAGGTGTTCCTAATAATTCTTTAGGTGAGTGTATATATATATATATATATATATATATATATATATAGTAAGAGATCATCTCTTTTAAGGGGGTCACACTCACAGATATCTCACCAGACAACAGATTTTCATGTCCAAACTGTGCATTTATTTTGACAGTCTTCTTATAAAGGATAGTCCAGTTATACATCACTGGGTGGGGTGAGGTTCCCGCACCGCCAACACTTAAACTCCTGCCCGTCTAGGCCCTACCAAAACAAAATACGTCCCTACCTCACTCATAGAGCACAGTATACATGGACATTATATGCTGCTTTCCTCAGCCAACATCAATACTGCAGCCTCCAGGCTGTGGCAACTCCAGTACCTTTTGGGGGAGTGTGGCCCAGTAGTGCTCCTGACGCTGGGCGTGCAACCCTCGTTCTCTAGGTGTCGTTAGGTCCTCCAAACCTCAGGCTATTTAAAGCCTTGTGGCCCCTCAGTCCTCCTGGCTGAGACCACACACATAGCCTCTGCTTCACAAAACAGTCTCGCTCTCCCTCCTCAGACTGACCTACTCTGAGGCGCTATATGCAAGCCTGATTACAGCAGGCCTCACCTGTGATCACCTTAGGTAGAAAGGAAAACCCGTACTAGAAGGGTGTGGACTGGGAACTCTCTCTACCAAGCCTAGCCACTAGTCCAAGTAAAATCCAGCCCTTTAAATGTATACAGAAATGTATCAGCAAACTATGCTTTGCTGAGACTACTGCCACTCTCTGGATTTTATCTGTCTCCCCATCTGAGGTACCTGAAGTGGGACAACACACCTTCCAGCACTGTTCACATTACCACAATATATATGTGGCATGCTCTCCATTCAAATGTGGCCACCATTCCATTCACTTCCATGGGACTTCTGGAGATAGCCAAGCCAGCACTCAATTATTTTTGGCAGATCCAAAAAAATGAATGGAGGACTGCTGTCCATGTTTGTCTGCTCTTCACTCTCTGTGGGGATCCCATTCTGGAAATAGGTGCGAGTCCCAGAAGTGGGACCAATATGTAACTGCCATGTATAAGATGACACAACCAATTTAAATGTGTTCAGGTGATTTTGGTCATGTGGATACAAAGTGTTGTTTTTTGCTTTTGCGTAAAGTATCAGCAATAAAATTTATTTTATAAAAAATAATAGCCAATTTTTTGTACACTTTTAATTTACTTTTTTTATTATTATTATTATTTTTATCCCATTAAGAAATTACTGTTTTCAAGATTATTTTATACTTACTTATTACTTATTATTTTATACTTGTATTTTAATACATTATCCTCTGGGTCTCTATAGACACTATAGTGTGCTTTAGCAGGATTACTCAATTTACAGTCCTGGGGTACTTTCTAGGGAAATCCCCTTTCATCATGCTTTGGTCACAGACCATGGCAATCAAAGGATCAGCAGTTGGGACTGGAGTTACCTCCTGGCTTTAGAGCAAAATGATGCTCTAAGAACTGGAGTGGTCAGTTACAGTTCATTTGTAGAGGAGTAGTGCTTACAGAAGCGCCTTAGTCCCTCAACGACAAAAGACCGTGACATACTACCCAACTTTGTGACCAGTCAAAGAGGGACACTTACAGCACATTGTGTAAAAGATCCAATTACTGGATGCAGCTATGACCTGCCTCTGCCACTGATTGGATCTTTTATAGAGCATTCACAGCCATTTCCTGCAATGGTGAAACCATGTAGCAAGAAGTAGGGTGCATCAGGCACAGGAAAACCCTTTACTGAGAACGTTTTTTGTGTTTTTTCCATGTGTTTTTTGTGCAGATCCATGGCAAAAACCTTGAGCTGAAAATTCAGCTTTGTATTGAACACCCATTGGTGGAATCCACGCTGATTTTTTCAATGCATTTTCAAAATCTATTGTGTGAACATAGACACAAGCCACTAATGTAGTGTGCCACTATAGGGAGAGAATAGAGAAATATAATTGGGAAGATTTTAGGGAATTTGATCAAGGAAAGATTTATGGAAAGCTTTGACGGAGTGAGAGGCTGTCACCCAGTTGTGTGTTGGCAGCTAGTTCTGCAATACAAAACCCCCTGCATAAGGCTCCAATCACATGTCCGTTTTGGAGATTCATCTGCTTTATCCAGCCCAAATGCGGGCTGTTGGCCACGCAAAAAAAATAAAAATTTGCATGCAATGGATTTTTTCTGGCTGAAACCAGACATTTATGCCGAAAATCGAATGGAGTGCAATTAATGGGGGTCCATCTGTACCAGAACAGCCTGCCAGATCTTCAAACGGAGATGCTAATGAGGCCTAAGAAACTCATTTTCCCTGTATATGAGCAAACAGTTTAAAAAAAAAATATATAAACCTCAGTTCATAGGCTTTATTGCGTCCAAACCCCAACAGCATTCTGCTGCAATTGCTGAGGAATTGTGCATTTCTTTCTTCTTTTCTTCTAAAAACCTCTTCAGTCCATTATATGTTATTAAACACATTGCATATTGCTGCACGATAACAGGTAATTACAGAAAAAAACAATGCTGCAGTAATGCTATTTTTATACCCATGATATTGAATGCATAACCCAAAGACATTTCACCGCAAACAATGTATTATTATAACGCTGTTATTAAATGCATTACTGCATAAGACCACAACAATTGCATTGTGATTAGTGATGAGCGAGCATGCTCGGCCAAGTACCGGTTCAGCTCGAGCTTCTCTATGCTCGGCTCGTGGCGGTACTCGGCCGATTACCACGTGTGCTAGTCACATTGCTCGAGTACCCGCCCCGCACGTTTGGTGCCTCCTGAAGCATCCAATCAGCGTTCAGGTAAGTAATTCCCTTCAGTGTAGTAGCCGTAGCCATGTTAGCTATAAGCCTTACACTGGTTGGTTGGCCGAAACACTTGGTATTAGTTTATATAGGAGCCGACATCCCGCGCTCGGATCATTCAGCGTCAGGGAGAGCCGACAGTAGGCAGAGACATAGGGCCAGATTTATCATGACTCTGACAGCTCACTCCACTTTCACAAATGGCTAAAGTCAGTTTTAGCCGAGTCAGATTTATGATCGGCCCTTTAAGACTGTAATAAATGTGGTTTGATGGCAGCAGTTTATTCGTCAGTAAGCAGCTTTACAAAAGTCGCACGTTTTTATGAAAAAGTCACATGTTTTTATGAAAAAGTCGTATGTTCTATTAAAAAGTCTCATAAGATAAGCATGGTCCTCACTGGAGTGAAATTGCGACTTTTTAAATAGTCCCAATTGTAAATCTGTCTAGAGATTAATTTACATAAGAAAACACGCTCACTTTCAGAAAACTGGCGAGCAGAAAAAAGTCACAAATTTGTGTGCAGTTTTAGCGTTTGCGCATTTTTTTGTGACTTTTTCACTCCATTATTTTGACCTGAGCTAATGATAAATCTGGCCCATATAGTGGTTTGCGGAAATTACAACGATTGAACTCCCTTTTAATAAGGGTTAAATTCAGCAGTATTAGGGACTGACGTCTGCAGGGCTGGAAAATCGCTGAGTTCAGTACCAAAAGGCTTTCAAAAGAAATAAATATTACATATCAGTGAGATCTACAGTACACTATCAGAAAGCAGTGTGTTTAGCAGACATTATAAAAAGGGGCTTATTCACTAGAGTGTGCCTGCTAGTGAGATATATACCACGCCATCAGAGAAATTTATTTTTCTGGGGAAATTAACCTAATTTGTGCCACATCTGTGTGTGCGCTCAATCCACAAACGTTATATACAGTATTCCAGCCTAGAATCATTTCTATTTGGGACAAATTTCACTAGTTTGGGTCACATCTGTGTCTGCATTTAGGCCGCAACCATATATACAGTAATTCAGCAGAGAATTCTTTCTATTTGGGACAAAAATCCCTAGTTTGGGTTTCATCTGTGTGTGAATTTAGGCCGCAACCATTATATACAGTAATTCAGCATAGATTTATTTCTATTTGGGATAAATTTCACTAGTTTTGGTCACATCTGTGTGTGAATTTAGGCCGCAACCATATATACAGTAATTCAGCAGAGAATTATTTCTATTTGGGACAAATTTGAATACTTTTGGGCACATCTGTGTCTGCGTTTACGCCACAAACATATATACAGAATTATTTCTATTTGGGACAAATTTCAATTTTTTGGGTCTCATGTGTGCGTGAATTTAGTCCGCAACCATATATACAGTAAATCCACAGAGAATTATTTCTATTTGGTGAAAATTTAACTGTTTTGTGCCAAATATACTGTCCATGTACTGTGGATTCATGTGACAAATACTCTGTTACATTTGAAAAGAGTGTCTGTTGCGCCAATCTAAATAATCTGTGCATAATCTAGTGTCCATATTCTGTTCATTACTGGGGCATATACTGAATAAAATTAAAAATTTGTGTGTCTAGTGACAAAATAATCTGTTCAAAATCTAGTGTCCATAGCGCGTGGCTCTCTGTTTCAAATACAGTACCACATGTGAAAACAGTGTATTTTTGTGAGAAGTAAAATATTTGTGCCACATCTATTGTGTGTGCATTTCATACATATTACTAACATGTACTGTACTTCATCCGCAGACGGTGTATGGTAGTCTGTGACATTATCAGAGCTACATCCCCTGTGTGAAGTGTGAGCATCCAAAATACCTGTTTTAATTGATTGGCGCGTACACGTACATATCCTATGTGTTAGATACTTTTAAGCATATATAACATTTCATATTAAGAAAGCGGTATGGGATGTGGAAGTGGCCGTGCTGATGGTTCACGCAGAGGCTGTGGCCCTGGGCTCAATGTAGCAGAGTAAAATAATGTAGATTAGGGCCTCCAGGTGCGCTAACCCTCTAAAACAGCGAAGGCGATGACGAACCTTTTAGAGACTGATTGCCCAAACTTCAACCACAAACACACTTATTTATCGAGAAGTGCCCACACGATCACTTACCCTGAATACTACAGTCCAATATAGTATATCTTCCATGTTCCTTATTATTTAGCTATAGTGGCCTGCCTACAGTCAATGTGCTGCCTGTGCCATTCATGGCGTACCCGACGCTGATGAATGGCAGGAAAACTGTAAGGCATATTGGTGCACCATAGACTTTTTCAAGAGTAAGGGTGCCCACAGAAATGGCTCTGAGTGTCGCCCTTGGCACCTGTGCAAGGGTTTTGCTGACCCTATAAAACATTACGAGCGAGGGCAGCCTAAGAAGCATGTTGATATGATGGAGGAGGAGGAGAAGGATGAGAAAAGGAAGATTAACCTACAGTCATGTGAAAAAATTAGGACACCCTTTGAAAGCATGTGGTTTTTTGTAACATTTTTAATAAAAGGTTATTTCATCTCCGTTTCAACAATACAGAGAGATTAAAGTAATCCGACTAAACAAAGAAAACTGAAGAAAAGTCTTTTCAAGATCTTCTGTAAATGTCATTCTACAAAAATGCCTATTCTAACTGAGGAAAAAGATAGGACACCCTTGCCCCTAATAGCGAGTGTTACCTCCTTTGGCTGAAATAACTGCAGTGAGACGGTTCTTGTAGCCATCTACCAGTCTTCGACATCGGTCTGAGGAAATTTTACCCCACTCCTCAATGCAGAACTTTTTCAGCTGTGAGATGTTTGAGGGGTTTCTTGCACGTACAGCCCTTTTCAAGTCACCCCACAGCATCTCAATGGGATTCAAATCTGGACTTTGACTTGGCCATTCCAGGACTCTCCATTTCTTCTTTTTCAGCCAATCTTTGGTTGATTTACTAGTATGTTTTGGGTCATTGTCATGTTGCATGGTCCAGTTCCGCTTCAGCTTTAATTTTCTAACTGATGGTCTCACATGTTCTTCAAGCACCTTCTGATACACAGTAGAATTCATCGTGGATTCTATGATGGTGAGCTGACCAGGTCCTGCTGCAGCAAAGCAGCCCCAAACCATGACACTTCCACCTCCATGCTTCACAGTTGGTATGAGGTTCTTTTCTTGGAATGCTGTGTTTGGTTTACGCCAAACATGTCCTCTGCTGTTGTGTCCAAATAATTCAATTTTGGACTCATCTGTCCAAAGAACATTATTCCAGAAGTCCTGGTCTTTGTCAACTTTATCTCTGGCAAATGTCAGTCTGGCCTCGATGTTTCTCTTGGAAAGCAAAGGTTTCCTCCTTGCACACCTCCCATGCAAGTTAAACTTGTACAGTCTCTTTCTGATTGTAGAGGCATGTACTTCTACATCAACAGTAGCCAGAGCCTGCTGTAGTTCTCGAGATGACACTTTAGGGTTTTTGGAGACCTCTTTTAGCATCTTGCGGTCTGCTCTTGGGGTGAACTTGCTGGGGCGACCAGTCCTGGGCATGTTGGCAGTTGTTTTGAAAGCCCTCCACTTGTAGACTATCTTCCGGACAGTGGAATGGCTGATTTCAAAATCTTTTGAGATCTTTTTAAATCCCTTCCCAGACTCATAGGCTGCTACAATCTTTTTTCTGAAGTCCTCTGACAGCTCTTTTGCTCTCACCATGGTGCTCACTCTCACTTCAACAGTCAGGAGCACACCAAACTAAATGTCTGAGGTTTAAATAGGGCAAGCCTCATTCAACATGCAGAGTAACGATCTACTAATTATGTGCACCTGGTGTGATATACCTGTGTGAGATCTGAGCCAATTTAAGAGGGAATACATGTGAGGGTGTCCTATCTTTTTCCTCAGTTAGAATAGGCATTTTTGTAGAATGACATTTACAGAAGATCTTGAAAAGACTTTTCTTCAGTTTTCTTTGTTTAGTTGGATTACTTTAATCTCTCTGTATTGTTGAAACGGAGATGAAATAACCTTTTATTAAAAATGTTACAAAAAACCACATGCTTTCAAAGGGTGTCCTAATTTTTTCACATGACTGTATATAACCTTTTTGGCTGAGGTGCATGTGAATACAGCGTATTCAGTACTTTACAAACAACACATTTAGAGTGCCTTGTTGTTCAGCCGCTTTCCTCTGGTGGAGCAGAGAAGTCAGGGGCAATCCAGGCCTTGGTCATTTTTTTAAGAGTCGACCGGTCAGCATTTTCACTTGACAGGCGGATGCGCTTATCAGTTATTATGCCCCCAGCAACACTTTATATCCGCTCTGACAAAACGCTGGCGGCAGGGCATCCCAGCACCTCTGAGGTATAGAGTGCAAGTTTGTGCCACGTGTCCAACTTGGACACCGAATAGATGTAAGGCACAGAGGGATCACCGAGGACGCTGACACGGTCTGCTATGTACTCCTTAACAATCTTCTACAATGTTTCCCTCCTTGTGACACTAGGCCGCGCATCAGGGTGAGGGTGCTGGCGTCGTGTCATGAAACTGTCCCAGGCCTTGGAGAGTGTTGTCCTGTCTCTGTTGGAACTGCAGTGTCCCCCCCTCATCTCCCCTCATGGGTTGGCCAAGGAACTACGTACTCTGCCACCAGCGTTGTCAGCTGGAAATATTTCTGCAATGACATTATGTTCTGTTGTTATTATAGTTTTTGTTTGTATTATAGATGGTATTATAATTGTTATTATGGTTTATGGTTGTAAAATATGTTCTTAAATCATGCCATTGGTTTAACTCCACTCTTGTTTGTTAGGTTTTTAGTTATATTAGTGTATAAGTTTGGGATGTTTGTTGTGCATGGTACATATATGCTGTATGATTGCCATGTGTGTGAGCTTGCCGAGCTACAAAGCTGCCAACAAGTTATGGCCATTATCAGACACAGCCAACCTGGTCCCTTATACCCTGCCCCAGCTCTGCGGTGGTGTGCTTTTTGTCACCCAAGAAAATTTATTTCAACTCGGCCTGTTGCCGCTTCCCCATGAGAATTCAGAGTTTGCAGTGGAAGAAGAGGTGGAGAAGAAGGGGTGGTTACTGCCACTAATGTAGGTGGCGGCATAAATCCTGATGGCAGTATTGCCCTTTCTATCCTTGGCGTCAGTGGCACCTACTCGCTAACGGCCTACACAAGGTTCACCCAGTGTGCCGTAACGGAAATGTAGCGTTCCTGGGGAAAAGCACTTGTCCATATGTCCGTCGTTAAGTGGACCTTCCCAATAACTGCGTTGGTCAGGGCACGGGTGATGTTAAGGGACACACACACAATTGTTGGTGTAATGCGGGGATGGCACACAGTGAAAAATAGCGGCGGCTCGGGACTGAGTAACGAAGGACGGCCGCCACCATGAGGCTGAGGAAAGCCTCAGTGTCCAGAGGCCTAGATGGTAACATTTCCATGCCTACAAATTTTAAAAGGTGCGCAATTAGTGCTATAGCCTGTAGATGGGTGGCGGGGTATTGGCGCTTACGATCAAAGGCCTGGGGACATCTGTATGCTGTGCTTGGACACAGAAAGGTGTGTGCTAGCAGATGGTGCTTGCGAAGGTCCAGCTGCAGGGCGGGAATCATCCAGGCCTCCGTCTAGGACAGAGGATTGGCCAGCACATAACACAGGGGAGGAAGAGGAGGCAGTGGTGTGACCCACAGACACTGATTGTGGACCCAGGGGTTCAGCCCTCCGATTAGGGTGCTGTGTTGCCATGTGGCAGAACATGCTGGTGGGGTTGAGGTTGCTACTGTTCCCATCCCTACTCATTTAGCTTCCCCCATTATGTTCCCATGTTTGAGTGTTTATTGTTATGTTTTTACTTAGTTTTTTATAGGATGTAAAATATGTTATGGCTATTGTTATTTATGAAATGTTGAGTTCTTATTTAGGTATAGCACAGTTACAGTTAGCAAAAATTCAGATTATTTTATCGTCCCCACCTTCCTCAATAAAGCCCCAGACTGCGGAACACCTACCCCTTGTCAAGGGAGATTTGCACAAGGGGGAACAGATGTGGGCCCTCCTTCTCGCTTTTGCCACCACAAAGCCTCTTACAGCCTGTTGTGGTTTGGCTTTCCACCTTCACAGGTTGGGTCAGTGATGTCATCGTCCCCCATCTCCAAATCCATTTTCTCACTCTGGTCATCCTCCTGACTTGTGCTGACCTAACAAGACCCTACTTATTGAAAACTGTGTCTCATCCCCATCATCCACCAAGTGAAGCACTAATTGCCATCCCCCCCCCCCCCATCATCTTCTTCTGACTTTGGAGGCTTAAGAGTTTAGGGATCAGTGCATAAGATATCCTCATGTCCCTCTTCAGGGAGGGTCAGCTCACCTGCAGGCCCTCACCTACAATTTTTTTGGGGGTCAGCTGACATGGTATATTACTTTCTATGTTTCAGACTTGGAAGGAAACATAATTTGGTTTCCTTTAGTGGTGAATCTTTCACGCATGTGTTTTTTTACAGGATTCAGGTTTTTATATAGTGGCACAGGGGTAAATATTTCAACGTTTTTTTTTTAATATGTCAGACTTGACTCCATTTTCTCCTCTCTCCTTTGCAGATGCCTTTTCAGGAGATATTAGACCCTTTCACATTTGGAGCCTGGAGGAATTACAATGGTATTTCTTTTTTTTAATTGTATGTGCCACTTTCCCTAGATCTTTCTTTGGGTAGAGAATAGAATTCCAAGATAGTCATATAGCAGCTTGTAATTGTGGTACAGTTCCATAATGTAAAGAGGCAACAAATGCTGACTGCCATTCCCTGCACTAACTCTGCTATGTGATGTTCTCTGGAACCCAAAGGAACATTACGAATAGAAATTGGTCATTCTTTCTTGGTAGCCTGTGCTGACCGCCATTCCCTGTGCTAACTCTGCTATGTGACATTCTCTGGAACCCAAAGGAACATTTCGATTAGAAATTGGTCATTCTTTCTTGGTAGCCTGTGCTGACCGGGTCAAGTAACTTCTTAGGTGGTCAGATCAGCAGGCCATCAATGATAATTTTTAAAGGGTGTGTATGATGCCCTCCTTTATGTGTAATAAAGGGTGTATTGTAGTGGCAGTTTCTTGTAATTTTTGGCAGCCCTTTCACTTAGTGCATAGAAACATATATAGAAACATATAGAATGTGTCGGCAGATAAGAACCATTTGGCCCATCTAGTCTGCCCAATATATCTGAATCCTATGAATAGTCCCTGGCCCTATCTTATATGAAGGATGGCCTTATGCCTATCCCATGCATGCTTTATGAGTGTAGGAGTCACACTACCTAACAAATGTAGCACCAGTTTGTGGGGGCGGGTTTTGTCAGTTTTTTAATCAGTCTGTTAAAGTGGCGTACAACTTAAACAACATGGTTCCCAGCAGCGACATTGGTGTCCAAGATGCATCCAGACATAGCCCCCCTGCTGTTCCTGATCAATTTCAGAGGTGTTTCCATCACTTTCAGACCTTTTCCTATGGTCCAGCCACCCTCCCCTCATCCAAGCAGGGGGTGCCTGGTTGTCTCCCATTGACTTCCATTATACTCGGGTGCTCGGACGAGCGCACAAATATCGTGATGTGTTCGGACCGAACACCTGAACACCTGAACACTAATTGTTATACCTGTGATACTGAATGTATACACATGCAGCCAAGCTAAAGAATGGCAATAAAAAGATAACTAACTTTTCAATGGATTTTAATGGCTTTTGTCACAAGATAATAAAGATAACACTGTGCCATGTATTATCAAAGACAATTTTAGCTCGGGTACATCAGCCAGGGCACAGTTCTGGATGGAGTATGACGAGGTGGAGGATGAGATGGAGGAGATGGAGGAAGAGGAACCATGTTCACAGCAGGGTGGCACCCAGACCAGCTCATGGCCATCACTAGTGCGTGGCTGGGGGGATACAGAGGACACAGACGATACACCTCCCATAGAGGACAGCTTTATGTTGCCTCTGGGCAGCCTGGCACACATGAGCGATAACATGCTGCTGTGTCTCCGCAACGACCGCTGAGTTGCCCACACTCTAACTTGTGCTGATTACTGGGTGGCAACGCTGCTGGATCTCTGTTACAAGCACAACGTACTGTCCTTAATTCCCTCACTGGAGCGTGATCGTAAGATGCGCGAGTAAAAGCGGACGGTGGTAGACGCGCTGCTGGTGGCATTCCCACCTGACAGCTGGGGCTCAGTGGAAGAACAAAGCGAAGGCAGAGGAGGAGGAAGAGGTCGCCAACGCAGCTGGGGCACCACCAGCACCTCAGAAGGCAGGGTTAGCATGGCCGAAATGTGGAAAAGCTTTGTCAGCACGCCACAACAACCAGCACCACCAGCTGATATGGAACGTCTTAGCAGGAGGCAGTATTTCACCAACATGGTGGAGCAGTATGTGTGCATAAGCTTATACGTACTGAATGACGGGTCTGCCACATTCAACTTCTTGGTCTCCAAATTGGGCACATGGCCTGAGCTTGCCCTTTACGCCATCACTGGTGATATACCACTGCAATACCTAGTAGACAGGAAAAAAAAAAAAAAAACACTAATTTGTCTGTTACGTTTTTGGGTGAAATTAACCAATTTTGGGCTGTGATATACCCCTGCTCTGCCTAGTTGATAGCTTAATAAATTTCACACATTTTTCTCTAACATTTTCGTGTGACATTCAAAAATGTTTGCCTGTGATAGACCCCTGCTCTACCTAGTAGACAGGCTAATAAATTTCACACATTTTTCTGTTACATTCTTGGGTTGACATTTTAAAATTTTTGCCTTGAATAAACCCCTGGTCTCAGAGGCGTAACTAGAACTGACTGGGCCCCACAGCGAATTTTTGTACGGGCCCCCCCCCACACACTTCTTCACAAGCCTCCTCCTGTGCAAACCTTCTCTTACATGGCTATTTTGCGACTTTTTATTTACTGTATTTACTGTAATTTTTAACACGACTTTGTTTTTTAACATTTACAGTTGCTGACGGAGTTTATATTCAACTCAACCCCTTTAAAACCTGCGCTGCAATTGTAATAGACCCGTCTGATTTACCTTTACATATCCACAAGTATTTTAGCCTCTGTACCTTTCATACAGCAGCCATGGACGCAGTCATACATGCACTCTCCACATACATGGACGCAGTCATACACGCATTCTCCACATACATGGACGCAGTCATACACGCATTCTCCACATACATGGACGCAGTCATACACGCACTCTCCACATACATGGACGCAGTCATACACGTACTATCCACATACATTGATGCAGTCATACACGCACTCTCCACATACATGGACGCAGTCATACACGCACTCTCCACATACATGGATGCAGTGATAGACACACTCACCACATACATGGATGCAGTCATACACGCACTCTCCACATACATGGATGCAGTGATAGACACACTCTCCACATACATGAACGCAGTCTCCACATACAGTACAGACCAAAAGTTTGGACACACCTTATCATTCAAAGAGTTTTCTTTATTTTCATGACTATGAAAATTGTAGATTCACACTGAAGGCATCAAAACTATGAATTAACACATGTGGAATTATATACCTAACAGAAAAGTGTGAACCAACTGAAAATATGTCATATTCTTGGTTCTTCAAAGTAGCCACCTTTTGCTTTGATTACTGCTTTGCACACTCTTGGCATTCTCTTGATGAGCTTCAAGAGGTAGTCACCTGAAATGGTTTTCACTTCACAGGTGTGCCCTGTCAGGTTTAATAAGTGAGATTTCTTGCCTTATAAATGGGTTTGGGACCATCAGTTGCGTTGTGGAGAAGTCAGGTGGATACACAGCTCTAGAACTACTGTTAAGAGGAGACTGTTTAAATCAGGCCTTCATGGTAGAATATCTGCTAGGAAACCACTGCCAAGGACAGGCAACAAGCAGAAGAGACTTGTTTGGGCTAAAGAACACAATGAATGGACATTAGACCAGTGGAAATCTGTGCTTTGGTCTGATGAGTCCAAATTTGAGATATTTGGTTCCAACCACCATGTCTTTGTGCGACGCAGAAAAGGTGAACGGATGGACTCTACATGCCTGGTTCCCATCGTGAAGCATGGAGGAGGAGGTGTGATGCTGTGGGGGTGCTTTGCTGGTGACACTGTTGGGGATTTTTTTTTAAATTGAAGGCATACTGAACCAGCATGGCTACCACAGCATCTTGCAGCGGCATGCTATTCCATCCAGTTTGCGTTTAGTTGGACCATCATTTATTTTTCAACAGGACAATGACCCCAAACACACCTCCAGGCTATGTAAGGGCTATTTGCCCATGAAGGAGAGTGATGGGGTGCTGCGCCAGGTGACCTGGCCTCCACAGTCAATGGACCTGAATCCAATCGAGATGGTTTGGTTTGGCTGAATATAACCGCTCCCCTGCCACTCACATCACTGGCGCAGTTGTGGCAATCAGGGCCGTATTTACCAAGGGGCAAAAGGGGCAGCTTCCCCGGGCCCAGTTGCCCCTGGGGGGCCCAAGGCAGCTGCCTCTTGAGCCCTGCTAGCCACTGCCCCGGGTGTCAGGCTGTCAGCTACCGGGGGGGGGGGGGGGTGCTGCCATGACATGCCTGCCAGTACTGAGTCCAGGCATCGTACTGTGTTAGAGATGTGATCTAGGACCTTAGATGACATCATCACAATGTGACCAGTAACCTAGCAATATTACTGGTCACATGGCTATGAGGTCATCACAGGTCCTACCAGGAGTGTTGCAGAAGTTAACTGTGGAGCTTTTTTGTGTGAAGATTACATCAGAAAAAGGTGACAGGGGCTGTTATGTTAATATACTGTAAACTACTGTATAGTGGGGTGCTGTATACTGTGTGGGGGTCTGTATACTGTGGGGGGCTGTAAACTGTGTGGGACTGTATACTGTGGGGGGCTGTATACTGTGTGGGGGCCTGTATACTGTGGGGGCCTGTATACTGTGGGGGGCCTGTATACTGTGGGGGGGCCTGTATACTGTGGGGGGCTGTATACTGGGGGGGGGCTGTATAGTGTGGGGGGCGTATACTGTGGGGGCTGTATACTGTGTGGGAGGTTGTATACTGTGTGGGGGCCTGTATACTGTGTGGGGGGCTGTATACTGTGTGGGGGGCTGTATACTGTGGGGACCTGTATAGTGTGGGGAGGCCTGTATAGTGTGGGGGGCCTGTATAGTGTGGGGGGCCTGTATAGTGTGGGGGGCTGTATATTGTGGAGTGCTATACTGCTGTACTGTATACTGTGGGGGGCTGTATACTGTATACTGTGGGTGCTGTAAAGTGTGGAGTGCTATACTGCTGTACTGTATAGTGTGGGGGGCTGTATCGTGTATAGTTTGGGGTACTGTATACAGTGAGGTGCTATACTGTGAGATGTTGTATACTGTGGGGTGCTGTATACTGTGGGCTGCTATACTGCTCTACTATATACTGTGGGGTACTGTATAGTGTGGGGTGCTATACTGCATACTGTGTGGTGCTGTATACTATAGGGTGCTATACTGCATACTGTGGGGTGCTGGGGTGCACTGTAACACTAGGGTGAGCCGAGCCTTGGGCTCCTTCCTGCAGAGCGGTGCCCACTTCCAGCCTGAGCCCAGCTGCCCAGAGCACTGATCCTGAGCCGCTGGAGTCTTCAGAACTGGAAGTATTTA
The DNA here is from genome assembly GCF_014858855.1 of Bufo gargarizans. Classification (NCBI taxonomy): domain Eukaryota; kingdom Metazoa; phylum Chordata; class Amphibia; order Anura; family Bufonidae; genus Bufo; species Bufo gargarizans. The sequence goes on from NC_058083.1 coordinate 88,071,311, forward strand.
CAGTCATTCACTGTACTCTACCAGATATGTGGATTTTGTGTGTGTGTGTTGTGGTGGAGGGCGTGATTGCCTGCTAAGGTGTGGGAAGGCGGGATCAAGGGGGCCCAAGTAAATTTTTGCCCAGGGTCCAATCAATATTAAAGACGGCCCTGGTGGCAATCCAACTGATGTTCAGCATGCTGGGCACGGAAGGTTCAGGCAGCAGGAATCGCGGGTAGAAAAGGGGGTGGGACTATTATAGCTCCACCCACATCGGGCCGTCCTGTTGCTGGTCACTGTCCATCATAAGAACTAAGGAGAGGGGAGGCGGAGCAATGTCACTGATGTCAGGTCAGTGACAGAGGTGCAAGTGCAGGACTCCGGACCCGGTGCAGGAGAAGTCAGCTGCTCTGACAGGGGCCCGGGGTGACGAAGTACAGTGACTGCTCCCGGGCCCCTTCTGAGCTTGAGCCCCGAAGCAGCTGCTTCCCCTGCTTCCCTGATAGTTACGCCACTGCCTGCTCTGCATAGGTGACAGGGACTGAAATTTTTTTCAATAATCTGTTCCATTGGTAGGTGACATTAACCCATTTCTGGCGATAAAAAAACCCTGCTCTGCATAGGTGACAGCGACTTAAATTTCAAAAATTCATCTTTAATTGGCCCTTTCATTCAATCCTTATGCTTTAATAATTTGTCCCACATTTCCGCTTCATCCCATTGCAGCCATTGACCTCCCTTGGATAAGGTATCCCTTTCTCACGCTCCCTCTCTTCGCCGATAACCATGATCAACATAGTAGGCACAGAAAAGAAAGTTGATAGAGAAGATATCCAAATGGATGGTGGACGTCACAGGGACGTGTGATCAGGCAGAAGTTATCTAGAGTTAACAAAAAGCGTCAGCAGGGCCTCTCCTGGCTAACGTTTCCAAATCCAAAATACCCCAGGGAGTGGGTAATTGCAGCGAGCCCCCTCCTTTCCTTCAATTCTTCCATTATAATAGCTTCTCCCACATTTGCACTCGATCACAATTACATTTCATCCATTGATCTCCCTTAAATGTGGTCTCTCTTCCTCACGCTCCCTTTCCAGGGTGGAACCCTGATTTGCCACTAACCGTGATCAACATGGTAGGCGCAGAAAAGAAAATCAAAAGTTGATAGAGCAGATATCCAATTGGATCGTGAACATCACAGGGACGTGCGACATGGTGGGGCAGTATGTTTGCACATGCCTACATGAACTGACTGATGGGTCTGCCCCCTGCAACTTCTGGGTCTCTAAATTGGGCACATGGCCTGAGCTTGCCCTTTACCCCTTGGAGGTGCTGGCCTGCCCTGCAGCCAGTGTATCGTCTGAACGTGTGTTTAGCACGACTGGAGGGTGTTATCACAGGTTATATTTCCCAACGTTTAAAACCAAAAAGCAGTGTAGGCTACCTCCTCCTCCTCCACTGCCGCTTCCACCTACACCGCCACATTCACTGCCTTCTCAACCTCCTACTCCATATGGACCTCGTCCTCCTAGATCAAGATTATTGCCATGCTCTTAACCATATTTTAATTACATTTGCAGCCCTCTAGCCCTTTCCATGACATTTTTACAGCCATTTTAGTGCTCAAAAGTTCGGGTCCCCATTGACTTCAATAGGGTTCGGAGTCAAGTTCGGGTCAAGTTCAGGTCCCGAACTCGAACTTTTTTGTGAAGTTTCAGCCGAACCCGTCGAACCCGAAAATCCAGGTGTCCGCTCAACTCTATATAAGAGTATATGGAGAGAATATGTGATAAGTAGGCTTGAGCGAATCAAGCTTTAGATCATAGATTCAAAGTTGATTAGTTCAAAAACTTTGATGTTAATATCGTTTCCGTAGAGCATTAAAATATATTGGCTTAGCCAAACTTCATTTCGGCCAAAGCCCCACGAGACTTTGATGAATTACTACTGTGTTCATATCTGCATATTTAACCAGTTTGCTACCAGCACCGTAGCTGTACGGCGCTGTGGACAAGGTACAAAATACCAGCGCAGTACAGCTGTGGCGCGGTGTTCACCCGATTCCTGAGCGAAATCGGGACAGGGAGTTTTTTCAGCCCCACTGCAACATCGATTGCTGCGATTTCTGCAGACCGGCCAATTGCATCTCCGAATGATTTTTCATTCATCCAGGAAGCTGCAGGGGGGTGGAACAGGGTTTGTACAGGGGTGACTGTACCTGGGTCAGGCAGGGGACACCAGTGTTTGGTTTCCCCTGCCAGCACTGCTATTGGCTGGAACAACGCTCCAGCCAAAGGCAACGCTACAGGTGCACAGGAAAGGTCTGAACTTCCCTGCATGCAGCCATTCTAGATGGTGACTGCATGCAGAGAGGTTATGTGCTCCTCTGTGCTGCTGGTTGGCTTGCTGGGACCTGTGGTGCACCACAACTGCGACTTCTGTTCATGTAAAGAAGAAGAAAGAAGAAAAGAAGAAGAACATCCATTTGCAGCAGTTCTAGATCCCTAAACCACCCTCTGTCCCTTCCCGTTCCCCCTCCCTCCCATCGTTTATTTACAGACGCCATTTGGTCTGTGCATTTATTTGTATTTCATTTTTTATTATTTTACAATTTTTCAGCTCTGCACAGCTATTTCTGCATGTGAGCTGTGACTGCCAAGTGCTGTTCAGTGCATACCTGCCTGATCAGCACCTGGGGATTATTTTTAGCGCTTTTTTTTCCCTCACATCTGTGTTAATTTTTTGGCCAATTTTTCAATTTTTTTGTGTCAAAAAGAAGAAACTGTAGTTAGGGGGTTTATATAAATATATATAAAGTTCTATATTTCTATATATATATATTTCATTTTTAGCCAGTGTTCACTTTTTAACCACTGTAGTGAATTTTTATACTACAGTTTTTGCACACATGATTTGTGTGCATGCGTGCTGCAGAGCACCAATAACTAGTGAGTTCATTTATATCTACACATTTGAGTTTTTAGTTTTTTATTCTGTGAAAAAACACCTGCAGTTAGTGGTAGGTAGTTAGTTATTTATATGTGTATATATAGTAAGGCTGTTACCAGCCTGCATTTGTGGGAGGGGCGTCTGGCTATTTATCCCCCTACCTGCCGCTTAGCCAGGCGCCCGAGCCTCACGCATTCCTGAGGCATCACGCTCCGTTCCTCTCTGACCCGAGACCTCCCTTCCGGTTCTGCACCCACGCACCGCCGGCGTCTGAATCTTCGCTCTCTTCTCCGGTCTTCAGGTAATCGAGGCGCAGCTGGCGCCGTCCTAGCTGTGCCTCACGTCTGGGCTCATGCCCCCTGGTGGTTCAAATGAAGTGCCGCTCTCCCCAGTGCCGCTCAGTGCCGATCGCTGGATTCCGGCTGCAGGGCCGGCAAGCTGCGTCCCGGTTCACTATTTTTCCGGTCACGTGCTGGGCAACTGGGGTGCTGAGGAGTTTCACTTGGGAAGTCAGTGTCGTTCTCACATTTTCGCCTCCCACACACCCTCTCATCTTTTGTTTTATGTCAGCTCAAGTGATTCAGGCGTTGTTCTGGCTCTGTGATGCGCGCAGTTTTATAAAAAAAAAAAAAAGAAGAGGGGATGATAATTAAAATTCCTTCTTGGGGGGGGGGACGATTCTCCACAGTCACTCCGATTTCATCTCTGCATCAGCATCACATTGCCAGAATTTGCGCCGTGAAGTTGGTGATACATTACTGTTCAATTCAGCAGTTTTATCTCACGCTGCTTCCGTCTCCATCACTTGTCCCTGGATCGCCCAGGTTGTCTGTGTCCCTGGATCGCCCAGGTTGTCAGTGTTCCTGGATCGCCCAGGTTGTCAGTGTCCCTGGATCGCCCAGGTTGTCAGTGTTCCTGTATCGCCCAGGTTGTCAGTGTCCCTGGATCGCCCAGGTTGTCAGTGTCCCTGGATCGCCCAGGTTGTCAGCGTCCCTGGATCGTCCAGGTTGTCAGCGTCCCTGGATCGCCCAGGTTGTCAGCGTCCCTGGGTCGCCCAGGTTGTCAGCGTCCCTGGGTCGCCCAGGTTGTCAGTGTCCCTGGATCGCCCAGGTTGTCAGTGTCCCTGGATCGCCCAGGTTGTCAGTGTCCCTGGATCGCCCAGGTTGTCAGTGTCCCTGGATCGCCCAGGTTGTCAGTGTCCCTGGATCGCCCAGGTTGTCAGTGTCCCTGGATCGCCCAGGTTGTCAGTGTCCCTGGATCACCCAGGTTGTCAGTGTCCCTGGATCGCCCAGGTTGTCAGTGTTCCTGGATCGCCCAGGTTGTCAGTGTTCCGGGATCGCCCAGGTTCTGTCTTCATTTTCTAAAGTTTTTACATCTGTTCTGATATCGGTTGTTCCTTCCTTTAGATTGGGCAGTTGTTATTTTTTTCTTCCCCTCCTTCGTGTCATCTAGGAATTTGAGGCAATTTCAGGTAAGTCGGATCAGAAACGGTCACTGGGGCGGGGTTAACCGTCAGTTCGATACTCAAATCCGTTCTTTCTCATTAGTTCCATTCAAGCTGTTAAAGCCACCCTTCGGGGTATTCAAAAGGAGGGGAAGGGGTCCGTGAGCCATAGGCAACCAGTGTCCGGTAAATTGTTCAGGGATCTTTCTTCGTCATTGGATGGTAATCCTTTTGGGCCCTTCACTAGCCTGATTTTGAAAGCGGCCATGTATCTCACCTTTTATGGATTCCTCCGGCCCGGTGGGGTTCTGGCGGGTCCAAATCGCCATAACCATCCTCTGAAGCAGCATCTGTTATGGGGCCAGGGCCATTACACTCTCCTGCTACCTTCCACCAAAACCAGTCAGACGGGACCCCCTTCCGAGGTTAAATTCTATCCCACGTTGAACGATTGGTGCCTAGTTCAGGTGCTGCATCAACTGCTAGCTCTCATCCGAGGTTCATCACCAGATAGCCCGCTCCTGCCACACGCAGGCAAGCCTCTCAGCACCTCTCAGTTTATATCTTTCATCCGTCCCCTCGCCCAGGGTCTAGGCTATGACCCCAAGGTAATTTCGGGCCACTCATTTCGCATAGGGGCAGCCTCCGCTGCTTCTCGGCATCAGGTGCCAGCTCATGTCATCCGGTCCATGGGGCGGTGGCGGTCCTCCTGCTTTACTAGGTATATACCCAATCCTCAAGTAGAGATATCTCGTGCCTTCGGATCACTGGCTTTGCAATTTGCAATAAAGTGTTGTACCTAACTGATGTTTTTGCCCCCTTTTTTTTCACTGGTGTACCCGCGCCCGTGGCTCCCGGCACAATTCAGCCACTATGTTCAGGGCAGGTTTCTCTGCGTACGCCGACGTTGTCCTAGCCCCGACCATAAATAGTAAGGCTGTTAACAGCCTACATTTGTGGGAGGGGCGTCTGGCTATTTATCCCCCTACCTGCCGCTCAGCCAGGCGCCCGAGCCTCACGCCCCTCCCTCCCGCCCTTTTTCTCAAAGCTCCCTTCAGGTATGCCCCCTTTTTTTCACTGGTGTACCCGCGCCCGTGGCTCCCGGCACAATTCAGCCACTATGTTCAGGGCAGGTTTCTCTGCGTACGCCGACGTTGTCCTAGCCCCGACCATAAATATATATATATATAATTTGTGTTCATGGCTACGGATACTGAACCTTAACACGATGGTGACAGAATAGTCTATCTATCGACTTCCTGTTGACTTTACTAAACGGCTTGGATTGTGCCCATAGCCGTGAACGTGGGTAGGCCTATAAGGGGGCATACCCAGAGGAGAACCAGTAAAAGGGGGAGGGTGGGTGGGGCACAAAAGGCGCCTGTGTGGAATGGATAAGCGTGTGGGAATTGAAAGGGCCTCCGCCCCTCCCACAATTACAGGTTGAGAAATCAGCCTTGACAATTTGTGGTCATGGCTACGGATACTGAACCTGAAAACGATGGTGACGGAATAGTCTATCTATCCATTTCCTGCTGACTTAACTGAATGGCTTGGATTGTGCCCATAGCCGTGAACGTGGGTAGGCCTATAAGGGGCAAAAGAAACCAAGCAGGGTAGCTTAGGATTTTTATTGAATACAAACAATTTATAAGGCTAGATTACAGAAAGCTTCAGAAATTTTGTTGTGTGGGTTAGGAATGTACCTGGTGAAGCACGACGATTGCCAGTGACCCATTTTACGGATGATATGGCAGGGAGCACTATTCTTAGAAGCCGCAGAAGCGGCCCCGATGCAAAATGAGTGCCCTGATATGGCTTTGGGGTCGAAACCTAACCCAGTTGCTAAAATGCGGATGTGGGATATGAACTGTTATGACGTAAGGGGCTTGGCTTTGAAAGTCAGTAACGGACTATCAGGGGAGGAATTACCCAAGGTTGCTATCAACTTATTTAAAACTTGGACAGGGCACCACTTGTTGAAAGTCTTAAAATATTTAACTTGAACGGGAGGCCCGGTTTGTGATGTTTTAGTTGATGGCCGATATAAAATGTAAAGTTAAACCTTTGATTTTGGGAGAGAAACTAGTGAATTCCCCTGGTCGCAGAAACCCATATAAACCTAAATATATGGCAGCCTTGATGACCGTGCTGGGTTGTAGCCCAAAAACTGGTTGTCTGTTTGGAGTGATTTTTCTGCTGCTTTTTGAATACCCCTGAGAGTTGCCTTGATTGCAGGGGATGTGAAGATTGACCTACTACCTGGATCTTTCAACATTGAATAGTGTTGCACCCTAGTCAAATATAATTGTATTGAATTGTAAGCGAGTTTAAGGTGTTATGACAATGAGCCAGAAAAGCCATTAAATAAGTGGTCTTATCTGTGTCGTTTCTTGGATGGAGAAGGGAAATTTTTTTAAAGATGTTCCATCCGGTTTTGTAGTTTCTGGCCATGTTGGCAGATAGTGACCTTTGCACAAGGGATTTGGCTGTTGATATGTAATGTCCTAATCCATGCGCAGTGTGTTGAAGTCTGGAGGGGATAAAAAGCTACCACGCAAGTAAATATTGTAAATGTTAATACTTTTTTAGAAATCCACATAAATCAACACAATAATTATATAGTAAAATGCATAAAGCAGCAACTATGGGAACACTAGAATGTGTCAGTAAAAATAGGCTCCAGACATCAAGGGACTAGTATCATATCAAATATCAGCATTATCACATAGGGCTCATTATAGCAAACATACATCCATATATTGCACTGGAGCTTGTAGCACGGCAAAATGATCGCGGAACAATTCCATAACCAGGGATGCCCAATTTGTGATCCGCTCGAACTGGGCGAGAGCTGCAGCGGCTTTTGCCGAAAAAGAACGGTGGTAATCATAGAAGGCATGACTGTCAGTGACCCTGAATAGACCAAATACCAATACAAACTCTGGGATAGATAATTTTTTGTTCAGGAGGGCATCCCTGGATTTGATAACTATGGAAACGTTTTCGCAAGCGATTGTTTTATTCTCTACTGTATCATGGGTGGCTATTAGAATGGAGGCTAGGTTAACATCTTTCCCTTCCAAGATATCTCTTTTAATGTTATCTGTCACGAAATGGGACGGAGCTACTTCAGGACCCTACCTGGGGACATTGACTGGGACATGGAAGTGACAAGGAGAGGATGCGCCGGTACACTGGCTGTCAAACCTCTAGATTCCACCACCAGCAGTCTGTTCTGAATATCCAAGATTAAAGAAGATAAGTTAATAATTGTGGCATGCAATTGTGTCAAAGACAATTGCATTGTTGACATTGACACTTGCTCCCTTGTTGAGGAAGATGATTCAGATATTAAGAGTCTGTATAACTCTGCCTTCCGAGCGGAAGCTGGGTAATAGCTTTAATTCAGTTTGGCAATTAGTTTGGGAATAGGGATGAGCGAACCCGAACTGTATAGTTCGGGTTCGTACCGAATTTTGGGGTGTCCGTGACACGGACCCGAACCCGGACATTTTCGTAAAAGTCCGGGTTCGGGTTCGGTGTTCGTCGCTTTCTTCGCGCTTTTGTGACGCTTTCTTGGCGCTTTTTGAAAGGCTGCAAAGCAGCCAATCAACAAGCGTCATACTACTTGCCCCAAGAGGCCATCACAGCCATGCCTACTATTGGCATGGCTGTGATTGGCCAGAGCACCATGTGACCCAGCCTCTATTTAAGCTGGAGTCACATAGCGCCGCCCGTCACTCTGCTCTGATTAGCGTAGGGAGAGGTTGCGGCTGCGACAGTAGGGCGAGATTAGGCAGATTAACTCCTCCAAAGGACTTGATTAACTGATCGATCTGCAGCTGTGGATCATTGAGCTGCTGATCCTCAATTGCTCACTGTTTTTAGGCTGCACAGACCGTTTGTCAGTCTCATTTTTCTGGGGTGATCGGCGGCCATTTTGTGTCTTGTGGTGCGCCAGCACAAGCTGCGACCAAGTGCATTTAACCCTCAATGGTGTGGTTGTTTTTTGGCTAAAGCCTACATCAGGGTGAAGCTGTGACACCAAGTGCATTTAACCAGCAATAGTCTGTTCATTTTTTGGCCATATACAAAATCAGGGGCAAGCTGCGCCTGTCACCAAGTGCATTTAACCCTCAATGGTGTGGTTGTTTTTTGGCTAAAGCCTACATCAGGGTGAAGCTGTCACACCAAGTGCATTTAACCAGCAATAGTCTGTTCATTTTTTGGCCATATACAAAATCAGGGGCAAGCTGCGCCTGTCACCAAGTGCATTTAACCCTCAATGGTGTGGTTGTTTTTTGGCTAAAGCCTACATCAGGGTGAAGCTGTCACACCAAGTGCATTTAACCAGCAATAGTCTGTTCATTTTTTGGCCATATACAAAATCAGGGGCAAGCTGCGCCTGTCACCAAGTGCATTTAACCCTCAATGGTGTGGTTGTTTTTTGGCTAAAGCCTACATCAGGGTGAAGCTGTCACACCAAGTGCATTTAACCAGCAATAGTCTGTTCATTTTTTGGCCATATCCCAGTCTAATTCTGTCACTAAATCCATACCGGTCACCCAGCGCCTAAATACTAGGCCTCAAATTTATATCCAGCTAAATCTGTCCCTAGTGCTGTAGCTGGGCGAGTTATTTAGTGTCCGTTCAAGCACATTTCTTGTTCTGGGTTGAAATACAATTCCCAATTTAGCAATTTCATAATTTAGTGGTTCCTGCTATATCAGAGCTCTTTGAAATCTATCCCAAAAAGGGTATATAATATTGAAGGTGCACATAGGGTCATTCAGAGTAACTTCACACACACCCGCTACTGTGTATTTCCAAGTCTAATTCTGTCACTAAATCCATACCGGTGACCCAGCGCCTAAATACTAGGCCTCAAATTTAATTCCCTCTAAATCTCTCGTTACCCACCGCTGTACTGTTGTTGCTGGGCAAGATATTTAGTGTCCGTCAAAGCACATTTTTTGTTCTGGGTTGAAGTACAATTCCCAATTTAGCAATTTCATAATTTAGTGGTTTCTGCTATATCAGAGCTATTTGAAATCTATCCCAAAAAGGGTATATAATATTGAAGGTGCACATAGGGTCATTCAGAATAACTTCACACACACCCGCTACTGTGTATTTCCAAGTCTAATTCTGTCACTAAACCCATACCTGTCACCCAGCGCCTAAATACTAGGCCTCAAATTTAAATCCCTCTAAATCTCTCGTTACCGTTGTCCTGTTGTAGCTGGGAAAGTTATTTAGTGCCCGTCAAAGCACATTTTTTGTTCTGGGTTGAAGTACAATTCCCAATTTAGCAATTTCATAATTTAGTGGTTCCTGCTATATCAGAGCTATTTGAAATCTATCCCAAAAAGGGTATATAATATTGAAGGTGCACATAGGGTCATTCAGAATAACTTCACACACACCCGCTACTGTGTATTTCCAAGTCTAATTCTGTCACTAAATCCATACCGGTGACCCAGCGCCTAAATACTAGGCCTCAAATTTAATTCCCTCTAAATCTCTCGTTACCCACCGCTGTACTGTTGTTGCTGGGCAAGATATTTAGTGTCCGTCAAAGCACATTTTTTGTTCTGGGTTGAAGTACAATTCCCAATTTAGCAATTTCATAATTTAGTGGTTTCTGCTATATCAGAGCTATTTGAAATCTATCCCTAAAAGGGTATATAATATTGAAGGTGCACATAGGGTCATTCAGAATAACTTCACACACACCCGCTACTGTGTATTTCCAAGTCTAATTCTGTCACTAAACCCATACCTGTCACCCAGCGCCTAAATACTAGGCCTCAAATTTATATCCAGCTAAATCTGTCCCTAGTGCTGTAGCTGGGCGAGTTATTTAGTGTCCGTTCAAGCACATTTCTTGTTCTGGGTTGAAATACAATTCCCAATTTAGCAATTTCATAATTTAGTGGTTCCTGCTATATCAGAGCTCTTTGAAATCTATCCCAAAAAGGGTATATAATATTGAAGGTGCACATAGGGTCATTCAGAGTAACTTCACACACACCCGCTACTGTGTATTTCCAAGTCTAATTCTGTCACTAAATCCATACCGGTGACCCAGCGCCTAAATACTAGGCCTCAAATTTAATTCCCTCTAAATCTCTCGTTACCCACCGCTGTACTGTTGTTGCTGGGCAAGATATTTAGTGTCCGTCAAAGCACATTTTTTGTTCTGGGTTGAAGTACAATTCCCAATTTAGCAATTTCATAATTTAGTGGTTTCTGCTATATCAGAGCTATTTGAAATCTATCCCAAAAAGGGTATTTAATATTGAAGGTGCACATAGGGTCATTCAGAATAACTTCACACACACCCGCTACTGTGTATTTCCAAGTCTAATTCTGTCACTAAACCCATACCTGTCACCCAGCGCCTAAATACTAGGCCTCAAATTTAAATCCCTCTAAATCTCTCGTTACCGTTGTCCTGTTGTAGCTGGGAAAGTTATTTAGTGCCCGTCAAAGCACATTTTTTGTTCTGGGTTGAAGTACAATTCCCAATTTAGCAATTTCATAATTTAGTGGTTCCTGCTATATCAGAGCTATTTGAAATCTATCCCAAAAAGGGTATATAATATTGAAGGTGCACATAGGGTCATTCAGAATAACTTCACACACACCCGCTACTGTGTATTTCCAAGTCTAATTCTGTCACTAAATCCATACCGGTGACCCAGCGCCTAAATACTAGGCCTCAAATTTAATTCCCTCTAAATCTCTCGTTACCCACCGCTGTACTGTTGTTGCTGGGCAAGATATTTAGTGTCCGTCAAAGCACATTTTTTGTTCTGGGTTGAAGTACAATTCCCAATTTAGCAATTTCATAATTTAGTGGTTTCTGCTATATCAGAGCTATTTGAAATCTATCCCTAAAAGGGTATATAATATTGAAGGTGCACATAGGGTCATTCAGAATAACTTCACACACACCCGCTACTGTGTATTTCCAAGTCTAATTCTGTCACTAAACCCATACCTGTCACCCAGCGCCTAAATACTAGGCCTCAAATTTATATCCAGCTAAATCTGTCCCTAGTGCTGTAGCTGGGCGAGTTATTTAGTGTCCGTTCAAGCACATTTCTTGTTCTGGGTTGAAATACAATTCCCAATTTAGCAATTTCATAATTTAGTGGTTCCTGCTATATCAGAGCTCTTTGAAATCTATCCCAAAAAGGGTATATAATATTGAAGGTGCACATAGGGTCATTCAGAGTAACTTCACACACACCCGCTACTGTGTATTTCCAAGTCTAATTCTGTCACTAAATCCATACCGGTGACCCAGCGCCTAAATACTAGGCCTCAAATTTAATTCCCTCTAAATCTCTCGTTACCCACCGCTGTACTGTTGTTGCTGGGCAAGATATTTAGTGTCCGTCAAAGCACATTTTTTGTTCTGGGTTGAAGTACAATTCCCAATTTAGCAATTTCATAATTTAGTGGTTTCTGCTATATCAGAGCTATTTGAAATCTATCCCAAAAAGGGTATATAATATTGAAGGTGCACATAGGGTCATTCAGAATAACTTCACACACACCCGCTACTGTGTATTTCCAAGTCTAATTCTGTCACTAAACCCATACCTGTCACCCAGCGCCTAAATACTAGGCCTCAAATTTAAATCCCTCTAAATCTCTCGTTACCGTTGTCCTGTTGTAGCTGGGAAAGTTATTTAGTGCCCGTCAAAGCACATTTTTTGTTCTGGGTTGAAGTACAATTCCCAATTTAGCAATTTCATAATTTAGTGGTTCCTGCTATATCAGAGCTATTTGAAATCTATCCCAAAAAGGGTATATAATATTGAAGGTGCACATAGGGTCATTCAGAATAACTTCACACACACCCGCTACTGTGTATTTCCAAGTCTAATTCTGTCACTAAATCCATACCGGTGACCCAGCGCCTAAATACTAGGCCTCAAATTTAATTCCCTCTAAATCTCTCGTTACCCACCGCTGTACTGTTGTTGCTGGGCAAGATATTTAGTGTCCGTCAAAGCACATTTTTTGTTCTGGGTTGAAGTACAATTCCCAATTTAGCAATTTCATAATTTAGTGGTTTCTGCTATATCAGAGCTATTTGAAATCTATCCCTAAAAGGGTATATAATATTGAAGGTGCACATAGGGTCATTCAGAATAACTTCACACACACCCGCTACTGTGTATTTCCAAGTCTAATTCTGTCACTAAACCCATACCTGTCACCCAGCGCCTAAATACTAGGCCTCAAATTTAAATCCCTCTAAATCTCTCGTTACCGTTGTCCTGTTGTAGCTGGGAAAGTTATTTAGTGCCCGTCAAAGCACATTTTTTGTTCTGGGTTGAAGTACAATTCCCAATTTAGCAATTTCATAATTTAGTGGTTCCTGCTATATCAGAGCTATTTGAAATCTATCCCAAAAAGGGTATATAATATTGAAGGTGCACATAGGGTCATTCAGAATAACTTCACACACACCCGCTACTGTGTATTTCCAAGTCTAATTCTGTCACTAAATCCATACCGGTGACCCAGCGCCTAAATACTAGGCCTCAAATTTAATTCCCTCTAAATCTCTCGTTACCCACCGCTGTACTGTTGTTGCTGGGCAAGATATTTAGTGTCCGTCAAAGCACATTTTTTGTTCTGGGTTGAAGTACAATTCCCAATTTAGCAATTTCATAATTTAGTGGTTTCTGCTATATCAGAGCTATTTGAAATCTATCCCTAAAAGGGTATATAATATTGAAGGTGCACATAGGGTCATTCAGAATAACTTCACACACACCCGCTACTGTGTATTTCCAAGTCTAATTCTGTCACTAAACCCATACCTGTCACCCAGCGCCTAAATACTAGGCCTCAAATTTAAATCCCTCTAAATCTCTCGTTACCGTTGTCCTGTTGTAGCTGGGAAAGTTATTTAGTGCCCGTCAAAGCACATTTTTTGTTCTGGGTTGAAGTACAATTCCCAATTTAGCAATTTCATAATTTAGTGGTTCCTGCTATATCAGAGCTATTTGAAATCTATCCCAAAAAGGGTATATAATATTGAAGGTGCACATTGGGTCATTCAGAATAACTTCACACACACGCTTCTGTGCATTTCCAAGTCTAATTCTGTCACTAAATCCATACCGGTGACCCAGCGCCTAAATACTAGGCCTCAAATTTAATTCCCTCTAAATCTCTCGTTACCCACCGCTGTACTGTTGTTGCTGGGCAAGATATTTAGTGTCCGTCAAAGCACATTTTTTGTTCTGGGTTGAAGTACAATTCCCAATTTAGCAATTTCATAATTTAGTGGTTTCTGCTATATCAGAGCTATTTGAAATCTATCCCTAAAAGGGTATATAATATTGAAGGTGCACATAGGGTCATTCAGAATAACTTCACACACACCCGCTACTGTGTATTTCCAAGTCTAATTCTGTCACTAAATCCATACCGGTGACCCAGCGCCTAAATACTAGGCCTCAAATTTAATTCCCTCTAAATCTCTCGTTACCCACCGTTGTACTGTTGTTGCTGGGCAAGATATTTAGTGTCCGTCAAAGCACATTTTTTGTTCTGGGTTGAAGTACAATTCCCAATTTAGCAATTTCATAATTTAGTGGTTTCTGCTATATCAGAGCTATTTGAAATCTATCCCTAAAAGGGTATATAATATTCAAGGTGCACATTGGGTCATTCAGAATAACTTCACACACACACGCTTCTGTGCATTTCCAAGTCTAATTCTGTCACTAAATCCATACCGGTCACCCAGCGCCTAAATACTAGGCCTCAAATTTATATCCCGCTGAATTTGAATACAATACATTGGGCCAAATAATATATTTGTTGTTGTGGTGAACCATAACAATGAGAAAAACATCTAGTAAGGGACGCGGACGTGGACATGGTCGTGGTGGTGTTAGTGGACCCTCTGGTGCTGGGAGAGGACGTGGCCGTTCTGCCACATCCACACGTCCTAGTGTACCAACTACCTCAGGTCCCAGTAGCCGCCAGAATTTACAGCGATATATGGTGGGGCCCAATGCCGTTCTAAGGATGGTAAGGCCTGAGCAGGTACAGGCATTAGTCAATTGGGTGGCCGACAGTGGATCCAGCACGTTCACATTATCTCCCACCCAGTCTTCTGCAGAAAGCGCACAGATGGCGCCTGAAAACCAACCCCATCAGTCTGTCACATCACCCCCATGCATACCAGGGAAACTGTCTCAGCCTCAAGTTATGCAGCAGTCTCTTATGCTGTTTGAAGACTCCGCTGGCAGGGTTTCCCAAGGGCATCCACCTAGCCCTTCCCCAGCGGTGAAAGACATAGAATGCACTGACGCACAACCACTTATGTTTCCTGATGATGAGGACATGGGAATACCACCTCAGCATGTCTCTGATGATGACGAAACACAGGTGCCAACTGCTGCGTCTTTCTGCAGTGTGCAGACTGAACAGGAGGTCAGGGATCAAGACTGGGTGGAAGACGATGCAGGGGACGATGAGGTCCTAGACCCCACATGGAATGAAGGTCGTGCCACTGACTTTCACAGTTCGGAGGAAGAGGCAGTGGTGAGACCGAGCCAACAGCGTAGCAAAAGAGGGAGCAGTGGGCAAAAGCAGAACACCCGCCGCCAAGAGACTCCGCCTGCTACTGACCGCCGCCATCTGGGACCGAGCACCCCAAAGGCAGCTTCAAGGAGTTCCCTGGCATGGCACTTCTTCAAACAATGTGCTGACGACAAGACCCGAGTGGTTTGCACGCTGTGCCATCAGAGCCTGAAGCGAGGCATTAACGTTCTGAACCTGAGCACAACCTGCATGACCAGGCACCTGCATGCAAAGCATGAACTGCAGTGGAGTAAACACCTTAAAACCAAGGAAGTCACTCAGGCTCCCCCTGCTACCTCTTCTGCTGCTGCCGCCTCGGCCTATTCTGCTGCTGCCGCCTCGGCCTCTTCCTCCGCCTCTGGAGGAACGTTGGCACCTGCCGCCCAGCAAACAGGGGATGTACCACCAACACCACCACCACCACCTCCGTCACCAAGCGTCTCAACCATGTCACACGCCAGCGTTCAGCTCTCCATCTCACAAACATTTGATAGAAAGCGTAAATTCCCACCTAGCCACCCTCGATCCCTGGCCCTGAATGCCAGCATTTCTAAACTACTGGCCTATGAAATGCTGTCATTTAGGCTGGTGGACACAGACAGCTTCAAACAGCTCATGTCGCTTGCTGTCCCACAGTATGTTGTTCCCAGCCGGCACTACTTCTCCAAGAGAGCCGTGCCTTCCCTGCACAACCAAGTATCCGATAAAATCAAGTGTGCACTGCGCAACGCCATCTGTAGCAAGGTCCACCTAACCACAGATACGTGGACCAGTAAGCACGGCCAGGGACGCTATATCTCCCTAACTGCACACTGGGTAAATGTAGTGGCAGCTGGGCCCCAGGCGGAGAGCTGTTTGGCGCACGTCCTTCCGCCGCCAAGGATCGCAGGGCAACATTCTTTGCCTCCTGTTGCCACCTCCTCCTTCTCGGCTTCCTCCTCCTCTTCTTCCACCTGCTCATCCAGTCAGCCACACACCTTCACCACCAACTTCAGCACAGCCCGGGGTAAACGTCAGCAGGCCATTCTGAAACTCATATGTTTGGGGGACAGGCCCCACACCGCACAGGAGTTGTGGCGGGGTATAGAACAACAGACCGACGAGTGGTTGCTGCCGGTGAGCCTCAAGCCCGGCCTGGTGGTGTGTGATAATGGGCGAAATCTTGTTGCAGCTCTGGGACTAGCCAATTTGACGCACATCCCTTGCTTGGCGCATGTGCTGAATTTGGTGGTGCAGAAGTTCATTCACAACTACCCCGACATGTCAGAGCTGCTGCATAAAGTGCGGGCCGTCTGTTCGCGCTTCCGGCGTTCACATCCTGCTGCTGCTCGCCTGTCTGCGCTACAGCGTAACTTCGGCCTTCCCGCTCACCGCCTCATATGCGACGTGCCCACCAGGTGGAACTCCACCTTGCACATGCTGGACAGACTGTGCGAGCAGCAGCAGGCCATAGTGGAGTTTCAGCTGCAGCACGCACGGGTCAGTCGCACTACAGAACAGCACCACTTCACCACCAATGACTGGGCCTCCATGCGAGACCTGTGTGCCCTGTTGCGCTGTTTCGAGTACTCCACCAACATGGCCAGTGGCGATGACACCGTTATCAGCGTTACAATACCACTTCTATGTCTCCTTGAGAAAACACTTAGGGCGATGATGGAAGAGGAGGTGGCCCAGGAGGAGGAGGAGGAGGAGGAGGAAGAGGGGTCATTTTTAGCACTTTCAGGCCAGTCTCTTCGAAGTGACTCAGAGGGAGGTTTTTGGCAACAGCAGAGGCCAGGTACAAATGTGGCCAGCCAGGGCCCACTACTGGAGGACGAGGAGGACGAGGATGAGGAGGAGGTGGAGGAGGATGAGGATGAAGCATGGTCACAGCGGGGTGGCACCCAACGCAGCTCGGGTCCATCACTGGTGCGTGGCTGGGGGGAAAGGCAGGACGATGACGATACGCCTCCCACAGAGGACAGCTTGTCCTTATCCCTGGGCAGCCTGGCACACATGAGCGACTACATGCTGCAGTGCCTGCGCAACGACAGCAGAGTTGCCCACATTTTAACCTGTGCGGACTACTGGGTTGCCACCCTGCTGGATCCACGCTACAAAGACAATGTGCCCACCTTACTTCCTGCACTGGAGCGTGATAGGAAGATGCGCGAGTACAAGCGCACGTTGGTAGACACGCTACTGAGAGCATTCCCAAATGTCACAGGGGAACAAGTGGAAGCCCAAGGCCAAGGCAGAGGAGGAGCAAGAGGTCGCCAAGGCAGCTGTGTCACGGCCAGCTCCTCTGAGGGCAGGGTTAGCATGGCAGAGATGTGGAAAACTTTTGTCAACACGCCACAGCTAACTGCACCACCACCTGATACGCAACGTGTTAGCAGGAGGCAACATTTCACTAACATGGTGGAACAGTACGTGTGCACACCCCTCCACGTACTGACTGATGGTTCGGCCCCATTCAACTTCTGGGTCTCTAAATTGTCCACGTGGCCAGAGCTAGCCTTTTATGCCTTGGAGGTGCTGGCCTGCCCGGCAGCCAGCGTTTTGTCTGAACGTGTATTCAGCACGGCAGGGGGCGTCATTACAGACAAACGCAGCCGCCTGTCTACAGCCAATGTGGACAAGCTGACGTTCATAAAAATGAACCAGGCATGGATCCCACAGGACCTGTCCGTCCCTTGTCCAGATTAGACATTAACTACCTCCCCATAACCATATATTATTGGACTCCAGGGCACTTCCTCATTCAATCCTATTTTTATTTTCATTTTACCATTATATTGCGAGGCTACCCAAAGTTGAATGAACCTCTCCTCTGCCTGTGTGCTAGGCCTAAATATATGCCAATGGACTGTTGCAGTGGTGGGTGACGTGAAGCCTCATTCTCTGCTATGACATGCAGACTGATTCTCTGCTGACATGAAGCCAGATCCTCTGTTACGGGAGCTCTCTCCTCTGCCTGGGTGCTGGGCCTAAATTTATGACAATTGACTGTTGCAGTGGTGGGTGACGTGAAGCCTGATTCTCTGCTATGATATGAAGACTGATTCTCTGCTGACATGAAGCCAGATTGTCTGTTACGGGACCTTTCTCCTCTGCCTGGGTTCTGGGCCTAAATTTATGAAAATTGACTGTTGCAGTGGTGGGTGACGTGAAGCCTGATTCTCTGCTATGATATGAAGACTGATTCTCTGCTGACATGAAGCCAGATTGTCTGTTACGGGACCTTTCTCCTCTGCCTGGGTTCTGGGCCTAAATTTATGAAAATTGACTGTTGCAGTGGTGGGTGACGTGAAGCCTGATTCTCTGCTATGATATGAAGACTGATTCTCTGCTGACATGAAGCCAGATTGTCTGTTACGGGACCTTTCTCCTCTGCCTGGGTTCTGGGCCTAAATTTATGAAAATTGACTCTTACAGTGGTGGGTGACGTGAAGCCTGATTCTCTGCTATGATATGAAGACTGATTCTCTGCTGACATGAAGCCAGATTGTCTGTTACGGGACCTTTCTCCTCTGCCTGGGTTCTGGGCCTAAATTTATGAAAATTGACTCTTACAGTGGTGGGTGACGTGAAGCCTGATTCTCTGCTATGATATGAAGACTGATTCTCTGCTGACATGAAGCCAGATTCTCTGTTACGGGACCTCTCTCCTCTGCCTGGGTGCTGGGCCTAAATTTATGACAATGGACTGTTGCAGTGGTGGCTGACGTGAAGCCTGATTCTCTGCTATGACATGCAGACTGATTCTCTGCTGTCATGAAGCCAGATTGTCTGTTACGGGACCTCTCTGCTCTGCCTGTGTGCTAGGCCTAAATATATGCCAATGGACTGTTGCAGTGGTGGCTGACGTGAAGCCTCATTCTCTGCTATGACATGCAGACTGATTCTCTGCTGTCATGAAGCCAGATTGTCTGTTACGGGACCTCTCTGCTCTGCCTGTGTGCTAGGCCTAAATATATGCCAATGGACTGTTGCAGTGGTGGGTGACGTGAAGCCTCATTCTCTGCTATGACATGCAGACTGATTCTCTGCTGACATGAAGCCAGATTGTCTGTTACGGGACCTCTCTGCTCTGCCTGTGTGCTAGGCCTAAATATATGCCAATGGACTGTTGCAGTGGTGGGTGACGTGAAGCCTCATTCTCTGCTATGACATGCAGACTGATTCTCTGCTGACATGAAGCCAGATTGTCTGTTACGGGACCTCTCTGCTCTGCCTGTGTGCTAGGCCTAAATATATGCCAATGGACTGTTGCAGTGGTGGGTGACGTGAAGCCTCATTCTCTGCTATGACATGCAGACTGATTCTCTGCTGACATGAAGCCAGATTGTCTGTTACGGGACCTCTCTGCTCTGCCTGTGTGCTAGGCCTAAATATATGCCAATGGACTGTTGCAGTGGTGGGTGACGTGAAGCCTCATTCTCTGCTATGACATGCAGACTGATTCTCTGCTGACATGAAGCCAGATTGTCTGTTACGGGACCTCTCTGCTCTGCCTGTGTGCTAGGCCTAAATATATGCCAATGGACTGTTGCAGTGGTGGGTGACGTGAAGCCTCATTCTCTGCTATGACATGCAGACTGATTCTCTGCTGACATGAAGCCAGATCCTCTGTTACGGGAGCTCTCTCCTCTGCCTGGGTGCTGGGCCTAAATTTATGACAATTGACTGTTGCAGTGGTGGGTGACGTGAAGCCTGATTCTCTGCTATGATATGAAGACTGATTCTCTGCTGACATGAAGCCAGATTGTCTGTTACGGGACCTTTCTCCTCTGCCTGGGTTCTGGGCCTAAATTTATGAAAATTGACTCTTACAGTGGTGGGTGACGTGAAGCCTGATTCTCTGCTATGATATGAAGACTGATTCTCTGCTGACATGAAGCCAGATTCTCTGTTACGGGACCTCTCTCCTCTGCCTGGGTGCTGGGTAGTGTTGAGCGCGAATATTCGAAAAGCAAATTTTTTTCGCGAATATCGCAACTTCGCGATTTCGCGAATATTTCGAATATAGTGCTATATATTCGTAAAAACGAATATTCGTTTTTTGTTTCCCCCCCCCCCCCCCCACAAAATTACAGTACACATATAATTGATTGTTTCCCAAAGGTCCAACAGCTCAGATCTTACTCACATTGCCTAGAAAGTGATTGAGGCGCGAATCTTCGTAAGGCGATTTTATTAGCGCACATGCGAATATCGGCACGTCCCAGAACAGAGGCAAAGGGCTTTGCATTCATACATTAGTGAATTGAGTTGCGAATCTTCGTAAGGCGATTTTATTAGCGCACATGCGAATATCTACACTTGTCCCAGAACAGAGGCAAAGGGCTTTGCATTCATACATTAGTGATTGAATTGAGCTGCGAATCTTCGTAAGGCGATTTTATTAACGCAAATGCAAATATCTACACTTGTCCCCAGAACAGAGAGGCAAAGGCCTGTGCATTCATATAGTATAGCACCATATTCGCGAATACGTAGAACTTCGTAAAAGTCGATTTACGAATATTCGTATTTTTTATTTTACTTTCCACCTTACAGATTACATTGATCTGTACTCTGTCAACTACTGTCATCACCCCCCACTGTATCTCGATTGATTCCCAAAAGTCTCACATTCCCTAGAAAGTGATTGAGGTGCGAATCTTCGTAAGGCGATTTTATTAGCGCACATGCGAATATCTACACTTGTCCCAGAACAGAGGCAAAGGGCATTGCATTCATACATTAGTGATTGAATTGAGTTGCGAATCTTCGTAAGGCGATTTCATTAGCGCACATGTGAATTTTGCATAGCATATGTATTATGCGATAATTCGAATTATCGCATATGCGAAATAATAACGAATTTGAATAATCGCGAATATTTTACGAATATTCTTTCGAATATTCACAAAATTTCGCGAATTCGAATATGGGACATGCCGCTCAACACTAGTGCTGGGCCTAAATTTATGACAATGGACTGTTGCAGTGGTGGGTGACGTGAAGCCTGATTCTCTGCTATGACATGCAGACTGATTCTCTGCTGACATGAAGCCAGATTGTCTGTTACGGGACCTCTCTCCTCTGCCTGGGTGCTGGGCCTAAATATATGCCAATGGACTGTTGCAGTGGTGGCTGACGTGAAGCCTCATTCTCTGCTATGACATGCAGACTAATTCTCTGCTGACATGAAGACAGATTCTCTGTTACGGGACCTCTCTCCTCTGCCTGGGTGCCGGGGCCTAAATATCTGAGAATGGACTGTTCCAGTGGTGGCTGACGTGAAGCCTCATTCTCTGCTATGACATGCAGACTAATTCTCTGCTGACATGAAGACAGATTCTCTGTTACGGGACCTCCCTCCTCTGCCTGGGTGCTGGGCCTAAATATATGCCAATGGACTGTTGCAGTGGTGGCTGACGTGAAGCCTCATTCTCTGCTATGACATGCAGACTAATTCTCTGCTGACATGAAGACAGATTCTCTGTTACGGGACCTCCCTCCTCTGCCTGGGTGCTGGGCCTAAATATATGCCAATGGACTGTTGCAGTGGTGGCTGACGTGAAGCCTCATTCTCTGCTATGACATGCAGACTGATTCTCTGCTGACATGAAGCCAGATTCTCTGTTACGGGACCTCTCTCCTCTGCCTGTGTGTGTGCTGGGCCTAAATATATGCCAATGGACTGTTGCAGTGGTGGCTGACGTGAAGCCTCATTCTCTGCTATGACATGCAGACTGATTCTCTGCTGACATGAAGCCAGATTCTCTGTTACGGGACCTCTCTCCTCTGCCTGTGTGTGTGCTGGGCCTAAATATATGCCAATGGACTGTTGCAGTGGTGGCTGACGTGAAGCCTCATTCTCTGCTATGACATGCAGACTAATTCTCTGCTGACATGAAGACAGATTCTCTGTTACGGGACCTCCCTCCTCTGCCTGGGTGCTGGGCCTAAATATATGCCAATGGACTGTTGCAGTGGTGGCTGACGTGAAGCCTCATTCTCTGCTATGACATGCAGACTGATTCTCTGCTGACATGAAGCCAGATTCTCTGTTACGGGACCTCTCTCCTCTGCCTGTGTGTGTGCTGGGCCTAAATATATGCCAATGGACTGTTGCAGTGGTGGCTGACGTGAAGCCTCATTCTCTGCTATGACATGCAGACTGATTCTCTGCTGACATGAAGCCAGATTCTCTGTTACGGGACCTCTCTCCTCTGCCTGTGTGTGTGCTGGGCCTAAATATATGCCAATGGACTGTTGCAGTGGTGGCTGACGTGAAGCCTCATTCTCTGCTATGACATGCAGACTAATTCTCTGCTGACATGAAGACAGATTCTCTGTTACGGGACCTCCCTCCTCTGCCTGGGTGCTGGGCCTAAATATATGCCAATGGACTGTTGCAGTGGTGGCTGACGTGAAGCCTCATTCTCTGCTATGACATGCAGACTAATTCTCTGCTGACATGAAGACAGATTCTCTGTTACGGGACCTCTCTCCTCTGCCTGGGTGCCGGGGCCTAAATATCTGAGAATGGACTGTTCCAGTGGTGGGTGACGGGAAGCCAGATTCTCTGCTATGGAACCTCTCTCCAATTGATTTTGGTTAATTTTTATTTATTTAATTTTTATTTTAATTCATTTCCCTATCCACATTTGTTTGCAGGGGATTTACCTACATGTTGCTGCCTTTTGCAGCCCTCTAGCTCTTTCCTGGGCTGTTTTACAGCCTTTTTAGTGCCGAAAAGTTCGGGTCCCCATTGACTTCAATGGGGTTCGGGTTCGGGACGAAGTTCGGATCGGGTTCGGATCCCGAACCCGAACATTTCCGGGATGTTCGGCCGAACTTCTCGAACCCGAACATCCAGGTGTTCGCTCAACTCTATTTGGGAACCGTCCAGCTCCTTAGTGACATATTGCTGGCATGCTCGCGTGCAGGGGTTTCTGGAACAGACGAGGTTTCCTCAATATCTGACAGATGTGACATACTGAAACTGAAATAGGTAACTATTAGCAGCTGCAGTTAAACCGACAAGCATCCCCTTAACCGTGGAGAACATTTATGCCCGTGTTTTGTGCCTAGAGGTTATTATACGGCAGGGTGTTTATGCAGCCCGGTGAGAGGAGACGAAGCGGATAGAGTGTGATACACTGGGAATGGTGACCCGTGTATGTGGTAGACACTAGTGGAGAGAGGTTAAATACCTGATATCCGAACCTGGCGACCAATACTTGGCATAACGACCCTGGTCCTGAATTGTATCTTGGAGGCAATACCGCAACCGAAGCTTAAATGAAATAACCTTTAGAAATTTTGAAGGTGGCCTGGCGGAAGAGACCATTAATGGCAGGAGTGACAGACAAGAGAGAAAACCATTGGTATGAGATGAAGTACGTAGTTGAAGATAAACATGACTGAGCCACGTGCGAGACAAGAAACATGAATTGACTTGAATACACGGAGAACCGAATGAAATACATGAATGAGCGATAGCGGAAACCAGTGACGATGAAGAAGCCTAAACGCCTGAATAACCGTGAGAAGTGGCTGTGCCTTAGATTGGAGCAGACATGAGATAAGAACTGGTTCCCTGGATGGAACAAGAATAAGACACTAGAAGCCAGGAAGTGACGTGAGTAGATGACAGACATTACGTGATTACGCAAGCTTAGATAACAGACGACCAATAGTGAATTAAAGTGTAGCTAGAATAGGTGACAGAAGATGGACGTGACCTATGTAACAAGAAGGCGGAGTGCGATTGAGTAGTAAGAATGAGGCAGGTGAAAACAGAATGTGAATTGGAGGCAACTGAACTTGAGTGAGAGGGTGGCATGCGACAGACAAGGTATGAGGCTCAGATGAGATGGAAGACGACAGACATAGATGAGCAAGGTAGCCTGCATGGTGTGAGCAGGCGATAGACACTGACAAAGAAAAGAGACCTGCAGAACGTAACAAGTGATGTACCGAGAATGCATGGATAAGTGTCAGATGACCGACATTGACAGAACATGGCCAGAACATTAGTGACAGACATTAGCATACGACAGACATGATCTGACTAATGTGGACAGGCAAAGAAAAACATGTGTGGAACATATGCAGGAGATCGATTTGTAAAGAAGTGGCCTGAAAGAAACAGCGACAAACACTGGAGGGAGAGAAAGAGGCCTGCGTGATGTAAAAAGGCGACAGATATTGATATGCAGGAGATGTGGTCTGAATGACGTAACAGGCTGTAGAAGAGGGTGGCCTGGATACATGACAGGTGACAAAACATTGACAAGAAAAATGCCTGAATAGCGTAAAACAGGCGATAGACAAAGAGATGAAGAAACATGGCCTGAATAACGTAAACAGGGGGAGACATACAGTACAGACCAAAAATTTGGACACACCTTCTCATTCAAAGAGTTTTCTTTATTTTCATGACTATGAAAATTGTAGATTCACACTGAAGGCATCAAAACTATGAATTAACACATGTGGAATTATATACATAACAAAAAAGTGTGAAACAACTGAAAATATGTCATATTCTAGGTTCTTCAAAGTAGCCACCTTGTAGCCAGCATTCTCTTGATGAGCTTCAAGAGGTAGTCACCTGAAATGGTCTTCCAACAGTCTTGAAGGAGTTCCCAGAGATGCTTAGCACTTGTTGGCCCTTTTGCCTTCACTCTGCGGTCCAGCTCATCCCAAACCATCTCGATTGGGTTCAGGTCCGGTGACTGTGGAGGCCAGGTCATCTGGCGCAGCACCCCATCACTCACCTTCATGGTCAAATAGCCCTTACACAGCCTGGAGGTGTGTTTGGGGTCATTGTCCTGTTGAAAAATAAATGATGGTCCACCTAAACGTAAACCGGATGGAATAGCATGCCGCTGCAAGATGCTGTGGTAGCAATGCTGGTTCAGTATGCCTTCAATTTTGAATAAATCCACAACAGTGTCACCAGCAAAGCACCCCCAAACCATCACACCTCCTCCTCCATGCTTCACGGTGGGAACCAGGAATGTAGAGTCCATCCGTTCACCATTTCTGCGTCTCACAAAGACATGGTGGTTGGAACCAAAGATCTTAAATTTGGACTCATCAGACCAAAGCACAGATTTCCACTGCTCTAATGTCCATTCCTTGTGTTCTTTAGCCCAAACAAGTCTCTTCTGCTTGTTGCCTGTCCTTAGCAGTGGTTTCCTAGCAGATATTCTACCATGAAGGCCTGATTCAAACAGTCTCCTCTTAACAGTTGTTCTAGAGATGTGTCTGCTGCTAGAACTCTGTGTGGCATTGACCTGGTCCTAATCTGAGCTGCTGTTAACCTGCGATTTCTGAGGCTGGTGACTTGGATGAACTTATCCTCCGCAGCAGAGGTGACTCTTGGTCTTCCTTTCCTGGGGCGGTCCGCATATGAGCCAGTTTCTTTGTAGCGCTTGATGGTTTTTGTGACTGCACTTGGGGACACTTTCAAAGTTTTCCCAATTTTTCGGACTGACTGACCTTCATTTCTTAGAGTAATGATGGCCACTCGTTTTTCTTTACTTAACTGCTTTTTTCTTGCCATAATACAAATTCTAACAGTCTATTCAGTAGGACTATCAGCTGTGTATCCACCTGACTTCTCCACAACGCAACTGATGGTCCCAACCCCATTTATAAGGCAAGAAATCCCACTTATTAAACCTGACAGGGCACACCTGTGAAGTGAAAACCATTTCAGGTGACTACCTCTTGAAACTCATCAAGAGAATGCCAAGAGTGTGCAAAGCAGTAATAAAAGCAAAAGGTGGCTACTTTGAAGAACCTAGAATATGACATAATTTCAGTTGTTTCACACTTTTTTGTTATGTATATAATTCCACATGTGTTAATTCATAGTTTTGATGCCTTCAGTGTGAATCTACAATTTTCATAGTCATGAAAATAAAGTAAACTCTTTGAATGATAAGGTGTGTCCAAACTTTTGGTCTGTACTGCAGATATCACGAAACGTGGCCTAAATAAAAAAAAACAGGCGATAGACATTGAGATGAGGAAAACACATGACCTGAATGATGTAAACAGGCGGTAGACATTTAGGTGAGGAGACGTGGCCTGAATAATGTAAACAGGCGGTAGACAAGGATAAGAGGGAACATAGCCTGACACACGTAAACAGTCTATAGACATTGAAATGAGGAAAAAACATAATCTGAATAACATAGCAGGCAGCAAACCTAGATATGAGGAAAACGTGGTCTGAATAACGTAAACAGGCAATAGACGTAGATATGACAAAACGTGGCCTGAATAAAGTAAAGAGGCGATAGACATAGATATGATGAAACGTGGCCTGAATAACGCAAACAGGCGATAGACATTGAGATTAGGAAAACATGTGGCCTAAATGACGTAAACAGGCGGTCGACATTGGGGTGAGGAGACATGGCCTGAATAAAGTAAACAGCCGGTAGACATGGATAAGAGGGAACGTGGCCTGAATAACGTAAATAGGCTATAGACATTGAAATTAGGAAAAAATGTGGCCCGAATAACGTAGACAGGCGGTAGACAAAGAGATGAGGAAACATGGCTTGAATAACGTAGACAGGCGGCAGACATAGATATGAGGAAAACGTGACCTGAATAACGTAAACAGGCGATAGACATAGATATGATGAAATGTGGCCTGAATAAAGTAAACAGGCGATAGACATAGATATGATGAAACGTGGCCTGAATAATGTAAACAGGCGATAGACATTGGTAATAGGAAAATTGTCTTGAATAACGTGAGCAGGCAACATATATCTATACGAGAGAAGCGTGGAGTGATTAGGCGACAGATGGCGTAAGATCCAGACAACAAGCAGTAATCAAAGTGGCTAGATGATGTGAACGGTGCCTGAATGACAGACCACAAACCTTGGATGATGAAAAGTGGCCTAAACGACGTGAACAGGCGTGGTATTGCTGTTAGAACTTGGCCTAGAGAGGCGTCACACACAACCAGAAATGAATCGTAGATAAGAACAAACAACATGTCCTTAATTAAAGATAATATTTGAATACATGAGAAGGTATGACATGCTTGGATTAAATGGTACAAGAACCCGCCATATAATGATATGATAAATGTCCTGTGCAAGCTGCAGTTATCCCCTATTAACAATATGACATACGCTGTGAATCATTATTTTTTATCATGAACCCCCAGTTCAGTAAAAGCCGTGACACCAACAGGGCCGAATTATTCTTAAACAAGTGAGTACCTGAGGCCATTAAAACTATATACCCCAGGCTTCTGGGCCACAGCTGAACAATGTGACCCGGGAACACAAGCAGGCAGCTGTGGATTATCCGAAGTCGCGCCTGTCCGTGATCACATGGCGCATGTGACCCATGCCGGGCAATGAACGGAGTTGAGAGCGGCATCTCGCCAGCCTCCGGTGGGCCGTGAGCGCTGCACCAGCTGACCCCCTTCCTCTGATGTAGGTTGCCGCCGTGTACGACGTCCGCCTGACCGTCCGGAGCATTGCATCCCCCGGCATGGATAGGAATGATCGCTCGAGTGGTAAGCAGTTATTTTAAAGTGTTGGGGGAGGGAAACTGGAGGCTCCCGAGGGAGCAGGGCGGGCAGCTGGAGCGCCCACAGCACAATGGAGAACGTATTCCCTTAATGGATCTGAGGTTTCCAAACCTCCCTATGAGTTTATATACGCCCCTGCTATCTTCCTAAACTCATGTGTTGATATGGATATATCCTTACAAGCTTGCCTCATCGCTTGTAACTGGACTGGTTTATTAGAGGTGTAATAACCACCACTTGTCAATGCCTATGGTGTGGTCATAGTTCTAAGTGGTGTATATGGTTGACTTGTTGTTTCACATGCGGACGTCCAGTTACACTGATTTTCAGTGACACAGCTGTTCAGTACATCAGACTCACTTCTGAACTGGTCTCTCATGAGTGGATAGTCGTCCATTAATTAGTTATAATTTGTGATATGTCTCCTTGGTATTGGAAATTATTTGTTTTAAATAAAAAAAATTGACTCAATTTTACCACTGTCAGAAAGTACAATATGTGGAAAGAATCTAATAATGGTATGAATAAGTAAAAACATTTTAAAGTTATTACCACATAAAGCGACACATGTCAGATTTGCATAAATCGGCCGGGATCGGCTCGGTAGTGAAGGGGTTGAAAACATTTCAAAATAGGTATCCAAATTGGGCTTTGTTACTGAGGTACCAGCCAGTACCAATGACCAGTTCAGATTCCTATATAAAAAAAAAATTAAATACGCAGATATGAATCCAGTAGTAATTCACCAAAGTCTTGCACAACTTCGGGTGACATAATTATTTAAAGATTCTCTAGGTAATGGTACAGTGCAAAGTGATTGGCGCAAGGCAAACATGGTGACCATATTAAAAAAAGG
The DNA here is from genome assembly GCF_014858855.1 of Bufo gargarizans. Lineage (NCBI taxonomy): Eukaryota > Metazoa > Chordata > Amphibia > Anura > Bufonidae > Bufo > Bufo gargarizans. The sequence goes on from NC_058083.1 coordinate 88,099,718, forward strand.
TCTAGAGATGGCCTTGCGGTTCACCCGGCGGTTGTTTCGCGGTGAACTTTGCTCGTTCGCTGGTTGCCGAACAGGAGAACATATGGCGATGTCCGCAGAACTTTGACTCATGACACATATATCAGGTGGTATAGGACAGCCAATTGAGACGTTTCAGCACATGGACACACCCCCTACCCTCTAAATAAACCCAATCTGGCCGCCATTTTACATTCAGTCTTTTGCCAGTGTAGAGAGAGGTTGCTGTGTGAAGCAGGGACTGACTGTTGCAGACTATAGAGACACCAAACGCTAGCTAATAGGGCCAAAGTCATTTTTAGGAATGGTATAGGTGTGCTATAGATAGGTGTGACATACTGAGGGGTGTAATATACTTTCTAACATAGAAAGTATACTATAGTGCATTTCTATTGTGCAGCATTTGTGTGCGTTTCTGCTGAGATACCGCAGCTATACAGAGGGACAAACGCTATTGGAACAACTAATTTGAACTGGTGTCATATAACAGTTGCCCCCAAAAAAATCAGATTGAGGCAGGGGTGTGATATACCTATAATATAATTTCTATATAGTGCATCTGTATTGTGCAGCATTTGTGTGCGGTTCTGCTGAGATACCGCAGCTATGCAGAGCGAGAAAAGCCATTGAAACAACTAATTGCAACTGGTGTCATATACCAGTTGGCCCCCAAAAAAGAGGATTGAGGCAGGGGTGTGATATACCTACATATAATTTCTATATAGTGCATTTGTATAGTGCAGCACTTGTGTGCAGTTCTTCTGAGATACTGCAGCTATACAGAGGGAAAAAAGCCATTGGAACAACTAATTGCAACTGGTGTTATTTACCAGTTGCCCCCCCCCCCCCCCAAAAAAAAAAAACTGATTAAGGCAGGGGTGCAATATGACTAAAATATAATTTCTATATAGTGCATTTGTATTGTGCAGCTTTCGTGTGCGGTTTTGCTGCGATACCACATCTATGCAGAAGGACAAACATCATTGGAACAACTAATTGCAACTGGTGTGATATACCAGTTGCCCCCCAAAAAAATCTGATTGAGGCAGGGGTGTGATATACCTATAATATAATAAAAAATTAAAAAAATATATATGGAAAATGAGGAAGCAGCACACTAGCATTAGGGTACAAAATCAGGCCAAGACGAATCGGCACTATGGTCCAATTCAATGGAGAAAAGTAAAAAAAAAGCCAGCAGCACTCCGATGTAATCAAAAAGTGAACGTGGTTTATTCACCCAGTGTCAAATAGCAGCGACGTTTCAACCGCGTTTCAACAGTGATATATAAAGGTGTAGCAATTAATTACACTAAATCATCCAATTAGAATAAAAATAATCACAATTCATATAAAAATAAATCAATTGATTGTGTTCATACCATCCAACAACAATGTGCAATTATATGTGAAAAAAATAAAGTGTCAGTGCCTGCCCTAGTGCAAAATACATTTTACATAATAAAAGTGCATTTGTTTATTTTTTCAAGAGGTGGGATTTCGTTAGCTATGTTTTTAATTCAATGTTTTATTTTTTGTTCTTTTAAACATTTGTATTTGACTTCTATTTTACTGGCCTGCAGTAAAATTGATATCTAATGACCGCCTAATATACCTTCAGCCACATAATTGCTTGTTCTTTTCTGTCCCGTGAATGCCTAATGTTCGGGGCCTGTACTACACTGGCCTGCAGTAAAATTTATATCGAATGACCGTCTAATATACCTCCAGCCTCATTTATGTACAGTGAATGCATAATTTTTTGGGCCTGTAATCTAACTGGCAAACAGTAGAATTGTTATACGGTGACCGCCAAATTTACCTCCAGCCACATTATAAATTGTGCTTTTCTGTACGGTGAATGAATCATTTTTGGGGTCTGTAGTCCACTGGCCTGCAGTATAATTGATATCCATTGACCGTCTAATAGACCTCCGGCCACATAATCACTTCATCATTTATGTACGTTGAATGCATAATTTTTGGGGCCTGTAATCTAACTGGCCAACAGTAAGATTGTTATACGGTGACCGCCTAATGCACCTCCAGCCACATTATCAATTGTTCTATTCTGAACAGTGAATGAATAATTTTTGGGGCCTGTAGTCCACTGGCCTGCAGTAAAATTGATATCCATTGATCGTCTAATATACCTCCGGCCACATAATCACTTGATCATTAATGTACGTTGAATACATAACTTTTTGGGCCTGTAATCTAACTGGCAACAGTAAAATTGTTATACGGTGACCGCCTAATGTACCTCCAGCCACATTATCAATTGTTCTTTTCTGTCCGGTGAATGCCTAATGTTCGGGGCCTGTACTACACTGGCCTGCAGTAAAATTGATATTGAATGACCGTCTAATATACCTCCAGCCTCATAATCACTTGATCATTTATGTACGGTGAATGCCTAATGTTTGGGACCTCGGAGGAATTCAACACCTGTTGATGGCGACCACATGTTGTCAAATTTCAACTATTATCATTTGGGGTTTTTTCAAGAGGGGGGATTTCATAAGCCTTGTTTTTAATCCAATTTTATATTTTTTGTTGTTTTAAACAGATTTATTTGACATTTATTTGCCCTGGCCTGCATTAAAATTGATATCCAATGACCGTCTAAAATACCTCCGGTCACATAATCACTTGATGTTTTCTGTCAGGTGAATGCCAAATTTTTGGGGCCTGTACTCCCGTGGATTAAAATGCAAATTTTCTAGCCTCCAGCAGGCCACATTTTTGACAGTTTCCCTTTAAGACACATAAAAATAGCCCCTGATTAAAATGCATGTTTTTGGGGGGAGTTTTTGCCATTGATTCCCCTCTGGTATGTCACTGTCCATGTTGTGGGATGATTTGTGCACTTCTTGTAAGTACTTTACCTATTAATGATATTGAGGAGGGGATTAATAGCACCATATCTATTTTTGCAGATGACACTAAGAACTGTACAGTCTGTGGAAGATTTCCATAAACTACAAGCTGACTTGAACACTCTGAGTGATTGGGAATCAACTTGGCAAATGAGGTTCAATTTGGACAAATGTAAAGTTATGCATCTTGGTAGTAATAATCTCTGTGCTTCATATGTCCTAGGTGATGTAGCACTGGGAGAGTCACTTATAGAGAAGGATTTGGGTGTCCTTGTGGATGGTAGATTAAATTACAGCTGATTCTAAGGCTACCAGGATATTGTCATGCAATAAACGAGGCATAGACTCGCGGGGCAGGGATGTAATATTACCACTTAACAAAGCGTGGTGCGGCCTCCTCTGGAATATGCAGAAAGGATGCAATGCAGCTGGAAAAAGTACAGAGAAGAGTGACTAAACTGATAAGGGGAATGGAAGGTCTTAGTTATGAAGAAAGATTAAAATAATTGAATTTATTTAGTCTTAAGAAGAGATGTCCATGATTAACCTATACAAATATATAAATGGGCCAAACAAAAAATAAAGTGAAAAGCTGTTCCATGTAAAATGCGCTTAAAAGACAAGTGGGCACTGCCTACGATTGGAGAGGGAAAAGTTCAGTCCCCGAAAGCATCAAAGCTTCTTTACCGTAAGAACTGTGAAGCTGTGGAATAGACTTACTCAGGACGTGGTCACAGCAGGAACAGTAGACAGTTTGAAAAAGGGTTTCGACAAATTCTTAAAAGTAAAAAACATTAATGCTTATGAAAACGTGTAGAAATCTGAGTCTCAATTCCTTCTGGGATTCGCATCCCCACCTATCCCTTGGTTGAACTTGATGTACGTATGTCTTTTTTCAACCGTATTAACTATGTAACTACGTAACTATGAAATTTGGCTCCACAGAGCCAATACATTTTAATGTTGTACGGAAACAGCATTACTATTTTTTACTAATCAACTTCAGATCTCTGATCTGAAGCTCAATTTGCTCAAGCCTAGTGATAAGGTCTGTATAAGAAGATTAAAGTGAAAGAATAAGAGCTATATTTGGGAATTTGGGGTATATAAAAGAGGTTGAGCTCTGCTGTGCTCCCTCAATGTGAACATCACTGGCCACGGCAGTGACCATATTCCCTGTGCATCATGCAGCCATTTATCATGATGTAAAGGTCATAGCCAGTGTCTGGCTGCTGTGGTGTCCTGGAGAAAAAGGATCAGGGAGCCATCACCGAGAAGCAGGTAAGTAATCTTTCCATTACAGGTCTTACACAAACCCTTTAAGGAGTGTAATCAGGGATATGGAGTGAAAACTGATAACTACCTGGTGTATTTGCTGGGAGGCTACTGTCAGACCAGTTTCTGGCAATTAGTTCCACATCACAATTTCCTGAAAAATATATAATCACTGAGAAATTGAACTTTTTTTTTCTAGAAACCAGCTTCTATTTACATTTTGTAATTGGGCATCTCAGTGCGTTATAGCTGTGTTACTGAACACGTACATTGCTGCAATATAAGGGGTGGATTGGATACAGCAGCAAACACATTTCACATCAGTAACGCAAATTATAACCATGTTGCTGAAGGCAAGTGCATCACAGCGTCCAATATATTGGCATCAGTGTCAAAGAATTTCAGTCCTGTTTTAGTGATGAGCCAATATTACTGCTTTAGAATGTGTAGTTCAAACATGTGGCACTGCAAAAATTGCATTTATTATCATTTTAAATTGTCAATACTAGTGCACAGTGTATTTGTGGAAGGGGAGGAACTTGAGCCATTCCATCACATTAAATACATTTTCATTTATAGGTTTCATAAAAAAAAGTCTGAAAAACGTAAGAGGGCAAAACAAAAGACACACGCCTCGACCTCCTAGAAACAGAACATGGATAGCAGCATCAGTTATCCACCCGGTAGTAGTATTAGTAGTAGGCCAAAGTTCTCCCTGGCTCCCAAAAAGCGCAACATTATTATTGAGGCCAAATTATATTGTGGACTGATGGCTTACTCCTTCTCTCAGTCACAGCAGGATGACAAGAAAGTCTCTCCAATGTTCCCCTGCTTACCTATGGGGTCCTGGGCTTTATGTTCAGCAGTGATCTGCTGCCGGTGTTTCCATTCACCGCTGCACTCCTGGGCTTTATTCTTGCAGGCATTGTTTGTTCTGTAATCCGTCCCACAGTTTTTTACCGCCCTGGCCACAGCATGCCTGCTGCTTGTTCCTTGTAGCACTTCCTTAAGGACCGGCGCGCATCACTTCCTATGTTTTATGGGTTAGCTCATGTGACCAATCCTAGCCCTCCTGCACATATATAAGTGGCTCAGCCCCCTTCCCAGGTGCCTGAGTGTCAAGGTCTATGTGTCCTGCAAAAGTTGCTTGACTCTCCCATTGCCGACCCAGATTTCCTGACCTGTATTTGTGCCACCTCCCCTGATCTATTGCTTGTTTGACTTTGCATCTGACTCATCCTTCTGTCCTGCACTGTTGCTCCTGGTTACAACTTGGCCTGCTGACTATGTCTGTACCTCTAGTACTTTGCTCAGGTACCTCTTGGTCTGCCTGGACCAGCTGCCTCATGTGCCAATCGTTCTCAAGAGGTAGCGACCTGGTGTTCCCCTTGGGAAAAGTCTATCCCCACAATCAGGGATACTTTGAAAAACGAGGGGCTCACTTAGGCAACGCCCATAGAGGAGGTAGGACACCTGACACAGTGGGTTCACACCCACTGGTTTGTGACAGGCTTCTACCTCCATCAGGCTACTATTTGAACTTACATTACTGATATAAAATGCATTTGCTATATCTATCTACCACTTATCTTGCAGTAGCAGTAACACAGCTATAATGCACTGAGATGCTGAATTACAAACGATAAATAGAAACTGGTTTCTAGAAAAAAGGGTACAAATTTTTCAGTGGTTTATGTCTGCCACAGCACAACATACTTCCAGGTCCCAAGTACAATACAGATTGGAGTTCTGTACTGCTGTCTGTCACAGGACCTTCCAGGATACTGCACCTGATTGGCTGATCAGGCTGTATTTTCAGCCTCAGAGCCAATCAGAGAAAGTCCTCACCCCCACTTCCTCTCAATGTCATGAAACCATCCCTTTTCTTCCCACCTCATGGTTTTGCCCACCAACATGAGAAGTAACATGGCGCTGGCTGTTTGGTGGATGCATTTTTGTGCAGATCTGATTAGTTTAGAATCCTTGGTCTGTGTTATTAAAGACTTAAATTTGCCATTAAATATCAATTCTGTATCTCTGTGTTGTACCTATTAACTATATACTATAAATTTACGAATATATTCACAACTAGGGCTACCATTCCCTGTATTAGTGAAGTGTTTCCCCTACAGAGCCTGTCACAGATTATACAGTGTCAAACTATGTGGGGGCAGCATCAGACTGGCCCACCAAAGTACCAAAGAATCCTCCAGTAGGGCTAGGCTCTGATACCATAATGGACCCAAAGGTCCAGGATAAAAACTCAGCACATTAGTTTTTCATATACTGTAGTCATATAACATTACCATGAAATACAATGTTATCTGCAGGAGAAGATGTTCAGAACTTTAGATTGATATGTAATTTGGTGGGAAGAGATACAGAAAAACCTGTGGTTTATACATTTACATTCTGCTCTTTCTGAGCTCAGTTGGACAAGGAGGACAATAATCTTATCAGTGATTAATAGCAATCTCTGTGTTGCAGTCAATCACTGGAAACACAACCCCAGTGTACATCTAAACTCAGAAAAAGCAACATAAAGCAATGCAGTTTTATTGAATCTTTTCCAACAAACTATATATCAATATATAACCTATATAGAAAATGCCAGACCGCTCATACTGAATCAATGCTTTATTGCAAAAATCACAAATACATCAATAGACATGATTAAAAGAAAAAGGTGCAGGAGATAAAAAGCACCATCACTGGAGGAGAAACTACAGGGGATGTAAGTCCATTACAGTCCATCATGGTGTACAAAAATCATTAAAGTGCAATTACAACAATTCATTAAAGTGAAAGGACATCGGACATTTACCCATATGTGTCTCCTCCAGGCTGGCGCCAACCCCAACGCGCGTTTCGGCGTACCTTCATCTGCTCAGCTTCTTCTGTTCTATAATATGCTACTGGGATATTACACTATATTTCATAGTGACAGGTTCTCTTTGAACCTTTTTCTTTTTTATTTCCTTAAGATTTCCCACATCATTTTTATTTATTTATAGAAAAATTTAGCAGAACTGTTGTATTTGCTGTTCAAATAATAGTCTTTTGATCTGCCTGACCAGGCTTATAATAAAATACACACAATAATCCTCCTTTGTGATAGCAATGTTCATTTAATCACTAAAGGCTAACTAAACTGTTGAGAATATAAATGACAACAGCATCAATCAGGAGACAAATATTTGTTCTTTAATAATCTATAGTAAACATTTATTTTCACAGTGATGTTGTTCATGTCAGTGCATAGCTCTCATGCCTGAGAGTTAGAGACAGACAAGGACCACTAGTAAATGGATAGGAGTCTACATGATTGTAAACAGAGATGAGCAAAGTTTTAAAAAATTTGATTTGGGGCGAAGCGTGTTAAAAATCTGCTATTTCACGGCTGCAGGCAGAGTGAATATCTGTGTACATCACTGTGCATTGCAGAAACATGCATAGTTAGTCCGCTGTGGTTGTGAAACAGTTACTGTGCATCAGTATGACCGGCCACTCTTCACTTACAGTATTTGGTCACTTACGGGTTAAGAACTGACCAAGTAACTGAAGTATTAGCGTCAGGTATAAAGAACTGTACAGTGGCCCAAGATTTTACTAACGAGTGAAAGAGCGCACTCCTTTTACACCATCAGCTGATTCCACATCGATTGCTAGAGAACCTGTTCTGTTACACCTTGATACAACTAGTGGGCCCATGACAGAGTGGGGAGGGTGTCAGCAGTAAGTTTGTGCTGATGTCACTATTTTTCCCTTCATCAGGGATCCATCAGAAAAAAAAACAAAAAACAGATCCTGTCTATTGAGCATCCACTTTCACACAGTCAATATTTGGTCAGCAATTGATCAGTATTGCTAAGGCCAAAAAAAACCAAAAAAAACAGTAGTGGATCCAAAACAGAGATGACATGTGATTGGAATATTTGCATGTCCTCTGTGTTTTGGACACACTCCTCTTTTCGCTTCCAAATCATGAGCAAATCCTGATGCAAAAAACTGACTGCGAGGCATCATGCTCAATTTGCATGAGTTTTGGCTAGGGTTGAGCGAACCCAAAATGTAAAGTCCAGGTTTGTACCAAACTTTAGTATTTTTGGACCTTGGACCCGAACCTGAACATTTCAGTAAAAGTTTGGGTTCGGGTTCAGTGTTTGGCGCTTTCTTGGCGCTTTTTGAAAGGCTGCAGAGCAGCCAATCAACAAGCGGTTAACTGTCTGACCTTAGAATCCATTAGTAGGCATGGCTGTGATTGGCCAGTGCAGCATGTGACCCAGCCTCTATATAAGCTGGAGTCACGTAGCGCCGCACGTCACTCTGCTGTGCTTAGTGTAGGGAGAGGATCCGCAAAACACATACGGACGTCTGAATGGAGCCTTTACAGGGGGTTGATCAATGACAGGGGGGTGATCAATGACAGGGGGGTGATCAGGGAGTCTATATGGGTGATCACCCCCCTGTCATTGATCACCCCCCTGTAAGGCTCCATTCAGACGTCCGTATGATTTTTACGGATCCACGGATACATGGATCGGATCCGCAAAACACATACGGACGTCTGAATGGAGCCTTACAGGGGGGTGATCAATGACGGGGGGGTGATCACCCCATATAGACTCCCTGATCACCCCCCTGTCATTGATCACCCCCCTGTAAGGCTCCATTCAGACGTCCGTATGATTTTTACGGATCCACGGATACATGGATCGGATCCGCAAAACACATACGGACGTCTGAATGGAGCCTTACAGGGGGGTGATCAATGACAGGGGGGTGATCAATGACAGGGGGGTGATCAGGGAGTCTATATGGGTGATCACCCCCCTGTCATTGATCACCCCCCTGTAAGGCTCCATTCAGACGTCCGTATGATTTTTACGGATCCACGGATACATGGATTGGATCCGCAAAACACATACGGATGTCTGAATGGAGCCTTACAGGGGGGTGATCAATGACAGGGGGGTGATAACCCCATATAGACTCCCTGATCACCCCCCTGTCATTGATCACCCCCCTGTAAGGCTCCATTCACATTCAGACATTTTTTTGGCCCAAGTAAACAGAATTTTCCCTTTCGCCCATGACAGCACCCTTGAGAGACCGCCTCCATCCAGGACAGGAAACAGGAACTTTCGTGGAGAGCTCATAAGGAGGAGCATGGCCCCGAGACCACCAGTTCCTGTTTCCTGTCCTAGACAGAAGACGGTTCGTGGAGAAGAGGAGAAAAGATCAACAGGAGGGTCATGAGAGAAGACCGGTACTCCTGGTGGGGTAAAGGGGATCATTCCCCATCACTTATTTCTTTTTAGTTAGGCTAAATCTCCTTTTCCCTCTTTTTTCTTCCTGCATTTTAGACTATAAAAGAGGGCCCTAGAAAGGCAATTTCAAAGACCAGAGGGAAGGAGTGTGCCGTCTGTAAAAAGAAACTGGCCCCCTCTTGGTTGAAAAAACTATGTCAATGTTGCATTGAGAAACTAGTGGAGGAGGAGTCCCCATCCCTTCTGCAGAGTATTAGGGAGATGGTGAAGACGGAGGTCTCGGATTTCCTGAAATATTTTAAAAAGAGCTTTCCCTCTGTAGCCTCTACCTCCCTTGGAACCAGATCAGGCACGGCTAATAAATCTGACTCGGATCCTTTAGAGGATAGTGATACAGGAGAAATCCTAGATAGCCCAGACTCGTCCCAGGATGAAGAATCCACGGGCAGGCCACTTTTTTCCCCGGATGATACGGAAGCTTTACTAAAAGCAGTTCGTGCGACCATGAAAGTAGACGAACCCAAAGACCCAAGATCCGTTCAGGATATCATGTTTGGTGACCTCGGGCAGAAAAAATCTAGAGTATTTCCCGTAAACGAGAATATGAAGTTTTTAATACAGAAGGAATGGAAAAGACCCGATAAAAAAATTTTCGTTCCAAAAAATGTGAAAAGGAAATATCCCTTTGACGAGGCAGACTCAGTAAACTGGGACAGACCTCCTAAATTGGATGCACCTGTTGCAAAAATCTCAAAAAAATCGGCCCTACCGTTTGAGGACTTGGGTTCTCTTAAAGACCCTATGGATAAGCGAGCAGAGGTTTACCTAAAAAAAAGTTTGGGAGACCTCAGCTCAAGCGTTCAAACCAAATATTGCAGCCACATCCACTGCTAGGTCTCTGAAATTATGGCTAGAAGAATTAGAATCTCACATTCAGAATAAGACCCCGAGAGATCAATTGTTAGCCGTTTTTCCCACTCTACTTAAAGCAATAGACTTTATTTCTGACGCATCGGCAGACGCTTTAAAATTAAATGCTAGGTCAGCTGCTCTTTCAAATTCAGCCAGACGAGCTATTTGGCTAAAAGGATGGTCGGGAGACACTGGATCTAAAAATAAGCTTTGCGCAATTCCTTGTCAGGGCTATTATCTTTTTGGGTCCGTCTTAGATGACCTTTTGGATAAAGCCTCGGACAATAAAAAAGGATTCCCTGTCTCCAGACCCCGAAAAAACAACATTTTTTTCGCAAAAACAAGAAGGATTTTTTTAGGGGGCAGAGGAAAGACTTCAGAGCAGACAACAAGAATAGGAAAAGCAAGGGGTTCCTCTTCAGTTCCCAATCCTCCTCAACCTCTAAACCATCACAGCAATGACGGTTTCTCTCCCGTGGGGGGCAGACTTTCTCTCTTCCTTTACGCCTGGGAAAAAATCTCCTCAAGTCCCTGGATTTTAAGCGTTATAAAGGAGGGGTTTTGTCTAGAGTTTGTCTCCCACCCACCGGACAGATTCAAAATTACGAATTTTCTAGGAAACCCGGGAAAAAATCTAGCTTTACAACAGGAGATTGCATCCCTACTTCAAAAAAATGTTCTAATTCCGGTGCCGGAGAAGGGCGGGGGTTTTTACTCTTCCCTTTTTCTGGTCCCCAAACCGGATGGAACATTCAGAACTATTATAAATCTAAAGGATTTAAATCAATTCCTCTCTTACAAAAAATTCAGAATGGAGTCGATCCAATCAGTTGTAAGACATCTTTTCAGGGGCTGCTTCATGGCTACGATAGATGTAAGAGATGCGTACTACCACATCCCTATTCGGCTAGACTGTCAAATAGGAGGTCACATTCAGCACCTACAATATACAGCCCTTCCCTTTGGGATTTCTCAAGCTCCCAGACTTTTCACGAAAGTCATGGCAGAAGTCATGGCTCATGTAAGGGAAAGAGACATTTTAGTGATTCCTTACCTAGACGATCTCCTGGTGGTAGCAGAGTCAGAATCCCTTCTAGAAGTACACCTCAAAAAAGTAGTGCAGATCCTAGAAGACCTCGGCTGGCAAATAAACGGGGGAAAATCACATCTAATACCTTCCCAAGTTTGTGTCTTTCTGGGAATGATGCTGGACTCAAAGAAACTACTCTGTATTCTACCCCAGGACAAGATTCAGAGATTAATACAACAGGTTCAGTCCCTGATATCGACAAAGAACCCTACTATCAGACAAGCGATGGCGGTCTTGGGCAGAATGACTTCCACTATACCAGCGGTCAGTTGGAGCCATCTTCACTCCAGACCCCTACAGTGGCAAATTCTGAAGGAGTGGAAGGGTTCCCTCAGCCCATTAGATACACCTCTCACACTCACCCCCCAAGTGATCCAGTCCCTTCACTGGTGGCTGAATCCTGCAAACCTGTCCCAGGGGCTCCCTTGGATCCAACAAAATTTTGTTACCCTTACCACCGACGCAAGTCCTTCCGGTTGGGGGGCCTGTTGCCAAGGGTACTTAAGACAAGGTGTTTGGGAAAGAGAGCAGAGTCTAGACTCCCAAAACATGAGGGAACTGAGAGCGGTCTTTTTCGCCTTAAAAGAGTTTCTTCCTTTACTGCAGGGAAAATCTATAAAGGTTTTTTCGGACAACGCCACAGTTGTCTCCTATCTGAACAAACAAGGAGGAACCAGATCAGAAAATCTTATGCAGTTAACAACGGATATCTTTTCCCTTATAATTCCTTCTGTTCCGTCCCTTATGGCAATACATCTAAAAGGTACATAAAACAAGGTGGCAGATTTCTTAAGCAGAAATACACTAGACCAGGGGGAATGGTGTCTGAACCAAATGGTGTTCGATCAAATAATTCAACTTTGGGGTCGTCCTCATCTGGACTTATTTGCCACCAGAGAAAACAGAAAGTGTCATCTTTTCTTTTCCCTCAGCGCGAGAGATTCACCAATAGTGTTGATCACGAATATTCGAATTGCGAATTTTAAACGCGAATATCGGCACTTCGAGAATTCGCGAATATTTCGAATATCACAAAATATATTCGTAATTGCGAATATTCGATTTTTGTGAAAATACCAGTTCATGCGAATTTTTATGCGAAAGTTTTTATGCGAATTTTATGCGAATTTTGCAATCAAGAAAATAATGCCTGGAGATCATGAATTCGCAAATTCTCGAATATATGGCGAATATTCGCCCAAATATTCGCGAAATATCGCGAATTCGAATATTGCCCCTGCCGCTCATCACTATTCACCAACAGGGATAGATGCCTTCTCCCTTCTCTGGCCAAACCAGCTCCTCTACGCCTTTCCTCCATTAAGACTTCTTCCAAGATTCTAACAGAAGTTGAGACAAGAAAGAACGACAGTGATCTTAATTGCTCCTTTCTGGCCCAGAAGAACCTGGTTCACCTGGTTGAGGAAGCTATCCTTGACAGACCCTTGGATTCTCCCGGAGAGGCAAGACCTTCTATCCCAAGGACCAGTCAATCATCCGAGTGTGAAGCAGTTACACCTAACAGCATGGCTCTTGAGGGGGAAATCCTAGAAAGTAGAGGACTCTCCAAGAATGTAGTTTCCACTTTACTATCCTGCAGAAAGGATGTCACCTCCTCTATTTATCTCAGAATTTGGAACACCTTCCAGAAGTTTGCCAAAGATCCGGTGAATCCTTTAAATCCCCCACCTATGTGTAAGATTTTAGATTTTCTGCAAGCTGGACAGGAAAAAAATTTGAGGCCAAGTACTCTTAAAGTACAGGTATCCGCTTTGAGTGCATTCTTTGATTCTCCAATCGCTAGCCACCCGTGGGTCCGAAGATTCTTTAAAGCCATCAGCAGGCTTAGGCCTATATCTGGACCTTCAATTCCCCCCTGGGACCTCAACTTGGTCCTCACTAGCCTCACAGAACCTCCCTTTGAGCCACTTAAACAGTTACTCATAAAAATCTTGTCCTTCAAAACAGCGTTTCTTGTGGCAATTACCTCAGCAAGGAGGGTTGGTGAGATTTTGGCCTTCTCTACCTCGCCTCCTTACACTAACATCCTAGATGATAGGGTACTCATTAAACCAGACCCTTCCTTCTTACCGAAAGTGGTTTCTATGTTTCATAGAACACAGGACATTATCCTTCCTTCCCTGTGTCAAAATCCGAGAAATGAAAAAGAGGAAAAACTGCACTGTTTAGATGTAAAAAGATGCCTATCTCATTATCTAGAGGTTACTAGTCAGTGGAGGAAAACCTCAAAACTTTTCATTCAATTTAGTGGGAAAAATAAGGGTCTCCCAGCCTCTGCTAAAACCCTTTCCAGATGGATCGTGAGAGCCATTAATTTGGCCTATTCTTCAGCTGGAAAGGCTCCCCCGGGGGGTTTTGGTGCTCATTCCACAAGATCAGTCTCCACCACTTGGGCAGAAAGGGCTGACGCTACCTTAGAACAGATTTGTAGAGCAGCCACATGGCAGTCGCCTGGCACCTTCTTTCGTCACTACAGATTGGACCTAGGCAATAGAGAACAGCTAGCCTTCGGTAGGAAAGTCCTCCAGGCGGTAGTCCCACCCTAAGAAATAAAGGGATTTCTATTCTAATCGTCTCTCAAGGGTGCTGTCATGGGCGAAAGGGAAATTTAAGATTACACTTACCGGTAATCACTTTTCCATAAGCCCATGACAGCACCCGGGTTTATTCCCACCCTGTATAGAATTAATGCAAAAAAAAATAAATAAAAAATAATAGAGATATATATATATATATATATATAAAAAAAAAATATATATATATATATACAAAAAAATAAAATAAAAATCATATATACAAAAAAAAAAAAAAAGAGGAGTAGTGTGGTCTAGGACAAGTTCTTGTGATTAACTGGTGGTCTCGGGGCCATGCTCCTCCTTATGAGCTCTCCACGAAAGTTCCTGTTTCCTCTCCTGGATGGAGGCGGTCTCTCAAGGGTGCTGTCATGGGCTTATGGAAAAGTGATTACCGGTAAGTGTAATCTTAAATTTTTTTTTTTTCTCTTACAAAGTCTCATATTCTACTAACTTGTGTCAAAAAAAAAAATCTCACATGAACTCACCATACCCCTCACAGAATCCAAATGCGTAAAATTTTTTAGACATTTATATTCCAGACTTCTTCTCACGATTTAGGGCCCCTAAAATGCCAGGGCAGTATAAATACCCCACATGTGACCCCATTTCGGAAAGAAGACACCCCAAGGTATTCCGTAAGGGGCATATTGAGTCCATGAAAGATTGAAATTTTTGTCCCAAGTTAGCGGAAAGGGAGACTTTGTGAGAAAAAAAAAATCTATTTCCGCTAACTTGTGCCAAAAAAAAAAAAATTCTATGAACTCGCCATGTCCCTCACGGAATACCTTGGGGTGTCTTCTTTCCAAAATAGGGTCACATGTGAGGTATTTATACTGTCCTGGCATTTTAGGGGCCCGAAAGCGTGAGAAGAAGTCTGGGATCCAAATGTCTAAAAATGCCCTTCTAAAAGGAATTTGGGCCGCTTTGCGCATCTATGCTGCAAAAAAGTGTCACACATGTGGTATCGCCGTACTTAGGAGAAGGTGGGGAATGTGTTTTGGGGTGTCATTTTACATATACCCATGCTGGGTGAGATAAATATCTTGGTCAAATGTCAACTTTGTATAAAAAAATGGGAAAAGTTGTCTTTTGCCAAGATATTTCTCTCACCCAGCATGGGTATATGTAAAATGACACCCCAAAACACATTGCCCAACTTCTCCTGAGTACAGCGATACCAGATGTGTGACACTTTTTTGCAGCCTAGGTGGGCAAAGGGGCCCACATTCCAAAGAGCACCTTTAGGATTTCACAGGTCATTTTTTACACATTTTGATTTCAAACTACTTACCACACATTAGGGCCCCTAGAATGCCAGGGCAGTATAACTACCCCACAAGTGACCCCATTTTGGAAAGAAGACACCCCAAGGTATTCCGTGAGGGGCATGGCGAGTTCCTAGAATTTTTTATTTTTTGCCACAAGTTAGCGGAAAATGATGATTTTTTTTTTCTTACAAAGTCTCATATTCCACTAACTTGTGACAAAAAATAAAACATTCTAGGAACTCGCCATGCCCCTCACGGAATATCTTGGGGTGTCTTCTTTCCAAAATGGGGTCACTTGTGGGGTAGTTATACTGCCCTGGCAATTTAGGGGCCCTAATGTGTGCAAAGTAGTTTGAAATCAAAATCTATAAAAAATGGACGGTGAAATCCTAAAGGTGCTCTTTGGAATGTGGGCCCCTTTGTGGGGTGGGCTGCAAAAAAGTGTCACACATCTGGTATCGCCGTACTCAGGAGAAGTTGGGCAATGTGTTTTGGGGTGTCATTTTACATATACCTATATGCTGGGTGAGATAAATATCTTGGTCAAATGCCAACTTTGTATAAAAAAAATGGGAAAAGTTGTCTTTTGCCAAGATATTTCTCTCACCCAGCATGGGTATATGTAAAATGACACCCCAAAACACATTCCCCAACTTCTCCTGAGTACGGCGATACCAGATGTGTGACACTTTATTGCAGCCTAGGTGGGCAAAGGGGCCCACATTCCAAAGAGCACCTTTCGGATTTCACTGGTCATTTTTTACAGATTTTGGGCCCCTAAAATGCCAGGGCAGTATAACTACCCCACAAGTGACCCCATTTTGGAAAGAAGACACCCCAAGGTATTTCGTGATGGGCATAGTGAGTTCATGGAAGTTTTTATTTTTTGTCACAAGTTAGTGGAATATGAGACTTTGTAAGAAAAAAATAAATAAATAAATCATAATTTTCCGCTAACTTGTGACAAAAAATAAAAAGTTCTATGAACTCACTATGCCCATCAGTGAATACCTTAGGGTGTCTACTTTCCGAAATGGGGTCATTTGTGGGGTGTTTGTACTGTCTGGGCATTGTAGAACCTCAGGAAACATGACAGGTGCTCAGAAAGTCAGAGCTGCTTCAAAAAGCGGAAATTCACATTTTTGTACCATAGTTTGTAAACGCTATAACTTTTACCCCAACCAACTTTTTTTACCCAAACATTTTTTTTTTATTAAATACATGTAGAACAATAAATTTAGAGAAAAATGTATATATGGATGTTGTTTTTTTAAAAAAAAATTACAACTGAAAGTGAAAAATGTCATATTTTTGAAAAAAAATCGTTACATTTCGATTAATAACAAAAAATGTCAGCAGCAATGAAATACCACCAAATGAAAGCTCTATTAGTGAGAAGAAAAGGAGGTAAAACTCATTTGGGTGGTAAGTTGCATGACCGAGCAATAAACGGTGAAAGTAGTGTAGTGCAGAAGTGTAAAAAGTGGCCTGGTCATTAAGGGTGTTTCAGCTAGGGGTGTTGAAGTGGTTAATTAAGGCCTATTGTGGGTCAGGCCATGTGAGATACTCTCTTTCAATACAGGGGTTTGATTCAGGTATTTGAAATACAGCCTTTTTGGGCAAGCAAATCTTTAATTGAGGCCTAGTCTGGTTAAGGCTGTGTGAGATACACCCTTTACATACTGTCATTCTATTCTACTATTAATTAAACACCCATTTAGGGCAAGATCCTAAATTCGAGAAATATGAGGATAGCGTCAAATAAGGGACGTGGCCCAGGTCGTGGTGCTGCTGGTGGAGCTCCTGTTGCAGGGAGAGGACGTGGTTGATCTGTGCCAGCTACACGCACAAGTGAAAACCCTTTCTCAGGTGCGAGTAGGCAGCAGTATTTAGTCAGGCCTAATGCGGCTCTACGAATGGTGAGGCATGAACAAGTACAAGCGATAGTAGATTGGGTTGCTGACAGTGGCTCCAGTTCCTTCACATTGTCTCCCACCCAGTCTCCTGCTGAAAGACCACAGTTGGCACCTGCACCCGATGTCCATCAGTCTTTCACCTCACCCCCTTGAAAATCAGCCAAGCAGTCTGAGCACCACATCATGCAGCAGTCTCTTCTTCTTTTTGATGACTCTGTTAGCAGGGTTTCCCAGGGCCATCCACCTAGCCCTGCCCCAGAAGTGGAAGAGATTGAGTGCAACGATGCCCAACCACTTATCTTTCAAGATGAGTACATGGGAGGACCATCGCGGCATGTCTCGGATGATTATGAAACACAGGTGCCAACTGCTGGGGCTTTCTGCAGTGTGCAGACCGACAAGTAAGGCAGGGGTGAAGACTGGGTGGAAGATGATGTGGAGGACGATGAGGTCCTCGACCCCACATGGAATCAAGGTCATACGAGTGACCTATGTAGTTCGGAGGAAGAGGCAGTGGTCACACAGAGCCACCAGAACAGCAGAAGAGGGAGCAGGGTGCAAAAGCGGAGCTGCCGTCCTCTAGACAGTACGCTTGCTACTGCCCAACCGCAGCAAGGGACTGAGCACACCAAAGCCAGCTCCAAGGAGATCCCTGACGTGACAGTTCTTCAGACAATGTGCTGACGACAAGACACGAGTGGTTTGCATGCTGTGCAATCAGAGCCTGAAGCAAGGCATAAACGTTCTCAACCTGAGCACAACCTGCATGACCAGACATTTAAGTGCAAAGCACGAGCTGCAATGGAGTAGACATCTCAAAAACCAAGAAAGGTCTCTGGCTCCTCCTGCTTCCTCTTCTGCTGCAGTCTCGGCCTCTTCATCCACCTCTGGAATGACAGTGCCACCTGCCACCCCGCAAACAGAGCATCTGCCAGCAACACCAAGACCTGGGTCACCAAGCATCTCCACAATGTCACACGGAAGCGTTTAGCTCTCCATCTCCAAAACGCTGGAGAGGAAGAGGAAGTACCCCCCTACCCAAACTACAGGGAGTGCAGAATTATTAGGCAAGTTGTATTTTTGAGGATTAATTTTATTATTGAACAACAACCATGTTCTCAATGAACCCAAAAAACTCATTAATATCAAAGCTGAATATTTTTGGAAGTAGTTTTTAGTTTGTTTTTAGTTTTAGCTATTTTAGGGGGATATCTGTGTGTGCAGGTGACTATTACTGTGCATAATTATTAGGCAACTTAACAAAAAACAAATATATGCCCATTTCAATTATTTATTTTTACCAGTGAAACCAATATAACATCTCAACATTCACAAATATACATTTCTGACATTCAAAAACAAAACAAAAACAAATCAGTGACCAATATAGCCACCTTTCTTTGCAAGGACACTCAAAAGCCTGCCATCCATGGATTCTGTCAGTGTTTTGATCTGTTCACCATCAACATTGCGTGCAGCAGCAACCACAGCCTCCCAAACACTGTTCAGAGAGGTGTACTGTTTTCCCTCCTTGTAAATCTCACATTTGATGATGGACCACAGGTTCTCAATGGGGTTCAGATCAGGTGAACAAGGAGGCCATGTCATTAGATTTTCTTCTTTTATACCCTTTCTTGCCAGCCACGTTGTGGAGTACTTGGACGCGTGTGATGGAGCATTGTCCTGCATGAAAATCATGTTTTTCTTACCTTGCAGACTTCTTCCTGTACCACTGCTTGAAGAAGGTGTCTTCCAGAAACTGGCAGTAGGACTGGGAGTTGAGCTTGACTCCATCCTCAACCCAAAAAGGCCCCACAAGCTCATCTTTGATGATACCAGCCCAAACCAGTACTCCACCTCCACCTTGCTGGCGTCTGAGTCGGACTGGAGCTCTCTGCCCTTTACCAATCCAGCCATCTGGCCCATCAAGACTCACTCTCATTTCATCAGTCCATAAAACCTTTGAAAAATCAGTCTTGAGATATTTCTTGGCCCAGTCTTGACGTTTCAGCTTGTGTGTCTTGTTCAGTGGTGGTCGTCTTTCAGCCTTTCTTACCTTGGCCATGTCTCTGAGTATTGCCCACCTTGTGCTTTTGGGCACTCCAGTGATGTTGCAGCTCTGAAATATGGCCAAACTGGTGGAAAGTGGCATCTTGGCAGCTGCACGCTTGACTTTTCTCAGTTCATGGGCAGTTATTTTGCGCCTTGGTTTTTCCACACGCTTCTTGCGACCCTGTTGACTATTTTGAATGAAACGCTTGATTGTTCGATGATCACGCTTCAGAAGCTTTGCAATTTTAAGAGTGCTGCATCCCTCTGCAAGATATCTCACTATTTTTGACTTTTCTGAGCCTGTCAAGTCCTTCTTTTGACCCATTTTGCCAAAGGAAACAAAGTTGCCTAATAATTATGCACACCTGATATAGGGTGTTGATGTCATTAGACCACACCCCTTCTCATTACAGAGATGCACATCACCTAATATGCTTAATTGGTAGTAGGCTTTCGAGCCTATACAGCTTGGAGTAAGACAACATGCATAAAGAGGATGATGTGGTCAAAATACTCATTTGCCTAATAATTCTGCACGTAGTGTATTAAGTTTGCCTCCTATTGCTTCCTCCTCCTACTCTGCTTCCTCATCCTCTACCAGCTCTTCATCCGGTCAGTGTAACACCTTCACCACCAACTTCAGCACAGCCAGGGGTAAACGACAGCAGGCAGTTTTAAAACTTTTCTGTTTGGGGGACAAACCCCACACCGCTCAGGAGCCTTGAACAACAGACCGATGAGTGGTTTGTGTCAGTCAGCCTCAAGCTCGGCCTGGTGGTATGCGATAATGGGTGAAATCTCGTAGCAGCTCTGGGACTAGCCGGTTTGACGCACATCCCTTGCCTGGTGCATGTGCTGAATTTGGTGGTGCAGAGATTCCTTAAAAATTACCCCAATATGTCTGAGCTGCTGCATAAAGTGCGGGCCGTCTGTGCGCACTTTCAGCGTTCTCAACCTGCTGCTTCTCGCCTGTTAGCGCTGCAGTGTAACTTCGGCCTTCCCACTCACCGCCTCATTTGCGACGTGCCCACAAGGTGTAACTCCACCTTGCACATGCTGGCCAGACTGTGCGAGCAGCAGCAGGCAGTAGTGGAGTTTCAGCTGCAGCACGCACGGGTGAGTCGCTCAGCGGAGCAGCAACACTTCACCACCAATGACTGGGCCTCCATGCGAGACCTGTGTTCCTTGCTGCACTGTTTTGAGTACTCCACCAACATGGCCAGTGCCGATAACGCAGTTCTCAGCATAACTATCCCACTTCTATGCCTCCTTGAAAAAACGCTCCTGGCGATGATGGAAGAGGATGTGGCACTTCATTAATTGATGCGCGCCACCTCCTTTGATTCAATGCTTAAACTTAAACAAGTTGTACCACATTTAAGCTTCAATACTTTGTCCCACATTTCCGCTATACTCTTTTGGCCAACATTTGCACCTCAATAGCTTTTCCCACAATTCCGCTTGACTCTTTTGGCCCACATTTGGGCTTCTGAAATTTGTCCCAGATAGTTTCTCCCACATTTCTTCTCGATCCCAAAATTTTTAAATAAATGTATCTCCCTTAAATTTGGTCTCTTTTTCTCACACTCCCTCTCCGGCCTTGAACCCTGATTCCCCACCACCCGCAATCACCATGGTGGGCGCATAAAAGAACATTGAAAGTTGATAGAGCAGATATCAAATTGGATCGTGAACATCACAGGGACGTGCGACAGGGTGGGGCAGTAAGTATGCGCACGCCTACACGAACTAACTGACAGGGGTCAGCCCCTGCAACTTCTGGGTCTCCAAATTGGGCACATGGCCTTAGCTTGCCCTTTACGCCCTATCCACATTTGTTTGCAGAGCACTTGCCATGCTCTTTACCATATTTTGACAACATTTGCAGCCCTCTAGCCCTTTCCATGACATTTTTACAGCCATTTTAGTGCTCAAAAGTTCGGGTCCCCATTGACTTCAATGGGGTCCGGGGTCAAGTTCGGGTCCCGAACTCAAACTTTTTTCTGAAATTCAGCTGAACCCGTCGAACCCGAACATCCAGGTGTCCGCTCAACTCAACTTATAACTTGTTTGGCCTCTCTCTGCCTAATCTTTTTTTTTTTAATAATTGCTAAATGCTATCTTTTTGTTTTTAATGATTTTGGCCACTTCTGCTGAGTACCACAGTGTTCTCTTCCTTTTTTTGATTTTACTTTCAATAGTGCCCCTTTTAAGTAGTCCCATTTCTCCTGTACTCCATTGAAACTATTCCAATCTGATAGGGACTCGTACACCACTAATCTAATTTTAGAAAAGTCAGTTTTTCTAAAATCGAAAACTTTTGTTTTTGTGTGGTGTCACTGTACTTATAGTAAACCACACTGACTGGTGATCACTAGATCCCAAGCTTTCCCCTACAGTAATATCAGATACCAAATTCCCATTTGTGAATACTAAATCTAAAATGGCCTTCTTCCGGGTTGGCTCCTCAACTACTTGCTGTAGAGATAATCCCAGTAGGGAATTTAGAATATCTGTACTCCTGGCAGAATTAGCTATTTTGGTTTTCCAGTTTACATCAGGAAGATTGAAGTCTCCCATAATGATAACTTCCCCCTTCAATGTCATTTTAGCTATTCCCTCAACTAGTAGATCATCTAATTATTTGACTTAGCTAGGTGGTCTATATATCACACCTACACAAGTTACCTTATGATTATCAAGCTGCAAGGTAACCCAAACTGACTTTAAATTGGTCTCGCTAACTTGTATCAAATTGGATTTCATGCTATCTTTCACATACAGGGCCACCCCTCCCCCTTTCTTGCCTTCCCTGTCTTTCCTATCCAGAGAGAACACTGGTATTGTTATATCCCAGTTATTACTCCCTTTGAACCACGTCTCAGTAACAGCCATTAAATCTATATTCTCAGATGCCATTATAGCCTCAAGTTCATTAATCTTATTCCCTAAACTGCGAGCATTTTTAGACAAGAATCTGAGCTTGTCATTCCTTAACCTTTGTGCTACTGGCATCTTCTGATATTGTTCCAAGGGGCAGTCGGACTGCTGGATTATCACTCTTTTGCCCCCCTTTCCTAGTTTAAATGCTCCTTAGTAGAGTTGTTTGGGTTCGAGACCCGATCCGAACTTCGTCCCGAACCCGAACCCCATTGAAGTCAATGGGGACCCAAACTTTTCGGCACTAAAAAGGCTGTAAAACAGCCCAGGAAAGGGCTAGAGGGCTGCAAAAGGCAGCAACATGTAGGTAAATCCCCTGCAAACAAATGTGGATAGGGAAATGAATAAAAATAAAAATTAAAATAAATAAAAATTAACCAAAATCAATTGGAGAGAGGTCCCATAGCAGAGAATCTGGCTTCCCGTCACCCACCACTGGAACAGTCCATTCTCAGATATTTAGGCCCCGGAACCCAGGCAGAGGAGAGAGGTCCCGTAACAGACAATCTGGCTTCATGTCAGCAGAGAATTAGTCTGCATGTCATAGCAGAGAATGAGGCTTCACGTCAGCCACCACTGCAACAGTCCATTGGCATATATTTAGGCCCAGCACCCAGGCAGAGGAGAGAGGTCCCGTAACAGACAATCTGGCTTCATGTCAGCAGAGAATCAGTCTGCATGTCATAGCAGAGAATGAGGCTTCACGTCAGCCACCACTGCAACAGTCCATTGGCATATATTTAGGCCCAGCACCCAGGCAGAGGAGAGAGGTCCCGTAACAGACAATCTGGCTTCATGTCAGCAGAGAATCAGTCTTCATGTCATAGCAGAGAATCAGGCTTCACGTCACCCACCACTGTAAGAGTCCATTTTCATAAGTTTAGGCCCAGCACCCAGGCAGAGGAGAGAGGTCCCGTAACAGACAATCTGGCTTCATGTCAGCAGAGAATTAGTCTGCATGTCATAGCAGAGAATGAGGCTTCACGTCAGCCACCACTGCAACAGTCCATTGGCATATATTTAGGCCCAGCACCCAGGCAGAGGAGAGAGGTCCCGTAACAGACAATCTGGCTTCATGTCAGCAGAGAATCAGTCTGCATGTCATAGCAGAGAATGAGGCTTCACGTCAGCCACCACTGCAACAGTCCATTGGCATATATTTAGGCCCAGCACACAGGCAGAGGAGAGAGGTCCCGTAACAGACAATCTGGCTTCATGTCAGCAGAGAATTAGTCTGCATGTCATAGCAGAGAATGAGGCTTCACGTCAGCCACCACTGCAACAGTCCATTGTCATATATTTAGGCCCAGCACACAGGCAGAGGAGAGAGGTCCCGTAACAGACAATCTGGCTTCATGTCAGCAGAGAATTAGTCTGCATGTCATAGCAGAGAATGAGGCTTCACGTCAGCCACCACTGCAACAGTCCATTGGCATATATTTAGGCCCAGCACCCAGGCAGAGGAGAGAGGTCCCGTAACAGACAATCTGGCTTCATGTCAGCAGAGAATCAGTCTGCATGTCATAGCAGAGAATCAGGCTTCACGTCACCCACCACTGCAACAGTCCATTGTCATAAATTTCGGCCCAGCACCCAGGCAGAGGAGAGAGGTCCCGTAACAGACAATCTGGCTTCATGTCAGCAGAGAATTAGTCTGCATGTCATAGCAGAGAATGAGGCTTCACGTCACCCACCACTGTAAGAGTCCATTTTCATAAGTTTAGGCCCAGCACCCAGGCAGAGGAGAGAGGTCCCGTAACAGAGGATCTGGCTTCATGTCAGCAGAGAATTAGTCTGCATGTCATAGCAGAGAATGAGGCTTCACGTCAGCCACCACTGCAACAGTCCATTGGCATATATTTAGGCCCAGCACCCAGGCAGAGGAGAGAGGTCCCGTAACAGACAATCTGGCTTCATGTCAGCAGAGAATCAGTCTTCATATCATAGCAGAGAATCAGGCTTCACGTCACCCACCACTGTAAGAGTCCATTTTCATAAATTTAGGCCCAGCACCCAGGCAGAGGAGAGAGGTCCCGTAACAGAGGATCTGGCTTCATGTCAGCAGAGAATCAGTCTGCATGTCATAGCAGAGAATCAGGCTTCACGTCACCCAACATTGGAACAGTCCATTGGCATATATTTAGGCCCCGGCACCCAGACAGATGAGAGGTTCATTCAACTTTGGGTAGCCTCGCAATATAATGGTAAAATGTAAATAAAAATAGGATTGAATGAGGAAGTGCCCTGGAGTCCAATAATATATGGTTAAGGAGAGGTAGTTAATGTCTAATCTGGACAAGGGACGGACAGATCCTGTGGGATCCATGCCTGGTTCATTTTTATGAACGTCAGCTTGTCCACATTGGCTGTAGACAGGCGGCTGCGTTTGTCTGTAATGACGCCCCCTGCCGTGCTGAATACACGTTCAGACAAAACGCTGGCCGCCGGGCAGGCCAGCACCTCCAAGGCATAAAAGGCTAGCTCTGGCCACGTGGACAATTTAGAGACCCAGAAGTTGAATGGGGCCGAACAATCAGTCAGTACGTGGAGGGGTGTGCACATGTACTGTTCCACCATGTTAGTGAAATGTTGCCTCCTGCTAACACGTTGCGTATCAGGTGGTGGTGCAGTTAGCTGTGGCGTGTTGACAAAAGTTTTCCACATCTCTGCCATGCTAACCCTGCCCTCAGAGGAGCTGGCATTGACACAGCTGCCTTGGCGACCTCTTGCTCCTCCTCTGCCTTGGCCTTGGGCTTTAACTTGTTCCCATGTGACATTTGGGAATGCTCTCAGTAGCGCGTCTACCAACGTGCGCTTGTACTCGCGCATCTTCCTATCACGCTCCAGTGCAGGAAGTAAGGTGGGCACATTGTCTTTGTAGCGTGGATCCAGCAGGGTGGCAACCCAGTAGTCCGCACAGGTTAAAATGTGGGCAACTCTGCTGTCGTTGCGCAGGCACTGCAGCATGTAGTCGCTCATGTGTGCCAGGCTGCCCAGGGGTAAGGACAAGCTGTCCTCTGTGGGAGGCGTATCGTCATCGTCCTGCCTTTCCCCCCAGCCACGCACCAGTGATGGAACCGAGCTGCGTTGGGTGCCACCCCGCTGTGACCATGCTTCATCCTCATCCTCCTCCACCTCCTCCTCATCCTCGTCCTCCTCGTCCTCCAGTAGTGGGCCCTGGCTGGCCACATTTGTACCTGGCCTCTGCTGTTGCCAAAAACCTCCCTCTGAGTCACTTCGAAGAGACTGGCCTGAAAGTGCTAAAAATTACCCCTCTTCCTCCTCCTCCTCCTCCTCCTGGGCCACCTACTCTTCCATCATCGCCCTAAGTGTTTTCTCAAGGAGACATAGAAGTGGTATTGTAACGCTGATAACGGCGTCATCGTCACTGGCCATGTTGGTGGAGTACTCGAAACAGCGCAACAGGGCACACAGGTCTCGCATGGAGGCCCAGTCATTGGTGGTGAAGTGGTGCTGTTCTGTAGTGCGACTGACCCGTGCGTGCTGCAGCTGAAACTCCACTATGGCCTGCTGCTGCTCGCACAGTCTGTCCAGCATGTGCAAGGTGGAGTTCCACCTGGTGGGCACGTCGCATATGAGGCGGTGAGCGGGAAGGCCGAAGTTACGCTGTAGCGCAGACAGGCGAGCAGCAGCAGGATGTGAACGCCGGAAGCGCGAACAGACGGCCCGCACTTTATGCAGCAGCTCTGACATGTCGGGGTAGTTGTGTATGAACTTCTGCACCACCAAATTCAGCACATGCGCCAAGCAAGGGATGTGCGTCAAATTGGCTAGTCCCAGAGCTGCAACGAGATTTCGCCCATTATCACACACCACCAGGCCGGGCTTGAGGCTCACCGGCAGCAGCCACTCGTCGGTCTGTTGTTCTATACCCCGCCACAACTCCTGTGCGGTGTGGGGCCTGTCCCCCAAACATATGAGTTTCAGAATGGCCTGCTGACGTTTACCCCGGGCTGTGCTGAAGTTGGTGGTGAAGGTGTGTGGCTGACTGGATGAGCAGGTGGAAGAAGAGGAGGAGGAAGCCGAGAAGGAGGAGGTGGCAACAGGAGGCAAAGAATGTTGCCCTGCGATCCTTGGCGGCGGAAGGACGTGCGCCAAACAGCTCTCCACCTGGGGCCCAGCTGCCACTACATTTACCCAGTGTGCAGTTAGGGAGATATAGCGTCCCTGGCCGTGCTTACTGGTCCACGTATCTGTGGTTAGGTGGACCTTGCTACAGATGGCGTTGCGCAGTGCACACTTGATTTTATCGGATACTTGGTTGTGCAGGGAAGGCACGGCTCTCTTGGAGAAGTAGTGCCGGCTGGGAACAACATACTGTGGGACAGCAAGCGACATGAGCTGTTTGAAGCTGTCTGTGTCCACCAGCCTAAATGACAGCATTTCATAGGCCAGTAGTTTAGAAATGCTGGCATTCAGGGCCAGGGATCGAGGGTGGCTAGGTGGGAATTTACGCTTTCTCTCAAATGTTTGTGAGATGGAGAGCTGAACGCTGCCGTGTGACATGGTTGAGACGCTTGGTGACGGAGGTGGTGGTGGTGGTGTTGGTGGTACATCCCCTGTTTGCTGGGCGGCAGGTGCCAACGTTCCTCCAGAGGCGGAGGAAGAGGCAGAGGCGGCAGCAGCAGAAGAGGCCGAGGCGGCAGCAGCAGAAGAGGTAGCAGGGGGAGCCTGAGTGACTTCCTTGGTTTTAAGGTGTTTACTCCACTGCAGTTCATGCTTTGCATGCAGGTGCCTGGTCATGCAGGTTGTGCTCAGGTTCAGAACGTTAATGCCTCGCTTCAGGCTCTGATGGCACAGCGTGCAAACCACTCGGGTCTTATCGTCAGCACATTGTTTGAAGAAGTGCCATGCCAGGGAACTCCTTGAAGCTGCCTTTGGGGTGCTCGGTCCCAGATGGCGGCGGTCAGTAGCAGGCGGAGTCTCTTGGCGGCGGGTGTTCTGCTTTTGCCCACTGCTCCCTCTTTTGCTACGCTGTTGGCTCGGTCTCACCACTGCCTCTTCCTCCGAACTGTGAAAGTCAGTGGCACGACCTTCATTCCATGTGGGGTCTAGGACCTCATCGTCCCCTGCATCGTCTTCCACCCAGTCTTGATCCCTGACCTCCTGTTCAGTCTGCACACTGCAGAAAGACGCAGCAGTTGGCACCTGTGTTTCGTCATCATCAGAGACATGCTGAGGTGGTATTCCCATGTCCTCATCATCAGGAAACATAAGTGGTTGTGCGTCAGTGCATTCTATGTCTTTCACCGCTGGGGAAGGGCTAGGTGGATGCCCTTGGGAAACCCTGCCAGCGGAGTCTTCAAACAGCATAAGAGACTGCTGCATAACTTGAGGCTGAGACAGTTTTCCTGGTATGCATGGGGGTGATGTGACAGACTGATGGGGTTGGTTTTCAGTCGCCATCTGTGCGCTTTCTGCAGAAGACTGGGTGGGAGATAATGTGAACGTGCTGGATCCACTGTCGGCCACCCAATTGACTAATGCCTGTACCTGCTCAGGCCTTACCATCCTTAGAACGGCATTGGGCCCCACCATATATCGCTGTAAATTCTGGCGGCTACTGGGACCTGAGGTAGTTGGTACACTAGGACGTGTGGATGTGGCAGAACGGCCACGTCCTCTCCCAGCACCAGAGGGTCCACTAACACCACCACGACCATGTCCACGTCCGCGTCCCTTACTAGATGTTTTCCTCATTGTTATGGTTCACCACAACAACAAAAATATTATTTGGCCCAATGTATTGTATTCAAATTCAGCGGGATATAAATTTGAGGCCTAGTATTTAGGTGCTGGGTGACCGGTATGGATTTACTAACAGAATTGGACTTGGAAATGCACAGTAGCGTGTGTGTGAAGTTATTCTGAATGACCCTATGTGCACCTTGAATATTATATACCCTTTTAGGGATAGATTTCAAATAGCTCTGATATAGCAGGAACCACTAAATTATGAAATTGCTAAATTGGGAATTGTATTTCAACCCAGAACAAAAAATGTGCTTTGACGGACACTAAATAACTTTCCCATCCACAACAGGACAGCGGTAACGAGAGATTTAGCGGGATATAAATTTGAGGCCTAGTATTTAGGCGCTGGGTGACCGGTATGGATTTACTAACAGAATTAGACTTGGAAATGCACAGTAGCGTGTGTGTGAAGTTATTCTGAATGACCCTATGTGCACCTTGAATATTATATACCCTTTTAGGGATAGATTTCAAATAGCTCTGATATAGCAGAAACCACTAAATTATGAAATTGCTAAATTGGGAATTGTATTTCAACCCAGAACAAAAAATGTGCTTTGACGGACACTAAATAACTTGCCCAGCCACAACAGTACAGCGGTAACGACAGATTTAGCGGGATATAAATTTGAGGCCTAGTATTTAGGCGCTGGGTGACCGGTATGGATTTAGTGACAGAATTAGACTGGGATATGGCCAAAAAATAACCACACTATTGCTGGTTAAATGCACTTGGTGACGGGCGCAGCTTGCCCCTGATGTAGTATATGGCCAAAAAATGAACAGACTATTGCTGGTTAAATGCACTTGGTGTCACAGCTTGACGAACCACACTACTGAGGGTTAAATGCACTTGGTGACGGGCGCAGCTTGCCCCTGATGTAGTATATGGCCAAAAAATGAACAGACTATTGCTGGTTAAATGCACTTGGTGACGGGCGCAGCTTGCCCCTGATGTAGTATATGGCCAAAAAATGAACAGACTATTGCTGGTTAAATGCACTTGGTGACGGGCGCAGCTTGCCCCTGATGTAGTATATGGCCAAAAAATGAACAGACTATTGCTGGTTAAATGCACTTGGTGTGATAGCTTGACCAACCACACTACTGAGGGTTAAATGCACTTGGTGACGGGCGCAG
Source organism: Bufo gargarizans (assembly GCF_014858855.1). NCBI lineage: Eukaryota > Metazoa > Chordata > Amphibia > Anura > Bufonidae > Bufo > Bufo gargarizans. The sequence goes on from NC_058083.1 coordinate 88,128,850, forward strand.
CTTGCCCCTGATGTAGTATATGGCCAAAAAATGAACAGACTATTGCTGGTTAAATGCACTTGGTGTCACAGCTTGACCAACCACACTACTGAGGGTTAAATGCACTTGGTGACGGGCGCAGCTTGCCCCTGATGTAGTATATGGCCAAAAAATTAACAGACTATTGCTGGTTAAATGCACTTGGTGACGGGCGCAGCTTGCCCCTGATTTAGTATATGGCCAAAAAATGAACAGACTATTGCTGGTTAAATGCACTTGGTGTCACAGCTTGACCAACCACACTACTGAGGGTTAAATGCACTTGGTGACGGGCGCAGCTTGCCCCTGATGTAGTATATGGCCAAAAAATGAACAGACTATTGCTGGTTAAATGCACTTGGTGTCACAGCTTGACCAACCACACTACTGAGGGTTAAATGCACTTGGTGACGGGCGCAGCTTGCCCCTGATGTAGTATATGGCCAAAAAATGAACAGACTATTGCTGGTTAAATGCACTTGGTGACGGGCGCAGCTTGCCCCTGATGTAGTATATGGCCAAAAAATGAACAGACTATTGCTGGTTAAATGCACTTGGTGTCACAGCTTGACCAACCACACTACTGAGGGTTAAATGCACTTGGTGACGGGCGCAGCTTGCCACTGATGTAGTATATGGCCAAAAAATGAACAGACTATTGCTGGTTAAATGCACTTGGTGTGACAGCTTGACCAACCACACTACTGAGGGTTAAATGCACTTGGTGACAGGCGCAGCTTGCCCCTGATGTAGTATATGGCCAAAAAATGAACAGACTATTGCTGGTTAAATGCACTTGGTGTGACAGCTTGACCAACCACACTACTGAGGGTTAAATGCACTTGGTGACGGGCGCAGCTTGCCCCTGATGTAGTATATGGCCAAAAAATAAACAGACTATTGCTGGTTAAATGCACTTGGTGTGACAGCTTCACCCTATGTAGGCTTTAGCCAAAAAACAACCACACCATTGAGGGTTAAATGCACTTGGTCGCAGCTTGTGCTGGCGCACCACAAGACACAAAATGGCCGCCGATCACTCCAGAAAAATGTGACTGACAAACGGTCTGGGCAGCCTAAAAACAGTGAGCAATTGAGTATCAGCAGCTCAATGACCCACAGCTGCAGATCGATCAATAATCAAGTCCTTTGGAGGAGTTAATCTGCCTAATCTCGCCCTACTGTCGCAGCCGCAACCTCTCCCTATGCTAATCAGAGCAGAGTGACGGGCGGCGCTATGTGACTCCAGCTTAAATAGAGGCTGGGTCACATGGTGCTCTGGCCAATCACAGCCATGCCAATAGTAGGCATGGCTGTGATGGCCTCTTGGGGCAAGTAGTATGACGCTTGTTGATTGGCTGCTTTGCAGCCTTTCAAAAAGCGCCAAGAAAGCGTCACAAAAGCGCCAAGAAAGCGACGAACACCGAACCCGGACTTTTACGAAAATGTCCGGGTTCGGGTCCGTGTCACGGACACCCCAAAATTCGGTACGAACCCGAACTATACAGTTCGAGTTCGCTCATCCCTACTCCTTAGCAAATACTTGGAACTGTTCACTGAGGACATTCGTTCCCTTGAGAGAAAGATGCAAACCATCTTTCTTGTACAGTTCTTTTCCAATATTGCTATAATTATCTATTTTGAGTATCTGTACTCTCACTTTAAGTTATTTAAGCACTTTATGATCTCTCTGAGAGATATATCTGAGGTCTAACTAATAGTTCACTTGCTTAATTTGGTGGCAGTTCGCAGTATGCAGTTAGCAGTAACTATTTGCAGATTGGTTTAGTATGATCTGGTATGGTTGTTTGCAATTTGGATTGCAATATGGAATTTGAATTTGGATTGTGAACTTTGTAGTTTGCAATTGCGGGAACTGTAAGTAAACACACATATAACTCGTTCAGTATACAGTTCTAATCCACAGTTCTTAGGGGAGTAAATGTCTGTTTAGCTTCTCTCTTCTGGTGTAATGATTCTAGCAGCTCCTGCTAGGGGAATTTCCCACACAGGCTGTGTGTGAGGCTGGCTGTGATTGGTCAAAACTCCTGGGCTGTGTGGGGTGGGCTAGGATTAGTCAAGACTCCCGCCCAGCAACAACAGTCCAACTCTATGCTTTCTGTTGCTTCTGTTTTGTCATTAAGCTTACCTTACATTATTATAATGAATCTTAAAGGCATACTATCTTTTCTGTGAACACAATATATAACAGTTATATGACATCCATATATGAAGTCACTGTAAATAACTCTTTCCTTGTCTTTAACACACAAACATAGGAACTGTGTTAGGTTATTGGCAGGTCTAGCTGTATAAACATACAAGCTATATTAGCAACCTAGGACAGGTCTTAGCTGGCCAGCTACAAGCAGTGTCTCCCTGATGTGACTCTGTTTGCCCAGGTAACCCAGACACTGGCTCAAGGACTGGCCAACCTTGTGCTCAACATATGTGTACAGGGCTGGTGCAGCCTTTTTGGAGAAGTAAGACTGCTGGTACTTTTAAACTTTGGGTACGAAAACCAGGACACAGTGGTCTATATTTTACTATCTAAACGCATAAAAAAAAATTTACAACTTGTTGTCGGTTAAGTGGGATTGGCCATAGCTTTATTGAAAAAAATGTATTTTATTACATTTCCATGCACATTAATTGAAGCTTGATACATTTAATCTATATCAGATGCCAAAACTACTGAGACAGCGGCATGTAGACAGTTTTCTTAGTATCCTCAGTGCATGGAAAACAACAGCTAGAGTTGTGACATCTGTAAAGAGAAAATAGCATAAAAACACACAAAACAACTTATTCACCCAAAAAAACAGACATGGAGAGGAATGACGGACGTGTGTTACAGGTCTTCTCATCTGCTGCATCCAATTTGCCCCCAGTCTCTCTTCCCTTTTATAGGAGCTTAGCTCCTCTCTTCAATCCATCTTAAGGAGACCTGACCCTGAGTCCCCATGACTCAACAACATAACTTTTTAAACCCTCCGCAGTCTTTTGCCCCTTCTCTAATTGCCTTGGGGCATTCTATGACAGCTTGGGATTTTTTACCTCGCGGAAAGGGAGAGACTGTAGTACCACCAACTTGGCCACAACACGTTCAGCTTCTGCGCCATTGGATAAGTGCATGCATACTGTTGTCTTTTTGCAATCACCTCGGTGATCGATTGCTGACAAAATGACTGACAAGGAGGAGGAGGAGCATCAGGACCAGTAGATGATGGGAAGGAAATACAGCTCCATTCTGCTGAGGTGGTGGAGCCTTGACTGCTGGAAAAGGGTTTCGGGCCACTAGGAGATGCCTCAGGCTGGACCACAACAATAGCGCCACAATTTTCCCAGGTCATTATGGTGACGCTCCATGTGTTGACGCACAGTTATGGTTCCAACATTGCCATCCTGGCCATGCTTCACCTTCTGCCCACAGATTCTACATATGCCCACGCGACTTAATAATAAATTCCCACAAAAGCGAGAAGGGAATTTTACCCCAACCACTGTGTGCTGACTGCCTGCTGCCGCTGCTTCTATAAACCAATGCACCGCTAGTTGTTTCCAGATATGTAGGCTCCTGAGTAGCAGACGGTCTACCTCTGGCACGTTTGGCTCCAAATCTCACACTGCTGTCACCCTGCTGACTCATGGCCATGCTTGCATCCTGCTGTCTCACGTGCAAGCTGCCACCGTCATCCCCTGATGATGATGAAGCCCCCTCTTCATCCGGTTCCCTTGTGCGATTGGCTACATCATCATCCATTACTGTCTGCACGTCACTGATCTCACCCTCACCAGTCTCAGAGCCGACACTTGCTCCTATGCAACTCTCATTGTCGCTACCTTCCCGCCTACAGGAGGAAGAAGTGGATCTCTCTGCCAAATCTTGACCGGGCAATAGCTGCTGGCTATCCTCAATAAGCTCATCCTTGCTGAAAAGAGATGACCGCATACAATACTTCCTGAGTAGAAGGAACAGAAAATGATAGAGGCAGGTTCAGGACATGGGGGGCACAGAGCTTGTTTCTGGGCCATGCCAACTAAGCGTGGAATCATAGGAACCCACTAACTCCTGGCTTTTGGTGTCTGATGTCAGTTGAGATGATGTTGAAGACAAGGTCAACCATTGAAGGGCATGTGGGTTTCTGGTCAAAACACGACCGCTGAATGACACTGGTAGCTCTGGTTATTATCTATTGGCACTACAAGGGAAGCATTATATACAGTATACTGGCACTACAAGGGCATTATATGTATATTGTCACTCTGGGGGATGGAGGAGCATTATATATTTGCACAACAGGGGGTATTATAATACAGGTGGCACTACAGGGGAGTTATAACAGTATTGTGAATAGCAGCAGGATGATACAGTGGTCTGTATAAATGTGAGGGTTGATCTTGGGTCTGTGTAAATTTGGGCACTGAGTTTCAAAATCTGTTACTAGCATGCAGTCTGTACATCCCTGACCAAAGACGTCTGTCTATGATGGTTTGGAACAAATGGAGAAAGAAAGGGAAGTGAATAACATTTGTGGGGATGTCCCTGTAAGTCACTGGATCTGCCCTTAACTGCTTATTTTCAAATGTGTTTTGATCTCTTTATTAGGGTACGGTCACATGGTCAGATTTCCTGATGCGGTTTTGGTAGTGAAAATCAGGAGTGAATTAAAGAAAGAGAAGAACTTGTACAGTATATGTCCTCTACACTTTCTCTCCTTTTATGATCCACTCCTCATTTTGGTTTCCAAAACTGCTAAAACCTGACAGTGTGGCCGTACCCTTAGAAAATAGGTTTACTTTAAACTGACTCAGGGGAGGAGGCGCAATTTGGCTACTCCACCCAGGGCACAGAAATAGCTTGTCCCAGCTGTGTGCACAACGTCTAAAAATTAGGCCTTAATGGGGGCAGTTTGCCTGCTTGTATTTAAACGCGACATGCACAAATGTTAATTGTCAGAAGAAAATATGGCTTGCTATACACAAACATCCAAATATTATGCATTAACCCCTTCTACCCCGGGCCAGTTTTCGCTCTCCTGCCCAGTCCATTTTTTTCAAATCTGACATATGTCACTTTATGTGGTAATAACTTTGGAACAGTTTTATTTATCCAAGCCATTCTGAGATTGTTTTCTCGTGACACATTGTACTTCATGATAGTCATACATTTTAGTCAATATATTTCACCTCTATTTATGAAAAGATCCCAAATTTACCAAAAATGTTGAAACATTAGCACTTTCTCTGCTTTTAAAACAGAAAGTAATACCTCATAAAATATTTATTACTTAACATTCCGCATATGTCTACTTTATGTTGGCATCATTTTATAAATGTCATTTTATTATTTTAGGACGATATTAGGCTTAGAATTTTAGAAGCAATTCTTAAAATTTTAAAGAAAATTTCCAAAACCCACTTTTTAAGGACCAGTTCAATTCTGAAGTCACTTTGTGGGGCTTACATAGTGAAAAACCCCCATAAATGACCCCATTGTAGAAACTACACCCCTCGAGTTACTCAAAGAATTAAAGAAAAATGGAAATAACATTTCTAAATTTCAAGTTTTTGGCAGATTTTCCATTTTAATCCATTTTTTTCTTTAACACATCGAGGGTTTACAGAAACACCCGACATGTGGTCGTAAACTGATGTAAGGGCACACGGCAGGGCGCAGAAGAAAAGGAGCTTCATATGTTTTTTGGAAGGCAGATTTTGTTGGACTGTTTTTTTAGATGTCATGTCCCATTTGAAGCCCCCCTGATGCACCCTTACAGTAGAAACTCCCAAAAAGTGACCCCATTTTGGAAAATAGGGGATAAGGTGGCAATTTTATTGGTACTATTTTGGGGTACATATGATTTTTAATTGCTCTATATTATGTTTTTTGTGAGGCAAGGTACCAAAAAAATTGCTTTTTTGGCACCGTTTTTATTTTTTCGTTTTTGCAACATTAATCTGACAGGGTAGATCATGTGCTATTTTTATAGAGAAGGTTGTTACTGACGAAATGATATCAATAGATCTATTTTCTTTGTTTGTTTCAGTTTTACATAATAAAGCATTTTTGAAAAATAAAAATGTTTTTGTGCCATATTTTTGTTATTTTTCTGTTAATCGTCTTGTGCATGGGCTCGGTTTTTGCAGGAAGAGTTTATGTTTTTATTGGTACCATTTTTGGGTACATAATATTTTTTGATCATTCATTATTACACTTTATGGCGCAAGGTGACCAAAAAATTAGTTGTTTTGGCAGTTTTTATGTATTTATTTTTACAGTGTTCACCTAAGCGGTTAGCTCATGTGACATTTTTTTAAATAGCAGATCGTTACGTATGTGGCAATACATTATATGTATACTTTTTGTTATTTATTTAAGTTTTACTCAATAATAGCATTTTTTTAGCAAAAAAAATTATGTTTTAGTGTCTCCATAATCTAAAAGCCATAGCTTTTCAATTTTTTAAACGATTGTCTTAGATAGGATCTCATTTTTTGTAGGATGAGGTGACAATTTGATTGATACTATTTGGGTGGCATACGCCTTTTTGATCGCTTGGTGTTGCACTTTATGTGATGTCAGGTGACACCAAATTTTGTGGACCTTTTTCTTTTTTTTTTTTTACTGTGTTCACCTGAGGGGTTAGTTCATGTGATATTTGTATAAATAAGATTGTTACAGACACGGAAATACCCAATACGTCAATTTTTTTTTATTTATTTCACTTTAACACAAAAATAGCATTTTGAAACAAAAAATGTATTAATGTCTCTATGTTCTGAAAGCTGTAGTTTATTTTTTAAGCGATTTTCTTGTTTAGGGACTCATTTTTTGTGGGATGAGGTGATGGTTTTATTGGTACCATGTTAGGGGACATAGGCCTTTTTGATCACTTGGTGTTGCACTTTTTGTGATGTAAGGTGACAAAAATAGCTTTTTTTGACAGTTTTTATTTTTATTTTTTTATGGTGTATATCGGACAGGCGGATCATGTGATAAATTTATAGAGCCGGTCATTACAGACGCGGTGAAAACTAATATGTGTGTTTTTTTTCCTTTTTGTTTCTAATTTTTATTATAAAATCTGGGGAAACTGGCATTTTTTTTCTTTTTTTACTTGAAACTTTATATATTTTTTGATTAAAAACACTTTTCTTTTGCTTTCTTAAAGTGTGAGCATCTAAAAAATATCTGTGACATCCAGTGTACTTTTTCCATAGATGGTGTTCACTGCGGACAGTGACATTAGCTGCGCCACATCTCCAGTGTAAAGTGTGCACATCCCAAAAATATCTGTGACACAAGGGCGGACATACCGCATGTGCAGCCGGTTCGGTTGCACAGGGGCCCAGAGCAAGAGGGGGCCCCTTCTTACCGGCTGCTGGGGGAGATAAGCAACTCCCAGGGGCGTCATTAAAGCGGGCAAAGGCAGCTGCCCCGAGCCCAGTTGCTCCTGGGGGGCCCAAGCAGGGGCGTACAGGCCTGGCGGGGGAGGGGGCCCGCTGCACTCTCATGTAATGGGAGCGCTCTGACCGGGCCCAGCATGAAGTACAGTGAGAATGCCGGGCCCAGTCAGAGCGCTCTTCAAACAGGTGGCACAGAGGCAAGGAGGAGGGGGAGCACTCACCCTGCCCGGCAGTTCTCGTCACTGTCGGGCTGTTAGTTTCTATAGTGAAGCAGGGAGACCTCTCTGCTCCCTGCTTCACTGATATTCAGAGCTCAGGAGCTCCCCCTGCTGGCCGCACATTGCGCTGCTGGCTGTGGGAGGAGCGCTTAATGCCCGGGAATCTGCCTCTAGCACAGCCAGCAGCACGATGTGAGTGTGGGAGCCTGTCATCAGGGAAGAAGGTAAGTATTACGTCCCCCCCCCCCCCCCATAAAGCTGCAAACAGGAGGCAACCACTAAAGTGAGGGGGCACAAAAGAGCCACTGTGAGGGGCACATATCTGGGTAAAACAACTACTGTGAGGGGGCACAGATATATAGGCATAACTACTATGAGGGGCACATATCTGGCATAACTGTTATACGGGAGCTCATATCTGGCATAACTATTGGCACTGGGCACATATCTGGCATAAACACTGTGAGGAGCACATATTTGGCATAACTGTTATAAGGCAGCTCATATCTGGCGTAACTATGGGCATTGGGCACATATTTGGCATAACCACTGTGAGGGGCACATCTGGCGTAACTACTGTAAGGGGGCACAGATATATATAGGCATAACTTCTATGAGGGGCACATATCTGGCATAACTGTTATACGGCAGCTCATATCTGGCATAACTATGGGCACTGGGCACATATCTGGCATAACCACTGTGAGGAGCACATATTTGGCATAACTGTTATAAGGCAGCTCATATCTGGCGTAACAATGGGAATTGGACACATATTTGGCAAATAACCACTGTGAGGGGCACATCTGGCATAACTGCTGTAAGGGGGCTCATATCTGGCATAACTAGGGGCACATATCTGGCATAACTGCTGTGAGGGAGGCACTTATCTGGCCATAATGACTGAGGGGGCACATATCTGGGCATAACTACTGAGGAGGCACATATCTGGGCATAATGACTGAGGAGGCACATATCTGGCCATAAATACTGTGAGGGGCACATAGCTTGCAGAATGACTGTGTTGGGGCACATATCTGTCACAACTACTGTGAGAGAGGCACATATCTAGCATAACCACTGTAAGGGAGGCACATATCTGGGCATAACAACTGTGAGAGGGGCCCATATCTGGGCATAATGACTGTGAGGGAGGCACATATCTGGGCATAACGACTGAGAGAGGCACATATCTGGGTATAATGACTGTGAGGGAGGCACATATCTGGGCATAACTACTGTGAGGGGCACATATCTGGCATAACGACTGAGGGAGGCACATATCTGGGCATAACGACTGAGGGAGGCACATATCTGGCCATAACGACTAAGGGGGCACATATCTGGCATAACGACTGTGAGGGAGGCACATATCTGGGCATACCTACTGTGAGGGGCACATATCTGGCATAACAACTGTGAGGGGGCACATATCTGGGCATAACGACTGTGAGGGAGGCACATATCTGGCCATAACAACTGAGGGGGCACATATCTGGCTATAACCACTGTGAGGGGCACATATCTGGCATAATGACTGTGAGGGGCACATATCTGGCAAAACGACTGTGAGGGGCACATATCTGGGCATAACTACTGTGAGGGGCCACAAGGAGGACATAACTATTTTGACGGCTTAATTACTGTGAGGGGCCACAATGTGGGCATTAGTACTGTATGGTAGCACTAGATTACCTTGCTATACATTGGCATTTTGCATGGCTCAGTCTTACAGGACCAGCACAGTGCCCTCTGCTGGCGATTTCACAGGGGCAGTCACCATCCCTTCCTTATGTGATTTTTCTTTTTCTCTATCACCACAGGGACCTTGTTCTCGATCCAGCAGACACCACACCAACGCCAGTGACTGTCATGGAACCATGAACCAGACGTACAACAGAGATGAGTGGAAATAAGAAGGCTTTATTGGAAATCAAGCCGTAGCAAAAGTCCAAACGGATGGCTAAACCGAAGCAGGGTCTTGCGTAGACAGAGGTCAGGAACCAGGAGGGTGGTCAGACGAAGCCAGGATCAGGAACCAACGGGGTAGTCAGACGAAGCCAGGATCAGGAACCAACGGGGTAGTCAGACGAAGCCAGGATCAGGAACCAACGGGGTAGTCAGACGAGGCCAGGATCAGGAACCAGAAGCAGCAGCAGTCTTAGAAGCATGTGAACACAGGAGGACCAAGCAAGGAACTGAAGCCACAGACCTTCTATATATATGAGCTAGGCATCCAGCTCCTCCCAGTGGGAAGGAGAAGCCGCAGGGTGGGAGGCTACAAGAAACCCAGAAACCAAGATGGCCGCCAGCACATGTCAAACGAAGGTAAGACCATGACAGTACCTCCCCCTCAAGGGCCCCTCCTCCGCGGAGTAAGGAACGGTTTCTGAGGGAAGCGTGCGTGGAAGGCTCGGAGCAAAGCAGGAGCATGGACATCTGCGGAGGGAACCCAGGAACGCTCCTCTGGACCATAACCACGCCAATGGACCAAAAACTGCAACCGACCGCGGACCAGGCGTGAGTCCAGGATATTGCTCACCTCATATTCCTCATGATTGCCCACTTGGACCGGACGGGGCCGAGGAACCGAGGAAGTGAAACGATTACACACCAACGGCTTCAACAGGGAGACATGAAACACGTTGGAGATCCGCATGCCAGGAGGAAGCGCAAGGGCATAGGCTACCGGGTTTACCCTGCGAAGCACTCGGAAGGGACCAACAAAGCGAGGCGCCAGCTTGGGAGTGGGCACTCGAAGGTTGAGGTTGCGGGTGGACAACCATACACGGTCTCCGACCTGGTAGGAAGGAGCGGGCGCTCGTCTGCGATCAGCCTGGAGTCTCTGGCGCTGCGCAGAGACCTCAAGGGACCTCTGGATCTGTACCCAAGAAGCACGTAGGACGGAAAGGTGATCCTCCACAGCCGGAGTATCCTGGGGAGAGAATACCTCCGGTAACACGGCAGGTTGGAACCCATAATTGGCCATGAAGGGAGACGTCCCAGAGGAAGAGTTCACCGCCGTGTTCCTGGCAAACTCAGCCCAAGGCAGGAGGTCAACCCAATTGTCTTGGTGATCGGAGACATAGCAACGAAGGAATTGCTCCAAGGCCTGATTAGATCGTTCTGCGGCCCCATTGGACTGAGGGTGGTAGGCAGAGGAGAAAGAGAGATGAATCCCCAACTGGGAGCAAAAGGCGCGCCAGAACCTGGACACAAACTGACTCCCCCGATCCGACACAATCTCCTTGGGCAAACCGTGCAACCGGAAGACCTCCCTGGCGAAAATCGTGGCCAACTCTTGTGCAGAGGGTAACTTCTTGAGAGGAACACAGTGGCACATTTTGGAAAACCGGTCCACAATCATGAGAATGACCGTATGGCCTCGGGATGCAGGAAGGTCCACAATGAAATCTATCCCCAGGTGTGACCATGGGCGCTCCCCGGTGGCTATGGGTTGCAAAAGGCCCAACGGAAGGTGCCGAGGGGACTTACTCTGGGCACAAACGGAGCATGCCGCTACATATGCGGCGATGTCGGAACGTAGAGAAGGCCACCAGAACAGACGTGAAACAGCCCAGGACAGCTGGTTCTTTCCAGGATGCCCCGCGGCCTTGGAGTTATGGTAGGTTCGCAACAACCGAGTGCGCAACTCCTCAGGCACAAAACACCTGCCGTTGGGTCTCCCAGAGGGAGCACCAGATTGAGCCGCCAAAATCTGCTCACCCAGGGGAGAGGTCAGGCTGGTGCGAATGGCGGCCAGGATCTGATTCGGAGGTATGACCGAAGTCGGAATCGACTCCTCCCCGGACAGCTCGGAGTACTGCCGTGATAAGGCATCCGCTCTGATGTTCTTGGAACCGGGTAGGTAGGAGACCACGTAATTAAAACGTGACAAGAACAGAGCCCATCTGGCCTGACGTGGTGTCAATCTCTTGGCCTCAGAAAGGTAGGTCAGATTCTTGTGGTCCGTCAGGATGAGAACCGGAACCACCGAGCCCTCGAGCAAGTGCCTCCATTCTTTAAGGGCCTGCACGATGGCCAATAACTCCCTGTCACCAATCTGATAGTTGCACTCCGCGGAAGACAGTTTCCGGGAGTAAAACCCACAGGGAAGCAGAGGACCCTCTGGTGTTCTACGCTGAGACAGAAGGGCGCCTACTCCCGTCTCAGACGCGTCCACCTCGAGGACAAAGGGCAACCCAGGGTTGGGATGCGACAGAATCGGAGCCGACACAAAGGCGGACTTTAGAGCCTCAAAAGCTCGGATGGCCTCGAGCGGCCAGACCTGGAAATTACTGCCCTTCCTGGTCAGATCCGTGAGAGGCTTGGCTAGCATGGAAAAGTCCCTGATGAACTTCCGATAATAATTGGCGAAGCCCAAAAAGCGCTGCAGGGCACGGAGACCACTGGGCTGGGGCCACTGTAAGACAGCCGAAACCTTCTCAGGATCCATGGAGAACCCCTCAGCGGAAATGATGTAACCTAAGAAGGTTACCTGGGATCGGTGAAATTCGCATTTCTCAAGCTTACCGAACAGCCTGTTCTCTCGTAACCGTTGCAACACTCGTCTGACATCCATAATGTGGGCCTCCATGGATTCAGAATATACCAAGATGTCATCCAAATAGACCACCACACACTGCTGCAACAGGTCACGGAAAACATCGTTGATGAATTCCTGAAAAACTGCGGGCGCATTGCACAACCCAAAGGGCATAACCAAGGATTCATAATGACCGGTCCTGGTGTTAAACCCGGTCTTCCACTCATCGCCCGCCTTGATCCTTACCAGGTTATATGCCGCCCTCAGGTCGAGTTTGGTAAAGACCGTGGCCCCTTTGAGGCGATCGAACAGCTCGGAAATCAAGGGTATCGGGTAAGCGTTCTTGATCGTGATGCGATTGAGACCCCTGTAATCGATGCAAGGCCTCAACTCACCGCCCTTCTTTTTCACAAAGAAAAATCCAGCCCCTGCCGGGGATGAGGATTTGCGAATGTGTCCGCGTGAAAGCGCCTCCCTCACGTACTCCTCCATGGCCTCATTCTCCGCTACCGACAGTGGATAGACTTTGCCACGAGGAGGAACGGCACCGGATTGTAACTCTATGGCACAATCGTATGGGCGGTGCGGAGGTAGGGCAACCGCGCGCACCTTATCGAATACATCCCGGTACTCTTCGTATTCAGGAGGCAACAGAGAGTCCGAGGAAGTACACAGCAACTTGACAGGCCCATGGATGCAACTAACCCCACACTGCGGTGACCACGAGAGGATCTCGACCGATCTCCAATCGAAAGTCGGATTATGCTTCTGGAGCCAGGGGTACCCCAAGACCACCGAGTAGTGTGGAGACTAAATAACCTGGAGACAGACCGACTCTCTGTGAATGGCACCAATGGCTATCCCCACTGGAAGGGTCTCATGAGTCACGTGTGGCGGCAGAAGGGGTCTGCCGTCTATCGCCTCAAGAGCCAGTGGGGAACCTCGAGGCTGCAGAGGAATGGAATTGGCGGCAACGAACACTCTATCAATGAACAAACCACCAGCACCAGAGTCCACCAACGCCTGGGTCGTCACCGAGCCCCCGACCCAGAGAGGACAACCGTGATCAGTGGTTTGTCAACACGGGAAACCGGGGACGAGGAGACTCCACCCAAGATCTGCCCCCGACAGGACCTCAGGTGCGAGCGTTCTCCCGGACGGTTCGGACATGCCAACCGAAAATGCCCACCGAGACCACAGTACATGCATCGGCCCTCGCGTCTCCGGAGTGCCCTCTCCCCCTCGGACAGGCGAGCAAACCCCCGCTGCATGGGTTCACCCCCAGACAAGTCATCCCCAGGAGGCGTGGGAGGAGAGGGAGGCACGGGTGGGACAGCAAACGTAGGCGCCAATCTGTTAGGAGACCTCCGCAGGCTCTCCTTAAAGGAAGGTCTCTCCCTGAGTCTGGTGTCAATCAAAATCAGGAAAGAAATAAGAGACTCGAGCTCCACTGGTAGGTCCTTAGCTGCAACCTCATCCTTCAAGGCATCCGAGAGACCATGAGAGAAAGCAGCGACCAGAGCCTCATTATTCCAGCCCACCTCTGCTGCCAGGGTACGAAACTCAATGGCGTATTCAGCTACGGATCGTGAACCCTGTCTGATGGACATAAGGAGCTTCGCAGCAGAGGCAGCACGAGCCGGCACATCGAATACCTTCCGAAGAGAAGCAACAAAACCGGAAAACTCGGCAACCACCGGATTGTTGTTCTCCCATAAAGGGCTGGCCCAGGCCAAGGCCTTGTCCGAGAGCAGCGAGATCAAGAAGCCCACCTTTGATCTCTCAGTAGGAAAGGCATGTGGCAGCAACTCGAAATAAATGCCCACCTGGTTAAGGAAACCTCAGCACTGAGTTGGCTCTCCCCCAAAGCGCTGTGGAAGGGGGGCAGAACCGGTCATACCCCGAGACACCGCAGGCGCAGCAACAGGTGTCGGGGTAGACTCTGGCGCAACAACCGGGGCGGCAGTAGGAGCGGGCCCAGGAGCGACAACCGACCCATCGGCAACGGAAGCGAAATGAGCCGTGCGTTCAAGCAGGGTTTGCAACGCCACAGCGAACCGACCCAACAGGTGATCCTGCTGATCAAGTCTGGCAACCAGCGTAGGTAGCGAGGATGGCCCTGTACCGTCAGAATTCATGGCTTGGTCCTAATGTCATGGAACCATGAACCAGACGTACAACAGAGATGAGTGGAAATAAGAAGGCTTTATTGGAAATCAAGCCGTAGCAAAAGTCCAAACGGATGGCTAAACCGAAGCAGGGTCTTGCGTAGACAGAGGTCAGGAACCAGGAGGGTGGTCAGACGAAGCCAGGATCAGGAACCAACGGGGTAGTCAGACGAAGCCAGGATCAGGAACCAACGGGGTAGTCAGACGAAGCCAGGATCAGGAACCAACGGGGTAGTCAGACGAGGCCAGGATCAGGAACCAGAAGCAGCAGCAGTCTTAGAAGCATGTGAACACAGGAGGACCAAGCAAGGAACTGAAGCCACAGACCTTCTATATATATGAGCTAGGCATCCAGCTCCTCCCAGTGGGAAGGAGAAGCCGCAGGGTGGGAGGCTACAAGAAACCCAGAAACCAAGATGGCCGCCAGCACATGTCAAACGAAGGTAAGACCATGACAGTGACATCCTGGATGAGGTAGGGTGAGTGTAGCCATGCATTGGGCTCAGGCAGTGGCGTAGCTACAGGGGTCGCAGCGGTCGCAATTGCGACCGGGCCCCTGAGCCAGGGGGGCCCACGGCCCCCCCCCCCTATTCAAAATGTGATCTAATAGTGCCGGGGCCCGGGGGCAGTGCGCACGGCGCAGCAGCAGTAGGCAGCTCACGTGACTGTGTCAGAGGGGGCGGCCGCGGAAGCAGACATTGAGTGAGGTGAGGTCTAAGTGACTGAGTGAGGAGGAGCCGCCCGGAGGCGTGGTTTGCGCGCATCTCCGGCTCCCTCCCAGTCAGACACTCAGAAGCAGCAGGCAGGCGGCAGTGACTGTGTGGTCCTGCGGACGTGCGGTGGCTGGCGGCGCGAGGTGAGTTTTGAATAGCCTCTGGCCGGTCCGCCGGGCCCTCTAGCCTCTACAGTAGTTTAGAATACAGATGTGCCGCCGTAAAGCCCCCTCTCATCTCCCCTCTTGCTGCAGACTCGGGAATGGCAGAAACAGTAGCACAGCAACATGCAACAGTGAATAAATTCTTGCAAAGTGTGTCTGACCTTAGCTAGATAGAACATCACTGTGCTGCATCGACAGAAACAGCAGTGGCTGAAACCACATCAGAAGATCATGCACCAAATAACCACATTAACATAGACTGCGCGCTTTCTTGTTTTCACTCAAGAGATCTCAACTTAAATAATTACCGAATCGTTAACAAAATCAGTCTTGTTCTGGATCATTACTACATTTAAATGTAAGCGTTTTCCTTATTTTGATCCATCAAATGAAAGATATGTCACCCCCCCCCCCCTCCCCCATGGATAGATCATGTTGCTTTTCATAATACAGCTTTCTACTCACTAAACAGTATAATGTTAACAAAATGAAGTAAAAAAAAAAATCACTAATTTGGGTCAAAACTTTTTGTGTTTTTATGTCACTTTTAAAAGTGAGTGGGCACCAGATTTGTGAAATTTGACCATTATAATGGTGGACCATGGCCGACACTGCTCCAGTCACTCAGTCAACCCTACATTTGCCCGTCTGCTCTTCCTCTGTTGACCTGGACCTGTCGATCTTCCTCAGCTTCCTTGCATTGGATCAGGCCACCACAATTCTGTTTTGTCTCTCCTGGCATGCTGCAACCTGCTGTTGTTAGCTAGGCCTCTCCCCTAGTCCTCAGGGTATGAACAGCTCCCTGGGCTCTTACAGGGCAAGCACCCATGCGCCCAGTGGCGTAGGGATCGCCATAGCAGCCATAGCAATGGCTATGGGGCCCTACGCCACTGGGAGCCCGCCGCCGACTGAGGATTAAAAAATAATAATTTAAAACCATGTGGCGAGTGGGCCGGGCCCGGGCGTGGGGCTGTGATAGGGGGCGGTCGGACTCGGAGCCGGAGGCAGAGAGGCACTCTGGGCTGTGGTTCGCTGGAAGTGTAGGAGGTGGAAGCGGCATGTACAAGGAAGCTGGAGTGTGGGTGGCTGGCTGGCTTGGCGGCGCGCACAGTACGGTACGGCTTCACCGTGTCGGTCGGTTCAAGTGGCTGAGGTGAGGGCTGGCTAGGGAGTGGGACTGAGTCTGCCCCTGTTGCGATGTATGTCCAACCGAAGCAGCAGGCGGCAGCGTCAGTCAGTGAGTGGAGTCAGACGTGGAGTACTGTAACTGGAGACTAGAGCGGACAAGTATTACAGACCCCTCAGATAGGATTAGGTGGCTGTGTCCACTAACCATTACCAGAAATGCAGCTGCACCTGCTAGGCTTGAGCAGGTATATGTGTGAATATGGAAGATGCTGAGAGTGAGGTACAGCCGGATCTCAGCATCTTCCCTAATCCATATTCACACATATACCTGCTCAAGCCTAGCAGGCGCAGCTGCATTTCTGGTAATGGTTAGTGGACACAGCCACCTAATCCTATCTCAGGGGTCTGTAACACAGGAAGGTGAAAGTGCATATCGTAGGGGGTGTATGTGTATTAGACAGAAGGTAGGGATATGTATCTTGTGTAGTTTGGGTATTAGGGAGATTAAGGGGTATATATCTAGTGCTGATACAGAGCCGCTCTTCGCCTACACGTGTATCAGCACTAGATATATACCCCTTACTGTCCCTAATACCCTAACTACACAAGATACATATCCCTACCTTCTGTCTCATACACATACACCCCCCACGATGTGTACTTTCTCCTTCCAGTGCTACAGACCCCTGTACAATTTACCAATCTTCTTTAATACACAGACATTTAGGCTGCGTTCACACCTGAGCGTTTTACAGCGCGTTCCTACACGCTGTAAAACGCTCAACAGGCAAAAAACAATGATTCCCTATGGGAATGGTTCTCACCTGAGCGTTTTACAGTACGTACGAACGCGCTGTAAAACGCCCTACGCCCCAAGAAGTACAGGAGCTTCTTTGGGGCGTATTGTCGCACGTTCCCGCACATAGACTTAGCGGTAACGCGCGACAATGGGCATTTGCTTGTTTCCTCGCGCGTATGTAAACGCACGATAAAAACGCCTGAAAAAAGTGCATACAGAGTACGCTTAGGTGTGAACCCACACTTAGATTCATACATTTCCTACACTGGCACAAATGCGTTGCCAGTGACCAACTGTCTGTGCTCAGTCCTACGCGTAACTGTCGCAAGTGCATGAGGCGCTGCGGATGTGGCGGCGAGGATTGAGAGGTATGTGGGAGATTCGGGACGGGGGGGGGGCCCATAAATTTTTTTTGCTATGGGGCCCAGTCATTTCTAGCTACGCCCCTGGGCTCAGGGCTCTTTCACACGAGAAGATCCTGTGCAGCTAATCCGCTGCGTGAAAGAGTGTCAAGCCCCGCTCCGGACAGCAGAGACATGGAGCATTACATGATTGATAATGCTCTTTGCCTCTCTGTGACCTTTTTACTACAAAATCACAGTGACACTGTATGTTTTGTATTGCTATAAGTAACGTTAGGACGGGATTGGTTATGTTGAGAACTTGGCTTGGAGGGGAGGGGGCCCAGGCACATTCTTTGCACAGGGGCCCTCTGCTGTCTGTGTCCGCCCCTGCTGTGACATACAGTGTACTTTTTCCGTCGACAGTGTTCGCTGCGTATAGTAACATTAGCTGCACCTCATCTCCTTTGTGAAGTGTGGGCATCCAAAAAATATCTGACATACAGTGTAATTTTTCCATAGACGGTGTCCGCTGAGGACAGTGACATTAGCTGCGCCACATCTACAGTGTAAAGTGTGGGCATCCAAAAAATATCAGTGACATACAGCGTTCTTTCTCCGTGGACGGTGTCCGCTGAGGACAGTGACATTATCTGCACCACATCTCCTGTGTAAAGTGTGCTCATCCAAAAAATATCTGTGACATCCAGTGTACTTTTTCCGTAGACGATGTCCGTTGCGGACAGTGACATTAGCTGCGCCACATCTCCTGTGTAAAGTGTGCTCATCCAAATAATATCTGTGACATGCAGTGTTCTTTTTTAATAGACGGTGTCCGCTGCAGACAGTGACATTAGCTGCGCCACATCTCCAGTGTAAAGTGTACGCTTCAAAAATGTATCTGTGACATACAGTGTATTTTTTCCGTAGACGGTGTCTGCTGCGGACAGTGACATTACCAGCGCCACATCTGCAGTGTAACGTCTGCGCTTCAAAAATGTATCTGTGACATACAGTGTACTTTGTCAATAGACGGTGTCTGCTTCTGACAGTGACATTACCAGGGCCACATCTACAGTGTAACGTGTGCGCTTCAAAAATTTATCTATAACATACGGTGTACTTTTTCCTTAGACGGTGTGTGCTGCGGACAGTGACATAACCAGCACTACATCTGCAGTGTAAGGTGTGTACTTCCAAAATTTATCTGTGACATACAGTGTACTTTGTCCGTAGGTGGTGTCCGCTGCGGCCAGTGACATGACCAGAGCCACATCTGCGGTGTAACGTGTGCCCTTCTAAAATTTATCTGTGACATACAGTGTACTTTTTCCGTAGACGGTGTCTGCTGCGGATAGTGACATTACCAGGGGCACATCTCCAATGTAATGTGTGCGGTTAAAAAATGTATCTGTGACACCCAGTCTACTTTTTTGCGTAGCCGCTGTGTACAGTGACATTACCGGTGGTACCTTTCCTGTATAACGTTTCCTCATCCCAAATACCTGTGACATTCATTTTTCATTAGCTGCTGGTGACAGCATTGATATTTTCTGCGGGATATCTCCTGTGTGATGTTTCCACATCCCAAATACCTTTTTAAATTTGTTTGCTCACACATTTCCAAATCCTACACTACTGTACGTGTGACAGACTTTAAATCATACAGTTGTGTTCAAAATAATAGCAGTCAGACATCGCTAACCGGATCAATCACTGTAGAAATAATATTCAACATGGCAAATAATTTACTAGCAGGTGTAGTAGAGTAATAGAAATCCAACAGACCGAACAGTCATGACATGCATGCTGCTGATTCTGTGTAATTGAATCATTAATTAAAAGGGGCATGTTCAAAATAATAGCAGTGTGGAGTTCAATGAGTGAGGTCATTCATTCTTTGAAAAACGGGTGGCAATTATTGCCCTTATTTAAGGAAGGAAGGCAGCAAATGTTGTACATGCTGGTTACAGTGCATTTCTCTCTAAAATTCTGAGGAATATGGGTTGTTCCAGCCATTGTCCAGAAGAACAGCGTACCTTGATTAAAAAATGTTGATTGGAGAGGGGAAAACATAAACAAGTGCAGAAAATGATAGGCTGCTCAGCTAAAATGATCGCAAATGCTTTAAATTCTGAAAGACATGGAAGAAAGTTAAAAACTACCATTCAAATGGATAGAAGAATAGCCAAAATGCCAAGGACTCAGCCAACAATCAGCTCCAGCAAGATGAAAGAAGGTCTAAAGTTACCTGTGAGTACTGTTACAATTAGAAGATGCCTATGTGAAGCCAAGCTATCTGCAAGAAGCCCCCGCAAAGTCCCACTGTTGAAAAAAAGACATGTGCTAAAGAGGTTACAATTTGCCAAAGAGCACATTGACGGCCTAAAGAGACATTTTATGGACTCATGAAAGTAAGATTGTTCTTTTTGGGTTTAGTGGCCGGAGACAGTTTGTCAGACGACCCCCAAACACTAAATTTAAGCCACAGTACACTGTGAAGACAGTGAAGCATGGTGGCGCAAGCATCATGATATGGGGATGTTTCTCATACTACGGTGTTGGGCCTATTTATCGCATACCAGGGATCATGGATCAGTTTGAATACATCAGAATACTTGAAGAGGTCATGCTGCCTTATGCTGAAGAGGAAATGCCCTTCAAATGGGTGTTCCAACAAGACAACGACCCCAAACACACCAGTAAACGTGCAATATCTTGGTTCCAAACCTACAAGATTGACGTTATGGAGTGGCCAGCCCAATCCTCGGATCTTAATCTCATAGAAAACTTGTGGGGTGACATTAAAAATGCAGTTTCTGAGGCAAAACCAAGAAATAGAGAAGAACTGTGGAATGTAGTCCAATCATCCTGGGCTGGAATACCTGTTCACAGGTGCCAGAAGTTGGTTGACTCCATGTAACACAGATGTACAGCAGTTCTCAGAAACACTGGTTATACAACTAAATATTAGTTAAGTGATTTAAAGGAAAGCAAAATCTTCAAACATTTTTCAGTTTATATAATGAATACTTAAAGGGCTTCTGTCACCCCACTAAAGTCATATTTTTTTTTTGGGCTAGTTACATTCCTTATAGCGCGATATATGAGAATATAATGTTGTCACTTACTTTCATTCGGCCGTTTCTTAAGAAAACAAAGTTTTATAATATGCAAATCAGGTCTGGTAGCCACCGCAAAAAACCGCCCCCTCGTCGTGTTGATTGACAGGACCAGCCGCGATCTCCTCCTCCGGCCGGCCCTGTCAGTATTTCAAAAATCGCGTGCCTCTGTTCATTCGGCGCAGGCGCTCTGAGATAAGGAGGATCGTCTCCTCAGAACTCCCTTAGTGCGCCTGCGCCGATGACGTCTTCTCTTTCGGTGATGTCATCGGCGCAGGCGCACTGAGGGAGTTCTGAGGGGACGAGCCTCCTCATCTCAGAGCTCCTGCGCCGAATGAACAGAGGCGCGCGATTTTTGAAATACTGACAGGGCCGGCCGGAGGAGGAGATCGCGGCTGGTCCTGTCAATCAACACGACGAGGGGGCGGTTTTTTGCGGCAGCTACCAGCAAGTAGACGCCCTACTTGCTGGTAGAGACCTGATTTGCATATTATAAAGCTTTGTTTTCTTAAGAAACGGCCGAATGAAAGTAAGTGACAACATTATATTCTCATATATCGCCCTATAAGGAATGTAACTAGCCAAAAAAAAAAAAAGGACTTTAGTGGGGTGACAGAAGCCCTTTAATTTTGTAAAGAAGAATACAAACACTGCTATTTTTTTGAACAGTCTAATATCCACTTTTCTTCAATTTTGTTTTAGAGGAACAACACAAATTTGATAGATTTTTCTTCATGTTTTGATTTGGAATAGAATGTGTAGTGTTCCCAATGCATTTGTGTGTATGGAAATAAAAGCTATTAGAAGGATTTTGAGCTTTATTCACTTTTTTGAACACACTGCTATTATTTTGAACACAACTGTTACATACTGTAGTTAATAGAGATGTCGTGAACATAAAATTTTCCGTTCGCGAACGCGAATTTCTGCAAATGTTCGCGAACGGGCGAACCGCCATTGACTTTAATTGGCAGGCGAATTTTAAAACCCTCTTTCTAGCCACAGTAGTGATGGAAAAGTTGTTTCAAAGGGACTAACACCTGGACTGTGGCATGCCGGAGGGCGATCCCATGGAAAATTACATAGTTGACGCAGAGTTGGATTTTAATCCATAAATCACCTAACAATCCTAAATTTATTTGAACAACATGGTTTAAAACATCTAGTTTGTGTATACGATCAGGTATGATGTTGTATCGGTCAGGTAGTGTAAGGGTTACGCCCGCTTCACAGACATTGACAGACCAAACTCCCCTTTTAATGCACCGCAAACAACTGCAAACAGTCCATTTGCCCAACCGCAAACTTCCCATTTGCACAAGGTTGAATACCAAGCTAGCCATGTCCCGTTGATGTCATTGAAGGTTTCTTCCTCCACCCAGCCACGTACAACACCAAGGGTCCCGGAAAGGTGAATTGAATTGATTTTTAGAACAGGGAGATGGTTAAAAAACGCTGGCTCCCTCCCCTTTGTTTGAATCCACACCACGGTCACTGCGTCTGCGCCGTGCAATTTACTGTCACACCCGATATGAGTGGTATTTTCTGTAGTACTGTTCTCATCAGTTTAATCCCTGTTACGTCCCATAACAGGGATTGCCTTTTGTGAAAAAATAATTAGGCCGGGTACCTTCGACTGCCTTCACAGTGACAGACCAAACTCTGATACACCAAACTGAATTGATTTTAGGAACAGGGAGATGGAAAAAGCAGCTTGGTCGTTCCTCTTACTCCCAAGTTGGGGCACTGCGCGTGCACGGAGCAATGTGCTGTGACACCCTATATGAGTAATATCTTAACTAGTACTATTCCTATCAGTTTAATCCCTGTTATGTCCCCTGTCTGGGGACGTGTGTCAAATTTATTAATCATTGTCGAATAAACGACATCCTGAAATAATTTTGTTCTGAGCTCTGTACTTGCTTTGTATTGGAATTAATGGGGATTTTTTAAATTGTCTGCATTATTTCTAATAAACTATTAAGAGACTTTATTATGATTTTTTTATTTTATGTATTAAAAACCCATACAACTAAAAAAAAAAAAAATAATAATGTTTTTTCTACGAAAAATTATCCAGCCGATTGCTTTTAGTCTGATCATAATGAAGCAACGGCCTTATCTGGGGTGTGGCAACATTGCCAACACACTCATAGAGGTGATGATTGCTTCATTGTGATATGCAAGCCCCTTCAACACAACAAGGTATCTATCACGAAGGGGAATTGACACATGTATGTGCCTTTTTTTTTGTTTGTTTTTTGCAGCCACAGTGCAGCACTAGAGGCCAGAAAAATTAGGCATGTACACATGCCTGAAAAAACAGGTATTGTTGCATCCACAACAATTGATGTTTTCCAGGCAGAAAGGTGACTAAAACATTGCGGCTTGAACCCTAGTTGGTGGCGGAGAATTCACGAAAGTCATCCGGTATGCAGACATTAAATACAGCAGCGTGGGGACCATTTTGAGGCCAAGGCATGTCATCAGGCCTTTTGTTAGTCAAACGTATCCCCCACTGTCAGTCCCTTTGGGATCTATGCCTCATTCATCTTAATAAAGGTGAGGTAATCAACACTTTTTTGACCGATGCGACTTCTTTTGTCAGTGACAATGCCTCCTGCTGCACTGAAGGTCCTTTCTGACAGGACACTTGAAGCGGAGCAGGCCAGAAGTTCTATCGCAAACTGGGATAGTTCAGGCCACAGGTCAAGCCTGCACACCCAGTAGTCAAGGGGTTCATCGCTCCTCAGAGTGTCAATATCTGCAGTTAAGGCGAGGTAGTCTGCTACCTATCGGTCGAGTCATTCTCTAAGGCTGGATCCTGAAGGGCTGTGGCGATGTGTAGGACTGAAAAAGCTCTGCATGTCCTCCATCAACAACACATCTGTAAAGCATCCTGTCCTTGCCGCCGTGGTCATGGTAGGAGGAGGATTACTTTCACCTCTTCCCCTTTTAGATTCCCGTTGTGCTGTGACATCCCCCTTATAAGCTGTGTAAAGCATATTTTTTAGTTTGGTTTTGAACTGCTGCATCCTTTCTGACTTTTGGTAATTTAGTAACATTTCCGCCACTTTCTGCTTATACCGGGGGTCTAGTAGCGTGGCCACCCAGTACAGGTTGTTCTCCTTCATCCTTTTTTATACAAGGGTCCCTCAACAGACATGACAGCATGAAAGACCCCATTTGCACAAGGTTGGATGCCGAGCTACTCATTTCCCGTTCCTCGTCCTCACTGATGTCATTGACGGTCTGTTCTTCCCCCCAGCCACGTACAACACCACGGGTCCCAGATAGGTGACAACAACAAGCACCCTGGGATGCCTGCTATGGTTGGTCTTCCTCCTCCTAAAAGCCACATTCCTCCTCTGACTACTTTTCCTCATACTCCTCTTCCAGCGTTGCCGCAGGTCCGGCAAGAGATGATGACAAGGCTGTTTCTGGTGGTGATGGTGACCACAACTCTTCCTCTTCACGCTCATCTGCAGCCTGATCCAGCACTCTTCGCAGGGCACGCTCCAGGAAGAAAACAAATGGGATGAGGTCGCTGATGGTGCCTTCGGTGCCACTGACTAGCTTTGTCACCTCCTCAAAATGACGCATGAGCCTACAGGCATTGCGCATGAGAGTCCAGTAACATGGCAAAAAAATTCCCAGCTTCGCAGAGGCTGTCCTAGCACTCCGGTCATACAAATACTCGTTGACGGCTTTTTCTTGTTGTAGCAGGCGGTCGAACATTAGGAGTGTTGAATTCCAACGTGTCGGGCTGCCGCAAATCAATCGCCTCACTGGCATGTTGTTTCGGCGCTGAATGTCAGAAAAGTGCGCCGTGGCCATGTAGGAACGCCTGAAATGGCCACACGCCTTCCTGGCCTGCTTGAGGACGTCCTGTAAGCCTGGGTACTTAGACACAAAGCGTTGTACGATGAGATTCAACACATGTGCCATGCACGGCACATGTGACAACTTGTCCAAATTCAATGCCACCAACAAATTGCTTCCATTGTCACACACCACTTTGCCGATCTCCAGTTGGTGCGGGGTCAGCCACTGATCCACCTGTGCGTTCAGGGCGAACAGGAGTGCTGGTCCGGTGTGGCTCTCTGCTTTCAGGCAAGTCAACCCCAAGACTGCGAAGCTGGAAATTTTTTTGCCACGTTACTGGACTCTCACGCGCAATGCCTGTAGGCTCATGCGTCCTTTTGAGGAGGTGACAAACCTAGTCAGTAGCACCGAAGGCACCATCAGCGACCTCATCCCATTTGTTTTCTTCCTGGAGCGTGCCCTGCGAAGAGTGCTGGATCAGGCTGTAGATGAGCGTGAAGAGGAAGAGGAAGAGTTGTGGTCACCATCACTGTTGTATCCGGGATGTGGAATAGCCCCTGGGGAGCTAAGGGGATTCAGTTGATGTACAGCCAGACGCCGCTGCAGAAGAGGACTCAGCCGAGGAGGTTATGGAAGAGGATGGAGTAGGAGGCGTAAAGGAGGTGGCAGTAGGCCTGCCTGCAAGTCGTGGCAGTTTCACCAACTCCGCTGCAGAGCCACGCATTCCATGCTGCAGCCGTCAGCAGGTTGACCCAATGCGCAGTGTAGGTAATATACCTGCCCTGACCATGCTTTGCAGACCAGGTATCAGTGGTCAGATGGACCCTTGCCCCAACACTGTATGCCAGAGATGCCATGACTTCCTTTTCAATCACTGAGTAGAGGTTTGGGATTGCCTTTTTTGAAAAAAAAAATCGTCTGGGTACCTTCCACTGTGGTGTCCCAATAGCGACAAATTTTTTGAAGGCCTCAGACTCCACCAGCTGGTATGGTAAAAGCTGGCTGGCTAAGAGTTACGTCAAGCCAGCTGTCAGACGCCGGGCAAGGGGGTGACTCTGTGACATTGGCTTCTTACGCTCATCATTTCCTTTACAGACACCTGACTGTGGGCAGATGAGATGGAACTGCTGAAGGTGAGAGGCGGAGTGGCAGGTGGTTGAGAGGGGGCAAGGGGAACAGCAGTGGTTGACGTGGCTGAAGATGCTGGACCAGGAGAAGGATGGTGGCTTTGAGCTTGTGTGCTGCTTCTACTCGTCTCCTCCTTCTCTCTGTCTCCCCTTCTGAACTTTCCCCCTTCTTCTTCTCTTTGACCAGGCACCCACGTGGCATCCACGTACACATCGTCATCATCAACCACTTCACTGGTATCTGACACCTCAGCAAAGGAAGCAGCAGCGTGTACAACATCATCATCATCATCACACTGTACGTCCATGTGTGTAATGCTGCCTGACTGAGACATATCCCTGTTATCTACATCCTCTGGCAATAATGGTTGCGCATCACTAATTTCATCCAACTGATGTGTAAATAACTCCTCTGAGGGATCAAGTGAAGCGGCTGTGGTGGCTGTGGTGCTAGTGGTGGTGGTGGTGGCGGGCGGGAGAGTGGTAACTTGAGAGCAGGTGACCAAAGATGAGCTGGAGGAGGATGGTGCGTCAAGGTTCTTGGCTTACACAGGACACCCAATCTTTGGTGGCACACTGTGCCACCAAAGATTGGGTGTCCTGTGTAAGCCAGTCAACTATTTTCTCTGAATTTTTTGGGTTTAGGGTACGTGGCCTCTGAACACTGGGCATTATTCCAGGGCCAGTGGAAATCACAGCACCACAATCACGACGGCCCCTTCGGGGTGGTCTGCCTCTGCCTGTCATTTTTCTTTTAGATATGTGGTACTATGCGTGCAAGGTACTTTGCCACCCTATATAAGTGGTGGGCAGTGGGCACAGTACAGTCTGTGTGGGCCTGACACACACAGGCTTGCAACTGTGATTATATCACAGAAAATTTGTAAATATATTTTTTTTTTATCTGCAAGGTATTTGAGTGAATGACACTCTGTAACGGTATGAGTGGAGGCCTAGCCAGTGGCCACAGTACAGTCTGTGTGGGCCTGACACACACGGGCTTGCAAATGTTATTATATCACAGAAAAGTTTTAAATATAATTTTTTTTATCTGCAAGGTATTTGAGTGGATGACACCCTGTAACGGTATGAGTGGAGGCCTAGCCACTAGCCAGTGGTCACAGTACAGTCTGTGTGGCCCCGACACACACGGGCTTGCAAATGTGATTATATCACAGAAAATTTTAAATATATTTTTTTATCTGCAAGGTATTTCAGTGAATGACACCCTGTAACGGTATGAGTGGAGGCCTAGCCAGTGGTCACCGTACAGTCTGTGTGGGCCCGACACACACGGGCTTGCAATAGTGATTATATCACAGAAACATTTTAAATATAATTTTTCTGTGAAAAAAAAATATTAAAAAGATATTTTTTTTATCTGTGAGGTATTTTCTGTCACACCCTGTATGAATGGTGTGCACATAGTGCTGTCTGTGACTGAGCCTGCAGCCTCTCACACATGGGCAGCCAGGCAACTGCAATATATATATATAAAAAAAATATAAAAAAAAGCACACTGATGTACCAGCCCTGAAAAGGGCTTTTTGGGGTGCTGTCAGGACACTGTCCTTACAGCAGATGAGTCTGTGGACATAGAACAATGCCCTAGCTAACGTTTTCCCTATTG
Source organism: Bufo gargarizans (assembly GCF_014858855.1). Classification (NCBI taxonomy): domain Eukaryota; kingdom Metazoa; phylum Chordata; class Amphibia; order Anura; family Bufonidae; genus Bufo; species Bufo gargarizans. The sequence continues at coordinate 88,156,059 of NC_058083.1, forward strand.
AATCAGCAGCAGCAGCACTGTCCCTCCTCTCACTGAGAATGCAGCTTCCGAATGAATCTAAAATGGATGCTGTCCAGGAGGTGGGAGGGTCTGAGAGGGAAGGCCTGCTGTTGATTGGTTGAAATGTGTCTGCTGACTGTGAGGTACAGGGTCAAAGTTTACTCAATGATGATGTATAGGGGGCGGACCGAACATCGCATATGTTCGCCCCGCCGCGGCGAACGCGAACAAGCTATGTTCGCCGGGAACTGTTCGCCGGCGAATAGTTCGGACCATCACTAGTAGTTAATACGGTTGAAAAAAGACATACTGTAAGTCCATCAAGTTCAACCAAGGCATAGGTGGGGACGCGAATCCCAGAAGGAAGTGAAAATCACTGCAAAAAATGCACCAAAATGATACGCAACTGACAATACTAACTAATTCCTCAGACCGATGTTAAAAACTGAGAACTTTGCCAATATCTTCCAGTCAGGAACATATCGGAGCCCCTCATGCACCACGTCACGGTGTCTCAGTGCACATGGGGTCCTACCACTCAACTGCCCGTGGGGTGTGAATGGTGCATGAGGGGTTAAAAGTCCAAATAGTGTTTTATTTTCCACTCAGTACAGCACAATACAGGGCATCCAAGTTAACCATCACTTGTGTGAAGACAAAGCATGTTAAAGGAGTTGTCCGCTTTTTACTATTGATAACATAATAAATCATCAATGTCAGATCGGTGGCAATCCGACTCCAAGCACTCCTGCCGATCAACTGTTTGAATGGAATGCATACGGAGTACATTCAGGTTTTTTTGCGGACCCATTGAAATGAATGCAAAAAAAAAAGAATTTGAATTCCAAAGTGACTTAGGCCTCATGCACACAACAGTATTTTTTCACTGTCCGCAAAACAGGGTTCCATTGGTCCGTGATCCGTGACCGATTTTTCATCCGTGGGTCTTCCTTGATTTTTGGAGGATCCACGGATATGAAAAAAAAGTTGTTTTGGTGTCCGCCTGGCCGTGCGGAGCCAAACGGATCCGTCCTGAATTACAATGCAAGTCAATGGGGACGGATCCGTTTGACGTTGACACAATATGGTGCCATTTCAAACGGATCCGTCCACATTGACTTTCAATGTAAAGTCTGGAGTCCCTTTTATACCATCGGATTGGAGTTTTCTCCAATCCGATGGTATATTTTAACTTGAAGCATCCCCATCACCATGGGAACGCCTCTATGTTAGAATATACTGTTGGATATAAGTGTGCGCCCCCCCCAGCCCCTCCTTCCTCCCTCTATTGTAATAATTCGTTGGTGGCACAGTGTGTGCCCCCCCCGGCCCCCCCCCCCTTCCTCCCTCTATTGTAATAATTCGTTGGTGGCACAGTGTGCACCCCCCATCGGCCCCCCTCCCTCTATAGGATTAACAACATTGGTGCCCCCCCCCCCCATCATTGGTGGCAGCGGATTTCCGATCGAAGTCCCAGTTTAATCGCTGGGGCTCCGATCGGTAACCATGGCAACCAGGACGCTACTGCAGCCCTGGTTGCCATGGTTACTTAGCAATAGTACAATAGTAAAAGATTCATACTTACCTGGGAGCTGCGATGTCTGTGTCCGGCCGGGAGCTCCTCCTACTGGTAAGTGACAGTTCATTTAGCAATGCGCCGCACAGACCTGTCACTTACCAGTAGGTGGAGCTCCCGGCTGGACACAAACATCGCAGCAGCCAGCAGGTAAGTATGAATCTTCTACTATTGTACTATTGCTAAGTAACCATGGCAACCAGGACTGCAGTAGAATCCTGGTTGCCATGGTTACCGATCGGAGCCCCAGCGATTAAACTGGGACTCCGATCGGAACTCCGCTGCGACCAATGATCGGGGGGGGGGGAGATGGGAGGCTGCACACTGGCCACCAATGTTGTTAATGCTATAGAGGGAGGGGGGGCCGATGGGGGGCGCACACTGTGCCACCAACGAATTATTACAATAGAGGGAGGAAGGGGGGGCGGGGGGGGGGGCGCACACTGTGCCACCAACAAATTATTACAATAGAGGGAGGGAGGGGGGGGGGCGCACTGGCCACCAATGATATTCAAACTGGGGAGGGGGGGGGTCTGCCCCCTGCTGCCTGGCAGCCCTGATCTCTTACAGGGAAATATGATAGTACAATTAACCCCTTCAGGGGCCGCACCTAAAGGGGTTAATTGTGCTGATCACGGCCCCCTGTAAGAGATCGGGTGCTGCCAGGCAGCAGGGGGCAGTCTTGTACACAGTTTGTAGTGTATTCTAACTAGAGGCGTCCCCATCACCATGGGAACGCCTCTGTGTTAGAATATACTGTCGGATATGAGTTTTCACAAAGTGAAAACTTAGATCTGAAAAAGCTTTTATGCAGACGGATCTTTGGATCCGTCTGTATGAAAGTAACCTATGGCCACGGATCACGGACACGGATGCCAATCTTGTGTGCATCCGTGTTCTTTCACGGACCCATTGACTTGAATGGGTCCGTGAACCGTTGTCCGTCAAAAAAATAGGACAGGTCATTTTTTTTGACGGACAGGATACACGGATCACGGTCTCGGCTGCAAAACGGTGCATTTTCCGATTTTTCCACGGACCCATTGAAAGTCAATGGGTCCGCGAAAAAAAAATGAAAACGGCACAACGGCCACGGATGCACACAACGGTCGTGTGCATTAGGCCTTAATTATATAAAAGTGGTTAAACAGGAAAAAAAAAACAATGCAAATTTGGTATTGCCATAACCGTATCAACGCACAGATTAAAATTATCATATTAAATATACCACATGTAGGACCCCATAAAAAAATAAAATAAAATAAGCTGTGACAGAATTTCAATATTTTCACACTTCACCTCCCAAATAATGAAATAAAAAATGATCAAAGCATCATCTGTATCCCAAAATGTTACCAATACAAACTACAAGCCCTCACACAGCATTCCAAATTTATTACCACATAAAGTGATATTTATAAGATTTGAAAATTATGCTTGGCCAGGAAGGTGAAAAATGGTTTTGTCCTGAAGGGGTTAATACTCCACCTTTTATTTCTTTGTTGATCTACATAGAATCTAGATAAACTGCAAAAAGCATTGCTTTATTTGTATCTGCTTATAAAAGCTACATCTTGGCTGATCTAGTCAACAATTGCAGCGAAACAATAACCATTAAAAAGCACATTGTAACTTGCTGCAATGCTTATTTATTTGAGGGCTTCATCTGTAATTGGTACTGACCAGAGCTCCAGCTGTAGGTGCTGTTTCCCCCAGGACATAGATCAGGGGAGGGCTGGCAGCCTTAGTCCTGGGGGGGCAAATCCAGTCAAGTGTACCATTTTTATTTTGCAGACTTTTATTTTATTTTATAGAGAAACACATTGCATTTACTGCCCCCCAATGTGGCACATGTAGTGCGCTGCGCCAATTATTTTGCCTGCCCATTTTTCAAAGCCCCCTTCATATTTAAAAATGCGGCACTGCGTAGCGTGCTGCAGCGATTCTGTCGCCTGGCCATTTCTAAAAGCCCTGTAGAAATGCGGCACACAATTTATTGTAGCCCCGCCCATTATTAAAAGCCCCTCTTACATATAATAGGCCACTCCCAACAAACACTCACTGTACAGCTAAAATTCTATTGTTGAGGCCTGCCTCTACGCATCATACGGAGAGGGGAGGGTCTGTCCTGGCTGCACTGCCTGCTTCACGTTATACAATAAACAGCAGGCTACAGCCAGGAAGCTCCTCCACTCTCCTCCCTCCCCAGACCCTGCTCAAGGCCTGTGGTTCCCCCCACCATTGGCCACCTGCACAGCTGTATTCTACTTTGCCCATATTTCAAGCTGGAAAAGGCATGTGTAGGATATAGCTAGGTGCTACTTTGCCCAGATTGTAGGCTGTAAGCCCAGGAGAGGCATGTTAGAGTAGGACCCATCTGATTAGAAGTCACCTTGTTGTCTGGTAGATAGGCCCGACATATGTTTGATCAATTATATGCGCAAAGAGCTTCTAACTGCCCTTGCAGTAAGTATGGCCACCAAGCAGCTATTTTTTATTCAGTGTTTGCTTATATCTTTGTGCAATTGACTAGCAGTGTGCTGTTACTTGTAGTTCTACTCATCCAATTGTGTTTCAGCCAAGGTAGCGTGCACCTGCGTTCTCAAATTCACTTATTATGGAGGTGCTGGTTCGTTTGTTTTTCTTCCCTATTGTCACTGCCACTGGGGGGTGGTGCCTCCTGGTGGTGAGTTTGAACCATGCACCACCGCCCATTTACCATGTGCTTTTAATTTGATATATTGTACAAACCGGATTCCAAAAAAGTAGGGGCACTAAACAAATTGTGAATAAAAACTGAATGCAATGATGTGGAGATGGCAAATGTCAATATTTTATTTGTAATAGAACGTAGATGACAGATCAAATGTTTAATCCGAGTAAATGTATCATTTTAAAGGAAAAGTGCGTTGATTCAAATTTTCACGGTGTCAACAAATCCCCAAAAAGTTGGGACAAGTAGCAATAAGAGGCTGGAAAAAGTAAATTTGAGCATAACGAAGAGCTGGAAGACCAATTAACACAAATTAGGTCAATTGACAACATGATTGGGTATAAAAAGAGCTTCTCAGAGTGGCAGTGTCTCTCAGAAGCCAAGATGGGTAGAGGATCACCAATTCCCACAATGTTGCGCAGAAAGATAGTGGAGCAATATCAGAAAGGTGTTACCCAGCGAAAAATTGCAAAGACTTTGCATCTATCATCATCAACTGTGCATAACATCATCCGAAGATTCAGAGAATCTGGAACAATCTCTGTGCGTAAGGGTCAAGGCCGTAAATCCATACTGGATGCCTGTGATCTCCGGGCCCTTAAACGACACTGCACCACAAACAGGAATGCTACTGTAAAGGAAATCACAGAATGGGCTCAGGAAAACTTCCAGAAATCATTGTCAGTGAACACAATCCACCGTGCCATCCGCCGTTGCCAGCTGAAACTCTACAGTGCAAAGAAGAAGCCATTTCTAAGCAAGATCCCCAAGCTCAGGCGTTTTCACTGGGCCAGGGATCATTTAAAATGGAGTGTGGCAAAATGGAAGACTGTTCTGTGGTCAGACGAGTCACGATTCAAAGTTCTTTTTGGAAATCTGGGACGCCATGTCATCCGGACCAAAGAGGACAAGGACAACCCAAGTTGTTATCAACGCTCAGTTCAGAAGCTTGCATCTCTGATGGTATGGGGTTGCATGAGTGCGTGTGGCATGGGCAGCTTGCATGTCTGGAAAGGCACCATCAATGCAGAAAAATATATTCAGGTTCTAGAACAACATATGCTCCCATCCAGACATCATCTCTTTCAGGGAAGACCCTGCATTTTTCAACAAGATAATGCCAGACCACATTCTGCATCAATCACAACATCATGGCTGCGTAAGAGAAGGATCCGGGTACTGAAATGGTCAGTCTGCAGTCCAGATCTTTCACCTATAGAGAACATTTGGCGCATCATAAAGAGGAAGGTGCAACAAAGAAGGCCCAAGACGATTGAGCAGTTAGAGGCCTGTATTAGACAAGAATGGGAGAGCATTCCTATTTCTAAACTTGAGAAACTGGTCTCCTCGGTCCCCAGACGTCTGCTGAGTGTTGTAAGAAGAAGGGGAGATGCCACACAGTGGTGAAAATGGCCTTGTCCCAACTTTTTGGGGATTTGTTGACACCATGAAATTCTGATTCAACATATGTTTCCCTTAAAATGGTACATTTTCTCAGTTTAAACTTTTGTTCCGTGATTTATGTTCTATTCTGAATAAAATATTAGAAGTTGGCACCTCCACATCATTGCATTCAGTTTTTATTCACGATTTGTATAGTGTCCCAACTTTTTTGTAATCCGGTTTGTACAGCTGTATTCTACTTTGCCCAGCTGTATTCTACTTTGCCCATATTGGAGGCTGACAGCCTGGGAGAGGCATGTGTAGGATATAGCTGGGTGCTACCTTGCCCAGATTGTAGGCTGTAAGCACAGGAGAGGCATGTTAGAGTAGGCTCCATCTAATTTGAAGCCACCTTGTCGTCTGGTAGATGGGCCCGACATTTTGTTTGATCAATTATATGCGCAAAGAGCTTCTAACTGCCCTTGCACTAAGTATAGGCCACCAAGCAGCTATTTTTTATTCAGTGTTTGCTTATATCTTTGTGCAATTGACTAGCAGTGTGCTGTTACTTGTAGTTCTACTAATCCAATTGTGTTTCAGCCAAGGTAGCGTGCACCTGCGTTCTCAAATTCCCTTATTATAGAGGTGCTGGTTTGTTTGTTTTTCTTCCCTATTGTCACTTTTGTTCTAGACATTCTCTTTCTTTATCTTCTTCATACAGACCAGACCGCCATGATGATTATTCAGCAATCTCCCGTCTCTGCAGAGATTGACAAACACACATTAGTTTCCCACATTTCCATCAGCTTCACATCTTCTGAACACCATTTTTCTGCCACCCCCAATACTATACTGCAGAAACAGTCCCCCTGGAAATACTACTACCACACAGATAGTGCCCCCTTCAACAATTATTGCCATACAGTGCTCTAAACAATAACTGCGCCCAGACACTAAAAGTATATAGATAATGTCCCCAAAAAATAATTGTGCTAAGCTGATACTGTGCCAGGGAGCCCCTCCCCCCCCCCCCAAAGTAACAGTGCTCCCCAAAATCCCTCCGATAGAAGTAATTCTCTGCCAGAGTACATTTAGTAGTAATAATGCCCCTATAGTGCCCATACTAGTAATCATGTTCCTCATAGCCCCCCAGTGGTAGTAAAGCTCTGTGTAATACCCCCTAGTAGTAATAATTCTCCCTATAATATTACAGTACATGAAATACCCCCTCTTAGTGCCTGCAATTGAGCTAATGTCCCCATAATGTATGCTACTATAAAATACCCCTATAAAGTGCCCCAGTAAATGCCCTCATAGTGCTCCTCTCCCCCTTCCCCATAGTGTCCCCCATAATATGCCAGTAAAAAATGCCCCTTCTTAGTGCTCCCAGAAGATGCTCCTATAGTGCTTCTCTCCCCCATAATGTGCCAGTAAAAAATGCCCCTTCTTAGTGCCACCCGATGCCTCAATAGTGCTCCACTCCCCCATAGTGCCGCTCTCCCCTATAGTGCCTCCCATAATGTGCCAGTATAAAATGCCCCCTTAGTGCCCCCAGATGCCATAGTGCCCCATAATAGGCCAATAAAAAAGGCCCCTATATTGCCCCCACTTCCTCATAGTGCACCCAAATAATGCCCCTATAGTGCCAACAGATGCCCCACAGTGCCGCTCTCCCCTATAGTGCCCCCCATAATGTGCCAATTAAAAAAAAGCCCCTTTAGAGCCCCCAGATCCCCCTATAGTGCTTTTCTCCCCCATGGTGCCCCCCCCCCCCATAATGAGCCAGTAAGAAATTCCCCCATAGTGCCCCCCAAAATGGGCAAGAAATAAATGCCCCCAGAGTGCCACCCCAAAAAAAATGGTGCTGTAAGAAATGCCACATGCCCGCATAGTGCCAGCTCCCCCCACAAATAAAAAAAACCAAAAACATTGACATTGATGATAATGACGTCCTTGCGCCGCCTGAGCCGGCCTCTCCCTCTCCTGCCCCGCCGCAGCACAGTCATCTGTATCGCTGTCCTGAGGACAGCGATACAGAGGAATATGGAGATGAGCGTTCCACAATAAAAGTGCTCATCTCCTACTGCCCCCCACCGCCGCCGGAAACTAGAAGCAGGGCTGAGCCGCCTGTGGTGATCGGTGGTGCAGCCCTGAAGAATAAAAAAAAATAAAAAATATTCGGCAAGGACGGCCCAGCAGCAGTTTTTAACATGCTTTAGGGCAGCCTGGGAGGCAATTGCCTCCCTGCCCCCCGTCCTAGCCTGCCCCTGACATACATTCAGCCTGCGACTCCAGCTCTGAATCTAAACACCCTGGCCAGGTCAAAGTGACTTGCAGGAATCAGGCACCCTAGACGCTTGTCCTGTCAGCCCTCCCCTGGTACATGCTGACATTTTGTTCCCTTGTAAAGAGGAACTAATATTTGTTTATTATTACATTTATTTTCATTACATTTTCCTGGATTGTATCCCTTAAATAACACAATGGAGGTTGGCTCATTTTTTATTCTTAGTTAAATATTGGCACCACATTCACTTTATGCCAGGCTTGTGCAATAAATCCTTCTATAAAATAGCTGATTATTATACCCTATTTTTAAAGTAGATGTGGATAGCGTTGAGTGAATTGAAGCATTCGAAGTGGAATTCGATCCGAATTTCAGGAAAAATTTGATTCGCTACGAATGCAAATTTCCTTGCGCCTTATGGTAACGAATCACAATTTTTCCTAAAATGGTGGCTAAAGTGTCAGCTACATGTGTGAGGACATGGGGAAAGGAACTCTGGGAAGGCGGGATGACCCATAATTCTATGCATGCAGCCAATAAGCAGCCAGCCAGACCTGTGATGTCACAGCCCTATAAATAGCCTCAGCCATCTTGGATTCTGTCATTTTCTGAGTGCAGGGACAGATGTGAGAAGGCGCTAGGGACAGCAATAGGAAAAACCTCATTGTGAAGAAAAAACTGAAAAAAAGATTTATAAGTGCAGGGAAAGGATAGGGAGGAATCAGTTGTCTGTTGAAAAGCCTTTAGTGGCGTATATACGTGGAAAAAGAAAAATATACTCGGCGTTCACTGTTCCAGTTATATGTGGTAAAGCTTTTAGTGACGTATATCAGTAGAAAAAAAAAAGACATTCGGCGTTCAGCGCTGCAGTTATATGTGGTAAAGTCCTTTTTGCAGTATGGACCAAATTACATTGTAGTGAAATCTCAAACATGTTTTTTTTCGGGAAAATTGATGGGTGTTTGAAGAGCTCTTTTTTCTGTGAGGACGAAATTATGTTGTCATGAAATTTTTATTAAAATTTTATTTTTTTGGTAAAATTGATGGGTGCCCTTACCATCTATTTATAATTAAATCAAGCAGATTCAGAAAGTTGAAAATATTCATGTGCTGCCATCTCCACACTATCTGTTTGGGGGACAAACCCCAGACCACGCAGGAGCTGTGGGTGGGCCTTGAACAACAGACCGATGAGTGGTTGGTGCCAGTGAGCCTCAGGCCCGGCCTGGTGGTGTGTGATAACGGGCAAAATCTTGTAGCAGCTCTGGGCTTAGCCGGTTTGACGCACATCCCTTGCCTGGCGCATGTGTTGAATTTGGTGGTTCAGAGGTTCCTTAAAAATTACCCCAATATGTCAGAGCTGCTGCAGAAAGTGCGAGCCGTCTGTACGTGCTTTCAGCGTTCTCACCCTGCTGCTACTAGCCTGTCAGTGCTGCAGTATAACTTCGGCCTTCCCCCTCACTGCCTCGTATGCGACGTGCCTACAAGGTGGAACTCCACCTTGCACATGCTGGCCAGACTGTGCGAGCAGCAGCAGGCGATAGTGGAGCTTCAGCTGCAGCACGCACGGGTGAGTCGCTCTGCGGAACAGCACCACTTCACCACCAATGAGTGGGCCTCCATGCAAAACCTGTGTGCCTTGTTGCGCTGTTTGTTGCCTTGTTGCGCTGAGTACTCCACCAACATGGCCAGTGCCGATGACGCCGTTGTCAGCGTTACTATCCCACTTCTATGCCTCCTTGAAGAAACGCTTTGGGCGATGATGGAAGAGGATGTGGCACAGAAGGAGGAGGAGGAGGAGGAAGAGGGATCATTTCATAGGGTTTCAGGCCAGTCATTCACAAGTGGCTCCAAGGGTGGGTTCCTGCACCCACAAAGCCAGGTACACAATTGTCCAGCCAGGCCACAGTTTTGGAGGATGATGAGAAGGAGATGGAGGAGGAGGAACCGTGTTCACAGCAGGGTGGCACCCAAACCAGCTCATGGCCATCACTGGTGTGTGGCTGGGGGGATACAGAGGACATTAACGATACACCTCCCACAGAGGACAGCTTTTCGTTGCCTCTGGGCATCCTGGCACACATGAGCGATTACATGCTGCAGTGTCTCCGCAACGACCGCCGAGTTGCACACATTCTAACTTATGCTGATTACTGGGTGGCCACGCTGCTGGACCCCCGTTACAAGGACAACGTACCGTTCTTAATTCCCTCACTGCAGTGTGATCATAAGATGTGCAAGTACAAGCGCGCGCTGGTAGATGCGTTGCTGGTGGCATTCCCACGTGACAGGGGGGCACAGTGGAAGCACAAGGCGAAGGCAGAGGAGGAGGAAGAGGTCGCCAAAGCAGCTGGGGCACCACTGGCACCTCAGAAGGCAGGGTTAGCATTGCCAAAATGTGGAAAAGCTTTGTCAGCATGCCACAACAACAAGCACCACCAGCTTATAGGGAATGTCTTAGCAGGAGGCAGCATTTCAGCAACATGGTGGAGCAGTATGTGTGCACACGCCTACAAGTACTGAATGACAGGTCTGCCCCCTTCAACTTCTGGGTCTCCAAATTGGGCACATGGCCTGAGCTTGCCCTTTATGCCTTGGAGGTCCTGTCCTGCCCTGCAGCCAGTGTATTGTCTGAATGTGTGTTTAGCACGGCAGGGGGCGTCATCACAGACAAGCGCAGCCGTCTGTCCACAGCCAATGTGGACAAGCTCACGTTCATTAAAATGAACCAGGCATGGATCCCTCAGGACTTGTCCGTACTTTGTGCCATATAGACATGTATACCGGCCTTACCCAGCCATTGTTGTACTCCAGCGCAATTACTCATTGTTGTATTCTTTATATTTCCCACTCTTTTGGGGTGTACCCTAATTTAAACAAACAATTTTTAATAAAAATTAAAACCAAAAACCAGTGTTGGCTACCTCCTCCTCCTCCACCGCCGCTTCCACCTACATCGCCACGTCCACCGCTTCCTCAACCTCCTACTCCATATGGACCTCCACCTCATAGATCAAGATTATTATTTTTAATTTTTACGTATTTTATTTTAAGTAATTTCACTAATTTGTCTGATACATTGTTTTGTGACATATCCAACATTTTTGGCTGTGATATACCCCTTCTCTACATTGTGGACAGGTGTAGTGTCCCACTAGGTAAATGTGGGCACTACACAAGGGTCAATTGGGCCATGTGGTACTCCTAAGGGACAGTGGCAGTGTATTTTGCAGTCCATTTTAATATATTTCCATATGCTTTTATGTGCATTCTTCCCTGTGATGTGTGTAGCAGGCCTATTAGGGTGCAGTTATTTATCCTAGACACTAGAGGGAGATAGGGAGCCCCTAGTATGAATGTCCAGGCCCAGACGGGGAGGGGAGAGATCATAGTCAGCAGTCTGTGGAGAGACAAAAGTGAGAGGGCCTCAGCCAGAGACATGCTGAGGGCCTCCTGACATGCAGCTAGACAGCCCAGGCTTCTAGTTGCCACCAGGAGGCTAGTGAAGGATTCCAGCCTGCCTGAAGTTTTCCTGAGCATCAGTTAGCTCAGAAGATTCACCCCAAGAGAAGAGTTTACCTCCTGGGAGAAACCTGCAGTTCCCACAGAGCAAAGAGCGGAGCAGAAGAGTATTTCAGCCAGACAAGTAAGCTGAAGGGCAGAAGGATTATTAACTCAAAGAAAGGGAGATATACCTGAGGAAGAGTGTTACCAAGGATAAAAGCCAGCATTAGGGCATATGGGCCTTGGGACACAGACAGACAGGAGTTCTGAGGAATAGTGCACAGGATTTCTAAAGAAGAGTGCAGCCTGGTCTGTGAGTGTTGTCTTTACCCTCTGAGTATCTTGCAAAGAACAGTGTACCTGCCATTATTGTGTAAGCCTGCTTATTAACTGCTGCTGCAAAGTGGAACTGAACTCAAACTGTATAAAGTTGAACTGTTTCCAGTAAAGAAAGTTTGGTTCACCACAACACCATGTTCCTCACTTATTACTACTACCAATCGGTGTGCCACCGTTACAGGCACTGGCGTCACAAACCTTAAAGGGACCTTGCCCTAGGCACATTAAACACCTGCAACATCCAGGGCACCTCATCCGCCATCAGGCCTGATACCTAAATACAGAGAGTGCCCCAAAGGACCCCTGTGCCAGCCTCTCTATCACTGCTGTACGCCTGCCCAGGGTTTTCCTACAAACTGAGTAAACCTCGCTTGCCCATTAACCGTGACCTCACATCGCAATACCCTGCAGGTCTGCGTACTGCACAGGGAAATACCTTTCACAAATTTGTCTGTTACATTGTTGGGTGACACTGACATTCCCAAATATGTGGCTGTGATATACCCCTTCTCTACCTAGTACACAGGGAAATACATTTCACTAATTCGCCTGTTACATTGTTGGGTGACAAATGCTCATCTTTTGCACTTGAAAGTACATTTGCGGCTTACACTGCATTTAGGACAGTACGAATCAGGTGAAGCCAGAACATGTACAGACTATAGTAGATTGGGGGGCTGACAGTGCCTACAGTTCCTTCGCATTGTCTCCCACCCAGTCCCCTGCTGAAAGATGAGAGTTGGCACCTACAGGCCATTGCCATCTGTATTTCAACAGGCCCCCTTGCAAATCAGGCAAGCAGTCTGAGCCCGAAGTCATGCAGAAGTCTGTTATGCTTTTTGATGACTCTGCTGGCAGGGTTTCCGTGCGGCATCCACATAGCCCTGCACCAGAAGTGGAAGAGATTGAGTGCACTGATGCCCAACCACTTATGCTTCAGGATGAGGACATTGGAAGACGACCACAGAACATCTCTGATGATGACAAAACTCAGGTGCACACGCCTACACGTACTGACTGATGGGTCTGCCCTCTTCAACTTCTGGGTCTCCAAATTGGGCAGATGGCCTGAGCTTGTCCTTTACGCCTTGGATGTGCTGGCCTGCCCTGCAGCCAGTGTATTGTCTGAATGTTTGTTTAGCACGGCAGGGGGCGTCATCACAGACAAGCGCAGCCGCCTGTCCACAGCCAATGTGGACAAGGTCACTTTCATTAAAAATAACTAGGCATGGATCCCACCGGATTAGTTCGTACCTTGTGCAGAATAGACATGCATACCGGCCTCACCCAGCCATTGTTATACTCCAGCACACTTTCTCTTTGTTTTATTTTTTATATTTTCCAATGTTTTGGGGTCTACCTAAATTTAACCGCCTCCGGACTGCCTAACGCAGGATTGCGGTCCGGAGGCGGCTGTCTCAGGCAGAGTCACGCATATATGCATCATCTCGCGAGATGCGAGATTACGCTCACAGCCGGCCCACGCATGCGCATCGCGGGCCGGCAAAAGTTAGAGGAGTATTTTGTCATCAGCCTGCCAGCCAATGATCTTGGCTGGCAGGCTGATGATTTAAAAAAAAAAAAAAATCAGAAGCCGGTTAACACTTTATATTTATAAATTTAAGGTGTTAAATGTTAAAAAAGTTAACATTCTGTTCAAAAAGTTAATGTTTATATGTTCCGTTCAAATGTTATTATAAAGTTAATAAATTTATTGCGTTGTGGCCTGTTTTTTTTTTTTTTACCTTCCAGGTGGACCAACCGATCGACTAGCTGCAGCACTGATGTGCATTCTGACAGAAGCATTGCGCTTCTGTAAGATTGCACAAAAGTCGGTGTATGCGGCGCTGCAAGACGAGATTTCTCCTCTGCAGTAAAAGATACGTTTGCCGAGGCATATGAGCTGAGGGGGCGGCGGTGTTCATATGCTTTGGCAAACACTTTGTATATAAATAAAAATAAAAACATCCCGGCAATGATTTATTCATCCACATCGATTGATGTGAATGGAGAAATCGGGTTTGCCAGGGCATACGAGCTAAGTGGGTATGGATGTTGGGCGGAGCTCCTATGTCCTGGGAGACGCCTTTCCCCTCCTTTTTTTTTTTGGGCAGAGATTTTTTCGTCCACATTGATCGATGCGAATGAAGAAATCTGTGCCGTTCATTTTTTCTTTCAGCCCAGAGGCTGAACGGAAAGAAATATATATATATATCTCATTACCCGTATGCTCAATATAACGAGAATAGCAGAAACTCCTAATGCTGGCCATACATGTAATGATTGCGGAGACCCTCAAATGCCAGGGCAGTACAAACACCCCACAAATGACCCCATTTGGGAAAGAAGACACCACAAGGTATTCGCTGAGGGGCATATTGAGTCCATGAAAGATTGAAATTTTTGTCCCAAGTTAGCGGAAAGGGACAAAGAGGAGGACGCTCGCTCGGCCGCTCTTTCCTCAGTGAGCCTGCGCCGGTTGTAGATGTGACGTCATCGGCGCAGGCTCACTGAGGATGGAGCGGCCGAACGATCGGCCTCCCCTCAGTGCACATGCGCCGACTGAATAAAGGTACGGCTCAGGCGCCAGATTTTGAATGCAGACAGGGCCAGCCAGAGAACGAGTGCGTTCGCTGGCCCTGTCAATCAACATGAGGAGGGGGCGTCTTTAAAAAGGAGGATGCGGCTGCTACCAGCAAGTAGCCGCCCTACTTGCTGGTAGACAGGTAATTTACATATGATAAAAGTCTGTTTTTTAATTAACTACTGAACCAAAATGATTAATAACATTATGCATTGATATATCGGAGTATATATAAGTATAAGTAGCCCAAAAAAATAAATAAAAGACTTTAGTCGGGTGACAGAAGCCCTTTAAACAAAAAAATCTAATAAAAAAATAAAACAAAAAAACAAGGTTGGTTACCTTCTCCTTCTCCACCAGTGCTTCCACTTACACTGCCTCCTCAACCTCCTACTCCATATGGACCGCCTCCTTCTTAGATCAAGATTAATATTTTTTATTTTTACGTATTTTGTTATTTTAAGTCATTTCCCTATCCACATTTGTTTGCAGAGCACTTGCCATGCTCTTAACCACATTTTGCTGCCATTTGCAGCCCTCTAGCCCTTTCCATGACTTTTTTTGAGCCATTTTAGTGTTCAAAAGTTAAGGGCCCGATTGACTTCAATGGTGTTCAGGTTCAGGTTCGGGTTAAGTTCGGGTCCTGAACTCAAACTTTTTTGTGAAGTTCAGCCGAACCCGAACAACCAGGTGTCCGCTGAACTCTATTCACTGTCACTAGCGGAGTACCTCAGGGGTCAGTATTGGGCCCTAGTCTCTTCAATATATTTATTAATGATCTTGTAGAAGGCTTTCACAGTAAAATATCTGTTTGCAGATGACACTAAACTGTGTAAAGTAATTAACACTGAAGAGGACAGTATACTACTACAGAGCGATCTGGATAGATTGGATTCTTGGGCAGATAAGTGGCAGATGAGGTTTAACACTGACAAATGTAAAGTTATGCACATGGGAAGGAATAATGCAAGTCACCCGTACATACTAAATGGTAAAACACTCGGTAACACTGATATGGAAAAGGACCTAGGAATTTTAATAAACAGCAAACTTAGCTGCAAAAACCAGTGTCAGGCAGCTGCTGCCAAGGCCAATAAGATAATGGGTTGCATCAAAAGGGGCATAGATGCCCATGATGAGAACATAGTCCTACAACTTTACAAATCACTAGTCAGACCACACATGGAGTACTGTCTACAGTTCTGGGCTCCTGTAAACAAGGCAGACATAGCAGAGCTGGAGAGGGTTCAGAGGAGGGCAACTAAAGTAATAACTGGAATGGGGCAACTACAGTACCCAGATTATCAACATTAGGGTTATTCACTTTAGAAAAAAGATGACTGAGAGGAGATCTAATTAATATGTATAAATATATCAGGGGTCCGTACAGAGATCTATCCCATCATCTATTCATTCCCAGGACGGTGACTGTGACGAGGGGACATCCTCTGCTTCTGGAGGAAAGAAGGTTTGTACACAAACATAGAAGAGAAGTCTTTACGGTAAGAGCAGTGAGAATATGGAACTCTCTGCCTGAGGAGGTGGTGATGGTGAGTACAATAAAGGAATTCAAGAGGGGCCTGAATGTATTTCTGGAGTGTATTAATATTACAGGCTATAGCTACTAGAGAGGGGTCGTTGATCCAGGGAGTTATTCTGATTGCCTGATTGGAGTCGGGAAGGAATTTTTCCCCCCTTATGCCTCATGCAGACATCCGTGTCCGTGCTCAAATCCGTGACCAGGTGGTCAGTGTCAGTGATGCATTCATGAAGCTGTCCATGAAGGATCCGTGTTGGGTCCGGGTGTCCATTTTTTGTTGTCCATGTTGCATCCGTGTTTCACTGACACTGAACAGCTGAAAAATAATTTTCAAAGCATCTCTTCTTAATGATCTGTGAAACACAGATGCATCCGTGTTGGATCCGTGTTTTTCACGGACTCATTGACTATAATGGGTGTGAGGGATCCAAGAACACAAACCAAGTTAGGACATGCATCCGTGCTGAAAACACGGACCCACGGACCGTGCTAAAACGAATGGGGATGTGTGCTGTCCGCAGAGAACACGTACAGCACACGTCTGTAAAACACTGACGTGTGAATGAGGCTTTTTTTGCCTTCCTCTGGATCAACTTGCAGGATGAAAGTCCGAACTGGATGGACAGATGTATTTTTTCAGCCTTATATACTATGTTACTATGTTAGATGGTTCCGCAAAACGAAACGAATACGGAAGACATACGGATGCATTCTGTAACCGTTCCATTTTTTTACAGCCCCATTGACTTGAATAGAGCCATGAAACGTGATTTGCAGGCAATAATAGGATATCTTTGAACGGAACAGAAAATTGGAAATACGGAAACGGAATGCATACAGAGTACATTCCGCTTATTTGCGGTCCCGTTGAAATGAATGGTTCCATATACGGAACGCAAAAAAAGGAACGTAAGGCCTCTTGCACACAAACATAGTTTTTTTCCGTTTCAGTTCCATTTCTGCGGATTCCCTTTGCGGTCCATATGCGGAACCATTCATTTTAATGGATCCTCCAAAAAAAAAACGAAAGGTACTCCAATCCGTTAAAACATAGAACATGTCCTATTATTGCCTGCAAATGATCCGTGGCTCCATTCAAGTCAATGGGTCCCCAAAAAAAGGAATGCATATGGAATGCATCCGTATGTCTTCCGTATCCGTTCAGTTTTTGCAGAACCATTTATTAAAAATGTTATGCCCAGACCAATTTTTTATGTACTTACTGTTTAAAGGGGTTATCCCATCTTAGACAATGGGGGGATTATCGCAAGGATATGCCCCCATTGTCTGATAGGTGCGGGTCCCACCGCTGGGACCCGCACCTAAAAGGAGAACGGAGCAGAGAAAGTGGAGGAGGGCGCACTGCGCATGCGCAGCCGCCCTCCGTTCATTTCTATGGAGCCGCCGAAAAAAGCCGAGCGCTGGCTCGGCTATTTCCGTCGGCACCATAGAAATGAATGGGAGCATTGGCCGCGCATGTGCGGTGCGCTCCCATTCACTTCAATGGGAGAGGCGGGGAGCTGCGCCTTCGTGGTGGTCGGACCCGCACCTATCAGACAATGGGGGCATATCCTAGCGATATGCCCCCATTGTCTAAGATGGGATAACCCCTTTAAACATTATTGTATGCTTCCTTTTCTGTTTGCGATCAGCAAAAAACAGATCACAAATGGAAATTAAATGGAAAAAACGGAACAGAAAAATGGAATGGAAGCGTAAACACTACTGAAACAAAAAAACAGAAAAATAGATCCATGAAAAACGGACTGCAAAATACTGAAAATGCCATACGGTCGTGTGCAGGAGGCCTAAGCCCTGAGGGTCTGATCAGGCTTAGGGCTCCTGCACACGAACATGTGTTGCCTATTGCCGTATTGCGGACCGCATTTGCGGATCTGCAATACACGGGCGCCATTCCGTGGGCATTACGCACCACGGATGCGGACCCATTCACTACAATGTGTCCGCAAATCCGGAGATGTGGAACGGAAACGCGGAACGGAAACCCACGGAAGCACTACGGAGTGGTTCCATGGGTTTTCGTCCTGTACTTCTGTTCCGCAAAAAAACTAAAACATGTCCTATCTTTTTGTTGAATGGGCGGATCACGGACCCATTAAAGTGAATGGGTCTGCAATCCCCTGCCTGCTGCCCCACGGTCGGTGTTCGTGCATTGCGGGCCACAATTTGCGGGCCGCAGCACGGCCACGGGGTGTCAGTGTAAGGCCTCTTGCACATGACCGTATGGCTTTTTCAATGTTTAGCGGTCCGTTTTAAACTGAGCCGTTTTTCATTTTTTGGGGGTTCAGTAATGTTTCCGTTCCGTTTTACTGTTTTGTTTTTCCATTTGGTTTAATTTTGTGATCCTTTTTTTGCAGATCACAAACGTAAACGGAAGCATACAATAATGTTTAAACAGTAAGTACATAAAAAAATAGGGCTGGGCATAAAATTTCCAATAGATGGTTCCGCAAAAAACAAAACGGATACAGAAGACATACGGATGCATTCCAAATGCATACATTTTTTTTGCAGAACCATTGACTTGAATGTAGCCACGGAACGTGATTTGCGGGCAATAATAGGAAATGTTCTATCTTTGAACAGAACGGAAATACGGAAACGGAATGCATACGGAGTACCTTTTGCTGTTTTTGCGGACCCATTAATGTGAATGGTTCCGCATACGGAAAGCAAATGGAATCCGAAAAAGTGTAACGGAAACGGAAAAAAAAAAGGTCATGTGCAAGAGGCCTAAAAATGACCATACCGTGCATACAGTGCATTGCAATAGGTGACTATTGCAATGCACGGTATAACCATCAGGCCCTCTGGAACTCTGGAACTGCAAGATCCAAGTGGGACTTGATAAAAAAAAAAAATGTAAAAAATATAAATTATAAAAACATAAATAAATAAAAAATTCCATATCTACTCACTTATAATTAAAATAAATAAACTACACATAATTGGTGTAAGGACTTTATCTATAAAGCGATCACATTACTTATCCCGAGTGGTGAACGCCGTAAAAAAGAAAAAAAAAATGGATGATGGAATTGCTGTCTTTGTCTCCTCACCTCCCCCAAAAAATTTAATAAAAAGTGATCAAAAAGTCATATGTACCCCAAAATAATACCAATAAAAACTACAGCCCGTTTTACAAAAAAATAAGACTTCAAACAGATATGTTGATGGAAAAATAAAAAAAAGTTATAGGGTCTTAGATATGGCACTGCAAAAAAAATAAATAAGGATTTTTAAATAAAAAAGTGATTTAAAGATGTAAAAGATTTAAATTATCATATTAAATATACCACATGTAGGACCCAATAAAAAAATAAGGCTACTTTCACACTAGCGTTCGGGTTTCCGTTCGTGAGCTCCGTTTGAAGGAGCTCACGAGCGGACCCGAACGCAGCCGTCCAGCCCTGATGCAGTCTGAATGGAGGCGGATCCGCTCAGACTGCATCAGTCTGGCGGCGTTCAGCCTCCGCTCCGCTCGCCTCCGCACGGACAGGCGGACAGCTGAACGCTGCTTGCAGCGTTCGGGTGTCCGCCTGGCCGTTCGGAGGCGTGCGGATCCGTGCGGATCCGTCCAGACTTTCAATGTAAGTCAATGGGGACGGATCCGTTTGAAGATGCCACAATGTGGCTCAATCTTCAAGCGGATCCGTCCCCCATTGACTTTACATTGAAAGTCTGAACGGATCCGCGCAGGCTACTTTCGCACTTGCGCACTTGCGAATTTTTTTAAAGTTATTAATGCAGACGGATCCGTACTGAACGGAGCCTCCGTCTGCATTAATATGAGCGGATCCGTTCAGAACGGATCCGCCCGAACGCTAGTGTGAAAGTAGCCTTAAAAAGCTATGACACAATTTCAATATTTTCACACTTCACCTCCCAAATATTGAAATAAAAAATTATCAAAACGTCATCTGTATCCTAAAATTATACCAATACAAACTACAAGCCCTCACACAGCATTCCAAATTTATTACCATATAAAGTGATATTTATGAGATTTGCGAAATTGTGCTTGCCCAGGAAGGTGAAAAATGGCTTCGTCCTGAAGGGGTTAATGATCCACCTTTTATTTCTTTGTTGCTCTATATAAAATCTAGATAAACTGCAAAAAGCATTACTTTATTTGTATCTGCTTATAAAAGCTACATCTTGGCTGATCTAGTCAACAATTGCAGCAAAACAATAACCATTAAAAGCACATTGTAACTTGCTGCAATGCTTATTTATTTGAGGGCTTCATCTGTAATTGGTACTGACCAGAGCTCCAGCTGTAGGTGCTGTTTCCCCCAGGACATTAGATTCAGAAGTAGCAGGCTGAATCTAAACACCCTGGCCAAGTCAAAGTGAGGCCCCATGCACACGGCCGTGTTTCACAGCCGTGTGCGGGCCGTGGAACCGCGGCCTGGATCCCTCCTGAGAGCGGGAGCGCACGGCGTCACTGGTTGCTATGACGCCGTGCGCTCCCTGCTGCCGCCGCAATACAGTAATACACTGGTATGATCTATACCAGTGTATTACTGTACTGTGCCGGCAGCAGGGAGCGCACGGCGTCATAGCAACCAGTGACGCCGTGCGCTCCTGCTCTCAGGAGGGATCCAGGCCGCGGTTCCACGGCCCGCACACGGCCGTGAACAACAGCCGTGTGCATGGGGCCTGACTTGCAGGAATCAGGCACCCTAGACGCTTGTCCTGTCAGCCCTCCCCTGGTACATGCTGGAATTCTGTTCCCTTGTAAAGAGGAACTAATATTTGTTTATTATTACATTTATTTTCATTACATTTTCCTGGATTGTATCCCTTAAATAACACAATGGAGGTTGGCTCATTTTTGATTCTTAGTTAAATATTGGCACCACATTTACTTTATGCCAGGCTTAATAGATCATTCTATAAAATAGCTGATTATTATACCCTACGTAGATGTAAATAGCGTTAAGTGAATCAAAGCATTTGAAGTGGAATTGGGTCAGAAGTACAGATGAGCAAATCGAAGCTGACAAAGTGGAATTCGATCCGAATTTCAGGAAAAATTTGATTCGCAACGAATGCGAATTTCCTTGCGCTTTGTGGTAACTAATCACAATTTCTCCTAAAATGGTGGCAAAAATGGAGGCTAAACATGTGAGGACATGGGGCAATGAACTCTGGGAAGACGGGATGACCCATAATGCCATGCATGCAGCCAATTAGCAGCCAGCCAGCTCTGTGATGTCACAGCCCTATAAATAGCCTCAGCCATATTGTATGTCTTCCGTATCCATTCCGTTTTTGCGGCACCATCTATTGAAAATGTTATGCCCAGCCCAATTTTTGCTATGTAATTGCTGTATACTGTATATGCCATACGGAAAAACGGAACGGAAAAATGGAACAGAAACGGAAACACAACGGAAACAGAACAACGGATCAGTGAAAAATGGACCGTAAAACACTGAAAAAGCCATACTGTCGTGTGAAAGAGGCCTAATACAGTGCAGTCGTCCTGTCCCCTTCGCAGAAAAGCACCCTCAAAGCATGATGTTATCACCCCCATGCTTCACAGTAGGGATGGTGTTCTCGGGATGCAACTCATCCTTCTTTTCCCTCCAAACACGACGAGTAAAATTTAGACAAAAAAGTTCTACTTTGGTCTCATCTGACCACATGACTTTCTCCCATGCCTCCTCTGGATCATCCAGATGGTCATTGGGATGGGCCTGGACATGTGATGACTTGAGCAGGGGAACCTTCCGTGCAATGCATGATTTGAAACCATGACGGCATAGTGTTCTACCGACAGTGACCTTTGAAACTGTGGTCCCAGCTCTCTTCATGTCATTGACCAGCTCCTACTTTGTAGTTCTGGGCTGATTACTCACCTTTCTTATCATCAGTGATACCCCACAAGGTGAGATCTTGCATGGAGCCCCAGTCTGAGGGAGACTGAGTCGTTATTAGCCTCTTCCATTGTCTAACAAATGCTCCAACAGTTGATCTATTTTCACCAAGCTGCTTGGCAATTGCCCCGTATCCCTTTCAAGCCTTGTGGATGTCCACAATTTTGTCTCTGGTGTCTTTTGACAGCTCTTTAGTCTAGCCCATGGTAGTAGTTGGCGTCTGACTGTGGGGTGGACAGATGTCTTTAAAGAGACCAGACAGGTGCTACTAAGTTAGATTAATGAGTGGAGTAGAGGTGGACTTTTTAAAGGCACAGTAACAGGTCTTTGAGAGCCAGAATTCTTGCTGTTTCTCAGGTGTTCAAATACTTATGTTCAGCAGTGCAAGACAAATATATTATTTAAAAATCATACAAAGTAATTTCCTGTTTTAAAAAAAAAAAAATATCTGTCTATCAGAGTGGAAATGTACCTACAATGTGAATTTCAGACCCTTCCATGATTTCTAAGTGGGAGAACTTTCAAAATCGCAGGGTGTTCAAATACTTATGTTCCTCACTGTATATGTAGTAAAGCTTTTAGTGACGTATATTAGTAGAAAAATAAATATATATTTGCCATTCAGCACTGCATTATATGTGGTGAAGTCATTTTTGCGATATGGACCGAATTACGTTGTTGTGAAATTTTTTATTTCAAAATAGTTTTTATTCAGTAAAATTGATGGGTGCATTTACCATCTATTTATAATTAAATCAAGCAGCTTCAGATAGTTGAAAATATTCATGTGCTGCCATCTCCACACTATGTCACCTTGCCACTCTGTAGCCTCCTGATGCTGCCACCACCTCCAGACTCTGTCATTGTGCCACTCTGTGGCCTCCTGATGCTGCTGCCACCTCTAAACTCTGTCATTGGGCCACTCAGTGGTCTCCTCGTGCTGCTTCAACCTTACCACTATGTCATAGGGTCACTTTGTGGACTTCTCATGCTGTTCCCACCCTCCCACTTCATGACTGTGTTTTTTGCAGATCACAAATGGAAGCATGGCATATAGAGTATACAGTAATTAGAAAGATTGGGCTGGGCATAACATTTTCAATAGGTGGTTCCGCAAAAACGTAACAGATATGGAAGACATATGGATGCATTCTGTATCCGTTAAGTTTATTTACACCCCCATTGACTTGAATGGAGCCATGGAACGTGATTTGCGGGCAATAATAGCACATGTTCTATATTTAAATGGAAAACGGAAATACGGAAATGGAATGCATGCAAAGTACATTTAGTTTTTTTGCGGACCCATTGAAATAAATGGTTCCGTATATGGACCGTATACGGAATGAAAAAAATGGAAGTCCTCTTGCATACAAATGTTTTTTTTTTTCCGTTTCTGTTCTACAGCCTGTCCTGCAAAAAATAAGCCCTCACACAGCATTCCAAATTTATTACCACATAAAGGGATATTTATGAGATTTGCGAAATTATGCTAGGCCAGAAGGTGAAAAATGGCTTCGTCCTGAAGGGGTTAATGCTCCACCTTTTATTTTTTTGTTGCTATATATAAAATCTACATTCTAATCTAAGCATTACTTTATTTGTATCTGCTTAGGCTACTTTTACACTAGCGTTCGGGTGTCCGCTTGTGAGCTCCGTTTGAAGGCTCTCACAAGCGGACCCGAACGCATCCGTACTGCCCTAATGCATTCTGAGTGGATGTGGATCCACTCAGAATGTATCAGTCTGGCAGCGTTCAGCCTCCGCTCCGCTCAGCAGGTGGACACCTGAACGCTGCTTGCAGCGTTCGGGTGTCCGCCTGGCCGTGCGGAGGCAAACGGATCCGTCCAGACTTACAATGTAAGTCAATGGGGATGGATCCGTTTGAATATGACACACTATGGCTCAATCTTCAAGCGGATCCGTCCCCCATTGACTTTCAATGTAAAGTCTGGACGGATCCGTCTGAGGCTACTTTGACACTTAGAATTTTTTTTACAATATAATGCAGATGGATCCGTTCTGAACGGATCCACCGTCTGCATTATATGAGCAGATCCGTCTCAGACGGATCCGCTCTGAACGCAAGTGTGAAAGTAGCCTTATAAAAGCTACATCTTGGCTGATCTAGTCAACAATTGCAGCAAAATAATAACCTTTAAAAAGCACACTTTTTAACTTGCTGCAATGTTTATTTATGAGAGGGCTTCATCAGTGATGGCCATTTCGCCGTGTTTGCACACTGTAACGGATCACCTGGCACCCCGACTGAGTACCTCCGTTGACGGATGCTCCTAGCGTTTTCCTGAGGTTTCCAAGCACTCTGGCAGACACCACAATCACCGAACCGAAGCAGCATATAAATCCTCTTCAAGCATATGAATGCTGTAGACAGTTGAATAGGAAACCATACGAATAGGTTTACACTCCTAGCAGTCAAACTGGGACAGCATGCAATAAATCCTCCCCCAAGAATGAGACGACACTTCACCTTGAGGGTTAAAACAGGAACTCACTTTATTTAGACATAGCACACCTACTTTAAACCCCCCCCCAACAGCCTAATTTACATACAATAGGGCACATGGAGGGCTATGGTACAAGGAAGGGTGGGAACCGACAATAGCAAGGGCTGATGGGAGATTTGAGGGGGGACAGAGCAGCTGGTTCAAACTGGTCTCCCAGTGTCCCTGAGACAACAACTAGCTGGGGGAACAATGGGACAGGAAAAAGGGGGAGGAGAAGAGGCACAGAATAGCAATGCCTCCAACATAGCAAACACCACAGTAAGATACATACAGTCCACAACACATAGCAATACAATTCAACCGAACCCATAATAACATACACAATATCTAAGACAGCCCGAATGCAATCCGCTACACAGTCTTAAAAGGGCATTGTTCCCAAAAGTCATAATATGTCCACGGATGGCCCAAATTGCATTCAAACGTACAAATTTACCAGGGGCCATAGTCAGCAGGTAGGAGGCGGGCAGCCAGGCCTCTCCAAGGCCCAGTGGCGAGGCGGGTTCCGCCACACACACAAACACATGCGAGCTACCATCTTAACTGACAAGTCCGATGAGGCACAGGTAAGTTCTTACCTGTGCCTGTGCATGAGCCGGTCTGAAATGAAATGTGGTTACCGGGAGCAGGTAGTTCCGAGAACAGCCTCCAGGGCCCTTCATCTGGCTGTTCTAGGAACTGCCTGCACCCGGAGACCGCATTTCATTTCAGACCGGCTCACGCACAGGTAAGGACTTACCTGTGCCTCGACGGATTTGTCAGTTAAGATGGCAGCTCGCATGTGTTTGCTGGTGAACACGGCGAACTGGCCATCACTGGGCTTCATCTGTAATTGGTACTGACCAGAGCTCCAGCTATAGGTGCTGTTTCATCCAGGACATACATTCAGCCTGCTACTCCAGCTCTGAATCTAAACACCCTGGCCAAGTCAAAGTGACTTGCAGGAATTTGGCACCCTAGACGCTTGTCCTGTCAGCCCTACCCTGGTACATGCTGGAATTCTGTTCCTTGTAAAGAAGAACTAATATTTGTTTATTATTACATTTATTTTCAATAAATATTCCTGGATTGTATCCCTTAAATAACACAATGGAGGTTGGCTCATTTTTGATTTGTAATTAAATATTGGCACCACATTCCCTTTATGCCAGGCTTGTGCAATAAATCCTTCTATAAAATAGCTGATTGTTATACCCTATTTTTAAAGTAGATGTGGATAGCGTTGAGTGAATTGAAGCATTTGAAGTGGAATTGGGTCAGAAGTAGAGCTGAGCAAATCGAGGCTGACGATGTGGAATTAGATCCGAATTTCAGGAAAAAATAGATTTGCAACAAATGCAAATTTACTCGCGCTTTGTGGTAACGAATCACAATTTTTCCTGAAATGGCGGCTACGTGTGTGAGGACATGGTGAAAGGAACTCTGGGAAGATGGGATGACCCATAATACCATGCATGCAGCCAATCAGCAGCCAGCTGTGATGTCACAGCCCGATAAATAGACTCAGCCATCTTGGATTCTGCCATTTTCCAGCGTTCTGAGTGCAGGGACAGCAATAGGAAATAACTAGAGTTGAGCGGACACCTGGATGTTCGGTTTGGCCAAACTTCAGAAAGAAGTTAGAGTTCGGGACCCGAACTTGACCCCGAACCACATTGAAGTCAATGGGGACCCGAACTTTTGAGCACTAAAATGGCTGTAAAAATGTAATGAAAAGGGCTAGAGGGCTACAAATGGCATCAAAATGTGATTAAGAGCACGGATAGGGAAATGACTTTAAATAAAATAAAATACATAAAAATTAAAAATAATAATCTTGATCTAGGAGAACGAGGTCCATTTACAGTAGGGGGTTGAGGAGGCGGTGGATGTGGCGGTGTAGGTGGAAGCGGCGGTGGAGGAGGAGGAGGTAGTCTACACTGCTTTTTGGTTTTAAATTTATTTTTATTTTTTTAATTAGGGTACACCCCAAAACATTGGAAAATATAACCTGGGATAACCATCTCCAGTTGAGCTAAACACACGTTCAGACAATACACTGGCTGCAGGGCAGGCAAGCACCTCCAAGGGGTAAAGGGCAAGCTCAGGCCATGTGCCCAATTTGGAGACCCAGGAGTTGAAAGGGGCAGACCAGTCAATTAGTACGTGTAGGCGTGTGCACACATACTGCTCCACCATGTTGGTGAAATGCTGCCTCCTGCTAAGACGTTCAATATCAGCTCGTGGTTCTGGTTGTTGTGGCATGCTGACAAAGCTTTTCCACATTTCGGCCATGCTAACCCTGCCTTCTGAAGTGCTGGCGGTGCCCCAGCTGCGTTGGCGACCTCTTCCTCCTCCTCTGCATTCGCCTTGTGCTTCCACTGTGCCACCGCTGTCAGGTGGGAATGCCACCAATGTCTACCCACGTGCGCTTGTACTCGCGCATCTTACGATCACGCTCCAGTGAGGGAATTAAGGATGGTACGTTGTCCTTGTGACGGGGATCCAGTAGTGTGGCTGAAGAGAAATGTGACTCCATCTTGTCTTCTCTTACATGTACAGAATTGTTATAATATCTCACCCATGCACTGTTTCACATATTCCCCCCCCCCCGCTGTGATTTAGGTTCACTTATCTGTCTCAGGACAGATTCTGGGAATATCCTAGAACTAGAACAAACGTTCTGTTTCATTCAGGGTTATTCGGCACAACTGCTTACATTCTTATATGTAACTGATTAAAATCTATTATTTCTACTAATTGCACATATATATACCATAAAAGGATGTTCTGGTAGTATGTGTGTGAGCACCAATGTTTATCTTTATGACTTTTCTACTGCCTATATAAGGCCACGCTATGGTACAATAAAGGTAGTGTTTCTCAGTGATACTTGTGTGTGTCTGTTATTAGCAACTGAGAAACATCTCTCCTGAGTAGAGTTGAGCGAACACCTGGATGTTCGGGTTCGAGAAGTTCGGCCAAACTTCCCGGAAATGTTCGGGTTCGGGATCCGAACTCGACCCGAACTTCGCCCAGAACGCGAACCCCATTGAAGTCAATGGGGACCCGAACTTTTCGGCACTAAAAAGGCTGTAAAATAGCCCAGGAAAAGGGCTAGAGGGTTGCAAAAGGCAGCAAAATGTAGGTAAATCCCCTGCAAACAAATGTGGATAGGGAAATGAATTAAAATAAAAATAAAATAAATTCAAATTAACAAATATCAATTGGAGAGAGGTCTCATGGCAGAGAATCAGGCTTCATGTCACCCACCACTGGAACAGGCCACTGTCAGATATTTAGGCCCCGGCATCCAGACTGAGGAGAGAGGTCCCATAGCAGAGATTCAGGCTTCATGTCATAGCAGAGAATCAGGCTTCATGTCACCCACCACTGGAACAGGCCATTGTCAGATATTTAGGCCCCGGCACCCAGACTGAGGAGAGAGGTCCCATAGCAGAGATTCAGGCTTCATGTCATAGCAGAGAATCAGGCTTCATGTCACTCAACACTGGAACAGGCCACTGTCAGATATTTTTAGGCCCCGACACCCAGACAGAGGAGAGAGGTCCCATAGCAGAGAATCAGGCTTCATGTAATAGCAGAGAATCAGGCTTCATGTCACCCAACACTGGAACAGGCCACTGTCAGATATTTTTAGGCCCCGGCACCCAGACAGAGGAGAGAGGTCCCATAGCAGAGATTCAGGCTTCATGTCATAGCAGAGAATCAGGCTTCATGTCACCCAACACTGGAACAGGCCACTGTCAGATATTTTTAGGCCCCGGCACCCAGACAGAGGAGAGAGGTCCCATAGCAGAGATTCAGGCTTCATGTCATAGCAGAGAATCATGCTTCATGTCACCCAACACTGGAACAGGCCACTGTCAGATATTTTTAGGCCCCGGCACCCAGACAGAGGAGAGAGGTCCCATAGCAGAGATTCAGGCTTTATGTCATAGCAGAGATTCAGGCTTCATGTCATAGCAGAGAATTAGGCTTCATGTCATAGCAGAGAATCAGGCTTCATGTCAGCAGAGAATCAGGCTTCACGTCACCCATCACTGGAACAGGCCATTGTCAGATATTTAGGCCCCGGCACCCAGACTGAGGAGAGAGGTCCCATAGCAGAGAATCAGGCTTCATGTTATAGCAGAGAATCAGGCTTCACGTCACCCACCACTGGAACAGGCCATTGTCAGATATTTAGGCCCCGGCACCCAGACAGAGGAGAGAGGTCCCATAGCAGAGATTCAGACTTCACGTCATAGCAGAGAATCAGGCTTCTGGTCACCCATCATTGGAACAGGCCACTGTCAGATATTTTTAGGCCCCGGCACCCAGACAGAGGAGAGGTTCATTCAACTTTGGGTTGCCCCGCAATATAATGGTAAAATTAAAATTAAAAAAGGATTGAATGAGGAAGTGCCCTGGAGTACAATAATATATGGTTAAGGGGAGGTAGTTATAAATTTCTAATCTTCACAAGGGATGGACAGGTCCTGTGGGATCCATGCTTGGTTAATTTTTATGAACGTCAGCTTGTCCACATTGGCTGTAGACAGGCGGCTGCGTTTGTCTGTAATGACGCCCCCTGCCGTGCTGAATACACGTTCAGACAAAACGCTGGCCGCCAGGCAGGCCAGCACCTCCAAGGCATAAAAGGCTAGCTCTGGCCACGTGGACAATTTGGAGACCCAGAAGTTGAATGGGGCCAAACCATCAGTCAGTACGTGGAGGGGTATGCACATGTACTGTTCCACCATGTTAGTGAAATGTTGCCTCCTGCTAACACGTTCCATATCAGTTGGTGGTGCAGTTAGCTGTGGCGTGTTGACAAAACTTTTCCACAACTCTGCCATGCTAACCCTGCCCTCAGAGGAGCTGGCCGTGACACAGCTGCAATGGCGACCTCTTGTTCCTCCTCTGCCTTCGCCTTGGGCTTCCACTTGTTCCCCCGTGACATTTGGGAATGCTCTCAGTAGCGCGTCTACCAATGTGCGCTTGTACTCGCGCATCTTCCTATTAAAATGTGGGCAACTCTGCTGTCGTTGCGCAGGCACTGCAGCATGTAGTCGCTCATGTGTGCCAGGCTGCCCAGAGGTAAGGACAAGCTGTCCTCTGTGGGAGGCGTATCGTCATCGTCCTGCGTTTCCCCCCAGCCACGCACCAGTGATGGGCCCGAGCTGCGTTGGGTGCCACCCCGCTGTGAACATGCTTCATCCTCATCCTCCTTCACCTCCTCCTCATCCTCGTCCTCCAGTAGTGGGCCCTGGCTGGCCACATTTGTACCTGGCCTCTGCAGTTGCAAAAAACCTCCCTCTGAGTCACTTCGAAGACACTGGCCTAAAAGTGCTAAAAATGACCCCTCTTCCTCCTCCTCCTCCTGGGCCACCTCCTCTTCCATCATCGCCCTAAGTGTTTTCTCAAGGAGACATAGAAGTGGTATTGTAACGCTGATAACAGCGTCATCGCCACTGCCCATGTTGGTGGAGTACTCGAAACAGCGCAACAGGGCACACAGGTCTCGCATGGAGGCCCAGTCATTGGTGGTGAAGTGGTGCTGTTCCGCAGTGTGACTGACCCGTGCGTGCTGCAGCTGAAACTCCACTATGGCCTGCTGCTGCTCGCACAGTCTGTCCAGCATGTGCAAGGTGGAGTTCCACCTGGTGGGCAGGTCGCTTATGAGGCGGTGAGCGGGAAGGCCGAAGTTACGCTGTAGCGCAGACAGGCGAGCAGCGGCAGGATGTGAACGCCAGAAGCGCGAACAGACGGCCTGCACTTTATGCAGCAGCTCTGACATGTCTGGGTAGTTGTGAATGAACTTCTGCACCACCAAATTCAGCACATGCGCCAGGCAAGGGATGTGCATCAAACCGGCTAGTCCCAGAGCTGCAACGAGATTTCGCCCATTATCGCACACCACCAGGCCGGGCTTGAGGCTCACCGGCAGCAACCACTCGTCGGTCTGTTGTTCTATACCCCGCCACAACTCCTGTGCAGTGTGGGGCCTGTCACCCAAACATATGAGTTTCAGAATTGCCTGCTGACGTTTACCCCGGGCTGTGCTGAAGTTGGTGGTGAAGGTGTGTGGCTGACTGGATGAGCAGGTGGAAGAAGAGGAGGAGGAGGCAACAGGAGGCAAAGAATGTTGCCCTGCGATCCTTGGCGGCGGAAGGACGTGCGCCAAACAGCTCTCCGCTGGGGAAGTCTTCCACCGCTGGGGAAGGGCTGGGTGGATGCCCTTGGGAAACCCTGCCAGCAGAGTCTTCAAACAGCATAAGAGACTGCTGCATAACTTGAGGCTCAGACAGTTTCCCTGATATGCATGGGGGTGATGTGACAGACTGATGGGCTTGGTTTTCAAGCGCCATCTGTGCGCTTTCTGCAGAAGACTGGGTGGGAGATAATGTGAACGTGCTGGATCCACTGTCGGCCTTACCATCCTTAGAACGGCATTGGGCCCCACCAAATATCTCTGTAAATTCTGGCGGCTACTGGGACCTGAGGTAGTTGATTCACTAGGACGTGTGGCTGTGGCAGAACGGCCACGTCCTCTCCCAGCACCAGAGCGTCCCTTACTAGATGTTTTCCTCATTGTTACTGTTCACCACAATAAGAAAAAATTATTTGGCCCAATGTATTGAATTCAAATTCAGGCCTTTTTTTACAGACACCTAACACTATCTGGCTATCTATTTAGGTACCGTATTACACTAATACAGGCTCATCAGTAACGACAGATTTAGCTGAATATAAATTGTAGGCCTAGTATTTAGGTGCTGGATGACAGGTATACGTTTACGGACAGAATTTGACTTGGAAATGCACAGTAGCGTGTGAAGTTATTGTGGATGACCCTATCCGCACCTTCAATCTAATATACCCTTTTATGGATTTATTTAAACTTGGCCTGATACAGCAGAAACCACTGATTTAGGGAATTGCTAAGTTGGGAATTGTATTTCAACCCAGAACAAAAACTGTGCTTTGGCAGACACTAAATTAATTGACCCGCCACAGCAATAACCACAGATTTAGCAGAATATAAATTTTAGGCCTATTATTTAGGCGCTGGGTGACGGGTATACGTTTGCGGACAGAATTAAACTTGTAAATGCACGGTAGCGTGTGAAGTTATTGAGGATGACACTATCCGCACCTTCAATCTAATATACCCTTTCATGGATCGATTTAAACTTGGCCTGATACAGCAGAAACCACTGATTTAGGGAATTGCTAATTTGGGAATTGTATTTCAACCCAGAACAAAAATGTATCCTTTGCCAGACAGCAGACAGTATTACAATTGGCTAGCCACAGCTGAAACACCAGATTTAGGGTACTGCTATTTTGGCAATTGTATTTCACCCCTCAATAAAATGGCAAGCACAGCCAAGCCCCTGATGTAGGATATAGCAAAAAAAAAAAAAAAAAAAACACACTATTGATGGTTAAATGGACTTGGTGGCAGCTTGTGCTGGCGCACCACAAGACACAAAATGGCCGCCGATCACCCCAGAAAAAAGTGACAGAAAAACGCTCTGGGCAGCCTAAAAACAGTGAGCAATTGAATAGCAGCAGTTCAATGATCCACAGCTGTAGATCGATCACTGACTTAAGTGTTTTGGAGAAGTTAATTAGTGCCTAATCTCGCCCTAACAGTCGCAGCTGCAACCTCTCCCTACACTGTTCAGAGCAGAGTGACGTGCGGTGCTACGTGACTCCAGCTTAAATAGAGGCTGGGTCACATGCTGCACTGGCCAATCACAGCCATGCCAATAGTAGGCATGGCTGTGATGGCCTCTTGGGGCAAGTAGTATGACGCTTGTTGATTGGCTGCTTTCCAGCCTTTCAAAAAGCGCCAAGAAACGACGAACACCGAACCCGAACCCAGACTTTTACGAAAATGTTCGGGTCCGTGTCACAGACACCCCAAAATTCGGTACGAACCCGAACTATACAGTTTGGGTTCGCTCATCCCTAATCATGACTAAAGATTTCTTCACTTTTGCAATGAAGGCAATATCTTGGTTGGGCAGAGTTGCATCATTTCAGATGATGACTCTTCCTAAACTTATATACATTTTCCGGGCCCTCCCCATCTCTGTCCCAAATGCATTTTTCAAAAAAGCCCATTCCATCTTAAACGCCTACATTTGGGGTTCGTCCAGACCCAGAATAGCCCAAACATTAATGTTTAGAAAAAAGAGAGAAGGAGGCCTAGGCCTTCCGTCCATTAAAGACTACCACAAAGCGATAGGACTCTCCTTCACTCACGAATGGTGGGCACCTAACAGCTCTAAGGAATGGGTCCAAATAGATTCTCAATCTATAGGCCGATGAACATTACAGGATTACCTGATACAGATGACCTGGGACTCACGTCCCCCACAAGCCAAATTACTAATAGTAGCACTATACTATATAACTAAGAAATACGTAACTATCTTACCACACTCCTCTAATCTCCTCCTCTGGTCAATATTGATATTCTTAGACTGTACCAACACCCCTAAGTTTTCTAGAAGCACACTACAAAACATATTTATGATCTCCTTGGGGACAAAACTACTTTTGTTAAATCCCCTCCCATTAAAAGATGGGAATTTGAATTGGGACATAACTTTAAATGTTTAAATGTGTTACTATTTATGAGGCAGGAGTAAAGACTCTCTTACAATGGTATTTCACTCCCCAAAGACTAAGTAAAATATACCTTAGTGCTCCGCCCTCATTGCTAGAGAGAATATGGTAACAGTGGCTCCCTGTATCATATTTTGTGGACCTGCCCCAGGCTACCCTTATTCTGGCAACAGATTTTTTAGCTATCTGAACTAACCCCAACGAGTGCAACTCCATCTCCGGAGCTCACACTACTGTTCCTGGGTATACAGTCAATTAACCCTAAACAAAGAAGACTTGTGGGTCATGTGCTACTTTGCACCAAACTGATCATAACTCGACACTGGAAAAAAACAATCCGCACACCATATCAGAAGTAATACAAGAACTGAACATAACCTGTCGATATGAACGACTATTGCCTGACACAGAGATTTCCCCCAAAACCAAGAATTCTACCTGGGCTCCCTGGCTAACTCGCCCTAAATACGCCCCTTAGGAATCGCTACCTGATCAGAGGAAGTTTATCTATATGGTCCTGCGGACAGTGTGAGCATTGTTAGTTTCAAGTACAGTCATTTGTGACAAAACCTTCTAATTTTCTTTATTTGTTTATTTATTTATACTTTACAAAGTGATTCATGATTGATGTTCAAATATATCTGGTCAACTATAAACAGCACTGTGGATGTGAGATCACAACAAAATATTTATATTTCCAAGTGACATTGTCCACTGTATCTTCATTATGTGAACAATTCAATAAAAAAGTTTATTAAAAAAAAATTATTTAAAAAAATAAATAAAACATTTCTGCCATAAAAGCAGAGAAATAATTATTTAGAAAATAGTGAATACTTCGAAATTTTCTCAAATTTTTGGGATGTTTTAATAAATCAAGGTAAAAAAAAAAGACTGCTACTGTGAGGAGCGTTTGTGGTGAGCTACCAGTTTGCAAGTGCAATACATTCCACTTGTGTAAAGAGACTATAATAAGATATCTCTACCAAACATAGTTGCTGCAAAAAGTAAAGCCTACAGTTCTCCTTTACTCTGGTGTGGCCTCAAGCTCTTTCTCAACAAAGCTTTATGTGTCCCTTATATGGGCAAAATCATCCCAGTGTATGTGGGCCCGGTTCCAAATTAAGCAATATTATGGATTTGAGCAGCTCAGAGAATCACACAACACAACAGGAAGTGTGTTTCAACTTGATTCTAACTTTACTGAAGTTAAAGGAAACCTGTCACCATGAAAATGCAATATAAGCAACAGGCAGCATGTTATAGAGCGTGAAGAGCTGAGCAGATTGATATATAGCTTTATGGGGAACGATTCAGTAAAACTTGAAATTTATACATTTAACCCCTTAAGGACTCAGCCCTATTTCACCTTAAGGACTTGGCCATTTTTTGCAAATCTGACCAGTGTCCCTTTAAGTGCTCATAACTTTAAAACGCTTTGACTTACCCAGGCCGTTCTGAGATTGTTTTTTCGTCACATATTGTACTTCATGACACTGCTAAAATTGGGTCAAAAAAGTTAATTTTTTTGCACAAAAAAATAAAATTTTTACCAATTTTTTTGAAAAATTAGCAAATTTCAAAGTTTCAATTTCTCTACTTCTGTAATACATAGTAATACCCCCAAAAATTGTGATGGCTTTACATTCCCCATATGTCTACTTCATGTGTGTAGCATTTTGGGAATGATATTTTATTTTTTGGGGATGTTACAAGGCTTAGAAGTTTAGAAGCAAATTTTGAAATTTTTCAGAAATCTTCAAAATCCCACTTTTTATGGACCAGTTCAGGTTTGCAGTCATATTGTGAGGCTTAGATAATAGAAACCTCCCAAAAAAAACCCATTCTAGAAACTACACCCCTCAAGGTATTCAAAACTGTTTTTTCAAACTTTATTAACCCTTTAGGTCTTCCACAAGAGTTAATGGCAGATGGAGAAACAATTTAGAAATTTCTATTTTTGGGAAAATTTTCCAATATAATCAATTTTTTCCAGGAGTAAAACAAGGGTTAACTGCCAAACAAAGCTCAAAATGGGTTGCCCTGATTCTGTAGTTTGCAGAAACACCCCATATGTGGTCGTAAACTACTGTTTGGCCAAACGGCAGGACATAGAAGGAGGGGAACACCATATGGGTTTTGGAAGGCAGATTTTGCAGGACTGGTTTTGTTTATACCATGTCCCATTTGAAGCCCCCTGTTGCACCCCTAGAATAGAAATTTCAAAAAAGTGACTCCATCTAAGAAAGTACACCCCTCAAGGTATTCAAAACTGGGTTTACAAACTTTGTTAACCCTTTAGGTGTTCCACAAGAGTTAATGGCAGATGGAGAAACAATTTAGAAATTTATATTTTTTGGAAAATTTTCCAATATAATCAATTTTTTCCAGGAGTAAAACAAGGGTTAACTGCCAAACAAAACTCAAAATGGGTTGCCCTGATTCTGTAGTTTGCAGAAACACCCCATATGTGGTCGTAAACTACTGTTTGGCCAAACGGCAGGACATAGAAGGAGGGGAACGTCATATGGTTTTTGGAAGGCAGATTTTGCTGGACTGGTTTATTTACACCATGTACCCTTTCAAGCCCCCTGATGCACCCCTAGAGTAGAAAATCCATAAAAGTGACCCCATCTAGGAAACTACAGGATAAGGTGGTTGTTGTTTTGGGACTATTTTAGGGGTAAATATGATTTTTGGTTGCTCTATATTACTCTTTTTTGAGGCAATGTAACAAAAAAATTAAATTCTAAAAATGTTTCTAGATTCGCTATTTAGTTTTGTGGAACACCTAAAGGGTTAACATAGTTTGTAAAGTAACTTTTGAATACCTTGAGGGGTGTAGTTTCTTAGATGGGGTCACTTTTTTGGAGTTTCTAGTCTAGGCTACATCAGGGGGGCTTCTAATGGGACATGGTGTCAAAAAAAAAACTGTCCATCAAAATCTGCCTTCCAGAAACCGTATGGAGTTCCCTTCGTTCTATGCCCTGCCGTGCGGCTATATAGCCATTTACGACCACATATGGGGTGTTTCTGCAAACTACAGAATCAGGGCCATAAATATTGAGTTTTGTTTGGCTGTTAACCCTTGCTTTATTACCGGCAAAAGGGATTCAATTGAAATTTTGCCCAAAAATGGGTGTTTTGGCACCGTTTTTGTTTTATATTTTTAACACCGTTCATTCGAGGCGTTTGGTCAAATGTTATTTTTATAGCGACGACTTTTACGCACGCGACGATGCCCAATATGTATGGCTCTCAGACTTTGGAGACACTAAGCAGGCATCCTAAAAACTGCGGCCCTCCAGATGTTGTAAAACTACAATTCCCACCATGCCCTGCTGATGGCTGTAGGTTGTCTGGGCATGCTGGGAGTTATAGTTTTACAACATCTGGAGGGCCGCAGTTTGAGGATGCCTGCTCTAAAACTAATATTTTTTTGGGGAAAAAAAATTGTTTCTGTGTCTCCAAAGTCTAAGAGCCATAGTGTTTTATGTTCTCTAGTGGACTGTTGGGGATTATAAAAATTTAGTACTCCATGGAAGTGTGATACTCCCTGAAGCAATCGATAACGCAGAGGCCCGGATGATCGGGGCACGTGTCACATTGAGTGGTGGTGTCCTTCCGTATCCCCCTCTTGTGACACACTCTGCATCTTTTTTGGGTTCGTCCCTTCTTTCCAGTATGGGGGACCACACCTGGAAAGTGTTGGCCAGGGACGATCCGGGCGCCTCCAGTTCCCGAGGTACTCCGGCCTGCTCTTTCCCGGTCCGAAAAGATCAGGTCTTTGAGGACTGCCTCATAGAATTGGAGGAATGTCCCTGTGCTGCCAGCGCTTCGGGATAGTACAAAAGAGTTGTACATGGCAACCTGCACCATGTAGACCGTAACTTTTTTGTACCATGCCCGGGTTTTGCGCATGGCATTATATGGCGTGAGGACTTGATCAGAGAGATCAACTCCTCCCATATACCGATTGTAGTCGACGATACAATCGGGCTTGAGGACCGTTGCCGTGGTACCTCGCACAGAGACTGGGGTGGTGCTGTTACCGTGGATTGTGGACAGCATAAGGACATCCCTCTTGTCCTTATACCTGACCAGCAACAGGTTTCCACTGGTAAGTGCACGGGTCTCACCCCTGGGGATAGGTACCTGGAGGGGGTGGGCAGGGAGGCCGCGCTGATTTTTCCGCACGGTCCCACAAGCGAACGTGGATCTGGCGGCAAGGGACCTGAACAAGGGAATGCTGGTATAAAAGTTATCCACGTACAAGTGGTAACCCTTATCCAGCAGTGGGTGCATAAGGTCCCACACGAGTTTCCCGCTAACACCCAGAGTGGGGGGACATTCTGGGGGTTGAATACGGGAATCTCGCCCCTCGTACACACGAAATTTGTAAGTGTACCCTGAGGTACTCTCACAAATTTTGTATAGCTTCACGCCATACCTCGCCCGCTTTGTGGGAATGTATTGGCGGAAACTGAGTCTCCCCTTGAACGCAACGAGAGACTCATCAACCGCGACCTCCCTTCCAGGTACGTAGGCCTGCTGAAATGTGGCCCCAAAGTGATCGATGACCGGCCGTATCTTATACAGCCGGTCATAGGCAGGATCACCTCGGGGTGGACATGCTGCATTATCGGAATAATGCAGACATTTCCGGATGGCCTCAAACCGGGGACGTGTCATGACCATACTGTACAGTGGGGTCTGGTATAGGACGTCCCCACTCCAGTATTGCCTGACACTGGGTTTTTGGACTAGACCCATATGCAGCACGAGGCCCCAAAATGTCCTCATTTCGGCTGCACTGCTGGTGGCGTCCAGCCACCGGGTCTAGCCAAAAATGAGCCTGGGTTTTGAGCGACGAACTGTTGGGCGTACAGATTCGTCTGCTCCACCATCAAATTCACCAGTGGGTTACTGAAAAAAAAACTAAAAAAGTCTATTTCAGTAAACCCCACTGTGGGAATCTGGATTCCAGGATTGCCAGCGAAATCCGGAATCTCAGGCTCAAAGTCCACTGGGGGACACCAGCTAAGTTCATCGGCAGGGGGCTCCGGTGAACTTATTTGGTGGGCCGGGAAACCAGTACGAACCCCAGTGGTGGTGGTGGGGGGGTGGTGGTGGTGGGGGGGTGGTGGTGGGGGGCAAGTGGCAGGGGGGGCTCTGGGGTCTGATAGATGGATCAAAAAAGTTTTGTGTAAAAGTTCTTTTTTTTTTTTTCCTAACTAACTTTTCCCTTCTTTCCCTTCCTAATGGTGCCTCTCCCTCACTGACCCTAACCTACCTGAGTGGCGATGGGTGCAGGAGGGTGATGGATGCCGATTAGGGGGACACAGGAGCTGGTGCTGGACGATGCTGCACGGTCAGGGTGCTGGACAGGAAGAGGAGGGGAGAGAGGAGCGCAGGAAGTTTGAATCTCGCGCCTCTCTCCCCTGCACCAATCAGCACCCTGGACAGCAGTGTTCAGCACCAGGGCCAGCACCGCCTCCTCAAATCCTCGGACTGCGATTGGTGGTGTAAAATTACGCCACCGATCGCAGTCTTTTTCCGGTTCATCGGGTCACAGCACACCCGAATGGACCGGAAACGCAGAAAACCGCAGGTCTGAATGGACCTGTGGTTTTCTGCGATCGTCTATACGGGGGGGTCAAATGACCCCCCCCCCTGCGTTGTTACGGGATGCCGGCTGAATGATTTCAGCCGGCATCCCGTTCCGATTAACCCCCGCGGCGCCGGAATCGCGAATTAAAGCCATGATGTACCGGTACGTCATGGGTCCTTAAGGATTCGGGAAACATGCCATACCGATACGTCATGGGTCCCTAAGGGGTTAAATCATTGCTCATTTTTGGCTTTGAAGTCCTATCAGTGATTGACAGCTATTTATGTATACACAGTCATAGGGAGAAGGCTGTCAATCACTGATAGGACCACATCCTTGACTTCAAAGCCCAAAATGAGCAGGAATACAAATGTATAAAATACAAGTTCTACTAAATCTTTCCCCATAAAGCTATACATCAATCTGCTCAGCTCCTCCTGCTCTATAACATGCTGCCTGTAGCTTACATTGCATTTTTATGGTGATAGGTTCTCTTTAAGGAAAAGTTTACAGTTACAAAGATAAGCTGTGTGTATAATAAAGAGAGTTGTGTATAAAAGGGGTTAATAATTGTCTTGGAGAGTCATTTGTAAAAGTGGTGCTGGCCGATTGTAAGTAAAAGCTTGTTTTTCACAAGAAGTTTCGTAGTTACTAACCTTCATCGTAGCTGGCAAAGATCCTGGGACATAAGTATAATCACATACACACATTCCAAAGGAAATGAACATGAACGAGTTTCTATTGAAGACCCTCACAGAACACAGAAACAAATGGAGTCATAATGACTTCTCTCACACTTGTGTGGATGATAGGGACCTACAAGGTCTAACAGTGAATCCCCGGTGGCAGGCTGTCTTTAATTAACAAATGAAGATAATTGAAATGATTTGTCAGGTTCAAGAGTCACAAATAACCAGGATAACCTTTATTCCTTTATTTAAAAAAAGGGGGAAAAAATACACTACTAGTTTGTGAAGAACTTAGTTTCTGTAACAAATCTGTGACTATGGTTGGGTTCAGATATAAGTGTCCTACCAGTTGTTTCATCCCTGAGTTGGGCACATCTGGCCACACAGAAACCTAGGAAACTATGGGTTTTAATTTCCAGAGTTTTTGTTCTCTGCCTAAGGGTATGATGGCAGGAGAGCAGAACATATGTGAAGATAAACTGAGGCTGAGATCGCACTTAACTAATTTGATCAGTTATTTCTATCAGGTATTGTGAGCAAAAACCAGGTGGGGTCAAAAACAAAGAACAGGTGTAAATTATTCCATTATACCTTATCTCTGTGTAAGCTTCAGTACTGATTTTTGTTCACTGATGGAAATAACTGACCAAATATTGAAAGTGTGATCTTACATTAATGAGCCTTCCAAGGGTGGCCCGCCTGCCAAAGAAACAGCAAAGGTCCAGCAACAACATAGTCAGAAGAACATCTAATTGGTTTGAAGATCACATACAGTATAGGGCAGGGGCGGACACAGGCAGCAAAGGGCCCCTATGCAAAGGATGTGCAAATAAAAAACATCTTGTGAATATGTTTACACTATGTATATATATTCTTTTCATACTAGGTCACATCTCTAACTCCCAAAGCATAACTATACACACCCAGTCCCCTTAACGCCCTCACATAGTAATTATTCCCCATTTGTGCCAGTACATAGTAGTAATGGTCAGTTATGTGCAGGGCCGGCTCCAGGTTCATGTGGGCCCTTGGGCGATAAATCCCAGTGGGCCCCCATGAGGCATTTTTTTACATTGACATGTCCCCCTGTGGCTCCCACACGGTATAATGACCCCCAGTGGCCCCTATACAGTATAATGACTACTAGTGGCCCTTCACACAGTATAATGACTACTAGTGGCCCTTCACACAGTATAATGAACCCCCAATTCCCCCCCCCCCACTGTATAATGACCACCTGTGGCCCTGCATTCAGAATAATAACCCCCAGTCGCCCCTATTCAGAATAATGACCCCCAGTAGCCCCCACACTGGGGGAATACTGTATGGAGAGGGTTCTGGGGGTCATTATACTGAATGGAGGGTCATTGGTGATCATTATACTAAATGGGGGACACTGGGGGTCATTATACTATGTAAAGGGCCCTCACAGTATAATGACCCCACAGTGACCCTCTATTCAGAATAATGACCCCCAGTCGCCCCCACACTGGGGGTTATACTGTATGGAGGGGGCACGAGGGGTTATTATATTTAATGGGGGCTCTGGTGGTCATTATGCTAAATGGAGGGTCAATGGGGATCATTATACTAAATGGGGGGCACTGGGAGTCATTATACTGTGTAAGGGGCCCTCACAGTGGCCCTCACATACCTATCATTGCTGGAGAGCAGGGGAGCTGGTGGTCCTGTCCATCACTAACCGCAGCTCCCTGTGCTCCTTCTCTCCGGCCCTCTGCAGCAGTGAGCCAGGCCTGGAGGAGAGAAGGAGATGTGCAGTGATGTAGCTAGAACTGACTGGGCCCCACAGCAAATTTTAGTACGCCCCCCTCCCCCCCAAT
The DNA here is from genome assembly GCF_014858855.1 of Bufo gargarizans. Taxonomy (NCBI): domain Eukaryota; kingdom Metazoa; phylum Chordata; class Amphibia; order Anura; family Bufonidae; genus Bufo; species Bufo gargarizans. The sequence continues at coordinate 88,197,185 of NC_058083.1, forward strand.
GTGTGTTCACATCACATTTTTCCTATCGGTTTGATGTGTACAAATGTGCAGCACTCCACGTTTTTGTATCCTGCAGAGTCAAGTAAAAAATGCATACGTTAACGTATATGTTTTTTCTACCATGGAACTGTACGGTGAACGGACGCCACTGTACGGCATCAGTCTGAGGCATCTGTTAACACATACATTTTTGGTATACATTAAATGGATGGCACAAATGGGATGTGAACCCAGCCCTAGTGTCAGAATAAGCACCAGTACACAGCGTGGCAGAGAGTGGAGGCCGCCATGTACTGACAGAGCGCTGCCTGGTCCTGGTGGTCAGGGATGAGGACTGTGCTTCCCAAGGATCATTTTCTACTGGGAAATACAGGGCACAGTATAATACACTAGAATCTATATACTATAAAGATATTAGCCCTACCCCCGAATAATAATACAATTAGGGGGTCATTTATTATATAGAAATACGTCTATATTAGGCGTATTTCTGACACAGATTGTGGCGCAAAGGTCCTTAACACCGCAATCTGTATCTTTTCCCGCTCATGCCAGGTCTAAAAAAAGTGGTGTGGGCATGGAAGGGGATACAGTTATGGCCATGCAGTTATTGGATACCACCGCCATATAGTGATAACACCGCCATACAATGATAAAACCACCATACAGTGATCGGATAAAAGGGTATAAGAGGGCACAGTACAGGGAATGACTATGGGCACTGCACAGGGTGTGGTAAGAGGGCACAATGCAGGGTATAAAGGGGGTACAGTACATGGGTGGGGGGCACAGTCACATGACCCTGTGACGTTAGAAGGTCCTTATGGTGAATGCTGTTCAGATGCCACCATAATGAGAGGCAGAGGAGTGAGACAGGGGCCCTGGATGGACAGGAGGGGTGGACACAGCAAGTAGGTGGAAGGGGCTCTGAGGGGGATTCATACAAGAAGTAGGGGCAGGAGGTCTGTGCAGGGCAGCAATAGGAGATAGGAGGGTGAAACAGGAGCTCTGGATACATGAGGGAGGAAAGGAGACAGCAGGGGCCCCATGAGGATGAGATAGGACAGGATATGTGGGGGGGGGGCAGGTGTCATGGAGACAAACTGCTTAATGAAACAGTAACACAACTAAATAGAATGAAGCAGCAGCAGATCGAAGAGTCCCCCCCCCCTTCTGTCCCACAGACAAGAGACAGTCACAGTGCAGACTCACTCACAGACTGTCTTCACACTTCTCTGCTCCAGCTCCAGCCCTGCGGTCTCTCTCCTCAGGCAGCATGTGTCCTGTGTAGAGGGGGCGTGTCCTGTGTAGAGGGGGCGTGTCCTGAGTCTCTGCAGCTCAGAGGGCCCACCAGGGGGGTACTGCGTAAGTGAAATGACAGCAGTGAGAGCTCCCATCTGTATTGATGGAAGTGCTTATAGCAGCTCAGTGGGCCCCCCCCAGGAGCATTGGGCCCCGGCACTTGCCCGGGGATGCCGGGTTATGACGCCGGCCCTGGATATGTGCCCCCTCATAGTAGTAATGGTCAGATATGTGCCCCCTTCACAGGAAGTAAAAAAATATATACTCACCTAGTTCCTCATGATCACAGTTCAGACACTGACGCTCCACAGCAGTAGCAGGATGTAGTGTCACTCATTGCTCTTCTGGTCTGTGTAGGAGGAGGAGCACAGCAGATTCCCGGCCGCACCGCTCCTCCTCCTACACAGACCAGCAGTGTGATGTGTGACACTACATCCTGCTACTGCTGTGGAGCCAGGGCCATATTTAGGTTTGATGCTGCCCTGGGCACTTTAGTGCCAGCTTTCTCCCCCTAAGTCCATAGCTGATGGTAAAATGCTCCCTAGGCCTTCAGCTATCCCTCAGGACTCCCTCATACACTTGGACATTTAAAGGACTGACCTGTTACATCTGCGCTTGGCAGCTGAAGACATCTGTGTTGGTCCCATGTTCTTATGTGCCTGTATTGCTGAGTATAATTATGTTTTATTATATACAAGTGGGGGTGTTACCATTATACCTAGAGGCTCCGCTCTCTCTGTAACTGCCGCACCCTCTGCACTTTAACATGGCCTGGTGGGATGACATTTTAACTGCCAGGCCCTGTCAAAGTAGACAGGGAGCGGCAGTTGAGGAGACAGCACAGCCTCTAGGTGTAATGGTAACACCCCCGTTGCTCCTAGAGGATCATTTGCATATATTCAAATATTCATTTTTTTCTCAATAATGCAGGCATATATGAGCATGGGCCCAACACAGACCAGCACTGATGGGTGGCTTTAGTGCTGCTCTAGCCATTCTACAGGCTAAGGCAGCAATAAAGCATGTCCATAAGTGCCAGTGACATCACCAGGCTCACTGCCAGGCGGAAGCCACCCCCAAATAGTATCCCCAGTGGTAATAAGGCTCCCTACAGTGCCCTCAGTACTAATAAGGCCACATCTCCCAGCATTTCTCTGACACTTACATTAATTCCATGGCATCACAGGTCTCCACTGCTGAGCGCTGCCTCTTTCTGCACTGGTCACATGACGGTGACCTCATCACAGGTCCTTACACCAACTACCACATGATTATAATGCCATCGAAGGTCCTTAAGCTATGGTGTGTAGACACAAACGGGCAGCAGAATCGCAGTAAGTGCTAATCAGGCACCCCCCCCCCCCAAAAAAAAATAAAAAATAATCCGCCCCCTCCCGGCCTCCATACCAAGGTGCCCAGGTTACCCTGTTGGCAGAGGTAGGGAATGAAAAATATAAGATAAAAAAATAAACGCCTCTGCTGGCACTGGAATGGGCCCCCTTCCCTTGCTGGGCCCTTGTGCAGCTGGTTCAGCTGCACAGGCGGTATGTCCACCCCTGAGGGATCCTAATTATAATACCTCCTACCATACACCTTGGAGTTATAATCCTCTCTGTAGTGCCCCCATAAATTATAATGCCCGTCCTCGCCCTCCAGTCTTCTATACCATGCAGTCCCATGTAAATAACACCAGTCGTCTCCCACCAGTCTTCTATATGATACAGTCTCATGTAAATAACCTATCTTCCGTACAGTCTTCTATAACATGCAGTCCCATGTAAATAACTTCACTCCTCTCCCTTCTATACCATGGAGTCCCATGTAAATAGCACCAGTCCTCTCCCTCCAGTCCCATGTAAATAACTTAAATCCCCTCCTTCACCCCCCTCAAACACATAGTCCCATATAAATAACATCACTCGTTACCCCCCAGTCTTCTATAACATACAGTCCATGTAAAAAACATATCTTTCTTATAGTCTACTATACCATACAGTCCTATGTAACTGACACCCCTCCCTTCAGCCCCTCTAACATACAGTCCCAGTTAAATAACATATTTCCCTCCAACTAAGAAGGGAGGCAGTATAATGTGGAGAACCAGCATTTCTCTGACCCTTACAATCATTCCATGGCATCACAGGTCTCCACTGCTGAGCTTTGCCTCTTTCTGCACTGGTCACATGACGGTGACCTCATCACAGGTCCTAACACCAACTACCACTGCTGAAAAGATCACATGACTATGATGTCATTGAAGGTCCTTAAGCTATGGAGTGTAGACACAAACGGGCAGCAGATTCACAGTAAGTGCTAATCAGGCCCCCCCCCCCCCCAAAAAAAAAAAAAAAAAAAAAACTCCTGACTTCCACACCAAGGTGCCCAGGTTACACTGTTGGCAGAGATAGGGAATGAAAAATATAAGATAAAAAAATAAACGCCTCTGCTGGCTCTGGAATGGCACCCCCTCCCTTGCTGGGCCCCTGTGCAGCTGGTTCAGCTGCACAGGCGGAATGTCTGCCCCTGAGGGTTTGATGTCTGTAAACATTTGACTTCACTTACCGAAACTAACAGGAAAATTTGCCTTGTTGACCATGGCAAGAAATAAATGTTTCTTATGCTACCCACACAAAGTGTTTTTTTCTTTTGCTGCATTTTACAATGCATGTCCCATGTTCAAATTGTATTTTTAATATATTCTATATTTGTGTTTAATGATTAGAGATGAGTGAATCAAAGTTGATGAGGTGGAATTCGATCAGAATTTTCAGGACAACTCGATTTGCACCAAAGTCGAATTTTATCACGCTTCGTGGTAACGAATCACATTTTATCAAAATGGCTTCTGCACATGTTAGGACATGGATCAAAGAACTGTGGGAACAAGGGATTACCCACAATGCCATGCATGTAGCAAATCAGCAGTCAGCCTGCCCTGTGATGTCACAGCCCTATAAATAGCCTCAGCCATCTTGGATTACATCTTCCAGTGTACTTAGTGCAAGGAGAGACGTCAGCGGGCGCTAGGGACAGTGCTAGGAAAGACTTCATTGTGCTAAAAAACTGTTTACAAGTTCAGGGAAAGTTTATTCATAGTGTAGGGAAAGGATAGAGAGGCATCATCTACACTATAAAAGGAGAACAGGGTCCAATAGGGAAGTGTACAGCCTGGGTAATAGGAGTGATTCTAATATACCTTGTTTCACTAATTGGGGATCCAAATTGCACTAAATAATAGCTCAGTAATTCCAGCAAACCTTGCTTATTATTAGGGTGCAAGTTCTGTGTGATACAGTGTTGAGGGAAGTGTTGGATTTAAATATATATGTATATATGCCCTTTCATATATGCATATATATTGGCCCTTTTGCATGGGCCGGTCCCGGTGGTATGGGTGTATACATGGAGATGTATGTGTTCCCCCTTGTCAGCATACATCTCTATGTATATACATATATATATATATATATATATATATATATGCAGGTGGGCTTATTGCTGCCCATTTATGCCCCAGAATTATATTGTGTATATATACTTACATGTAGATGTGCCCCAAACATCTATATGGATATATATACACCTAAATGTGGGCCCAGTATATGGATCTGTCCAGGTTGTGTGTATGTCTATGCATGTATACCTAAGTGCCCCCAGGTTGTGTGGGTATATATGTGTGTATATATATATACTGATATGATCCCCAGGTTGAGTAATGTATATATGTGTATATACAGGTCCTTCTAAAAAAATTAGCATATTGTGATAAAGTTCATTATTTTCTGTAATGTACTGATAAACATTAGACTTTCATATATTTTAGATTCATTACACACCAACTGAAGTAGTTCAAGCCTTTTATTGTTTTAATATTGATGATTTTGGCATACAGCTCATGAAAACCCAAAATTCCTATCTCAAAAAATTAGCATATCATGAAAAGGTTCTCTAAACGAGCTATTAACCTAATCATCTGAATCAACCAATTAACTCTAAACACCTGCAAAATATTCCTGAGGCTTTTAAAAACTCCCAGCCTGGTTCATTACTCAAAACCGCAATCATGGGTAAGACTGCCAACCTGACTGCTGTCCAGAAGGCCATCATTGACACCCTCAAGCAAGAGGGTAAGACACAGAAAGAAATTTCTGAACGAATAGGCTGTTCCCAGAGTGCTGTATCAAGGCACCTCAGTGGGAAGTCTGTGGGAAGGAAAAAGTGTGGCAGAAAACGCTGCACAACGAGAAGAGGTGACCGGACCCTGAGGAAGATTGTGGAGAAGGACCGATTCCAGACCTTGGGGGACCTGCGGAAGCAGTGGACTGAGTCTGGAGTAGAAACATCCAGAGCCACCGTGTACAGGCGTGTGCAAGAAATGGGCTACAGGTGCCGCATTCCCCAGGTCAAGCCACTTTTGAACCAGAAACAGCGGCAGAAGCGCCTGACCTGGGCTACAGAGAAGCAGCACTGGTGCCAGAGTCTGGAGGAAGACTGGGGAGAGGGAAATGCCCAAATGCCTGAAGTCCAGTGTCAAGTACCCACAGTCAGTGATGGTCTGGGGTGCCATGTCAGCTGCTGGTGTTGGTCCACTGTGTTTTATCAAGGGCAGGGTCAATGCAGCTAGCTATCAGGAGATTTTGGAGCACTTCATGCTTCCATCTGCTGAAAAGCTTTATGGAGATGAAGATGTCATTTTTCAGCACGACCTGGCACCTGCTCACAGTGCCAAAACCACTGGTAAATGGTTTACTGACCATGGTATTACTGTGCTCAATTGGCCTGCCAACTCTCCTGACCTGAACCCCATAGAGAATCTGTGGGATATTGGGAAGAGAAAGTTGAGAGACGCAAGACCCAACACTCTGGATGAGCTTAAGGCCGCTATCGAAGCATCCTGGGCCTCCATAACACCTCAGCAGTGCCACAGGCTGATTGCCTCCATGCCACGCCGCATTGAAGCAGTCATTTCTGCAAAAGGATTCCCGACCAAGTATTGAGTGCATAACTGAACATAATTATTTGAAGGTTGACTTTTTTTGTATTAAAAACATTTTTCTTTTATTGGTTGGATGAAATATGCTAATTTTTTGAGATAGGAAATTTGGGTTTTCATGAGCTGTATGCCAAAATCATCAATATTAAAACAATAAAAGGCTTGAACTGCTTCAGTTGGTGTGTAATGAATCTAAAATATATGAAAGTCTAATGTTTATCAGTACATTACAGAAAATAATGAACTTTATCACAATATGCTATTTTTTTTAGAAGGACCTGTATATATATATATATATATATATATATATATACACACACACATATATATCAGCCTAGTTCTGTTTAGGGATTGTTATGACATAGGGATATGGTGTGGTGCTATGGTGTGGCATCTGGGGGGATGCTCTCATTTACACCTTGGGCAGAAATTCCTTTGATTCCTTTGTCTTTATAGATCCTGAGCCTCAGGTGGCCAACTGGCAGTTCAAGCATTCCGTCACACGTCCATGATGATGTCATCACCCTCCTGTTAAAGGGGATGGGGGCTGCTTTTGGGCTTATATTAGCCCTAGTCAGGACAAAGGGGCACTCTCTTGGAACTGGACTACAAACAGACACATGGTTACAGCTCCCTGAAGGAAGAGAGGCGGAGTCCCACATGCCCCTGGAGATGGCTGAGTAACCCTTTCCCTCCAGCATTGCAGTACCCCTAATACCCTTGCCCTGATTTACCCCTATTCACCCCTGGCCTGACCACCAATAACCCCTGCTGATTAACCCCTGCTCCACCAACCAGCCCCTAACCCCGGCTGCTGAACTCCTGCAGTCAGTATTTACACCTGCTGCTGACCTCCTGCCGCATTAACCTCAGCCGCTGCAATAACCCCAATACCCCTGACCCAGGTAACCCCTGGCGCCAACCCTGGGTTTACCCCTTTATGTCCATCATCCCCTGCACTGTGATTACCCCTACATTGCAGTGATTGTGTTGTTTACAGCCCCGCTTTAACCCTTGCATTTCTGGGCTGTATTGACCCTGTATTCCCTGAACCTATACTCATGGCTACATCCCTGGCCTGCAAGTATTAACCCTGCAGTGTCACCATTTACCCTTTCTACCCCGTAGGGGCAGTGAGTAGCCAGACGCGTGGGCTGGTATTTATATTTGTGTGAGTGTATTGTATAGATAGTGTGTGTTGGGTGCAATGTGGAATTTGGAATTTTGTATTGTGTAGTGTAGTTAGGTTTGTATTGTGTAGCGTAGTTAGGTTTGTATTGTGTTTAATAATATTGTTTACTGTAGTGTTATTGCTGTACTGTGGTGTGTGTGTCTATATGTATATATATATATATATATATATATATATAAAACCATATCTATAAATATATATAGATATAGCGTATAATTAGACTTGTATTATTGTATTGTTAATAAATACTTTATTATTCATAGTACAGGGTATGGTCATTAGTGGTCGCCGCCGTAGTAGTAGCAGTAAGTCACATGTAGTGTAGTTCAGTGTAGTGTATATGCAATCAGAAGTAGTTAGCTAGTTAATTAGCTAGAGAGTATAGCTAGCTAACATAGTTAGTTATAATTTAGGCATAAATAGGCAGAGTCATCACTAGACAACTCACGCCTATTTATGAATATTAATTATTGAGATTTACATGAATTCTAATAATTAATATTTCCTTTAACATACAGCCATTTAGGGGGTGTATTAATAGGAATGATACATACATCCTATTGGCAATTCTGCATTGAATTTTGATTGTTATTCTTTTTTTGGGGGGTGTATTAATAGGAAAAAGAAAACGTCTTAATTGCCATTCTGCGGTGAAGTTACATTATACTATAACCATTTACGGGGTGTATTAATAGGAAAGATACGTACGTCCTATTAGCCATTCTGTGGTGAATTTTGATCATTATACTTTTTTGGGGGTGTATTAATAGGAAAAAGAATACGTCTTAATTGTACATTGTACTACATTTACTGGGCGTATTAATAGTAAAGATATGTACGTCCTATTAGCTGTTCTGTGGTGAATTTTGATTGTTATACTTGTCATACAGTTATACAGTACTTGTTTGGGGGGTATATTATAGAAAAAAGAATACATTTTAATTGCCGTTCTGCAGTGAAGTTACATTGTACTACAGCCATTTATGGGCTGTATTAATAAGAAAATACATACTATCTGCAGCCAGGAAATAGCTGTTTTTTAATGAGATTCACCATAAATATATTCAGATCGAATCAAATCTTTTTGGAAAATGCGGCAAACCGACCAAATCGAATCTCTATTAATGTTTTTTTAAAAATATGGTCCATTTAAAATAAGCATTTTTCAAAGTTCTATTCAGAAGAATAAGGTTCTAAATTTTATTGATAAAAACACAAATGACCCAAAAGATTTCACTAAAACACCACAAACCAAAACGTTGTGTATGTAAATATTCTCTTATTTCACCAACTTTTAAACTAACATTTGACTGCTATGCTTTAGCCACCCCCAAAAAAAATATATCCAGAACTCCCCCTCCCATAAAACCAGCGGCTACTTAAAGAGTATATGCCATACTGGCCTAAGGGTGATTTCACTTATACAGCGTTGTTTGGAAAAATGCTGCAATTTATATTATTAACTTATTTGGTATAATTTTATAAATGTTTTACACATGTTTTATAACAAAACAGAACCTTGTCATCAGTAGTAATCAAATAGATCAAAATAAGAACTAAATAAGCCATAAAAAAATACAGCAATTAAATCAAAACATAAAAAAAATACTAATTAAGAAAAAAGAGAAAGTAAAAAAAAGGAGAAGCCATACCGCTTTAAGCAAAAGAGAGACTGGTGGAAACCTATAAAACTCTTCATTACAAAATATGGAGGAAAGAAAGGAAAACAGCGCTTCAAAAATTAAGACCATTTTTGCCACCAAACTGAGTATGGAGGAAGCTGGTTCAATCTTTTAGCTATTATGAACTTTTTGAGCCACAACCAGTAGTGGATTCAAATGTTATAGGAAATATAAACTAATGAGGAATTATATATCTCCTTCCTATAAAATCCACTTATGGCTTTTACAAACAAAAAAAAAAAATATGCAGTGTCACATGTTCTATACACAACGTTTAGCAATCAAAACTACTATTTGAAACATTAAAATTTTTGCGGTGGTGATCAAATTTCACCACAGGTTACAGTATTGCAAAACTTATATTTTTAGTTAGAAACAAAAAAAAAGTAATAAATGTAAGACTCTGTCCCCTATGTAGTAGCCATGCCGTGGTAATGCAGCTCAACTCCCATTCAAGTGAATAGGAACTGAGCTGTAGTATGCTGCACTCCAGACCATGGTGCTCACAAAATTATTTAGTTTTTTTAATGTTATGTCATTTTATGTCATGCGTCTTTTCAGTATGGAAGTGAAGAAGTTAACCAACTTCAACACAGCCCCTGCAGGAAGTTAAGGTGTGTTTCTGGGTCTGCCCCTAGCTCAGTCTAGTGAGTCTAGAGCTGGAGGAAGAAGCAGCTACATGTGCTCCACTCCTCACAGGAGTTTCAGAGAATCCCCTTCTCTGAGGATTATCTGCTGAAACACCTTGAGAGACAGAGACAGAGACCCAAGAACCAAGAAGGTTCAGAATCTGCATGGCCAAACATTGGAGTAAAAAAGTTAGATATTTACCGATCAAAGCTGTCACTGCTATGAGATGGAGATAGTTTAGACACCCTTCACACTTGGACACAGTGGTATCTTTAACCCTGTATACCTCAGTTGGAAATTATAACCACCTTTGCAAGGGTAATATTGCCAACCATAGATTCTTCAGAGAGATTCTGGGAAGATATACCTTCTTCCCAAAACGCCAGAGGAACAATGTCTGGTCTATAAGACATCTCACACCGATTAAGACGGTATAGTACTACTCAAATCCATACATTGCTATCTGGAATGATTTGCACTGCAAATTGTTGGGACTATGTTTTGATGCCATTAGATGTCATATAACTCCCATTCTGTACTTTAGTAAAGAGAGAAATTTGTTTTCTATTTCTGACCTGGTTACTGACTCCTGTACCATTCTCTGGCCATTGCACACTACACCTCCTGTCTTGGACCTACACCAAACCTACAACATCAAAAGCATACTACCATCAGGCAGAAGTCCTAATATCAAGGTGTGCCACGAGCAAAGGCTGTGCACTCCTTTCATTACTCTAGGTCCCTAGTCCACTGGTGTTAGGATTGCCACCGTGATCGACTGTTACAGACAGAGCCACTATGACTCCCAACCTCCACTCTGCTTGTCCCAGGCTGCGGCACCAACTCTGGAAACTACACAGTGGAAGAAGCCTTCTACTTCTGGCTCTGTTCACTGTATAATGAAAACCAATTTAATACTGATGACCTATCCTAAGAATAGATCATTTTTATCTAACTTTTGGAAACCCCCCTATTCTTGAACAAAGTAATACCTTATAGTAGATACTTGTTAACAAATGCATGTGCATTTTACAAGTAAAGGCATGAATGCACTCATGTACCCATGTATTTCAAACAGACATAATAAAAAAATAATCAAAACTTTTGACTCTTAGGGTTCTTCGCATTGAAATGTGCTTATAGCTGCGCTCTACTCTTGCCAACTCATGTCTTCTTAAAGGGCCAGTGTGTGTCAAATGTCTCCAATGTATGTGTGTCCCAGAGTTTAATAAAGGGAACTTGTCACTATGTAATGAAAATTAATCTGCACACAGCTTGTTACAGAGCAGGAAGAGCTAAGCAGATTGATAGCTTTGTGGGAAAAGATTCAGTATAACCTGTATTTCATTCATGTAAATTCCTATTCATTCTGGGCTTTGATGTAAAGAATGTGGTCCTACCAGTGATTGACAGCTCTCTCTGTATACACAGTCATAGAGGGAAGGCTGTCAATCACTTGAATTTCAAAGGCCAGAAGAAGTATAGATATTAATGATACAAATTATACTGAAACTTTTTCTATAAAACTATACATTAATCTGCTCAGCTCCTCTAGCTGTGTAATAAGTTGCATTCAGTTTAGACATCATGTTCAATGTGACAAGTTACTTTTAAGGTCTTCCTTCATCTACTTGAGGCCTGAGTAGTTAGGTCCATTTGTCTGGTCCAAGGTCCAGCAAATGCTTAAGCTATCCTCAGTAAACCCTGCTCCAAACCTTCGACTTTGTGTTGATTTATGGCTCCAGCATTATTCCAGCTTTGTCCTACATGCTACAGCAGCAGCTCATACCTGCTTCTGCTCTGTTTACCCGCTCCGGAGTTACTGGTGGTATGAGCCCACTGTCATCTACTCTCCCGGCAGTGTGCAGTCTGACATTCAGCATAAACCATTCCCATCTTTCAAATAAGAGGACTGTTCTTTGCAGTATAACTTGTTTATTGGTGAGTGAGAGATTGTACAACTGTGGTAAAACTACAAGAATACAAATAGCATGTATAAGTATAAGGCATAGCATAGCATGCACTATAACATTTACATCCATCAGTGAAGGCACATGGTAAAATGGCTGCCTGTACATAAGACTGCATGGCTAGATAACAGTAATAATAACTCCCTGAGTAACAATTACAACTAACTGAAAAGCTCTGAAACACACAATATCTCTGAAACAAAAGGTGGATCTCTTACCAGATATGCTTTTACAAGGATGGTGAAGTTTAAGAAGGGGATGTTTAAAAGGACAGCTCTGCTGATGTGTCCTGGAGACTGGAGACCACCACTAGGTCCCTCAGGTGAAAACAACAAAACAAGCTCCGCTACTGGCCTGAGGAATAGCTTCCAAACCTTGACCTCAGCGTACGTTCCCATCCTTGCTTGAGAATGTGTTGGTGATGAGGCCCAGTGGACACTCATTCCGGTGCAGCTGGCTGTCTTTCATCAGCACGACATCCCCAGGTCTAATGTTCAGCTTGTTAGCTTGCCATTTCCTTCTTGATTGCAAAGTACTGCTTCCTTCACCTGTCCCAGAAGGCATTAGAAAGACTTTTCACCTGCCTCTGTTTTTGTCTATAGAGGTCTTAGTCATTAAATTCTCCAAGAGAAGCATTCGGGGTACTGGTCTTCTGTGTGAGTAACATGGCAGGAGAGAGGATAGTCAAATATTGAGGGTCGCTGGAAAGGGTAGTCAACTGTCTTGCATTCATGATGGCTGAGACTTGCGGCAAGAATGTGGTCAACCTTTCATGTGTGAGTCTCGTACTCCCAACTTACAAAAAGATTGAATCCAAGGTTTTCCTTGCTATCCCTATCACCCTTTCCCAGACCCGCCCATGTGCGAACAATGCGGTGGATTAAATGTCCAGGTGTATCCTTGCTCATTTAAGTATCTTTCCATGTTTGTAGTGTCCACGTTGGAAGGAATTTGAAGTTCTTTTACTGCCCCAACAAAATTCATGCCTCTGTCTCAACGAATATGCTTCACGGGCCCTCTAATGGCAATAAACCATCAAAGTTTTTTTATGAAACTTGAAGTGTCCATGGATTTAATCACTTCTATATAGACAGCTTTGCTGGACATACAAGTAAACATGACCGCCCAGCACTTTGCATGAATACCTCTAGTGTGCCATGTAGCCACTGACCAAGGACCGAATGCATCCAGACCAATGTTGGTAAAAGGAGGATCTGTACTAAGTTTCTCAGTTGGGAGACTGGCCATCTTTGGGTTCTGGAACATGCCACGAAGTTTGCGACAGGTAACACAGTTGAAGATGATCTTTCTCACACACCTCTTTGCCCCAACTATCCATAGTCTGGAAGCTTGTAGATTCCCTTTAGTAAACAATTGGCCCTGGTGTTTCACTTAAACGTGGTGATGTCGCTCGAGCAGGGTCGTGACGTGATAATGTCCGGGAAATATTACAGGATGTTTCTCTACAAAATGCACTTTGGCTTCTTGAAGACGGCCACCTATTGTTAGCAAATCTTTTGGTCAATGATGGGATCAAGCTTCTTCAAGGCGCTATCCTTGGAGACTGTTGCTGAGGTAGTCTATTTCCTTAGCATAAAATTAATGTTGTATAGTGCGAATTATTATGTTTTTGGACTTTTCCAGATTAGCAGTGGTAAAGGCGTGTTTGCAGTGATGCCAACCTTTGCAGGGCTTCTGGCTCACAGGTAATGTCGATTTGTAAGACTGAGCTATATGAACTACACAGGCTATAGCACGAACGAGCGACATCCAGGTGGAGAACCTGTCGAAACGATGAGATTTGAGTTGGTGGTCTGAAGTCACTATACCTAGAACAGATACTTCAGGTCAGATTTCTTCATCAGCATCTGGGTCTACCAATTCAAACACATCAGATCCGATACTGCAAAACATTGAACAGTACAGGAATGCAGGACTTGTAAACCATGTTGTGTCCTTAAGGTGGCTGGGTGCGATGGATCTAGTTGCGGGTTCTGCAGGATTATGGTGTGGGCACATAGTACCACTGCCTAGGACAAGTGGATCTCCTGATCCTTAGCACCCAATTGCTGACATAGACGTAAAAGCGTCTGGTTTTGTGGCAAATATATCCTAGGACTACCTTGACTTCAGTAGATGGCACAAAAGCATATGGTCATGCCATGAAGGCTGGACAAAGCTTTGAAAGACTTCCGTCAACCTGTCCACAGGTATTTTTTATCCATGGGAAGTGGATCATCCCAATCAGACGTCTCTGTGGTGTGGATAGTAGCAGGCGCTACAAATCTCAGAGAATCATATAAGCTGTTTATGGTGGACAGAAATCCTCTAAGTGTGAAGGGCTTTTTTTCCTTGCTGATTTGGAAGGTGAATGTATCTTCCTTTAAATTCCAGAGAAAACCGACGCTCTGCTGCATGAGAAGGGAATAAGTGCTAAGATCCAAGTCTTTAAGATCACTTGAATGGTCTTGGGGTTGATATGGCCTCCATTAACGCATGGCTGTTGGAATGCGATTTTGTGCAACCTCAGGTTAGATAGAGTGAGCATCTCTTGAGCCCTTTTCAGAAGACTGATTGCAGTCTCGTTCACGGGTGTGAATTTCAGGCAGTCATCCACATAAAAATCTTTTTTCACAAAGGTCCTGACATCTGACCCATACTTTTCTTCAGAAAAGTGAAGGAGGTGGAGGTGGAAAGTGCTGGACCTTCCAGCACCGTCCCATCTCAGGACTCAGAGAAAGAGGAGGCGATCACCAGCCGCCGCCAGGAGGGTAAATATGTGCACATAGCGATATGATTATGTATCCATAACATGTACATAAACATTAAAAGGGCCAAAAGTGAGGGGACAACATACACTATAGTAATACAAACAAAGAACACTGGACAATAACTCTTTAATCTACATTAAAACCATTAAATTAACAAATAAATAATATTAAACTCTATAGAACTATCACTAACAAACAAAATAAAATTATACTGTACTGAAATATCACAAATAAACTATATAATCATCATAAATATCACTAACATATTGAGATTGAAATCGTCAATGTGTATAAAGACTTAAAAAAAAAAAAGGGGCAAAAATAGATAGACATATTTTGTACTGCCGTGTACATATCGACCGTCTCTATAAAAATATCCTATGATCGATGAACACTGTAAAAATAAAAAAATAGAAACAATTAAAAAATAATAATAATTTAGTCAACTAACATCACTAAAAGTGCAACACCAAGCTATCAAAAAAGGCATATGCCCCCCAAAATAGTAACAATCTGTCATTTTATTCGGCCAAAAATGAGACCCTACCATTAGACAATCGGAAAATTAAAATAATAATATGGCTCTCAAACTATGGAGACACTAAAACATGAATTATTTTTGGTTCAACAATGCTTTTATTGTGTAAAACAGAAATAACTAAAAAATAAGGAAACATATAAGGTCTTGCTGCACCTGTAACAACCAGCTGTATAAAAATATCATAGCAAGTAACCCCTCAGGTGGACACCTTTCAAAAAAAAATAATTAAAACTCTCCAAAAAAGCATTTTTATCACAAAAAGGTGTAATGGCAAGCGATCATAAAGTGATATGCACCACAAAATAAAGGTTTAAAAGTTTAATAAGAATTGCAAATAATGTTCATATATATTTTTTTCCAAACAGTAATGAAGACATTGAAGGCCAAATTGGCCAAAATTCAGAAGGAGCACCACCAGGATATGCGGGCCATTCAGGAGCGGATGAAGGCCATGGAGGAGAAGCAACGCCAGTTCATGAAGGGGGTGCAGGAAATGCTCCTGTTATTGGAAAAGTTGCCTTAAAAATTCATTTATTTTTTCTAATAAGTTATATAAATTGTTTATACAGTTATAACGTTTATTTTGGTTTTTGAAATATTGCTCTGTTTTAGTGTAATAGCTCGGTCTAAATCAGCCAGAACTGACAGCAGCCTGTAAATACATGCCAAATACATATAGGGTCCATTTACACGTCTGTAAAATGGGTCCGCATCCGTTCCACAATTTAGCAGAACGGTTACAGACCCATTGATTTTCAATTCCAGTCAGAAAAATTAGGCATTCGCAGGATAAAGAAGTAAGTGTCAGTCACTACAGGCCCCAAACATTTGCCAACAGGCATTTACCTGACAGCAAAGAACTTTGTATTCTGTGTCTGGAGGTACATTAGCCATTCACAGGATAAAGAAGTAGTTGTCAGCCAGTACAGGCCGCAAAAATTAGCCAATAGGCGTTCACCTGACAGCAAATAATTTTGTATTCTGTGGCTGGAGGTACATTAGGCATTCACAGGATAAAGAAGTAAGTGTCGGCCACTACAGGCCCCAAAAATTATCGAACAGGCGTTTGCCTGACAGCAAAGAACTTTGTATTCTGTGGCTGGAGGTACATTAGGCATTTACAGGATAAAGAAGTAGGTGTTGGCCACTACAGGCCCCAAAAATTAGCCAACAGGCATTCACCTGACAGCAAAGAACTTTGTATTATGTGGCTGGAGGTACATTAGGCATTCACAGGATAAAGAAGTAATTCTCGGCCACTACAGACCCCAAAAATTAGCTAACAGGTGTTCAACTGAGAGCAAAGAACTTTGTATTCTGTGGCTGGAGTTACATTAGGCATTCACAGGATAAAAAAGTAAGTGTCAGCAACTACAGGCCCCTAAAATTATTTGCCACCCAGTACTGGTCCTTGCAACCCAGTACTGGTCCTTGCCCTTTATGCTTTTTATACGGGGGTCCCACTTAATACACTAGAGCATGAAGGCCCCCATTTGAACTAAACTGGAAGCGGTGTAGTGGCCTGGCTCCTGCTCATCATCCAGGATAATGTTGTTCTTGTTCTCCTCCCCCCATCCACGGACAACACCAGGGATCCCAGAAAGGTTTAAAGCATGCTCTTCTTGCTCCTCCTGATCTGCCCTGGCACCATCATCCTCTGACTCCTCTTCAGACTCTTGTTGTTTACTTATTTCAGATGGAGTAGCCCCCCCCCCACTGGGAATTCATCCAGCATTGCGACTTCCTCATCTTCCTGCTCCTCGACGGCTTAATCAATGACACAACGCAATGCATACTCCAGAAAGAAGGCGTAAGGTACGATGTCACTGATGGCGCCCTGGCTGCGACTGACCAGTTTGGTGATCTCATCAAATGGTTGCAGAAGTCTGCATGCAGACGCTCCCCAGAACCTGTCCTGCCGCAGAGTTCGTACTGGTAGTCGTTAACTGCACGTTTATGCTGGAGCAGCCTATCAAACATATACAAGGTTTAGTTCCATCGCGTCGGGCAGTCACAAATAAGACATCTGATGGGCAGGATGTGTCTCCGCTGAATGTCAGCAAGGCGAGTCATGGCCGTGGAAGATCTTCTGAAATGGGCAGAGATTTTCCTGGCCTGCCGCAAGATGTCCTGGACCCCAGGGTATTTGACAACTAATCGCTGCACGACCAAGTTCAAGATGTGTGCCATGCTATGCACTCAGCAGATTGGCACCGTTGTCGCACACCACTTTACCAACTGTCAAATTGAGCGGTGTTAGCCACTGGTCTGCCTGTGAACGCAAAGCTGAATTCAGGAATTCAGTTCAGGAACGGTGTGGCTCTTGGCTTCCAGGCACAACAGACGCAACACAGCATGGCAACGTCTAATCTGGCATGTCGAATAGGTTCTGGGGATCTTGGGGGCGCAGCGGAAGAGACGGTAGCAGCGAAAAAGGAGGAGTCAGCCGAGGAGGAGAGGGAGGATGGAGTAGAAGGAGAAGAAGAGGCAGGCCTGCATGCAATCCATGGTGGTAAAACCAAATCTACACGGGTGCCACGGGTTACATGCTTGACTGCCATCAGAAGGTTCACCCAGTGGGCAGTAAAAGTTATGTACCTTCCCTGCCCGTGTTTGCTAGACCACGTGTCTGTGGTCAGATGTATCTTGGCACCGACACTATGTGCCAGAGATACATTCACTTGCCACTGAACGTGGCCATATAGCTCTGGGATGCCCTTCTGGGAGAAATATTTTCTTACTGGGACCTTCCATTGCGGTGTTCCAATGGCCACACATTTTCTAAAGACCTCCAAGTCCATGCGTTTATATGGCAGTAGTTGGTGGACTATCAGTTCCGACAAGCCAGCGGTCAACCATTGGCCAAGAGGGTTATCTAGCGCCACAATCTTTTTATGCTCGAACATTTGGGCCACGGAAGCCTGCCTTTTGCTAGATAAACGTGAGGATGGCATAATGGAAGGTGGACTGGAGGACAATTGGGAGGAGAGAGAAGAAGAAGCTGGACAGTGAACGCCTGGAGTGTGGCTTAGTGGGTTCTGATCCCACTGGGCTCAGTGATGGAAGGCCAGGTGCCTTCTTAAGGCGGTCGTCCCTAGGTGAGTGTTGGGCTTACCGCGACTTATGCGTTGACTGCAAAGGCTGCAGATGGCAACACTATTGTCGGCAGCGGACACGTTAAAAACAACACACTGCGGAGCCATATGCCGGCGTCCTGGGAGCGCCAGATGTGACCGTGCATGGTAGATGGCTCGCTCCTGATACATTAGCAGTCTGGTTTTTCCCTCCTGTGCAATGTAAGTTCTGCCTGCTTCTTCTCCCTATCTGCTGGTCCATCTCTCCCTATGAACTCTTCTTCTCTTCCTCTCTTGTGGGCACCCACGTGAAGTCCATAGACACATCATCATCGACGTCACCTTCCCCACCACTAACATTAGAGATCTATGAGTAGGCAGCAACAGCGGGGACCAACCTCCTTGGGCTGATCTGGGTAATGTCATCAGACTGCTGAGTGGCGGCCGTTGCTACCTACTCTTTCTGATCCGATGCAAAAAATGGCTGCAAATCGGAAATGTCTTGTAATGGATAGGGCGGAAGGTATATGGTGGTGGTGGTATCTTTGAGGGTGCACACAGCAGAGAGTGGAGAGGTGCAGATAGAGAGGATGAGGAGAGTGCAGAAGCGGAAGGCTGATTGAGGCACTCAACCAAGTCTGGTGCGTCCTTTGACGTAATCGAATGCATCTTCTGCAACTTCCGACTTTGGCTCCAGCCTGGTGCTCCTGCTCTACCCCTACCACCCCTGCGGAAGGGTCTGACTCTTCCTCTGCCTGTCATTTTTTAAATGACCCTGTGCCAAAAGTCTCTAGAGAAGCGCAGTGTATGTGGAAGAAGGTATATAACACCCCGCTTCAATCTGTTGTTTTGGGGGCCACTGGTATATCACAAAAGTTATAATACTTTTTTTCCAGTACCATTTGTCACTGTGTGTAGCAGAAGGAACACAGCAAAACAGGCAAAAAATTCTGTAGTACCCAAATAAACTATTATGAAAGTATGTTGGTATATAACACCCCGCTTCTATCTGTCGTTTTGGGGGGCCACTGTTATATCACACCAGTGATAATAATTTTTTTCCAGTACCGTTTGTCACTGTGTGTAGCAGAGGGAATGCAGCAAAACAGGCAAAAAATTATGCAGTACCCAAATACACTATTATAAAAATGTATATTGGTATATAACACCAGGCTTCTATGTGTTGTTTTGGGGAACGACTGGTATATCACACCAGTTATAATACTTTTTTTCCCAGTACTGTTTGTGATTGTGAAAAGCAGAGGGAACACAGCAAAAAATGCAAAAAATTCTGCAGTACCTAAATACACTATTATCAAAGTATATTGGTATACAACAGCCATTTCTTCTGACCTGATAACTCAGAGACATGTTCAGACTGTCCTCCAATGGCTTCTGAAGAACTGCTTATATGCCACATTTGAGAAGTGTCTTTTTTGAGCAAGCCTCCCTTGCTTGTTTCTAACATTATCTCCAATCACAGTATTCAGGTGGACCCAGAGAAGCTGTCTTTGGTTCTGGACTGGTTGCATTTTGCTACAATGAGAGCCATCCAAAGGTTCTTTGGTTTTGCAAATTACTACATATAATTTATTCCTCACTTTTCTTCTCTAACCACCTCTAAAAACTATTATTTGTAGAGGTGGATACGTCCTCTTTGGGAAATAGATCTGTCCTCATCCAGAAAGGGTACTCTGCTAAGTTGGTTACCTGTGTTTTTTTTCTCCAAGTCCATCTCCCCTACTATTTCATTTGGGGCAGAGACCTATTTGCCATCAAGTTGACTCTTGAAGAGTATATACATCATCTTGAGGGCCTGCCTTCCTGTTGTGGTTAAGACAGACCACAAAAAACTTGTCTTCTGTATGCTAAGCATCTCAATTATTGGGGATGGGAATCCTAGAAGAAAGTGAGACTCCTGCTACACATTTTAATAAGCATTAATGTCTTCATAAGCATTATTGTCATAATTATTTCCATAACTAGTGTTTGCTGTTCTTTTGTTTGGTTTGACTCTGTTCCACATTTCCACCCAGCAAAATGAATACCAATGTTGGTGCTCTTTCTCGCTTGTTTGACTTGGTGTAACCCCGTCAGATCTATACATCCTCAGTCCCCTCAGCAGGATAGTGTCTATCCAAACAGACGGCAAGTCTGTACTTTTAATATGGTAGGGGTCCCTGAGGTATGTTGTCCCAATCACAATGCAGGGGAGTCTGTTGCCTCAAATGTATGTGTTACCTTCCTTGATACATAATCTACACTTTCCCCCATGAGGCCGCTGAACGATCTGCTGAATTCCGTAGCTCTTTACTCAAAGGCTGCACATACACGTATTCTATCAGTTTGCTGATTTCTATCCACAGAGCAGGCATTTTTCCTGCTCTCTCCATTTACAGCCTTTGGGCGATACAGTGCATAAAATACAGGAATATAAACCCTTTGCAGTGGGGCACTGCATAAAAGGGGGACGTTGCAATCGATACTACCAACATCACTTCTGTTGCTCCAGTTCAGCTAGAGGACATTCCACCTTGCAAGACATATGTCCCAGTGACTAAAAGGAAGTAGGTCATGCACTGGGGACATCAATCCACACTTGTCAGCCATCAAGGTCTTCACAAAACCGCTACCTTTATCTCTCATTATTTGTGGTCCAATATAGTCTTTAAAGACTATGTAGCTTCCTGTACTACTTATAACCAGAATAAGACTAATAAGCAAAAACATGTAGTTTTTTTGCTTCCTCTGCCAGTACCTAATGACCCATCTCAGCACATTGCTATGGGTTTTATTACTGACATTCCTCATGATGCACAGTATTCTAGTTGATGGCCAACCAGTTTTCAAACATGGCCCATTTTGATGGCTTCCCTTCTGCTAGAGACTAACTTGTTCATAAAACACATTTTCTGGCTACACAAGTGCCCTTACACATTGTTTCTGATGGAGAAGTGCTATTTTATTCTAAGTTCTGGAAAGCTACGGTATCTGTAAACAGCTGGATGTTACATTGGACTTTTCTTCAGCTTGCTACAAACAATGTAATGGGCAGGTGAAATGCAAGGTGACGTCATCGGCGCTGGCGCACTGAGGGAGTGCTGAGGAAGCGAGCGTCCCTCTCTCAGAGCGCCTGCGCCGAATGAAGACACGTAAGGTGCAGGCGCTGGATTTGAATTGCAGACAGGGACAGCCGGAGGAGGAGAGCGCTCGCTGGCCCTGTCAATCAACAGGAGGAGGGGGCGTTTTTTTTAAAGGAGGATGCGGCGGCTACCAGCAAGTAGATGCCCTACTTGCTGGTAGTGAAGTCATTTGCATATTTTAAAAGCTCGATTTTTAGTGAAACTTAGCCACAGAACAAGTTAAGAGCCCTATATAGGGAATAGTCGTCCAATAAGATTTTAATATGCCCAAAAATGAAAAATGAGTTTTGGGGGTGACAGAAGCCCTTTAATTCAAATTAGTTTGAAGGTGTCTTGTAGAATTACAATGTAGACCACAGTCCTATGCTGCCCTCTAGTGCCACATTTATTACTTGCAAGCAACTTACATAACAACATGTAATAAAATATGACAATGAATTTTAAAATATATTCAAAAGCTTTGGCAATACTCTTTACTTTACTCAATACTAAGCATAGTATTGAGTAAAGTAAAGATTCCAAAAAAGTTGGGACACTATACAAATCGTGAATAAAAACGGAATGCAATGATGTGGAGGTGCCAACTTCTAATATTTTTTTCAGAATAGAGCATAAATCACGGAACAAAAGTTTAAACTGAGAAAATGTACCATTTTAAGGGAAAAATATGTTGAATCAGAATTTCATGGTGTCAACAAATCCCCAAAAAGTTGGGACAAGGCCATTTTCACCACTGTGTGGCATCTCCCCTTCTTCTTACAACACTCAACAGACGTCTGGGGACCGAGGAGACCAGTTTCTCAAGTTTAGAAATAGGAATGCTCTCCCATTCTTGTCTAATACAGGCCTCTAACTGTTCAATCGTCTTGGGCCTTCTTTGTTGCACCTTCCTCTTTATGATGCGCCAAATGTTCTCTATAGGGGAAAGATCTGGACTGCAGACTGGCCATTTCAGTACCCGGATCCTTCTCCTACGCAGCCATGATGTTGTGATTGATGCAGAATGTGGTCTGGCATTATCTTGTTGAAAAATGCAGGGTCTTCCCTGAAAGAGATGACGTCTGGATGGGAGCATATGTTGTTCTAGAACCTGAATATATTTTTCTGCATTGATTGTGCCTTTCCAGACATGCAAGCTACCCATGCCACACGCACTCATGCAACCCCATACCATCAGAGATGCAGGCTTCTGAACTGAGCGTCTCCACATCATTGCATTCAGTTTTTATTCACGATTTGAATAGTGTCCCAACTTTTTTGGAATCCGGTTTCTATAATTTTATACGACCAGGGAGCAATATAAAAGCTATTTAACCCTTTTCCGACATCCGTTCTAATAATATGGCAGATATTGAGTCTTTAAAGATAGAGCAGAGCGAGCACCACAGCAACTGCATTGTTTCACACTGCAGACACCCGTGACAAATGTCCACGATCCACGATAATGCGGATCGCAGACATTTAAACCCTCAGATGTCATAGTCAAATGTGATTACGTCATCCGAGAGGCCTAAAAACTGGAAACACGCTTGCTGGGCAGGAATGTCCCCCGGGCAGAGATCAGAGAAATTGTTGCTTGCACTAGGCTTCTAGGCTCATTATATGTAAATTCCAATTCAGGCCAGCGGGTGGAGGCATTGAATTGTAATATAGTGATCTTCGTATAGGGTAATGGGTAATATTCCATTATGCTATAGAAATTGTAATCTAATGATGCATGTCGGGATTCACTTGGGGCTCCAACATGCAATAAATTAAATAAATAAAAAAATAAACGTTATGGGCATCATTGTGTAAAAACACCGGACACCGGTACTATTAAAATATAATAAAAAAAATCTCATATGAATGGTATGACAGAAAAAAACAAAAAAACTCACAAGAACAATTAAATAAAGAGCCATATACACTCCAAAATAGTATAATTAAAAAGTTCAGATTGTCCTGCACAGATCACCCTCACATAGCTACGTAGGCTATAAAAATTATAAAAAGTTATGGGAGGTCAGAATATGGTGATGAAAATAAAAATGTTGTTTTGTTTTTCAGAATTAAAACAAGTAAAAAAAAAACAACTATACAACTATCTAAAAAAATAAAATTAAAAACATAAAACTGTGGTTCCATTAGAAAATATAACTTGTTCCGCTCAAAAACAAGTCCTTATGCAGATACTGTATATGAATGCAAAAAATAAACAAGTTATGGCTCTGGGAAGGCAGGAAGCAAAAGACAAAATCGCAAAAAGGAAGATTGATCCGTCATGAAGGGGTTAAAAAGAGCCTGTCTACAAGCAATGCTATGCAATATGCAGGCTGCATCTTATAGATGAAGACAAGCACAGCTGGCTGAGATATAGTTTTGTGGGATAAGATTTAGTAAAACTTGTGATTTTTACAATTATATCTGCAGCCCTGTGAACAGGTATCGGTACAGGAGGAGGGGTTATCAGTGTATGGACACTTATACACACAGTGCTGTCAATCACTAATAACCCCTCCCTCCTGTACTGATAGCCGTCCACAGGAAGTGGTAAATGCAAAGATATAAATATATAAATTATTGGTTTTACTGAATCTTTCCCCCAAAAAATACATATCAATCTGCTCTGCTTCAGCTTCCTTCTCTGCAACATGGGGCTATCAGATTGCATTGCATTATTTGGTGACAGGTCCTCTATAAACCTCAGCCATTAGCAAGCAACAGACAGTTAACACTTATTTCATTAAAAACAGAGTGGCCTTGGGGATTTTGATCAAATCTTGGTGATGGCCACTAAATGGGACACCATCAAAGGTCTTCTAACAAACATCAAAATAAGTAAAGAATAGTAGCACAGCATTGTAGAGAATACTTTGTTAGTACAATTCAAAATCACATAGAGAAATAATCCTAATACCTTGTCTGATGTTCAGACCCATAAGTCGATCAGTCACCAGAGTTAATATCTAGTGATGATCGAGCACCAAAGTATTCGGGTGTTTGGCCCGGACACATTGCTAAATTTGTGTGCTCCGCCGAGCACCCGAGTATAATGGAGGTCAATAGGAGACAACCAGGCACCCCCTGCTCTGAAGAGGGGAGGGTGCGTGATCCATTGGAAAAGGTCAGAAAGTGACAGAAACACCACCCAAATGGATCAGGAACACCAAGGGGACAATGTCTGGATGCATCTTGGACTCCCAGGTCGCTACTGGGAACCATGTTGTCCGAGTTGTACACCACTTTTGCAGACTGACAAAAATACGCACAACCCCCCCCAAAAAAGAAAATCTATTTTACAGGGAAAATTGTTAGGAAACATTCTTTCCTGTATATTCAATTGTATATAAAGTGCAAGTGCTGCAATAAAATTACAAGCAAGAGGCACTCCGAAACAGCCTGTATATAACATAAAGGAGGGCCTCATTCACATTGTGGTACAATTGTTCAGGTAGTCGGACTCCTACACTCATAAGGCCTATGCACTAAGTGAAATGGCTGCCAAAAACTCCAAAACACCCTTTGTTACACATAAAGGAGGGCATCATACACACCCTTGAAAAATTATGATTGATGGCCTGCTGGTGACCCTCAAAAACATTTAGAGCAAGGGCCTGCTGATCTGACCATCTAAAAGGAGGCAGTGACGATAAATAACAATATAGGACTCTTAGATGCTCTGTAATTGGAATAAGTAATAAAAAATTACAGGGAATTTCACTGCAGTATTTTGTATGAGGAAACGTTAGACAGGAGAGGCCTTGCTGCCGCTTTGTTGACTCCAGATAACGTCTGCCTGATTGCATGTCCCTGTGATGTCCACCATCCAATTGGATATCTTCTCTATCAACTTTCGATGTTCTTTTATGCGCCTAACACGGTAACCACCGGTAACGGGTAATCAATGTTCGATTTAGGAGAAGGAGCCTGATAAACAACTACGGCTACTACTTCAAAGCAAGGCAGCATGAGTTGCAGGTGAGCTGATCCTGTAAAAGATTTGAGTTGCGGGCCTGAAGGTGAGATGACCCTGTAAAAGATTTTAGGTTTGGGCCTGCTGATGAGCTGACCCTGTTAAACATTATATGCTAGTGCCTGAGGGTTAGCCGACCCTGTAAAACATTTTATACAATGGCCTGCAGCTGAACTGACCCTCTTAAAAGTTCTATGTGAGGGTCTGCATGTGAGCTGACCCTGTAAAAGATTTAAGTCGCGTACCTGCATGTGAGCTGACCCAGTAAAAGATTTGAGTTGTGGGCCTGCTTGTGACTTAAGGTAGAACCGACAAACCTAACTTGAATTTGATGGCTGCATTAATCTGCAGGTGACCGGGATACAGCTCCAGAGATTGTTTCCATCTGCATCTTTCTAAGCAATCTATGGCCTTAGTCTTTCATCCTGACTCATTGTGCCACTATGTGGCCTCCTCATGCTACCATCTCCACACCATGTAACCTTGCCACTCATTTTTATCACCATGCTGCTGATGATGCTGCTTAAAAGGCCTTAAACTAATCACTAGGCCCACAATTTAATTAAGGTTTTGTAATCGATAAACCCAACTTGCTTTTGTGGGCTGCATCCGTGGCGTAGCTAGAATTGACTGGGCCCCACAGCAAATTTTTGAATGGGGCTCCATCCCACAGTAACCCCCACAGTAATTTTTTAGTAACCCCTTCCTTTCATGCCGCCCCCATTCCTGTGGCTAGTAAAGATCGCACTCCGATACAACCTGTATATCACATAAAGGAGGGCCTCATTCATATTAAGTTGCTGGGCCTGCAGGTGAGCTGACCCTGTAAAAGATTTTAGGTTTGGGCCTGCAGGTGAGCTGACCCTGTAAAAGATTTTAGGTTTGGGCCTGCAAGTGAGCTGACCCTGTAAAAGATTTGAGTTGCGGGCCTGCAGGTAAGCTAACCAAGTAAAAGATTTTAGGTGCAGGCCTGCTGGTGAGCTGACCTGTAAAACATTATATGCAAGGGCCTGCTGGTGAGCTGACCCTCTAAAACATTAGGGGCAAGGGCCTGCTGGTGAGCTGACCTTCTAAAACATTAGGGGCGAGGGCCTGCTGCTGAACTGACCCTCTAAAACATTAGGGGCGAGGGCCTGCTTCTGAGCTGACCCTCTAAAAACATTAGGGAGGAGGGCCTGCTGCTGAACTGACCCTCTAAAACATCAGTGATGAGGGCCTGCTGCTAAAGTGACCCAATAAAACATTAGGGGCGAGGGCCTGCTTCTGAACTAACGCTCTAAAACATTATAGGCAAGGGCCTGCTGCTGAGCTGACCCTCTAAAACATTAGGGGAGAGGGCCTGCTGCTGAGCTGACCCTCTGAAACATTAGGGGCAAGGGCATGCTGGTGAGCTGACCCTATCAAAACATTTGAATTGAGGGCCTGTAGTTGAGCTGACCCTATTAACCACCTCAGCCCCCCTAGCTGAAACACCCTTAATGACCAGGCCACTTTTTACACTTCTGCACTACACTACTTTCACCGTTTATTGCTCGGTCATGCAACTTACCACCCAAATGAATTTTACCTCCTTTTCTTCTCACTAATAGAGCTTTCATTTGGTGGTATTTCATTGCTGCTCACATCTTTACTTTTTTGTTATTAATCGAAATTTAACGATTTTTTGCAAAAAAATGACATTTTTAACTTTCAGTTGTAAAATTTTGCAAAAAAGAAGACATCCATATATAAATTTTTCGCTAAATTTATTGTTCTACATGTCTTTGATAAAAAAAAAATGTTTGGGCAAAAAAAAAATGGTTTGGGTAAAAGTTATAGCATTTACAAACTATGGTTCAAAAATGTGAATTTCCACTTTTTGAAGCAGCTCTGACTTTCTGAGCACCTGTCATGTTTCCTGAGGTTCTACAATGCCCAGACAGTAGAAAACCCCCACAAATGACCCAATTTGGCAAAGTAGACACCCTAAGGTTTTCACTGATGGGCATAGTGAGTTCATAGAACTTTTTATTTTTTGTCACAAGTTAGCGGAAAATTATGTTTTTTTTTTTTTTTACAAACTCTCATATTCCAACTTGTGACAAAAAATAAAAACTTACATGAACTCACTATCCCCATCATGAAATACTTTGGGGTGTCTTCTTTCCAAAATGGGGTCACTTGTGGGGTAGCTATACTGCCCTGGCATTTTAGGGGCCCAGATGCATGAGAAGTAGTTTGAAATCAAAATCTGTAAAAAATGGCCTGTGAAATCCGAAAGGTGCTCTTTGAAATGTGGGCCTATTTGCCCACCTAGGCTGCAAAAAAGTGTCACACATGTGGTATCGCCGTACTCAGGAGAAGTTGGGGAATGTGTTTTGCGGTGTATTTTTACATATACACATGCTGGGTGAGAGAAATATCTTGGCAAAAGACAACTTTTCCAATTTTTTTATACAAAGTTGGCATTTGACCAAGATATTTCTCTCACCCAGCATGGGTATATGTAAAATGACACCCCAAAACACATTCTTCAACTTCTCCTGAGTATGGCAATACCACATGTGTGACACTTTTTTGCAGCCTAGGTGGGCAAATAGGCCCATATTCCAAAGAGCACCTTTCGGATTTCACAGGCCATTTTTTACAGATTTTTATTTCAAACTACTTCTCACGCATCTGGGCCCCTAAAATGCCAGGGCAGTATAACTACCACACAAGTGACCCCATTTTGGAAAGAAGACACCCCAAGGTATTCCGTGAGGGGCATGGCGAGTTCCTAGAATTTTTTATTTTTTGTCACAAGTTAGCGGAAAATGATGATTCTTTTTATTTTCATTTTATTTCTTACAAACTCTCATATTCCACTAACTTGTGACAAAAAATAAAAACTTCCATGAACTCACTATGCCCATCATGAAATACCTTGGGGTGTCTTCTTTCCAAAATGGGGTCACTTGTGGGGTAGTTATACTGCCCTGGCATTTTAGGGGCCCAGATGCGTGAGAAGTAGTTTGAAATCAAAATCTGTAAAAAATGGCCTGTGAAATCCGAAAGGTGCTCTTTGAAATGTGGGCCTATTTGCCCACCTAGGCTGCAAAAAAGTGTCACACATGTGGTATCGCCGTACTCAGGAGAAGTTGGGGAATGTGTTTTGCGGTGTATTTTACATATACACATGCTGGGTGAGAGAAATATCTTGGCAAAAGACAACTTTTCAAATTTTTTTATACAAAGTTGGCATTTGACCAAGATATTTCTCTCACCCAGCATGGGTATATGTAAAATGACACCCCAAAACACATTCTTCAACTTCTCCTGAGTATGGCAATACCACATGTGTGACACTTTTTTGCAGCCTAGGTGGGCAAATAGGCCCATATTCCAAAGAGCACCTTTCGGATTTCACAGGCCATTTTTTACAGATTTTTATTTCAAACTACTTCTCACGCATCTGGGCCCCTAAAATGCCAGGGCAGTATAACTACCACACAAGTGACCCCATTTTGGAAAGAAGACACCCCAAGGTATTCCGTGAGGGGCATGGCGAGTTCCTAGAATTTTTTATTTTTTGTCACAAGTTAGCGGAAAATGATGATTCTTTTTATTTTCATTTTATTTCTTACAAACTCTCATATTCCACTAACTTGTGACAAAAAATAAAAACTTCCATGAACTCACTATGCCCATCATGAAATACCTTGGGGTGTCTTCTTTCCAAAATGGGGTCACTTGTGGGGTAGTTATACTGCCCTGGCATTTTAGGGGCCCAGATGCGTGAGAAGTAGTTTGAAATCAAAATCTGTAAAAAATGGCCTGTGAAATCAGAAAGGTGCTCTTTGGAATGTGTGCCCCTTTGCCCACCTAGGCTGCAAAAAAGTGTCACACATCTGGTATCGCTGTACTCAGGAGAAGTTGGGGAATGTGTTTTGGGGTGTCATTTAACATATACCCATGCTGGGTGAGAGAAATATCTTGGTCAAATGCCAACTATGTATAAAAAAATTGTAAAAAATGTATTTTGCCAAGATATTTCTCTCACCCAGCATGGGTATATGTAAAAATACACCCCAAAACACATTCCCCAACTTCTCCTGAGTACGGTGATACCACATATGTGACACTTTTTCGCAGCCTAGGTGGGCAAATAGGCCCACATTCCAAAGAGCACCTTTCGGATTTCACTGGCCATTTTTTACAGATTTTGATTTCAAACTACTTCTCGCGCATCTGGGCCTCTAAAATGCCAGGGCAGTATAACTACCCCACAAGTGACCCCATTTTGGAAAGAAGACACCCCAAGGTATTTCATGATGGGCATAGTAAGTTCATGGAAGTTTTTATTTTTTGTCACAAGTTAGTGGAATATGAGAGTTTGTAAGAAAAAAAAAAATCATAATTTTCCGCTAACTTGTGACAAAAAATAAAAACTTCCATGAACTCACTATGCCCATAATGAAAAACCTTGGGGTGTCTTCTTTCCAAAATGGGGTCACTTGTGGGGTAGTTATACTGCCCTGGCATTTTAGGGGCCCAGATGCGTGAGAAGTAGTTTGAAATCAAAATCTGTACAAAATGGCCAGTGAAATCCAAAAGGTGCTCTTTGGAATGTGGGCCTATTTGCCCACCTAGGCTGCAAAAGAGTGTCACACATGTGGTATCGCCGTACTTAGGAGAAGTTGGGGAATGTGTTTTGTCGTGTCATTTTACATATACCCATGCTGGGTGAGATAAATATCTCAGCAAACGTCAACTTTTCCAATTTTTTTATACAAAGTTGGCATTTGACCAAGATATTTCTCTCACCCAGCATGGGTATATGTAAAATGACACCCCAAAA
Source organism: Bufo gargarizans (assembly GCF_014858855.1). Lineage (NCBI taxonomy): Eukaryota > Metazoa > Chordata > Amphibia > Anura > Bufonidae > Bufo > Bufo gargarizans. Next base: position 88,227,257 of record NC_058083.1, read on the forward strand.
CACATTTCCCATCTTCTCCTGAGTACGACGATATCACATGTGTGACACTTTTTTGCAACCTAGGGGCGCAAAGGGGCCCAAATTCCTTTTAGGGGGGCATTTTTAGACATTTGGATCCCAGACTTCTTCTCACGCTTTAGGGCCGCTAAAAAGCCAGGGCAGTATAAATACCCCACATGTGACCCCATTTTGGAAAGAAGACACCCCAAGGTATTCAATGAGGGGCATGCCGAGTTCATAGGAAAAAAAAAAGATTGGGGCACAAGTTAGCGGAAATTGATTATTTTTTGTTTTTTTCTCACAAAATCTCCCTTTCCGCTAACTTGAGACCAAAATTTCAATCTTTCATGGACTCAATATGCCCCTCATAGAATACCTTGGGGGTGTCTTCTTTCCAAAATGGTGTTATTTGTGGGGTGTTTGTACTGCCCTGGCATTTGAGGGTCTCGGCAATCATTACATGTATGGCCAGCATAAGGAGTTTCTGCTATTCTCCTTATATTGAGCATACGGGTAATGAGATTTTTTTTTTCGTTCAGCCTCTGGGCTGAAATAAAAAATGAACGGCACAGATTTCTTCATTCGCATCGATCAATGTGGATGAAAAAATCTCTGCCAAAAAAAAAAAAAGGAGGGGAAAGGCGTCTGCCAGGACATAGGAAATCCGCCCAACATCCATACCCACTTAGCTCGTATGCCCTGGCAAACCAGATTTCTCCATTCACATCAATCGATGTGGATGAATAATCATTGCCGGGATTATATATTATTTTTTTTATATACAAAGTGTTTGCCAAAGCATATGAACACCGCCACCTCCTCAGCTCATAAGCCTCGGCAAACCTATCTTTTACTGCAGAGGAGAAATCTCTTCTTGCAGCGCCGCATACACTGACTTGTATGAGATCTGAACGTTAACTTTTTTTCTTACTGGTGTTTTTTTTTTTTTTTTTACCTTTATAGGACAAACCTTTCCTTCCCCATGGGACAATGTGCAAAGCGCAAATCGCCCAAAGATGTGGCGAAGTACATTATGCACTTTATCCCAGGTGAAAGGAGAGGTTTGCAGAAGCTCTGTGTGAATGGGCCCTAATAGCCCTGTGTGCCTGTCCTCTGAGATGCAATCCCTATGCTAGGTGTACCTGTGTGTGGTACTTCCGGAAACACTCTCCAAAGCATAGGGCAGGGTGGTCAGGGCAGGGTGGTCAGGGCAGTCAGGACAGAAATAGCGGGTGTCACGCCTTATTCCACTCCTGCTACAGACACGACATCTTTTTCGGGGTGACGGTTGGGTTGAGGTACCAGGAACGACACTGGGGAAATGTCGCTTGTGTAGACGGCTAACTACACTGGTGGATGGGGCCACGGAACCTCCTGGGTACAGGAGGTTCTCGATGATCTCTTCCTGAAATTTGAGGAAGGATCCTGTTCTCCCAGCCTTACTGTAGAGAACAAAACTATTATATGCAGCCAATTGAATCAAATATACAGACACCTTCTTATACCAGCCTCTGGTGCGTCGGGAAACTAAATACGGAGACAACATCTGGTCATTGAAGTCCACCCCTCCCATGAGCAAATTATAGTCATGGACCGAGAGGGGCTTTTCAATGACTCTGGTTGCTCGCTCAATTTGTATTGTCGTGTCTGCGTGAATGGAGGAGAGCATGTAAACGTCACGCTTGTCTCTCCATTTCACCGCGAGCAGTTCTTCGTTACACAAGGCAGCCCTCTCCCCCCTTGCAAGATGGGTGGTAACGAGCCGTTGGGGGAAGCCCACGCGACTAGTTCGCGCGGTGCCACAGCAGCCAATCTGTTCTAGAAACAAATGCCTGAAGAGGGCCACACTTGTGTAGAAATTGTCCACATAAAGATGGTACCCCTTGCCAAATAAGGGCGACACCAAGTCCCAGACTGTCTTCCCACTGCTCCCCAGGTAGTCAGGGCAACCAACCGGCTCCAGGGTCTGATCTTTTCCCTCATAGATCCGAAATTTGTGGGTATAGCCTGTGGCCCATTCACAGAGCTTATACAATTTGACCCCATAACGGGCGCGCTTGCTTGGGATGTATTGTTTGAAGCCAAGGCGCCCGGTAAAATGTATAAGGGACTCGTCTACGCAGATGTTTTGCTCAGGGGTATACAAATTTCTGGTTGAAGTGGTCTATGAGGGGCCGAATTTTGTGGAGCCGGTCAAAAGCTGGGTGGCCTCTGGGACGGGAGGTGGTGTTATCACTAAAGTGCAGGAAACGCAGGATGGCCTCAAATCGTGCCCTGGACATGGCAGCAGAGAACATGGGCATGTGATGAATTGGGTTCGTGGACCAATATGACCGCAATTCATGCTTTTTGGTTAGACCCATGTTGATGAGAAGGCCCAGAAATGTTTTTAATTCGGAAACTTGGACTGGTTTCCACCGGAAAGGCTGGGCATAAAAGCTTCCCTAGTTGGCGGATATAAATTGTGTGGCATACCGGTTTGTTTCTGACGCAACTAAGTCCAAGAGCTCCGCAGTCAAGAACAGCTCAAAAAATCCCAGGTCCGAACCGATCTGAGCTGTCTCAACCCGAACTCCAGACTGGGCGGTGAAAGGGGGAACTAATGGTGCGGCTGAAGTTGGGGGCTGCCAATCAGGATTTGCCAGCACCTCAGGGATTCTAGGGGGTCTATTCATCCGTCTTTGCGGTGGCTGCAACAGGGTAACTAATGCACGTGCCACCGTACCAGCTTCAACTGCCCTTCTGGTGCTCGCCACTTCACCATGTTGTACGGCAGTGCTGGTACTAGGTCCAGGGAGGGCTGCGCTGCTGGTGTATGCCTCACCACGTAATCCGACAGCGCCAGCCCCACTCTGCTGCCCTTGAAGCGGATCCTGCGCAACCTGTGGTCTAGCAACACGGGGCCGGGTACGCCTGGTGCTATCAGGGACCTCAACCTCCTCGTGAGGGTTCCCATTCCTCATCCGACTCGGTCAGAAGCCTGTAGGCCTCTTCAGAAGAATACCCCCTGTTTGACATTTGGGCAACTAAATTTAGGGGTATTCCCTGAGACTACCCAAGAAAAACAGCAAGCCTGTCTTACAAATGGGAGGCTAGCGAAGTACCGGAGGCTGCTGCGGTTCATAAAAAATATCAAAACTGATTTTTTTATCGCCGCAGCGCTTGTAAAGTGAATGTGCAGTGATCAAAATAAATAAAAATTTTGTCACTGCGGCGGGGCGGGTGTGGGCGAACGCACGTGTGGGCGACCGATCAGGCCTGATCGGGCAAACACTGCGTTTTGGGTGGAGGGCGAACTAAGGTGACACTAATACTATTATAGATCTGACTGTGATCAGTTCTGATCACTTACAGATACTATAAAAGTACAAATGCTGATTAGCGATACGCTAATCAGCGAATAAGTGACTGCAGTGCGGTGGGCTGGGCGCTAACCGATCGCTAAACAACCTAACCAAGGGGCCTAAACTATCCCTAAAACCTAACAGTCAATACCAGTGAAAAAAAAAGTGACAGTTTACACTGATCAGTTTTTTCACTTTCACTAGTGATTAACAGGGGCAAGAAGAGGTGATCAAGGGGTTAATTGGGGTGCAGGGGGGTGATCTGGGGCTAAGTGTGCTGTTTGGTGCTACTCTTATGAAGCCTGCTCCTCTGCTGAGACCAACCGACCAAAAGGACCAGCAGAGGAGCAGGGAAGCCATTTAACACATCATATTTACTAATATGATGTGTTATCTGGCTTCTGATTTGATATTTTAAAAATCGCCAGCCTGCCAGCAACGATCATTGGCTGGCAGGCTGGTGACGTGACCCCCCTCGAATATTTGCCGGCCCGCGATGCGCATGCGCGGGCAGGCTAAGCGCGTCATCTCGCGTCTCGCGAGATGACGCGTATATGCGTGACTGTGCGCAGCGCTGCCGCCTCCGGAACGCAATCCTGCGTTAGGCGGTCCGGAGGCGGTTAAAATAATTAGAGTGGAGGGAATATATACAATCTGGATGAGGAGGAGGAGGAGAAGACAAGATTCAACCATATACTCTTTTTTTGTGGTGGAAAAGGTGCATGGGAATACACTACAGTAGATTGAGTACATTATAAATGATAGATCCATGTTCACCAGCAGTTATCAGCAATGTGTTAGCATGGAGTTAGAGCCAGTTTAGTGTTTCTATGCTGGAATAGTACATTCCAGTTTAGCTCCCCCTCTGTGAGCAGAAGTGGGCTGTGCCAACATCCTGCCTCATGGGTGGAGAAGGAAGTTAGTGTTAGTGTGCCAGCCACCCTGGGTAGGGGAAGGATGTGCGTGTAGGAGCTCCCAAACATAGGGATCCAAGCCAGGATCTTGTCTCGGCTGAGACAATTGATCCCCATCCCCAGACTGAGACTTGCAGCCTCAGCTGGAAAAAGCAAGCAGACAACTCCAGAGTTCCAGGAAGAAGCATACCCTGAGACAATAGCTGTGAGTACCGTCCAGAGACCCAGGAGAAGCGAAATTCCTCCTCAGCTAGTCAGTCCCCAGACAGCAGAAGATAGACAGTGCAGAATCCAAATTCCAGCCACATTGCAGAGCAACAAGCAGATGCCTTTCCTGCAAAGCTCCAGGTACATGATAGAGCACACATTGCCAATACCTGCTGGGACCAAAGACTAATGCTGTATCTTTCTTGTATGAAATCTACAACCAGTAAAGTCAAGTTTGAACCTTACCAAAGGTCTGGATCTCAATTTCTGCTGCAAATTCCTCTATTACTCCTACTAGCACCACTCAATTTATTGCAAGTGAGCCAGGATCCAGGAGTCCACCTGTACCCAGTTAGGAGACAACATTGACACAATTACTACCACCATACAGATACATTACACCACTCTGATATTCCTATCCTGGAAAGCAAAAAAGACCAAGGGTGTCCAAATAAAGGATGGAAAACAATGTCCACCTAATATGACCATTAAGGGCACCCGTAGTTGTGACTCGGTACTAGCTCCCGAGTAAGATAAGCGAAGAAACAAGAAAATGGAGCTCATGGTACCAAAAAAGTAAAAATGTATTTTATTAAATTATGACATGATAAAAAAAAGTACATATAAAGAAGGAAATAAATGATATGCCATTAAAAAGGGAAAAAGGGAATAGGAGCAGAAGAAAATCGCCACCCTGGGTTAGCACACATGTCAATGGTAAAGATTGAAGTATTGTTCAAATAGAATATACATGGTACAATGACCGACCGATGACCAAGGAAAAGTATGGTGGGTACAAATATGCAGGTGAGTCAGTCAAAAAAGAAACCATATGGCAAGGTTTGTATTGCAAGTGCAAAAAAAGGGGATGAGCAGCAAACCACAATAGAGACCAGGTATGAGTAAAACCTGTATTGAATGCCGTATGGGTAAAAAGAAGATGGAGACTCACCTGAAAACAGGAGACTGTGTGCTGTATCACCCAAATAAACTAAATAAAATTGTGTTCCAAGCACACATCTAGCTTTTAATGTATACCGAATAAAAGTGATATATTAATTTGACTTGGGCCAAGATAGGTTTTTCTGCCTACATAGGTATTTGTAAATAAAGCATCACCCAGGATGGCACTACCCCCTGGGTGAGTTTCTGTCTTCTTCTATATTAACAGTTTATGTAAAGGTTTAGTTACTCTTTAGCAAAAATATAAATAATAGCCACATTGGGTATCGCCATATCCACGCCAACCTGCTCTATAAAAATATCACATGATACCGTATGCCCCCTCAGGTGAAAACTGTGCTAAAACATCAATTTTTTGTCACCTTGAGTCACAAGTGTAATACCAAGTGATCAAAGTCATATGTACCCCAAAAATTATACAAATGAAAATGTCAACTCATCCCGCAAAAAATGAACCCCCACATGAGACAATCACTTGAAAAATAAAAATAAATTTCGCCCATGAACCAATCCGTCAAAATCTTCACTGCAAAAGCCATATGGCGCTCCTTCAGTTCTAAATCCTGCCTTGTGGCCCCACAGCAGTTTACCACCACATATTGGGTGTTTAGGAGAAAATATTTAGGATCATATTTAGGAGAAAATGGGTAACAAATTATGGGGTGCTTTTTCTCCTGTTACCCCTAGTGAAAATGAAAAATTTGGGGCTAAAGCAACATTTTGTGGGAAGAAATGAAACTTTTTTCATTTTTACAGCCAAGTGTTTACAAAATTCCATAAAAGCTTATGGGGTCAAAGTGTTCAGTACAGCCCTTTAATACATTCTTTGAGGGGTGTTGAGGGGACTTCAAAATGGGGTCACTTTTTGAGGGTTTCCACTGTAGGGGTACGTCAGGGTCTATTCAAATATAGAACGGTGCCGAAAAAACATTCTGGCAAAACCTGCCTCCAAAAACCATTCCTTCTGACCAATGCCATGTGCCCCGACAGCAGTTTACTACCACATATGGGGTATTTCTGTAAACTCCAGAATCAGATTAATGCATATTGATGTTTATTTTGCTGTTAACCCTTACCAGGATTGCAAAAAAAAAAAAGAATGATTAACATAAAAAAAATAAACAAAAAAATAAAAATAGAGGACATTTTTATATTTCACCTCAATTATCCTATAATTCTTTCAGAAAACCTCAAGGGTTAACTAAGTTTGTAACATCAGTTTTGAATAATTTTAGGAGTGTAGTTTCTAAAATGGGGTAATTCATGGGTGGTTTCAATTACCTAAGCCCTTCAAAATCACTTTATAACTGAATTGGTGCTTTTAGAAATTTAGTTGAAAATTTTTAAAATTGATTCTAAAATTCGAAACCTTCTAACGTTCTAAAAAACTAAAATTACATTTACAAAATGATGCAAACATAAAGTAGACATACGGAAAATGTAAAGTAATAACAATTTTGAGAGGTATCACTATCTGCTATAAAAGTTGAGAAATTCATATTTAGAAAATAGTCAATTTTGGGGGGGGGGGGGGGGGGCGTGGCTAGCCGCTGACGGGAAAAGTTGTCTCTCACAGCAGCTCCGTCTGGATAGATATAATCTAACATAATCCGCCCTTACATAAAGCCCTAGAATCTCACCTGCAAGTCTAAGGGTTGCTGATTAACATCTGCCCCATTTTAAGTTCTCTCTGGGGCCGTAAGTACGCTCGATACCGGAGTTCTGAGCGAGGCCTAGCGGTGGAGGAATCAGGCGGCCTGGATTTGAAGAAAACGGAAGACTCCCTCCAGACCCAGCTGGAAAGAATCACTGCCGCTACACGTTCGGAGCAAGCACCCATTAGCTGCGGTACAATACCTGCCTAATCGAGGTCCTCCTGCCGCCGAAGGTGCACACAGTTCCGGAGCGCCGAGGGGGGCATGGTGAGGTGAGAACCGGAGACCCGACTGGAGCGGTGCAAGGCTGCTTGCAGAGCGTGTCGTCTGCTCCTGCTCACGCTGTGAAGAATCAACACAGCAAGACATCAACACAGCAAGTTAAGGCGCAAGGTAAAGCCACATACAATCGGTGTCTAACTTACCTGACCTCATACTGTGCCTGGCGCTATAACAGGACAGCCTGCTGAGTGGGCGCCATCTTGTTACAAGGCAAGTGCCGCAGGAGCTATTCCAGTGGCAGCTATAATCGCTCAGCTCAGCTCTAATACAATATCGGCTGGCAGGAGGGAGATCGCTATAATTAGAGTCGGAGGGCCACATAAGCTGTCGGTCTAATAGACGACTGATAACCTGCAGCCACAGCCCTACTTGTCAAAAGTGGTTCTCCCCTAGCCTATAGCCCTCTGTTTAAGTGATCTGTTAGACATCTTCTTTCCCACAAACAATTTGGGATCAAAATTAAAGGAATCTCAGCTGTCTATAGAGCATCTTCACCGAAGCCACCTTTTTTAAAGGGACAGTACTCAATTCTGTCACACAGTGTTAAAATGGCAGAAGATGGATAGCTTCTTTCATATGAGGCCCTAGAGGAGGGAAATCCAGCAACAGCGTGTAATTAAACCTAGAGATGTGTTAATTTTCATTATCATATGTCAAAGAAGTGAGTAAGCTGCTTTAAAGGCCAGAATAAAAGCACTTATGGTGAAGGTTGGTAGATTCAGGGGGGCTGACCAGGACTCGCACAAACAGTTAAAGGGACCTTCCCTTGCACAATCTGACCTTGATAGGTTCATGATGAAGAAAAATATGAACACCCAAGGGGCTCCTCAGTCTACCCCCAAACATAGCTCTCAAAAACAATCGCTGTCTCAACAAGATAGAGACAGCGAAGAAGATGAACAAATAGAGGGGGCCTCTGACGTTCCAATCTCCAGGTCCTTCATTTTACAAGCTTTATCAAGAGCCTTAAATCCTGTGTTAGAGGAACTTTCTGAAATAAAAAGGGAAGTGAGGCAAATAGGTCAGAGGGTTGAAGCCTTGGAGTCCAATCAGTATGCTGTGGCTGAATACACAAGCAAGAACTCCACAGCTCTTTCCGTGTACCAACAACACATCAACTATCTCTATAGAGGGAGGAGGAACAATATCCGCATTAGAGGTGTCCCAGAGACGGTCGTGTTAGAAGCAATCCCCTCTGCAACAAAAGAAATATGCTCATCATTGTTAGGAGAAGAATACACTGACCCTATTATAATAGAAAGAGCACATCGTGCATTGCGTCCTAAACCTAAACTGGCGATCCCCCAAGGGATATTATTTGCAAGCTCATGAACTTTGCGCAGAAAGACCTAATAATGAAGAGAGCACGCAAAAGTGAGAGTATTGAGTATGAAGGCTCTCAAATCCTCCTGTTTCAAGATCTGGCCCCTGCTACTCTCAACAAGAGACACGCTCTGAAACCTCTCACAGATTACCTCAGACAAAAACACATTGCTTTTAGGTGGCTATTTCCATTCGGGATGTTGATCACTTGTAAAGAGAAGAAGTATATCTTGAGATCTCCCAGAAATTCTTGCTGCCTTAGATATACAAGATGTGGACATTCCTGACTGGTCGGCCACAAATGACATCCTTATCCCGCAAGACATCATGCCCCCCACCGCCTGGGAAACCGCCGGGGGGAGGCAAGCCGCAGAGGTCTAAGAAAAAACAATGGAAACTCACTCCAAGACGAATCATAGCAGGAGAAGACTGACCACATTTTCGTCCTCTTGTCTGTTATCAGACAGGCTAATGTGTTAGTGCGACGAGTCTAGGGGTGGGGCTGCTGTTTGCGGGTCCCTCTAGTTACCTATTATGCCTCATTACTTGTTTGATGTAATTCTAGATCCTTAGGTGATATGGTCGGGGGGACCGTGTGATCATCAGCCTACACACCGGTCCTACTCTGTTTCCGGTATTACCTCTCTCTTGCTTATGTGTTAGCAAGTGTCTGTGATGGTAATCCCTAATATCTATTGAAAATTGTATCACTCACTTCTTTAGTTTGCTATCCTATAGTTTAGATTCAAAGTTTCTACACATATGCTAGTTCTGAACATTCTCTAGGGCAGGGCTGGCCAACCTGCGACTCTCCAGCTGTTGCAAAACTACAACTCCCAGCATGCCTAGACTGCTTACAGCTATCAGCCTACATCAGGGCATGGTGGGAATTGTAGTTTTAGAACAGCTGGAGAGCCGCAGGTTGGCCAGCCCTGCTCTAGGGTATGACAATTACGCCTCCTCTAACCTCAAATAGAGGATCCAACCAAACTAGGTCAATTCTCGGGGTAATAATATCCCAGGTCTCTAATCTCCTTCAGAGGAATGTTATTGTTTTACCCTTTTTTGTGGTTAATGTTATCTCTCTTACCTTTTAGCCCGCCCCCACCCTTTCTCAATCTCATCCGCAACCTCCACGAACCAGTGAAACCTTTGGCGCATCCTATGTCCAGTAACTTACACAGTAATTTCAAGAGTGCTCGGTCTCGTAAGTACAGTGCTTTTCTCCCCCAAACTCCAACATGACAGACATACACATAGTCACATATAATGTCAGAGGTTTTAAAACCCCTGCGAAAAGGAGCCAGATTCTTCACTACTTGCACAAAGAAAGAACTAATGTAATACTTTTACAGGAAACACACTTTAAAAATAACAAGATTCCCAATATGACGAGATCATACTTTAATCTCTGGTACCACAGCTCCTCAGAGCACTCTAATAGGCTGGGAGTTAGTATAGGCTTCCACAAATACACTGACTTTATAATGACAGATTCTAAATCAGATGCGGGAGGAAGTTATCTGTTTGTGAAAGGGAAAATAAACTCCCAAGTTTACACATTTGCTAATCTATACGCTCCTAATGTCGGCCAAACTAGCTGGTATAAAAATACCTGGCAGATGTTTGAGGATTTCAGAGAGGGAATTGCAGTAGTCGCAGGAGACTTTAACGTCGCACTCAACCCTCACTTAGACACTTCGTCGGGTAAGTCCTCCGTCCCATTAAAAACACTCAGTACCATTAAAAAGCTAGTGCATGAAAGCAATGGAGAGCAAATAATCCAAGTGTGAGGGATTACTCCTTCTATTCTAACCCGAATAATACATACCATAGAATAGACTATATTTTAATCCCCATAACTCAGATCCACTGCTGCACAGAGACCAATATTGGTAATATAGTACACTCGGACCATGCCCCTGTTTTTCTCACATTTAAAACATTTAAAACACCAGACACGCTTCCTAGAACATACATTTGGAGACTCAATGAAATGTTGCTAGATAATCTACAAGCAAGAAAAAAGATCGAGGCTAAGCTTAAAGAATTTTTCTCACTGAACAATACAGGCACAGTGTCCCCTCACATCCTATGGGAAGCCCACAAATCAGTGATCAGAGGAGAAATGATCTCAATTGCTTCCTATGTATGCAAACTAAGAAGGGCTAAAGTGGCCGAGTTATATAAAAAAAAATCTCAATCTTGGAAGCCTTGCATAAAAGCTCACACAATAAACAAAAACTATTAACAACAACAGAGAAGAGCTTAAAGAACTCCAGAACAAATATTCGGCTAAGTTATACTTAGCTACCAACCAAAAATATTATGCCTATGGCAATAAACCCACCAAGTTCATGTTGGCATTAATAAAACAGCGTAAAAGGAGCTATTAGGAGTGATAAGAACACCTTAGTTAAAAATGATTTTGAAATAGCCAAGGCTTTCCATGAGTTTTACTCGGAGCTGTATAACATAGAAAAATCTGACACTATCACCCTCAAAGAGGAAAAAACTGCTAAAATGAAAGAATTCCTTAGCAAAATCCATTTGCCTACTCTAACCACTAAACAAACATCCAATTTATGCTCCCCAATTAAGCTCTCAGAATTATTGGACACTTTTAAAAAGATGGCCAAGGGAAAATCCCCTGGACCCGATGGTCTCCCAATGCTGTACTACCTCTCTTTCAAAGAGACCTTGATGCCTTACTTACTCAAATCTTTTAACAAAGCACTTTTAGGCAAGGCTTTTCCACCGCAATCGGTAAACACCCATATTACTCTGATCCCCAAGCCACAAAAGGACCCTAACTTATGCTCCAGTAATAGACCTATATCTTTGCTGAACTTAGACATTAAAATTTATGCGAAGTTATTAGCTAACAGAATAAAACCTCTATTAAGATCTCATACATCCTGACCAAACAGGTTTCGTTCCTGGTCGTGAGGGTAAAGATAACAAGTATAAAGTCACAAATGCCATTGCTTATGCAAAAAAGATGGGCACTTCTTTTGTGGTATTGGGGACGGATGCAGAAAAAGCCTTTGACCGAGTGGCTTGGGCCTTTGTTAGAAGTACTTTGATTAAGTTAGGCTTCCCGCACCCCTTTATAGAGGCTATTTTCTCTATGTATTTATCACCTAGCACCAATATTAAAGTTAATGACATTCTCTCTCAGCCTGTAATGATAAACAATGGGACTAGGCAAGCTGCCCCCTATCACCCATACTCTTCATACTTACGATTGAACCTCTTTTACAATATATTAGACAGTCCAAAGAGATAAAAGGCTTGACCCGTGGTACATTGGAGACTAAACAAGCGGCATATGCTGATGATTTACTCTTAATGATCTCTAACCCAACACTTGCATGCCCTGCTATAATTAACACCTTCAACATCTTTGGCTTCATCTCAAACTTTAAAATAAATTTGGGTAAATCGGTAGCGATGAATATAAATCTCTTGTCCAAAGCCCTCCAAAAACTCAAAGAAAATTCCCCATTCGTATGGTCCAACTCTTACATAAAATTTCTGGGTATAAACATCACACCAGACTTAAATAGACTATACGAGGCCAATTTCCCACCTCTACTAAAATCCATACCTGCAATACTAAACTCATGGTCCCCCTCTTTTATCTCCTGGTTAGGAAGGAGAATTATTTTCAACTCCCTAATAGTACCCAAGTTCACTTACCTGAATACCCTTCCAATAAAGTTACCAAATAGCTTCTTTGAGTCTTTTAGGAAGTTATGCTCCTCTTATGTTTGGGATAATAAAAAAAAAACTGAATCTCCAATAAAATCCTGCTCCTGCCTTTCATTAAAGGAGGTATTGGCTTCCCATCCATTAAAAGATATCAAAGAGCTGTGCATCTTAACAGAATCATAGATCTGCTAAGGAAACCAGATGGCAAACTGTGGATCCCTCTGGAAGAGGAGTTGTTGGGCCGTCCTATCAGGCCTTTACTCCTATCTGAATATGAGAAGCCCCCTCTTTCAGACACTGGAGGCCCATTAACGTCAGTCACATTGACACTTTGGAAAAACCCAGAGGTAAGAGGAACATGCCTAACCTACCCATCAGCACTTATAAATATTGGAGACTGCATCAGCCTTAATCCAGACAGTTCTAATATATTACCTCCCCAAATACGAAATTCCACATTACCTATCCACGAATTACTGGACAAGGAAGGCACTTTGCTGGATTCTGCCACTATAATAAGCAAATTTAATCTCACACACTTTAGCCAGATACAACTCGCATGTCTAAAAAATATCACCAGTTTTATTCTAAAAAAATATCAAGCGAATACATCATTAAACTAGTTTGAGAGACTTGTGTCACAATCTCATTACCCATTGAAGATAATCTCCACTGTGTCTAAGAATCTCTTGCCTTTAGAAGTTCCCTCCTCCTTATACTTCTTAAAGGAGTGGGAAAGGGACTTAGATAGGAAGTTTTCAGGAAAAGAAATCCTGATCATTCTTAGCGCTCCCAAAAACATTTCTAGATGCGTAACCGTACAAGAGAATGCATAAAAGTGCTTACAAGGTGGTACTTAACCCCAGGCAGGCTTTGCATGATGTACGAGAACACAACTAACAAATGTTGGAGATGTCTGTCTGAGCAGGGTTCTTTCATTCATATATGGTGGTCGTGTCCCAAATTAAAAACCTTTTGGGGCCTGGTCTTTGAGTTGGTGAGGAATATTCTTGAAATGAAAGTAGCCGATATTCCTTGCTGTCCAGAACTAGCTCTCTTGAACCTTTTACCGAACCCAATACCAGCCTCAAAGTTATCTCTTTTGAGAATTCTGTTGGCTGCAGCAAAATTACTGATCGCCTATAATTGGAAATCAACAGTTCCTCCCTCAATCTCGCAATGGAGAGGCAAGGTGGAAGCTCTATCTAGGCTTGAGGAGTTATCTCATTGGGAACTCCGTTCACATCATAAATATAGCTAAATATGGCATCCATGGGCGGCAAGGAAGGAGGTCATAACCCCTCACCAGCTCAAGGAACTTGGATCTCTTAACCCCTGATCACGTGTATGTTATATGTCACCTCACCACACTTAGGAGTGAATTCTTATTACATGCATTTGTACTAAGACTGTTTGCACACTTTTATGATTTACGGAGGACGTTCTCTCCCAGAATAATTGCCTATTCTTCTTCACTGGAATGATGGAGGCGTTTTGAACATACAAACTGTTCCATTCCCTTTTCTCACCTCCCCAACCCTTCCCCCCCCCCCCTCCTCTCCCCAACCCATCCCTGTCCCTTTCTCCTGTTGCTATCTGTTCACTTAGGCTAAACTGGAATACTTATAATTTTCATGAATGAGTTCAATTTTACACTAGCCATTATTTACTTTTTAAAGCATGTGCTTTTATATCCCAGAACATGTAAAGTATACAGCCTGAACTAAATAATTATCATGTCTGAGGGGTTATAGTCCTCTATTAGTTCCATCATAGGTTCGGCTCATACACAAGGCTTTTAATATCTTTTGCCCTGTGTGGCTTTCATCTCATATGACATGTCTGGTTTTACCATAAGATTGTACTCACGTATCTATATGATTCTCTCTCATCACAATGATTCATCAATGTAGCATTGTCCATGTATAGAACTGCATTTCATGTTTGTAAATCCTTCTTTACTGTGAATCAATAAACAGATTTTAAAAAGAAAGAAAATAGTACATTTTTACAAATGTTCTCTTAATTTTTGGAATTTTTAATAAATCAATAGTAAAACATATTGGCTAAAATAATAACATGAATTACAATGTGTCGCAATAAAACAATCGGGTCCAGGATAGCAGAGTAGCGGTAATCCTATAGAAGTGAATGGGATCGCTATTTGAGTCGCAAAAATGCATATTTTATTTTTTAGAGCCCATTCATTTCTATGGGATCACTGCTATTCCTGCTATCCTGGCCCCGAGCAGTGTCACCATCCAGCCGTACATTAGAGAGGTTGTCTCGTTCAGGTAGGAGCTGCTGCAGCTCTTACGACCCCTGGCGAGTAGCTGATTTTGCTGGGGGTTGCCGGTCATACCCTCTGCAACAGCTGGAATAACATTTCTTTAATGGAGACTTAGTATTATGAAGCGGCAAAGGTATGTCTGTCCATGTAATATTTGGGGGGCCCAGGTTCACCAGAGTGGAAGCTGCTTTTAGCATGTCAGTAAAACAGAAATAAAATTAAAAAAACAGACTGCAAACTGGTTCTTTACTGGTAACAGTACAGACTGGTAATCTCAGTGAAACTGAATCCTCCATAACATTAGTATCGATATTACAGTAAATGTGCCCACTGAGTAACATTTATCACACAGGTATTAATGGTTAATAGTGTAGTAATGGGCTAGATGAAAGGTCAGAAGTCACAGAGGGGTGACATACATAGTGATGTCATAGTAGTGTATGAAAGGTCAGAAGTCACAGAGGGGTGACATACATAGTGATGTCATAGTAGTGTATGAAAGGTCAGAAGTCACAGAGGGGTGACATAGCGGCTATTATGACATCACCGAGTTCTAGACAAAAGGCGGCTGCTCAGGAGACATAGGTGTGATTGTGAGGAGAAGACAAGGCGCACACATCACTCCCCTGCGACTATAGATTCCTAGCGGAAAAATGAAGATTCTAATACTGCTATTTATCTGGACAGCCTATGTATCCTGCCGTCCACTACCTCCACTTCATGTGGACCACATTGGAGACCTGAAAATTCCAACTTTCGTGGAATTTAAACTACCTTCAGGACTGGAGAATCATCTGGAGGAGTCACCCAGTAAGTGTCCTCCATGTGTATAGTATGGCGTTTATAAGATGAGAGTAATACAGGCATTATCATCCGGTTTTTATGTTCAGTGTGACTAAGACTCGGACTACACCTCGGGGGATTTATTAAAGGCTGTTCTCCAGTTTTCCAGCATACAAAAGTTTTTTTGCAAGCCACATTTTGCACAAAAATTTGCAACTTTTTGTGATTTGTGGCCTAAAAATGGAGTAAATTATAGCGGACCTCTATGCCAGATCATTTACCTTTACTGGTACATGGACAGCAAGAAAACACACCAAATGTATTATGAGGCCTTCACTTAAATACATATTACTCCAGCACATTCCTTACTAAGACCAGCATAGGAACTGACAGTCATCATAAATAGCCCCAGATTTCTTCTCTCACACTACAAAATAAAAATACTGTGAAATTACTACTCATAGGAATACACTGGGTAATATCGGTTCGGTGATATGCTGTAAGTCACCGAGAAGTGATTAAATAACTATTATGACATGACCGGGTTCTAGACAAATGTTCAGGAGATGGAGAGGTGATTGTGAGGGAAGGTGAAGGAGAACACGTCGCTCACCTGCCATTAGTTTTCTTTCTAAAATAATAGAACTTTGGTTGATTATATTTTGCTCATCATATAGAGCGCAGATCACTCAGAAATCCCTCATTATGCCGTCAGTTTCTAAGCTGCTCGTGAAAAATGAAGGTTGGTTTGGGCAGCAAAGGCCGTTCTTCTTTAAGACAATTTCATAAATTTCTCCTAATCTGCACCCCGAGTTATATGACTTATTGTTACTGTTATTCTTAGGAACAAATTGGATGCTAGACATGGAGGAAAGTACCAGAGATGGTCAAAAAAATGAAATTCGGAATAATAGAAGCTATTCCAATAATCGTCCTCCTCGTGTTCCTGATAGGATTTGCCGTTATCCTCTACTGCACGTATGTAATATTTCACTTTCCGTATAACACTATGACATTAGAAATCCACTCCTTAGATCTAAGTCATTATTACAGATGTTGTGATAGATCTTACAATCTTAGAGAGATAAAACACACAATGTCGCCTTCCTAGCCGCACATTCTGACATCACACACCGCACATAACTGCTCTCTCTCTATATGTATACTATAATAATGTCTTTGTGTTTATTACAGGTTTTGCCGCAAAAATCCACAGACGTGACACCATCCCTGCCCTGCTCAGGCTACAGGCTCCTGCCTACCCTGCCGTGCAGCCGTCCCGCCGTCCGCAACTCTATCTGCGATCTATTGATATGTCTCATATGACCGAAACGTCTGAAACATCGCAACTCTCCACATGACTCACGGCGCAACATTATTTTTAAAACGGAGCAATTAATGCCCGACTGGGACGGCATCTTGTAATTTTACCAGCAGAATCATTTACTTGCCGATTACTGCATATGTTGCTGGCCCCTACTTCCCAGTTTGAAGTGTAGGATTCACAATAAATCCACTTGGCATATCTAATCCCTCAAGCGTGTGCGTGGTTTTCTCTACAAATATACACAGGCTACGTTCATCATTTATAAAGGGACACGTCAGATTTACAAAAATCTGCCTGGGATTTAAGGTGAAAAGTGGCTCAGTACTAAAGGGGTTAAAGTACACCTTGTGCAAAACAATGCATAGTAAATCCAGCATCAGCCATGATCCAAGCTGCTCATAACGGTATTAGGAGGCCGTCTCAGCACACAACACCCTACAGCTCGGCCTCCTCTACTAGATATGGGGCGTAATAGAGATCCTACTATGGCATACATGCAGTTCAGTCCTTTACTACTGATTGCCTTTCCTCTAGACAGGACCTCCATATCTGATCCCACTTCAATGGGAGCAAGTGTTGCAGTAACCAGCATTGTCCACTACATGATAGATGGAGCTGTGCAGTTCTGGGGCTGGAGCTACTCTGAAAAAGCTGATCAGCACGGGTCGGACCCCCGACTATCAGATATTGGGGCTAGGCCATCAAAGGGGTTCCCCGGGCTTTTAATATTGCTGAGCTATTCTCCAGGATTTGTATTTTTTTAAGTCACATCGATTTCATAGCTGCTAGCCGTCCACAAAGAATCACAACTCCATACAAAATGTAGATCACAATGATACTATAATTTATATAATCTGTCGTACAGACAGGTTTTCTTTAAACCGTTTTTCTTGTGTTTTTATACTGGGGGGGGATTTAAAACCTTGAATATAACAAAAATGTATATTTTCGTTGCCATATTCTGACCCCTATAACTTTTGTACAGAGCTTTGTGAGGGCTTATTTTTGCAGGGCGATCTTTACTTTTTATTGATACCATGTTGGGGAATGTATGAATTTTTTAGCACTTTTAATTACATTTTTTGCGGGAGGAGAAGTGACCAAAAAAACTAACTGCAAATCAGCTATTTTCATTTTCCATATGGGATAAATCAGGGGCGGACTGACAACTCATGGGGCCCCCGGGCAATAGGAGATTATGGGGCCCCTGTGTCCCTGCCCACCCCCAAGCCACACCTACACACAGCCCCACCCACATCGCACCTAATCGGCTTCAGGCTCATGTGGGCCCTTGGGCGATAAAGTAGAGTACAGAAAATATAGTAGATGTCCCCTGCAGTCCTATGTAACACCACAGATTACACAGTGATGGCTATCTGAGTACAGAAATTGAAGTAGTGTTACCTGCAGTCCTATGTAAAACTACAGATAACACTAGTGCTGATAATGTGGTAGTGTTACCTACGTCCTTAGTGTGTCTCCCTATTAGTGTTGAGCGAACTTGTGTTTTAGGTTCGGCGTCTAAAGTTTGGGTTCAGGTTATCAAAGTATCCCGTTATGGATTCTAAATTCCGTTATGGTCCGTGGTAGCGGAATCCATAACAGGATACTTCGATAACCCCAACTTTAGATGCCGAACTTAACACAAGTTCGCTCAACACACTTTCCTATGTCTCTCCCACGGACTCCATGCTGGCGGCGCTGCCTCCTCCTTTTCTTCTTGCCCCGCACAAAATGTCTTGATGCAGCTGCGTCGCAGAATATAGAACATGCTGTGATTTTTCTTGGAAACAGAAATGATGCAAGAAAAGCGACCCTCGTGTATACAGACCCATTAAAATGAATGGTCAGCATTCAGTCCGGAGGCTATGTTCGCTTCACGCATCACACCCTGAGGGAAACTCGCTCGTGTGAAAGAGGCCTAACAAACAATCATTAGATTGATCCATTCATAGACTCTAATGCATTAGCATTGGGGTCTATGAGGATTATACCATGTTCCAATAGAGTCCTGCCACAGACAGGAGCTCCATAGGAACTAATGTGCAGCAGCCTACTGTCACACAGGAGGACAGGGGCTGGCGCACACACTACAGCCGACTCTCCCGATCTTTGCCAGAGCACACCCAGAAGCGTGCGCATACATGTTTTAGCTCCTTCATATGTCGTGATCATGGTTGATGGCAATGCCGGTGGCGGGCATTAGCTGCGAGTGTCTGCTGTATGAAACAGCATGCACCCAGCGGCTAGAGCGCCCGTCGCGTTTGCGAACAGACACCATGTTTAATGTTCCGGGAAGCACGATACATAGAAGGGGTTAGAGGTTGTCTGGGATGACAATACTGATGGCCTACTCATAGGAATATAAGATAGGTGGGGGTCCGACTCCCAGCATTACTGCCTTTCAACTGTTTGAAGGGGTCACGGCGCTCTGGTGAGCGTTGCAGCTTCTTCAATGCTTACTCCTGTCCTGGCACCAGATCGTCATAGACTTAGTAGCATCTGTTCTGTATACTGCAGCGAAGTCCGACTCAAGGGGATCAGAGAAAGCAGCAATTCACAGAACAGCCACTACCACGTAAAGGACGTTCTGGTGTATAGAACGATGTAAGTTGTGAAGAGGCTGGAGCACGGCCCATTAAAACAGCCGATTGGCGGGGGTTCTGAAAGTCTGCCCCCCACGGTTTGATATTGATGGCCTACTCTATGAATAGGCCATCAGTATTGTGATTGTGAACACCTTTAAGAACCTCTTTATGAATTTCCAGTGTTCGGCTGAAATATTTTATCAATTGCAAGAACCGTACCCAATTCATTCCAAAATACCTCAAGGAATTTGCAATTATTGCTGTGAAAACAAATCCGTTAGTCTGATTACAGCTCGGCTATAAAGTATGTTAACAATTAACCAGGTACATGTCTTCGCAGGCAGTTTGTCCATCTGACACGATGAAACCCAGGTGGTTTGCATACATTTGCGTCGTCAGGACCTGTGGTTACCTTATGAGATGCTCCGCCACTACTTCTCTAAGCCCCGTGTACAGCTCCTCTCCATGTTTGTGGAGCACCATGGTATATGCATTTTGATACAGTTGTTCAAAAATTAGTCCACTGTTGTTCTTGCGCTGGATTTCTTGAATTGCATTCTTCAGCAGATCCCAAATGCTTTTCACATACTTTTCATCCATAGTCATCTGTAACACACCAATAGATTTTATAAAAAAACATAATCCACAATAATGATGTAAAAACAAAGAGAAGGCGAATAATTCACATGTGAACCTGCTGGTGGCTCAGAGCAGGGTGTGAATGAGACCTGGACGAACTGCAGCAGCCCATGGGTAACTGCGACGCTTCACAAGGAATTTATCACATATATTATTTCTTCTACTAATAAAAACCTGTTACTGAAACGTATTCTTACTTTCTAATCAGTTTTTATATTCTGATTAAAGGTTTTAATTCTGGATAGAGAGAGATAAGGCGGCTCAACTGCTCAATAGAATGACAGAGGTGCTGAGCTGCTGGTTTGACTCACCCAGTCAAAGAGAAAGTTGTTTAAAATAAGGAAGAAGCAGGCACACTCATAAATGGGATTAATTAAAATAGTTTTATTTTAAAAAACTTAATTAAAATTTAGTAAGGATTTTTGAAGTATAAGGTGAGTAAGTGAGGAAATCTGGGCACTGGTTGTGTGGGCCAGATAAGGGATGGCTGGTACCAGGTTTTGGAATATTCAGTGAAAAAATTTGTGATCTAGTCCATTTGGATAAATGGTATATATATAGTTTGTGATAAAAAAAAATAATTTGAAAAATTATGATATGAAGAAAAAAGAAGAAATGTTAAAAATTGGTGGTTGGCTGTATATGCCGTGCAGTATTAGTGCTATCGATCATGTATTGGGTCTTTTCCGGTGGGCTCCTGTGGATATAATCTCCTTTCCCAGTATCTGGTAAATTGTCTATGTCCCTTTATTTATATATATTTTTATGATTGCGCTGTAAAAAGATAGTGTTGCACAGTCATGTACAATATAGTCATGTACAATATGGTCTCATGTGAATATCTTGCTTGTGGAAAAAACAACCTGTGGGGGAATTGGTGTTCTGGACCTCGGTACGGCGTCCCGTACTATCTTAGGTTCAGAATTCACTTACACACCACGCGGTGATGCCCTCCGTCAGTGCTCCAACCAGGTATTGCTTGCGGCTCTGCTCTCTGGCTGCCGGCGTCCCACGTGGTATCTAAGCGCGCGTGTCTGTTGTCTGACGCATAGCGTACACGTGACCTTGTGTTGGTCTCCTGATCGGAATCATCCGGGCCGTTTTGAGTGAGGCAATACAGATAGGGGAGCGCTTCTGCTTCTGAATTCTTGGTTGTATGCTGTTGTTGATGTATTGGCAATGCTCCTCCGTACTCTTAAAAGAGTTTCGGGACTTCACTTGGTCCCTTCATTAGTAAGTGGAGGACTTGCAGCGTTTGCTTGGTATTTATTGGGTGGAACATTGAGGGTCAATCAATCAATTTAGAGTTCAACCCATCAATTAGGGTTGATTAGAGAGTGTGTTGCTCCGTGACTGATTAAAACAAATGTTTAATTGTGAAACATAAAGGTGTAATAATATAAAACCAGGCATAGATCCCAGTGTAAAGTGGGATAGGAGTAGAAGTACAATTTTAATTGGAGGTAGAAAATGGGAACACACTACTGGCAATCTTGAAGTATGATGATATAGGATGTATATCTACCTAGCCACCCTCGATCCCTGGCCCTGAATGCCAGCATTTCTAAACTACTGGCCTATGAAATGCTGTCATTTAGGCTGGTAGACACAGACAGCTTCAAACAGCTCATGTCGCTTGCTGTCCCACAGTATGTTGTTCCCAGCCGCCACTACTTCTCCAAGAGAGCCGTGCCTTCCCTGCACAACCAAGTATCCGATAAAATCAAGTGTGCACTGCGCAACGCCATCTGTAGCAAGGTCCACCTAACCACAGATACGTGGACCAGTAAGCACGGCCAGGGACGCTATATCTCCCTAACTGCACACTGGGTAAATGTAGTGGCAGCTGGGCCCCAGGCGGAGAGCTGTTTGGCGCACGTCCTTCCGCCGCCAAGGATCGCAGGGCAACATTCTTTGCCTCCTGTTGCCACCTCCTCCTTCTCGGCTTCCTCCTCCTCTTCTTCCACCTGCTCATCCAGTCAGCCACACACCTTCACCAAAAACTTCAGCACAGCCCGGGGTAAACGTCAGCAGGCCATTCTGAAACTCATATGTTTGGGGGACAGGCCCCACACCGCACAGGAGTTGTGGCGGGGTATAGAACAACAGAACGACGAGTGGTTGCTGCGGGTGAGCCTCAAGCCCGGCCTGGTGGTGTGTGATAATGGGCGAAATCTCGTTGCAGCTCTGGGACTAGCCAATTTGACGCACATCCCTTGCTTGGCGCATGTGCTGAATTTGGTGGTGCAGAAGTTCATACACAACTACCCCGACATGTCAGAGCTGCTGCATAAAGTGCGGGCCGTCTGTTCGCGCTTCCGGCGTTCACATCCTGCTGCTGCTCGCCGTCTACAGCGTAACTTCGGCCTTCCCGCTCACCGCCTCATATGCGACGTGCCCACCAGGTGGAACTCCACCTTGCACATGCTGGACAGACTGTGCGAGCAGCAGCAGGCCATAGTGGAGTTTCAGCTGCAGCACGCACGGGTCAGTCGCACTACAGAACAGCACCACTTCACCACCAATGACTGGGCCTCCATGCGAGACCTGTGTGCCCTGTTGCGCTGTTTCGAGTACTCCACCAACATGGCCAGTGGCGATGACGCCGTTATCAGCGTTACAATACCACTTCTATGTCTCCTTGAGAAAACACTTAGGGCGATGATGGAAGAGGAGGTGGCCCAGGAGGAGGAGGAGGAGGAGGAGGAAGAGGGGTCATTTTTAGCACTTTCAGGCCAGTCTCTTCGAAGTGACTCAGAGGGAGGTTTTTGGCAACAGCAGAGGCCAGGTACAAATGTGGCCAGCCAGGGCCCACTACTGGAGGACGAGGATGAGGAGGAGGTGGAGGAGGATGAGGATGAAGCATGGTCACAGCGGGGTGGCACCCAACGCAGCTCGGGTCCATCACTGGTGCGTGGCTGGGGGGAAAGGCAGGACGATGACGATACGCCTCCCACAGAGGACAGCTTGTCCTTACCCCTGGGCAGCCTGGCACACATGAGCGACTACATGCTGCAGTGCCTGCGCAATGACAGCAGAGTTGCCCACATTTTAACCTGTGCGGACTACTGGGTTGCCACCCTGCTGGATCCACGCTACAAAGACAATGTGCCCACCTTACTTCCTGCACTGGAGCGTGATAGGAAGATGCGCGAGTACAAGCGCACGTTGGTAGACGCGCTACTGAGAGCATTCCCAAATGTCACAGGGGAACAAGTGGAAGCCCAAGGCCAAGGCAGAGGAGGAGCAAGAGGTCGCCAAGGCAGCTGTGTCAATGCCAGCTCCTCTGAGGGCAGGGTTAGCATGGCAGAGATGTGGAAAACTTTTGTCAACACGCCACACCTAACTGCACCACCACCTGATACGCAACGTGTTAGCAGGAGGCAACATTTCACTAACATGGTGGAACAGTACATGTGCACACCCCTCCAGGTACTGACTGATGGTTCGGCCCCATTCAACTTCTGGGTCTCTAAATTGTCCACGTGGCCAGAGCTAGCCTTTTATGCCTTGGAGGTGCTGGCCTGTGTATTCAGCACGGCAGGGGGCGTCATTACAGACAAACGCAGCCGCCTGTCTACAGCCAATGTGGACAAGCTGACGTTCATAAAAATGAACCAGGCATGGATCCCACAGGATCTGTCCGTCCCTTGTCCAGATTAGACATTAACTACCTCCCCTTAACCATATATTATTGGACTCCAGGGCACTTCCTCATTCAATCCTATTTTTATTTTCATTTTACCATTATATTGCGAGGCTACCCAAAGTTGAATGAACCTCTCCTCTGTCTGGGTGCCGGGGCCTAAATATATGCCAATGGACTGTTCCAATGTTGGGTGACGTGAAGCCTGATTCTCTGCTATGACATGCAGAATGATTCTCTGCTGACATGAAGCCAGATCCTCTGTTACGGGACCTCTCACCTCTGCCTGGGTGCTGGGCCAAAATTTATGAAAATGGACTCTTACAGTGGTGGGTGACGTGAAGCCTGATTCTCTGCTATGATATGAAGACTGATTCTCTGCTGACATGAAGCCAGATTGTCTGTTACGGGACCTCTCTCCTCTGCCTGGGTGCTGGGCCTAAATATATGCCAATGGACTGTTGCAGTGGTGGCTGACGTGAAGCCTCATTCTCTGCTATGACATGCAGACTAATTCTCTGCTGACATGAAGTCAGATCCTCTGTTACGGGACCTCTCTCCTCTGCCTGGGTGCTGGGCCTAAACTTATGAAAATGGACACTTACAGTGGTGGGTGACGTGAAGCCTCATTCTCTGCTATGACATGCAGACTAATTCTCTGCTGACATGAAGCCAGATTGTCTGTTACGGGACCTCTCTCCTCTGCCTGGGTGCTGGGCCTAAATTTATGACAATGGACTGTTGCAGTGGTGGGTGACGTGAAGCCTGATTCTCTGCTATGACATGCAGACTGATTCTCTACTGACATGAAGCCAGATTGTCTGTTACGGGACCTCTCTCCTCTGCCTGTGTGCTGGGCCTAAATATATGCCAATGGACTGTTGCAGTGGTGGCTGACGTGAAGCCTCATTCTCTGCTATGACATGCAGACTAATTCTCTGCTGACATGAAGCCAGATTGTCTGTTACGGGACCTCTCTCCTCTGCCTGTGTGCTGGGCCTAAATATATGCCAATGGACTGTTGCAGTGGTGGGTGACGTGAAGCCTCATTCTCTGCTATGACATGCAGACTAATTCTCTGCTGACATGAAGCCAGATTGTCTGTTACTGGACCTCTCTCCTCTGCTTGGATGGTTGGCCTAAACTTATGAAAATGGACTGTTGCAGTGGTGGGTGACGTGAAGCCTGATTCTCTGCTATGACATGCAGACTGGTTCTCTACTGACATGAAGCCAGATTGTCTGTTACGGGACCTCTCTCCTCTGCCTGTGTGCTGGGCCTAAATATATGCCAATGGACTGTTGCAGTGGTGGCTGACG
The DNA here is from genome assembly GCF_014858855.1 of Bufo gargarizans. NCBI lineage: Eukaryota > Metazoa > Chordata > Amphibia > Anura > Bufonidae > Bufo > Bufo gargarizans. Next base: position 88,252,251 of record NC_058083.1, read on the forward strand.
TGAAGCCTCATTCTCTGCTATGACATGCTGTCATGGAACCATGAACCAGACGTACAACAAGTGATGAGTGGAAATAAGAAGGCTTTATTGAAAATAAAGCTGTAAGGCAAAAGTCCAAACGGATGGCTAAACCGAAGCAGGGTCTTGCGAAACCAGAGATCAGGAACCAGAAGGGTAGTCAGATGAAGCCAGGATCAGGAATCAGCAGGGTAGTCAGACGAAGCCAGGATCAGGAACCAGAAGCAGCAGCAGTCTTAGAAGCATGTGAGCACAGGAGGACCAAGCAAGGAACTGAAGCCACAGACCTCCTATATATATGAGCTAGGCATCCAGCTCCTCCCAGTGGGAAGGAGGAGCCACAGGGTGGGAGGCTACAAGAAACCCAGAAACCAAGATGGCCGCCAGCACATGTCAAACGAAGGAGAACAGCAAGGAGGTAAGACCATGACACATGCAGACTAATTCTCTGCTGACATGAAGCCAGATTGTCTGTTACGGGACCTCTCTCCTCTGCCTGTGTGCTGGGCCTAAATATATGCCAATGGACTGTTGCAGTGGTGGCTGGCGTGAAGCCTCATTCTCTGCTATGACATGCAGACTGATTCTCTGCTGACATGAAGCCAGATTGTCTGTTACGGGACCTCTCTCCTCTGCCTGGGTGCTGGGCCTAAATATATGCCAATGGACTGTTGCAGTGGTGGGTGACGTGAAGCCTCATTCTCTGCTATGACATGCAGACTAATTCTCTGCTGACATGAAGCCAGATTGTCTGTTACGGGACCTCTCTCCTCTGCCTGGGTGCTGGGCCTAAACTTATGAAAATGGACTCTTACAGTGGTGGGTGACGTGAAGCCTCATTCTCTGCTATGACATGCAGACTAATTCTCTGCTGACATGAAGCCAGATTGTCTGTTACGGGACCTCTCTCCTTTGCCTGGGTGCTGGGCCTAAATTTATGACAATGGACTGTTGCAGTGGTGGGTGACGTGAAGCCTGATTCTCTGCTATGACATGCAGACTGATTCTTTGCTGACATGAAGCCAGATTGTCTGTTACGGGACCTCTCTCCTCTGCCTGTGTGCTGGGCCTAAATATATGCCAATGGACTGTTGCAGTGGTGGCTGACGTGAAGCCTCATTCTCTGCTATGACATGCAGACTAATTCTCTGCTGACATGAAGCCAGATCCTCTGTTACGGGACCTCTCTCCTCTGCCTGGGTGCTGGGCCTAAATTTATGAAAATGGACTCTTACAGTGGTGGGTGACGTGAAGCCTGACTCTCTGCTATGACATGAAGACTGATTCTCTGCTGACATGAAGCCAGATTGTCTGTTACGGGACCTCTCTCCTCTGCCTGGGTGCTGGGCCTAAATATATGCCAATGGACTGTTGCAGTGGTGGCTGACGTGAAGCCTCATTCTCTGCTATGACATGCAGACTAATTCTCTGCTGACATGAAGCCAGATTCTCTGTTACGGGACCTCTCTCCTCTGCCTGGGTTCCGGGGCCTAAATATCTGAGAATGGACTGTTCCAGTGGTGGGTGACGGGAAGCCAGATTCTCTGCTATGGGACCTCTCTCCAATTGATTTTGGTTAATTTTTATTTATTTAATTTTTATTTTAATTCATTTCCCTATCCACATTTGTTTGCAGGGGATTTACCTACATGTTGCTGCCTTTTGCAGCCCTCTAGCCCTTTCCTGGGCTGTTTTACAGCCTTTTTAGTGCCGAAAAGTTCGGGTCCCCATTGACTTCAATGGGGTTCGGGTTCGGGACGAAGTTCGGATCGGGTTCGGATCCCGAACCCGAACATTTTCGGGAAGTTCGGCCGAACTTCTCGAACCCGAACATCCAGGTGTTCGCTCAACTCTACTCCTGTAGCCACCTCCTCCTACTCGGCTTCCTCCTCCTCTTCTTCCACCTGCTCATCCAGTCAGCCACACACCTTCAACACCAACTTCACCACAGCCCGGGGTAAACGTCAGCCGGCCATTCTGAAACTCATATGTTTGGGGGACAGGCCCCACACCGCGCAGGAGTTGTGGCGGGGTATTGAACAACAGACCGACGAGTGGTTGCTGCCAGTGAGCCTCAGGCCCGGCTTGGTGGTGTGCAATAATCTCGGCGCAGCTCTGGGACTTGCCGGTTTGCCGCACATCAATTGCCTGGCACATGTGCTGAATTTGGTGGTGCAGAAGTTCATTCACAACTTCCCCGACATGTCAGAGCTGCTGCATAAAGTGCTGGCCGTCTGTGAGCGCTTCCGGCGTTCACATTCTGCAGCTGTTTGCCTGTCTGCGCTACAGCGTAACTTCGGCCTTCCCGCTCACCGCCTCATATGCAATGTGCCCACCAGGTGGAACTCCACCTTGCACATGCTGGACAGACTGTGCGAGCAGCAGCAGGCCATAGTGGAGTTTCAGCTGCAGCACATACGGGTCAGTCGCACTGCGGAACAGCACCACTTCACCACCAATGACTGGGCATCCATGGGAGACCTGTGTGCCCTGTTGCGCTGTTTCGAGTACTACACCAACATGGCCAGTGGCGATGACGCCGTTATCAGCGTTACAATACCACTTCTATGTCTCCTTGAGAAAACACTTAGGGCGATGATGGAAGAGGAGGTGGCCCAAGAGGAGGAGGAGGAGGAGGAGGAAAAGGGGTCATTTTTAGTACTTTCAGGACAGTCTCTTAGAAGTGACTCAGAGGGAGTTTTTTTGCAGCAGCAGAGGCCAGGTACAAATGTGGCCAGCCAGGGCCCACTACTGGAGGACGAGGAGGACGAGGATGAGGAGGAGGTGGAGAAGGATGAGGATGAAGCATGTTCACAGCGAGGTGTCACCCAACACAGCTCGGGACCATCACTGGTGCGTGGCTGGGGGGAAACAGAGGACGATGATGATACGCCTCCCACAGAGGACAGCTTGTCCTTACCTCTGGGCAGCCTGACACACATAAGTGACTACATGATGCAGTGCCTGCACAACAACAGCAGAGTTGCACACATTTTAACATGTGCGGACTACTGGGTTTCCACCCTGCTGGATCCCCGGTACAAAGACAATGTGCCCACCTTACTTACTGCACTGGAGCGTGATAGGAAGATGCGCGAGTACAAGTGCATGTTGGTAGACACGCTACTGAGAGCATTCCCAAATGTCACAGGGGAACAAGTAGAAGCCTAAGGCAAAGGCAGAGGAGGAGCAAGAGGTCGCTTTAACGGATCTCCTGGCACCCCGACCGGGTACCTCTGTCGATGACTGCTCCTAGTGCTTCCCGAAGGCTCCAAGCACTCAACTTGACACCATACGCAGTGCAGACCCCACGAACCGCCAAAGCTTGGTTGAGGTCTCACCGTTTCCTACCCACCCTGGACCTACGAGAAGGCTCCAGGCTCCAGTGGTGAACCTCTCCTACATCCAGAGAGCAGGAACAGCTCTTACAAGAGCTAGTAGTTATGCCAGGGGAGTATAGCAAATCTTCAGCGTATTAGCAATCCCCCAGTGTCGATCAGTTAACCAAACACCAGCCTCAACTTGGTAAAGGGTAAAACAGGAACTCTCTTTATGTGAACACACAAGCATTGATTTATACATATCTTCCAACAAGGTTACCACCCACAGGGTTTTGTAAAAACAGCCAATCACATGCATTTACAGTATTGAAACCTTCCCAGCAATTGTACACAAAATCCCCTTCCCTCTGTCTGTAACGCAATCAACAAAAAACAATGAGCATTGCCTGTGACGCAATTAACTAATACACTGGCATTGTCTGAGACGCAATTAACTAAAACACTGGCATTGTCTGAGACGCAATCAACAAAATACAATTACCAAACGTAATGGGCTAACTAAATCACTCACAGACAGAAAACACACATTTTTCCCCAAAACACAAAAAACACCCCAAAACCCCACATATCCCCATACAGTATACATCCATGGATAGCTTTGATCTGGGTGAACAACATATCCAAAAATCACTCAGGTCCGAGCAGGGGTTCCCGAATTCCATGGAAGTCACATTTGGCCAGCCGCAAGCATGGCTTTCCTGCCCAAAACAGTTCCACAGATTTAAGCTGTGCGGCCGGTCTGTCTTCTCTTTCAAAGATAGTATGGGCCATAATCCTGGGGCAAGAGGCTAGTAGCCAGGCCCCTCCAAAACCCAGTGGCGAGGTTGGTTTCGCCACAGTCGCCAGCGCAGCTGTGTCATGGCCGGCTCCTCTGAGGGCAGGGTTAGCATGGCAGAGATGTGGAAAAGTTTTATCACCACGCCACAGCTAACTGCACCACCACCTGATACGGAACGTGTTAGCAGGAGGCAACATTTCACTAACATGGTGGAACTATACTTGTTCACACCCCTCCACGTACTAACTGATGGATCGGCCCCATTCAACTTTTGGGTCTCCAAATTGTCCACATGGCCAGAGCTAGCCTTTTATGCCTTGGAGGTGCTGGCCTGCCGGCGGCCAGCGTTTTGTCTGAACGTGTATTCAGCACGGCAGGGGGCGTCATTACAGACAAACGCAGCCGCCTGTCTACAGCCAATGTGAACAAGCTGACGTTCATAAAAATGAACCAGGCATGGATCCCACAGGACCTGTCCATCCCTTGTGCAGATTAGACATTTATAACTTCCTCCCCTTAACCATAGATTATTGTACTCCAGGGCACTTCTTCATTCAATCCTCTTTTTTAAATGTTACCATTATATTGCGGGGCAACCCAAAGTTGAATGAACCTCTCCTCTGTCTGGGTGCCGGAGCCTAAAAATATCTGACAGTGGCCTGTTCCAGTGCTGAGTGACATGAAGCCTGATTCTCTGCTATGGGACCTCTCTCCAATTAATATTGGTTAATGTTTTATTTATTTTTATTCATTTCCCTATGCACATTTGTTTGCAGGAGAGTTACCTACATTTTGCTGCCTTTTGCAGCCCTCTAGCCCTTTACTGGGCTATTTTACAGCCTTTTTAGTGCCGAAAAGTTCGGGTCCCCATTGACTTCAATGGGGTTCGGGTTCGGGGCGAAGTTCGGGTCGAGTTCGGATCCCGAACCCGAACATTGTCCGCCTTAGTGCTGCTGTATAGCTACACTGTTGAAGTGCCAAAGATACATTTACTTGCCACTTGCCATATAGCTCTGGGATGCCCTTCTGGGAGATATATTTCCTTTCTGGGACAGGGATACAACAGGTGTTGTAGTGCAAAATGACATGCAGTATGATAATACAATTTTAAGCTATTTTGCAGTTCCCACGTATCCTGAGTGGGACGCTGCATACCCCCATGGTAAAATATAAGTCCCCCTTGACGTTGGTAATATCTGAACCTATGGATCTCTAAGCCGTGTCCTGAAAAACACCAAATACACACCACCAAATATTCACATGTGAATATAAACATTGCAATGTATTATCATGACTCTTCAATAACCTCCTGTGAATAAAGGGTTATGCACAAAAATACATTCTAGGCAAATATATAAAATATATCACATACACTTTTTTTTTTTTTCATGGAAGATGTGTTACGGCCAAAAATGGTGGCTAAAGAATGATCTCACATAAGGACAGTAAAGTCCATGATATAGTTCAAAAGACAGAGTCCATACCTAAAATGGGGTATAAAACATGTATAAAACTTTTTATAGTGCAAAAATTTTGTTGTTGAAAGGATGAGCACAGAAAAGTCTTTCTGGGTAGTATGCTTCAAACGTTGCGTTAACATTGTCCCTTGATAACCTGAAAATGGGGTAAAAAGGGGTTAAACAGGATAAAACACACAAAGTTCACATTTTTTGGATTCAGGTGGAGTCCTGGATGGAGTCCTTGCAAATATAACACAGAGAGGGGCTCAAAATAAAGACAATAAGAGAAGTCCTCTCAAACAAATGGCAGCTACTGCTTCATATAAGTGATTGGTGAACAGCCGACTTAATTGTAGGGATCGGAACATGATGACACATCCATAGGAATTGGGCTTCCAAAATCCCACGAATCAGGGGAAGATCCTTCTGGCTGTCCCTCCATTATCCTCTGTTTGGGTGTATATGGCAAGTTAAGTTCCTTTTTCACCTTTCCAAAGATAGGGGGCTGTTCTTTGTTTATGTTGCAAATCAGTCCAATTGCAGGGTCAATCCTGGTTTAGAGGGTTTAATTCCTCGGGTGGATCTTTCATTGCTGAAGAATCGGGTGGTTTCTCTTCATAAGTTGGGATAGTGAATCCCTGATGTTGCTGCACAACTAGTTGCTGAAATAACATTGCACAGTCCTCCATAGCTGTAATGAGGCTCTGTGGTTCGGGCCTTCTTCTTCTAACCTGTTTCCTCTGGGGTTTAAGTTTAATGTTAGGGTCTCTGGTAACAATGGCGGGTTGCCAGAGAATGGCAGCTCCTGCTCCATATAAGTGATTGGTGAATGGCCTACTTAATTGTAGGGATCGGAACATGGTGACACATCCGTAGGAATTGGGCTTCCAGAATCCCATGAATCAGGGGAAGATCCTTCTGGCTGTCCCTCCATTATCCTCTGTTTGGGTGTGGATGGCAAGTTAAGTTCCTTTTTCACCTTTTCAAAGATAGGGGGCTGTTCTTTGTTTATGTTGCAAATCAGCCCAATTGCAGGGTCAATCCTGGTTAGAGGGTTTGCAGTTCGGACCTTCTTCTTCTAACCTGTTCCCTCTGGGGTTTAGGTTTACTGTCAGGGTCTCTGGTAACAATGGCAGGTTGCCAGAGAATATTGGTTCCTGCAAAACCAGTGGCGTATTGGTTCTGAGTACTAGGTGGCACATACTTTGCAGCAGGCCGCACAGGGGCGGTAGAAGGTTCCTGTTCCAGATCCTCCTCAGACTCAGAGTCTTTGGTGAGCTCCTGGGTCTTCGTGGGCTGTCCTGGCCGACATACTGCAGTGGCATAAGGTCCTCGTGTACCCTCTGCAGGGGTGAACTCAACCGCCTCATTAACATATAGGCTATGTAGCCAAGGGGGAAGCTCCTTTCTTTTCACAGACCGGCAATTTACATAGTAATCACTATTGGTCTCCATATCGCGGATGAATCCAATTCCCCGATGTTTGCAAAAGTCCAGCACTCAACCCAGTTTCCATACTGGTACCGGGAAATCCTTTACCGGCGACTCCACTAATTTATAGGTTAGACCCTCATTATATTTCTTGCAAACGTGGGTGTGCGGTAGTCGAGCTGACTTAATCTCCGCGGACAATTTAGCCCAAAGTGCTGTCTGTTCCGTGGTGGGTTACGCTATGGCGGGGGCATCAGCAACCTGATCAGACCTTTTGGCAAACCGATGAGGGGCCAAATAACAACACAGTTCATCAGTTTCCTCACGGTTAGCAGAAAGCCTCCTTGGGCTGGCAGCACAGTGTTGAGGTGGACAGCACGAAATCCTCCGGGGCACGCTCTGTGGTAGGTAAGCATTAGCCAAGATGGTGGTTGAGGTGCCCTTGATGTCAGGGGTGCTTAGGGTGCTTGTTGCGGCTGAGTCCTTTGATGGTATTTGTCATGACGCCAGTACCGTTAATGGTAGTACAACCAATTGTAAGAACGAAGTAGACAGTGGTAGGATACAACTCACAGCTTTTACTTGTACTGAATTTGGATTTTTACTTTTTCCACTAGGCCTGACCTAAGTATTTATATAACCTAAGTACTATCCCCATCTAGTGGTGGGATGTATAAATTACACCAGACCAGCCTATGAATAGGGAGGGATACAACAGGTGTTGCAGTGCAAAATGACATGCAGTATGATAATACAGTTTTAAGCTATTTTGCAGTTCCCACGTATCCTGTGTGGGACGATGCAAAAGTGAGACTCCTGATACACATTTTCATAAACATTGATTTCTTCATAAGCATTTTTGTCATCATTATTTCCATACCTAGTGTTTGCTGTTCTTTTGTTTGGTTTGACTCTGTTCCACATTTCCACCCAGCAAAATGAATACCAATGTTGGTGCTCTTTCTCGCTTGTTTGACTTGGTGTAACCCCTTCAGATCTATACATCCTCAGTACCCTCAGCAGGATAGTGTCTATCCAAAGAGACAGCAAGTCTGTACTTTTAATATGGTAGGGGTCCCTGAGGTATGTTGTCCCAATCACAATGCAGGGGAGTCTGTTGCCTCAAATGTATGTGTTACCTTCCTTGATACATAAACTACACTTTCCCCCATGATGCCGCTGAACGATCTGCTGAATTCCGTAGCTCTTTACTCAAAGGCTGCACATACACGTATTCTATCATTTTGCTGATTTCTATCCACAGAGCAAGCATTTTTCCTGCTCTCTCCATTTACAGCCTTTGGGAGATACAGTGCATAAAATACAGGAATATAAACCCTTTGCAGTGGGGCACTGCATAAAAGTGGGACGTTGCAATCGACCCTACCCACATCACTTCTGTTGCTCCAGTTCAGCTAAAGGACATTCCACCTTGCAAGACATATGTCCCAGTGAAGGGAAGTTGGTCCTGGACTGTCAGCCATCGAGGTCTTCACAAAACTGCTATCTTTATCTCTCATCATTATTTGTGGCCCAATATAGACATCAAAGACTATGTAGCTTCCTGTACTACTTATGCCCAGAATAAGGCCTCATGCACATAACAGTATTTTTCACAGTCCGCAAAAACGGGGTCCGTAGGTCTGTGATCCGTGACTGTTTTTTCGTCCATAGGTCTTCCTTGATTTTTGGAGGATCCACGGACATTAAAAAAAAGTTGTTTTGATGTCCGCCTGGCTGTGCGGAGCCAAACGGATCCGTCCTGAATTACAATGCAAGTCAATAGGGACGGATCCGTTTCACGTTGACACAATATGGTGCAATTGCAAACGGATCCGTCCCCATTGACTTTCAATGTAAAGTCTGGAGTCCATTTATACCATCTGATCGGCGTTTTCTCCAATCCGATGGTATATTTTAACTTGAAGCGTCCCCATCACCATGGGAACGCCTCTATGTTAGAATATACTGTCGGATATGAGTTACATCGTGAAAACTCATATCCGACAGTATATTCTAACACAGAGGCGTTCCCATGGTGATGGGGACGCTTCTAGTTAGAATATACTACAAACTGTGTACATGACTGCCCCCTGCTGCCTGGCAGCACCTGATCTCTTACAGGGGGCCGTGATCAGCACAATTAATCCCTCAAGTGCCGCTCCTGAAGGAGTTAATTGTGCGTATCATAGCCCCCTGTAAGAGATCAGGGCTGCCAGGCAGCAGGGGGCAGACCCCCCTCCCTCCCCAGTTTGAATATCATTGGTGGCCAGTGCGGCCCCCCCTGCCCCCCCTCCCTCCCTCTATTGTAATAATAGCATTGGTGGCCAGTGTGCCCCCCCCTCCCTCTATTGCATTAACATTGGTGGCAATGTGCGCCCCCCCTCCCTCCCTCTATTGTTATAATAGCATTGGTGGCACAGTGTGCGCCCCCCCCCCCCTCTATTGCATTAACACTGCCACCAATGTATTAAAACAATAGAGGGAGGAAGGGGGGGAAGAGGGGGGCGCACACTGCCACCAATGTTAATGCATCGAAGGGAGGGCGGGGGGGCCGCACACTGTGCCACCAATGCTATTATTACAATAGAGGGAGGGAGGGGGGCCACACTGGGCCACCAATGAAATTTAAACTGGGGAGGGAGGGGGTCTGCCCCCTGCTGCCTGGCAGCCGCGGATCTCTTACAGGGGGCTATGATACGCACAATTAACCCCTTCAGGTGCAGCACCTGAGGGGTTAATTGTACGGATCACGGCCCCCTGTAAGAGATCGGGTGCTGCCAGGCAGCAGGGGGCAGTCATGTACACAGTTCGTTGTATATTCTAACTAGAAGCGTCCCCATCACCATGTGAACTCCTCTGTGTTAGAATATACTGTCAGATCTGAGTTTTCACGAAGTAACCTACGGCCAAGGATCACGGACACGGATGCCAATCTTGTGTGCATCCGTGTTCTTTCACGGACCCATTGACTTGAATGGGTCCGTGAACCGTTGTCCGTCAAAAAAATAGGACAGGTCATATTTTTTGGACGGACAGGATACACGGATCGTAGTCTCGGCTGCAAAACGGTGCATTTTCCGATTTTTCCACGGACCCATTGAAAGTCAATGGGTCCGCGAAAAAAAAACTGAAAACGGCACAACGGCCACGGATGCACACAACGGTCATGTGCATGAGGCCTTAGACTAATAAACAAAAACCTGCAGTTTTTTTACTTCCTCTGCCAGTACCTGATGACCCAACTCAGCACATTGCTATGGATTGTATTACTGACATTCCTCATGATGCACAGTAATCTAGTTGATGGCCAACCGGTTTTCAAACATGGCCCATTTTGATGGCCTCCCTTCTGCTAGAGACCAACTTGTTTATAAAAGACATTTTCTGGCTACACAAGCTGCCCTTACACATTGTTTCTGATGAAGAAGTGCTATTTTATTCTAAGTTCTGGAAAGCTACGGTATCTGTAAACAGCTGGATGTTACATTGGGCTTTTCTTCAGCTTGCCTACCCACAATGTGATGGGCAGGTGAAATGCATTATCACACTTCAGTTAACCATTTGTGACACTTCATTTCTGATCCCTATGATGACTGGGTTGTATTGCTTCCTTTAGTAGAATTCTCTTTCAACATTCATCCTAGTGATCAACCTTTTTTCACTGTATACGTCCACCATATGTGGGTTTCACTTCCAATACACATCTCTTCTGGAGTTCTAGCAGCTGAATCTGTTATATGTAATTACTCACAGATATGGCAAGAGACTAAGACGTCTCTCTTAAAGGCTTCTGCTTGCATGAAGAGGTCTGCTAATTGTAGGCACAGACTCCACAGCAGGCCAGCTGTTATCTCTCCTCATTCCAGCAGGTCTACCCACGAAGATGCTCTGCTCCTCCCACACAGGCTGCGTCCTGCTTCCTGATGGCAAGGCCTCTCATCCTCTGCCCTCTTAAAGGTCCAGTGCACACACTCTAATCCTTACTGCCTATAGCTGGCCACCTCGGGGTACTTTAGACACCTTCCCCTATAGGAAGTCTGTTAGTACCTTCTTCTACCTTGTCTCCCTGTGTACTGACTTCTGCCTATTTTCTGGATACAGCAGTTAGTTAGCGCTGCATCCCTTATACTGTTTTAACCTGCAAAATACCACCTTGTCCCCCCTTCCCACTGGGTCACTCAAACACATTTGAACTGGGGCTTCTCCCTTTGCTGCCTGACCTGACCTCTGCCTGATCTACATACTGACCCTGAGCTGCCGGTTCTGACTGTGGAATGTTTACCATTTTGCACATACTCTCTCTGCCATGAGCTCAGCCTGTACCTGACTACAGTTTTGCCTGTTAAGCACTGGGGTCTCTTGACCCCCATGGCTCAGCTGTCAACCAAACAGAGACTACTCCAGGAGGTAACAGCCTGGTGGTTCCCCTGCAGCAAAGTCAGAATTCCATGTATACGTGTTAAAGGGCGAAAACCAAGGAACTTCCAAGCTAATGCCCTTTGGAGAAGCCCCAGTCCAAATGTGTTTGAGTGACCCAGTGGGAGGGGGGGGCAAGGTGGCATTTTGCAGGTTAAAACGGTATAAGGGATGCAGCGCTAACCAACTGTTGTAGCCACTTTATTATCTGCATCTTTGGGAACCCCCAAGGAAGGCAAACCCCCTCCTCCTCCGATAACTTTATAAGGTGTTTTGGGATATGTAAAGGTGTTATCCCATGAAACAATTTTTTATTTTATTTTTTAAGAATAGCATTTAAGCTTAATGTAATACCTCCTCACAGAAGCTGGTGCATTGTCAAGTTCCTTCACTCACCCAGCTGCATTGAAAATATTCCTTCACTCAATAGCTCTCAGTGATACCATCTGCACACATCAGAGAAGGAAAATCAAACTGCAAGGGAAGGGCTGTATAACTGTGAGATAAAGCATGGAGCCTGGAGCTGAAAGAAGAGCAGCAGCTGCACATGGCTGCCAACTACTACCTAATTGTGAAGGTGGACATGAATGGGGTGTTACTGCTTATTAGTTGTGGTTGTCCCCAAGTGCCTTCCGTCAGGTCTATGGAGTAATGCGGAGGCAGGTGGGAACTGTCGAACAGGAACTTTGCTGTTTACTGCACAGAGGCTTAATATGCAGAGTCGCACTGGGGTGCCTAGGGCCCACCAGTAAAATTTATTTTGGTAGCCCACCATACAAATACATTAAAATATTACTCACACAGCAGCAACATGCTACCAGATGATTGAATATGGGGGTCCCTGCAGCAACTTTGAGAAGGTAGGTCCTGGAGAGAAGAGGACACTGGCTAGCTTTCCTCTATACTAGAAGTCATCTCAGCTTTGATCATGTCTATAATAATAAACTGGGGAGGTTCTTTAATAATCTATCAAGTTTTTGATATGAACATAGGCTGGTTGAGGTGCTGTACACTGAATATATGTGTGTAGTGCACAAGTCTATTGTGTTAGGCTACTTTCACACGTTCGGTGCGGATCTGTCTTGTATCTGCACAGACGGATCCGCACCTATAATGCAAATGCTTGCATCCGTTCAGAACGGATCCGTCTGCATAACTTAGTAAAAAATCTAAGTCAAATTGTAAGTCAGACGGATCTGTCCTGACTTTACATTGAAAGTCACACTTTTACTCCGGCCCAAAAAACTGAAGACTTGCCGCAAGGCCGGATCCGGAATGAATGCTCATTGAAAGGCATTGATCCGGATCTGGCCTTAAGCTAAACGTCGTTTAGCTTTTTTAAAGTGGTTACCATGGCTGCCGGGACGCTAAAGTCCTGGCAGCCATGGTAAAGTGTAGCGGGGGAGCAGCATACTTACCATCCGTGCGGCTCCCGGGGCGCTCCAGAGTGACGTCAGGGCGCCCCAAGCGCATGGATCACGTGATCGCATGGCACGTCATCCATGCGCATGGGGAGCTCTGACGTCATTCTGGAGCGCCCCGTGAGCCACACGGATGGTAAGTATACCGCTCCCCCGCTCCACGCTCCTACTATGGCAACCAGGACTTTAATACCGTCCTGGGTGCCATAGTAACACTGAAAGCATTTTGAAGACGGATCCGTCTTCAAATGCTTTCAGTACACTTGCTTTTTTCCGGATCCGGCGTGTAATTCCGGCAAGTGGAGTACACGCCGGATCCGGACAACGCAAGTGTGAAAGAGGCCTAAGTAATATAATTGCATAGCGAATTAAACTTAGCTGTCTCTATAGTCAACTTTTCTATTTGATTGCTAGAATTAGCGAAGTTGACAAATAGGTAGCTAAAACGAAGATGGAGAATACTTCATTATGTTCGTTTTGAGGAATATGACGAATACATTCGTCATATTCGCTAATTCTACCAGCCAACCATAGTAAACCAGGTCCAAGTTGAAATCGCAATGCGATTAATTCAAGTTATAATAATCGAATTGCGATTTCAACTTAGAGCTGTGTTTCTAATGGGTCAGCTTGCTAGAATTAACGAAGTTAACGAATATGGAATATAGCAGTGCTAAGTTGAAATCGCAATTCAATTATTATAACTTGAATTAATTGAAATGCAATTTCAACGTAATACGCAAATCCGACAGTACATACTAGTATGGAGACGTTCCCAAGGTGTTGGGGACGCTCCATGAGCACGGAAGTCGGCAGAAGTGGCAGCAGGCACTGACTGGAGCAGAAAGGAAGCCAGGAATCCTAAGGACAGGTAAAAACTACTTTAGGGTAGTGTTTACTGCACAGAGGCTTAATATGCAGAGTCGCACTGGAGTGCCTAGGGCCCACCAGTAAAATTTATTTTGGTAGCCCACCATACAAATACATTAAAATATTACTCACACAGCAGCAACATGCTACCAGATGATTGAATATGGGGGTCCCTGCAGCAACTTTGAGAAGGTAGGTCCTGGAGAGAAGAGGACACTGGCTAGCTTTCCTCTATACTAGAAGTCATCTCAGCTTTGATCATGTCTATAATAATAAACTGGGGAGGTTCTTTAATAATCTATCAAGTTTTTGATATGAACATAGGCTGGTTGAGGTGCTGTACACTGAATATATGTGTGTAGTGCACAAGTCTATTGTGTTAGGCTACTTTCACACGTTCGGTGCGGATCTGTCTTGTATCTGCACAGACGGATCCGCACCTATAATGCAAATGCTTGCATCCGTTCAGAACGGATCCGTCTGCATAACTTAGTAAAAAATCTAAGTCAAATTGTAAGTCAGACGGATCTGTCCTGACTTTACATTGAAAGTCACACTTTTACTCCGGCCCAAAAAACTGAAGACTTGCCGCAAGGCCGGATCCGGAATGAATGCTCATTGAAAGGCATTGATCCGGATCTGGCCTTAAGCTAAACGTTGTTTAGCTTTTTTAAAGTGGTTACCATGGCTGCCGGGACGCTAAAGTCCTGGCAGCCATGGTAAAGTGTAGCGGGGGAGCAGCATACTTACCATCCGTGCGGCTCCCGGGGCGCTCCAGAGTGACGTCAGGGCGCCCCAAGCGCATGGATCACGTGATCGCATGGCACGTCATCCATGCGCATGGGGAGCTCTGCCGTCATTCTGGAGCGCCCCGTGAGCCACACGGATGGTAAGTATACCGCTCCCCCGCTCCACGCTCCTACTATGGCAACCAGGACTTTAATACCGTCCTGGGTGCCATAGTAACACTGAAAGCATTTTGAAGACGGATCCGTCTTCAAATGCTTTCAGTACACTTGCTTTTTTCCGGATCCGGCGTGTAATTCCGGCAAGTGGAGTACACGCCGGATCCGGACAACGCAAGTGTGAAAGAGGCCTAAGTAATATAATTGCATAGCGAATTAAACTTAGCTGTCTCTATAGTCAACTTTTCTATTTGATTGCTAGAATTAGCGAAGTTGACAAATAGGTAGCTAAAACGAAGATGGAGAATACTTCATTATGTTCGTTTTGAGGAATATGACGAATACATTCGTCATATTCGCTAATTCTACCAGCCAACCATAGTAAACCAGGTCCAAGTTGAAATCGCAATGCGATTAATTCAAGTTATAATAATCGAATTGCGATTTCAACTTAGAGCTGTGTTTCTAATGGGTCAGCTTGCTAGAATTAACGAAGTTAACGAATATGGAATATAGCAGTGCTAAGTTGAAATCGCAATTCAATTATTATAACTTGAATTAATTGAAATGCAATTTCAACGTAATACGCAAATCCGACAGTACATACTAGTATGGAGACGTTCCCAAGGTGTTGGGGACGCTCCATGAGCACGGAAGTCGGCAGAAGTGGCAGCAGGCACTGACTGGAGCAGAAAGGAAGCCAGGAATCCTAAGGACAGGTAAAAACTACTTTAGGGTAGTGGGAAAGAAAAAAAAAAAAACAATAAAAAAAAACAAAACAAAAAAAAGAATATTCGAAATATCGAATTTATAGTACTATATTCAAAATATTCGCGAATTAGCAAAGTGCCGATATTCGTAAAAAAGAAATTGATATTCGAATATTCGCTCTCAACACTATTATACACACAGTGCTGTCAATCACTGATAACCCCTCCCTCCTGTACTGATAGCTGTCCACAGTAAGTGGTAAATGCAAAGATATAAATATATAAATTATTGGTTTTACTGAATCTTTCCCCCAAAAAATACATATCAATCTGCTCTGCTTCAGCTTCCTTCTCTGTAACATGGGGCTATCAGATTGCATTGCATTATTTGGTGACAGGTCCTCTATAAACCTCAGCCATTAGCAAGCAACAGACAATTAACACTTATTTCATTTGAAAACAGAGTGGCCTTGGGGATTTTGATCAAATCTTGGTGATGGTCACTAAATGGGACACCATCAAAGGTCTTCTAACAAACATCAAAATAAATAAAGAATAGTAGCACAGCATTGTAGAGAATACTATATTAATACAATTCAAAATCACATAGAGAAATAATCCTAATACCTTGTCTGATGTTCAGACCCATAAGTCGATCAGTCACCAGAGTGAATATCTAGTGATGATCGAGCACCAAAGTATTCGGGTGTTTGGCCCAGACACATTGCTATATTTGTGTGCTCGGCCGAGCACCCGAGTATTATGGAAGTCAATAGGAGACAACCAGGCACCCCCTGCTGTGAAGAGGGGAGGGTGCGTGATCCATTGGAAAAGGTCAGAAAGTGACAGAAACACAACCGAAATGGATTGGGAACACCAAGGAGGCAATGTCTGGATGCATCTTGGACTCCCTGGTCGCTACTGGCAACCATGTTGTCCTAGTTGTACGCTACTTTTACTGACTGTCAAAAAAACGCACAAACCCCCCCCCCAAATTTTTTTTTACAAGGAAAATTGTTAGGAAGCATTCTTTCCTGTATAATCAATTGCATATAAAGTGCAAGTGCTGCAATAAAATTACAAGCAAGAGGCCCTCTGAAACAGCCTGTGTATCACATAAAGAAGGGGCCTCATTCACATTGTGGTGCAATTGTTTAGGTAGTCGGACTTCTGCACTCATAAAGCCTATGCACTAAGTGAAAGGGCTGCCAAAAATTACAAGCAACCGGCACTTCAAAACACCCTTTGTTACACATAAAGAAGGGCATCATACAGACCCTTGAAAAATTTGGTGACCCTCAAAAACATTTAGAGCAAGGGCCTGCTGATCTGACCATCTAAAAGGAGGCAGTGACGATAAATAACAATATAGGACTTTTAAGATGCTCTGTTATTGGAATGTATTTTGGATGAGGAAATGTTAGACAGGAGAGGCCTTGCTGCCGCTTTGTTGACTCCAGATAACTTCTGCCTGATTGCACGTCCCTGTGATGTCCACCATCCAATTGGATATGTTCTCTATCAACTTTCGATGTTCTTTTATGCGCCTACCATGGTGATCAAGGGTAACGGGGAATCAGGGTTCCATGCCGGAGAGGGAGCTTGAGAAAGTAATACCACATCCAAAGGAGGTCAATGGCTGAAATCTGATTCCATGCCGGAAAGGGAGCTTGAGAAAGTGATACCACATCCAAGGGAGGTCAATGGCTGAAATCCATTCCATAATTGTGAACCACCCAGAGAGTGTGGGTTAAGTTATTAAAGCAGAAACATCCAAGGTGGCAGCAGACGTGTGGCAATTATCCACTCCCGACTAGGGGAGGTAGTGACGATAAATAACAATACAGGACTCTTAAGATGCCCTGTAATTGGAATGAGTAATAAAAAATTACAGGGAATGTCACTGCTGTACTTTGGATGAGGAAACGTTATACAGGAGAGGCCCTGCTGTCCACAATCCATTTGGATATCTTTCCTATAAACTTTCAATGTTCTTTTATTGCGCCTAACACGATGACTACCGGTAACGGGTAATCATTGTTCAATTTCGGAGAAGGACCCTGATAAACGGCTATTGCTACTACTTCAAAGCAAGGCAGAATGAGTTGCAGGTAAGCTGACCCTGTAAAAGATTTGAGTTGCGGGCCTGAAGGTGAGCTGACCCTGTTAAACATTATATGCTAGTGCCTGAGGGTTAGCCGACCCTGTAAAACATTATATGCAATGGTCTGCAGCTGAACTGACCCTCTTAAAAGTTATATGCGGGGGTCTGCATGTGAGCTGACCCTGTAAAAGATTTAAGTCACGTACCTGCATGTGAGCTGACCCAGTAAAAGATTCGAGTTGCGGGCCTGCTGGTGACCCGAGGTGGAACCGACAAACCCAACTTGAATTTGATGGCTGCATTAATCTGAAGGTGACCGTGATACAGCTCCACAGATTGTTTCCATCTGCATCTTTCTAAGCAATCTATGTCCTTAGTCTTTCATCCTGACTCAGTCATTGTGCCACTATGTGGCCTCCTAATGCTGCCATCTCCACACCATGTAACCTTGCCACTCATTTATATCACCATGCTGCTGATGATGATGCTTAAAACCAAATACATTTTTTTATTTTATAGGAAAAATTGATTGAAAACATTATTTCTTGTATATTTACTTGTATATAAAGTGCAAGTGCTGCTAAAAATTACAAGGAAGATGCACTCCGATACAACCTGTATATCACATAAAGGAGGGCCTCATTCACATTAAGTTGCGGGCCTGCAGGTGAGCTGACCCTGTAAAAGATTTTAGGTTTGGACCTGCAGGTGAGCTGACCCTGTAAAAGATTTGAGTTGCGGGCCTGTAGGTAAGCTAACCAAGTAAAATATTTTAGGTGCAGGCCTGCTGGTGAGCTGACCTGTAAAACATTATATGTGAGGGCCTGCTGGTGAGCTTACACTCTAAAACATTATATGTGAGGGCCTGCTGCTGAGCTGACCCTCTAAAACATTAGGGGCAAGGGCCTGCCCCTGAGCGGACCCTCTAAAACATTAGGGAGGATGGCCTGCTGCTGAACAGACCCTCTAAAACATTAGTGTTCAGGGCCTGCTGCTAAAGTGACCCAATAAAACATTAGGGGTGAGGGCCTGCTGCTGAACTAACCCTCTAAAACATTATAGGCGAGGGCCTACTGCTGAGCTGACCCTCTAAAACATTAGGGGCAAGGGCCTGCTGGTGAGCTGACCCTATCAAAAATTTTGAATTGAGGGCCTGCAGTTGAGCTGACCCCATTAAAATAATTAGAATGGAGGGAATATATACAATCTGGATGATGAGGAGGAGGAGGAGGACAAAATAAGATTCAACCATATACTCTTTGTTGTGGTGGAAAAGGTGCATGGGAATACACTACAGTAGATTGAGTACATTATAAATGAGGGATCCATGTTCACCAGCAGGTGGCAGCAATGTGTTAGCAAGGAGTTAGAGCCAGTTTAGTGTTTCTATGCTGGAATAGTACATTCCAGTTTACTCCCCCTCTGTGAGCAGAAGTGGGCTGTGCCAACATTCTGCCTCATGGGTAGAGAAGGAAGTTAGTGTGCCAGCCACCCCGGCTAGGGGAAGGCTGTGCGTGTAGGAGCTCCCAAACATAGGGATCCAAGCCAGGATCTTGTCTTGGCTGAGACAATTGATCCCCATCCCCAGACTGAGCCTTGCAGCCTCAGCTGGAAAAAGCAAGCAGACAACTCCAGAGTTCCAGGAAGAAGCATACCCTGAGATAAAAGCTGTGAGTACTGTCCAGAGACCCAGGAGAAGCCAAATTCCTCCTCAGTTAGTCTGTCCACAGACAGCAGAAGATAGACAGTGCAGAAGCCAAATTCCTGCCACATTACAGAGCAACAAGCAGACATCCTTTCCTGCAAAGCTCCAGGTACATGATAGAGCACACATTGCCAATACCTGCTGGGACCAAAGACTAATGCTGGTTATTTCTTGTATGAAAGCTACAACCAGTAAAGTCAAGTTTGAACTTTACCAAAGGTCTGGATCTCAATTTCTGCTGCAAATTCCTATATTACTCCTACTAGCACCACTCCAGGAGTCCACCTATACCCAGTTAGGAGACACCGCTGACAAAATTACTACCACCATAAAGAGACATTAGACCACTCTGATATTCCTAACCTGGAAAGCAAAAAAGACCAAGGGTGTCCAAATGAAGGATGGAAAACAATGTCCACCTAATATGACCATTAAGGGCACCCATAGTGCCCTTATGGTCAAAACGGAGCTCATGGTACCAAAAAAGTAAAAATGTATTTGATTAAATTATGACATGATAAAAAAAATGTACATATAAAGAAGGAAATAAATGATATGCCATTAAAAAGGGAATAGGAGCAGAAGAAAATCGCCACCCTGGGTTAGCACACATGTCAATGGTAAAGATTGAAGTATTGTTCAAATAGAATATACATGGTACAATGACCGACCGATGACCAAGGAAAAGTATGGTGGGTAAAAATATGCAGGTGAGTCAACAGTCAAAAAAGAAACCATATGGCAAGGTTTGTATTGCAAGTGCAAAAAAAGGGGATGAGCAGCAAACCACAATAGAGACCAGATATGAGTAAAACCTGCATTGAATGCCATATGGGTAAAAAGAAGACGGAGACTCACCTGAAAAAAGAGACTGTGTGCTGTATAACCCAGGATGGTGCTACCCCCTGGCTGAGTCTCCGTTTTCTTCTATATTAACAGTTCATGCAAAGGTTTAGTTACTCTTTAGCAAAAATATAAATAAAAGCCACATTGGATATCGCCGTATCCGCACCAACCTGCTCTATAAAAAATTAATGATACCGTATGCCCCCTCAGGTGAATTCTGTAAAAAAAAACTGTGCTAAAACATCAATTTTTTGTCACCTTGACTCACAAGTGTAATACCAAGTGATCAAAGTCATATGTACCCCAAAAATTATACCAATGAAAATGTCAACTCATCCTGCAAAAAATTAACCCCCACATGAGACAATCACTCGAAAAAAAAAAATCTATGGCGCCCATTAACCAATCCGTCAAAATCTGCACTGCAAAAGCCATATGGCGCTCCTTCCGTTCTAAATCCTGCCATGTGGCCCCCCAGCAGTTTACCACCACATATCGGGTGTTAGCATATTTAGGAGAAAATGGGTAACAAATTATGGGGTGCTTTTTCTCCTGTTACCCCTAGTGAAAATGAAAAAATTGGGGCTAAAGCAGCATTTTATTGGAAGAAATGAAACTTTTCATTTTCACAGCCAAGTGTTTACAAATTCCATAAAAGCTTAAGGGGGTCAAAGTGTTCAGTACAGCCCTTAATACATTCTTTCAGGGGTGTAGCTTCTAAATGGGGTCACTTTGAGGGTTTCCACTGTAGGGGTAAATCAGGGTCTATTCAAATATAGAACGGTGCCGAAATAACATTCTGGCAAAACCTGCCTCCCAAAACCATTCCTTCTGACCAATGCCATGTGCCCCGACAGCAGTTTACTACCACATATGGGGTATTTCTGTAAACTCCAGAATCAGAGTAATGCATATTGATGTTTATTTTGCTGTTAACCCTTACCAGGATTGCAAAAAAAAGAGAATGATTAACATAAAAAAATCAACAACAAAAAAAAGGAAATTTTTATATTTCACCTTCATTATCCTATAATTCTTGTGGAACACCTCAAGGGTTAACAAAGTTTGTAACATCAGTTTTGAATAATTTTAGGAGTGTAGATTCTAAAATGGGGTCATTTATGGGTGGTTTCAATTACCTAAGCCCTGAATTGGTGCTTTTAGAAATTTTGTTGAAAATTTAAAAAATTGCTTCTAAAATTCTAAACCGTCTAACGTTCTAAAAAACTAAAATGACATTTACAAAATGATGCAAACATAAAGTAGACATATGGAAAATGTAAAGTAATAACAATTTTAAGAGGTATCACTATCTGCCATAAAAGTAGAGAAATTCATATTTAGAAAATAATACATTTTTACAAATGTTCTCTTATATTGGCTCAAATAATAACATGAAGTACAATGTGTCGCGATAAAACAATTGGGTCCAGGATAGCAGAGTAGCGGTAATCCTATAGAAGTGAATGGGATCGCTATATGAGTCGCAAAATATAATTTTTTTTCGAGCCCATTCATTTCTATGGGATCACTGCTATCCTGCTATCCTGGCCCCGAGCAGTGTCACCATCCAGCCGTACATTAGAGAGGTTGTCTCGTTCAGGTAGGAGCTGCTGCAGCTCTTACGACCCCTGGCGAGTAGCTGATTTTGCTGGGGGTTGCCGGTCATACCCTCTGCAACAGCTGGAATAACATTTCTTTAATGGAGACTTAGTATTATGAAGCGGCCAGGTATGTCTGTTCATGTAATATTTGGGTGGCCCAGGTTCACCAGAGTGGAAGCTGCTTTTAGCATGTCAGTAAAATAGAAATAAAATTTAAAAGGAAACAGACTGCAAACTGGGTCTTTACTGGTAACAGTACAGACTGGTAATCTCAGTGAAACTGAATCCTCCATAACATTAGTATCGATATTACAGTAAATGTGCCCACTGAGTAACATTTATCACACAGGTATTAATGGTTAATAGTGTAGTAATGGGCTAGATGAAAGGTCAGAAGTCACAGAGGGGTGACATACATAGTGATGTCATAGTAGTGTATGAAAGGTCAGAAGTCACAGAGGGGTGACATACATAGTGATGTCATAGTAGTGTATGAAAGGTCAGAAGTCACAGAGGGGTGACATAGCGGCTATTATGACATCACCGAGTTCTAGACAAAAGGCGGCTGCTCAGGAGACATAGGTGTGATTGTGAAGAGAAGACAAGGCGCACACATCACTCCCCTGCGACTAGAGATTCCTAGCGGAAACATGAAGATTCTAATACTGCTATTTATCTGGACAGCCGATGTATCCTGCCGTCCACTACCTCCACTTCATGTGGACAACATTGGAGAGCTGAAAATTCCAACTTTCGTGGAATTTAAACTACCATCAGGACTGGAGAATCATCTGGAGGAGTCACCCAGTAAGTGTCCTCCATGTGTATAGTATGGGGTTTATAAGATGAGAGAAATACAGGCATTATCATCCGGATTTTATGTTCAGTGTGACTAAAACTCGGACAACACCTCGGGGGATTTATTAAAGGCTGTTCTCCAGTTTTCCAGCATACAAAAGTTTTTTTGCCAGCCACATTTTGCACAAAAATTTGCAACTTTTTGTGATTTGTGGCCTAAAAATGGAGTAAATTATAGCAGACCTCTATTCCAGATCATTTACCTTTGCTGGTACATGGACAGCAAGAAAACACACCAAATGTATTATGAGACCTTCACTTAAATACATATTACTCCAGCACATTCCTTACTAAGACCAGCAGAGGAACTGACAGTCATCATAAATAGCCCCAGATTTCTTCTCTCACACTACAAAATAAAAATACTGTGAAATTGCTACTCATAGGAATACAGTGAGTAATATTGGTTCGGTGATATGCTGTAAGTCACCGAGAAGTGATGAAATAACTATTATGACATCAACGGGTTCTAGACAAATGTTCAGGAGATGGAGAGGTGATTGTGAGGGAGGTGAAGGAGAACACGTCGCTCACCTGCCATTAGTTTTCTTTCTAAAATATTAGAACTTTTGTTGATTATAATTTGCTCATCATATAGAGCGCAGATCACTCAGAAATCCCTCATTATGCCGTCAGTTTCTAAGCTGCTCGTGAAACATGAAGGTTGGTTTGGGCAGCAAAGGCCGTTCTTCTTTAAGACAATTTCATAAATTTCTCCTAATCTGCATCCCGAGTTATATGACTTATTGTTACTGTTATTCTTAGGAACAAATTGGATGCTAGACATCGAGGAAAGTACCGAGATGGTCAAAAAAATGAAATTCGGAATAATAGAAGCAATTCCATTAATCGTCCTCCTTGTGTTCCTGATAGGATTTGCCGTCATCATCTTCTGCACGTATGTCATATTTCACCTTCCGTATAACACTATGACATTAGAAATCCACTCCTTAGATCTAAGTCATTATTACAGATGTTGTGATAGATCTTACAATCTTAGAGAGATAAAACACACAATGTCGCCTTCCTAGCCGCACATTCTGACATCACACACCGCACATAACTGCTCTCTCTCTATATGTATACTATAATAATGTCTTTGTGTTTATTACAGCTTTTGCCGCAAAAATCCACAGACGTGACACCATCCCTGCCCTGCTCAGGCTACAGGCTCCTGCCTACCCTGCCGTGCAGCCGTCCCGCCCTCCGCAGTTCTATCTGCGATCTACTGATATAGGTCTCATATGATCAAAACATCTTAAACATCGCAACTCTCCACATGACTCACGGCGCAACATTATTTTTAAAACGGAGCAATTAACGCCCGACTGAGGCAGGATCTTGTAATTTTACCAGCAGAATAATTTACTTGCTGATTACTACAAATGTTGCTGGCCCCTACTTCCCAGTATGAAGTGTAGGATTCACAATAAATCCACTTGGCATATCTAATCCCTCAAGCGTGTGCGTGGTTTTCTCTACAAGTATACACAGGCTACATTCATCATTTATAAAGGGACACGTCAGATTTACAAAAATCTACCTGGGATTTAAGGTGAAAAGTGGCTCAATACTAAAGGAGTTAAAGTACACCTTGTGCAAAACAATGCATAGTAAATCCAGCATCAGCCATGATCCAAGCTGCTCATAACGGTATTAGGAGGCCGTCTCAGCACACAACACCCTACAGCTCGGCCTCCTCTACTAGATACGGGACGTAATAGAGATCCTACTATGGCATACATGCAGTTCAGTCCTTTACTACTGATTGCCTTTCCTCTAGACAGGACCTCCATATCTGATCCCACTTCAATGGGAGCAAGTGTTGCAGTAACCAGCATTGTCCACTACATAATAGATGGAGCTGTGCAGTTCTGGCGCTGGAGCTACTTTGAAAAAGCTGATCAGCAGGGGTCGGACCCCCGACTATCAGATATTGGGGCTAGGCCATCAAAGGGGTTCCCCGAGCTTTTAATATTGCTGACCTATTCCTCTGGATTTTTTTTTAAAGTCACATCCATTTCATAGCTGCTAGCCGTCCACAAATGATCACAACTCCATACAAAATGTAGATCACAATGATACTACAATTTATATAATCTGTCGTACAGACAGGTTCTCTTTAAACGTTTTTCTTCCGTTTTTATACTGGGGGGGGGGGGGAATTTAAAACTTGAAAAAAAACATTTTTTTTCTTTTTGTTGCCATATTCTGACCCCTATAACTTTTGTACAGAGCTTTGTGAGAGCTTATTTTTTGCAGGGCGAAACTATATATTTTTATAGTTCCCATAGAGAATTATAAGGCCTCTTTCACACGAACGTTACAGATTCTCTCAGGGTCTTTTCAGGAAAAAAATGATAGTTTTGTCTGCGATTGTGTTCAGTGTTTCAGTATTTTCCACACATGTATAAAAAGCGGAATAATCTACATCTTCTAGCAACTATCAGTAAAAAGCGCATTACATCTAGATGCGATGCGCTTTTCACTGAAGCCCCATAGACTTCTATTTGGCCAGGGTTGCGTGAAAAACGCAGAATATAGAACATGCTGTGATTTTTCTTGGAAACAGAAATGATGCATGAAAAACGACCCTCGTGTATACAGACCCATTAAAATGAATGGTCAGGATTCAGTCCAGATGCTATGTGTTTGCTTCACGCATCACACCCTGAGGGAAACTCGCTCGTGTGAAAGAGGCCTAACAAACAATCATTAGATTTATCCTTTCATAGACTGTAATGCATTAGCATTGGGGTCTATGAGGATTATACCATGTTCCAATAGAGTCCTGCCACAGACAGGAGCTCCATAGGAACTAATGTGCAGCAGCCTACTGTCACACAGGAGGACAGGGGCTGGCGCACATACTACAGCCGGTTCATGGCAATGCCGGTGGCGGGCATTACCTGCGAGTGTCTGCTGTATGAAACAGCATGCACCCAGCGGCTAGAGCACCTGTCGCGTTTGCGAACACCTTTAAAGTGGACCTTTCACTAGTTTAAAAACTAACTATATCAGTGGGCAGAGCGGCGCCCAGGGGTCCCCCTGCACTTACTAGTATGTCTGGGCACCGCTCCATTCGCCCGGTATAGGCTCCGGTGTCTGCAGCTCCCTCTGTTGTACTGGGCAGAGTTTTTGTATTAGGGTTGTCCCTTGCTGCAGCGCTGGCCAATCGCAGCGCACAGCTTATAGCCTGGGAGTCCCAGGCTATGAGCTGTGCACTATGATTGGCCAGCGCTGCAACAAGGCACAGCCCTAATACAAAAACTCTGCCCAGTACAAAAGGAGCTGCAGACACCGGAGCCTATACCGGGCGAACGGAGCGGCGCCCAGACATACTAGTAAGTGCAGGGGGACCCCTGGGCGCCGCTCTGCCCACAGATATAGGTAGTTTTTAGTTTTTAAACTAGTGAAAGGTCCTCTTTAACCCCTTAGGAACACAGCCTTTTTACACCTTAGGACCAGGCCATTTTTTGCAAATCTGACCAGTGTCACTTTAAGTGCTGATAACTTTAAAACGCTTTGACTTATCCAGGCCGTTCTGAGATTGTTTTTTCGTCACATATTGTACTTCATGACACTGGTAAAATGAAGTCAAAAAAATTTTTTTTTTTGCACAAAATAATACCTAATTTACCCAAAAATCTCAAAAATTTGCAAATTTCAAAGTTTCAGTTTCTCTACTTCTGTAATACATAGTAATACCCCCAAAAATTGTGATGATTTTACATTCCCCATATGTCTACTTCATGTTTGTAGCATTTTGGGAATGATATTTTATTTTTTGGGGATGTTACAAGGCTTAGAAGTTTAGAAGCAAATTTTGAAAATTTTCAGAAATCGTCAAAATCCCACTTTTTATGGACCAGTTCAGGTTTGAAGTCATATTGTGAGGCTTAGATAATAGAAAACTCCCAAAAATGACCCCATCTAAGAAACTACACCCCTCAAGGTATTCAAAACTGATTTTACATACGTCGTTAACCCTTTAGGTGTTGCACAAGAGTTATTGGCAAATGGGGATGAAATTTGAGAATTTCATTTTTTTTTGTCTATTTTTCCATTTTCACCCATTTTTTCCACTAACAAAGCAAGGGTTAACAGCCAAACAAGACTGTATCTTTATTGCCCTGACTCTGCCGTTTACAGAAACACCCAATATGTGGCCGTAAACTACTGTACGGCCACACAGCGGGGCGTACAGTGAAAGGTGCGCCGTATGGTTTTTGAAAGGCAGATTTTTATGGACTGGTTTATTTACACCATGTCCCATTTGAAGCCCCCTGATGCACCCCTAGAGTAGAAACTCCATAAAAGTGACCCCATCTAAGAAACTACACCCCTCAAGGTATTCAAAACTGATTTTACATACATTTTTAACCCTTTAGGTGTTGCACAAGATTTAATGGAAAATAGAGATACAATTTCCAAATTTCACTTTTTTGGCAGATTCTCCATTTTAATATTTTTTTTCCAGTTACAAAGAAAGGGTTAACAGCCAAACAAAACTCATTATTCATGGCCCTAATTCTGTAGTTTACAGAAACACCCTATATGTGGTCGTAAACCACTGTACGGGCACACGGCAGGGCGCAGAAGGAAAGGAATGCCATACGGTTTTTGGAAGGCAGATTTTGCTGGACTGGTTTTTTGACACCATGTCCCATTTGAAGCCCCCCTGATGCACCCCTAGAGTAGAAACTCAAAAAAAGTGACCCCATTTTAGAAACTACGGGATAGGGTGGCAGTTTTGTTGGTACTAGTTTAGGGTACATATGATTTTTGGTTGCTCTATATTACACTTTTTGTGCGGCAAGGTAACAAGAAATACCTTTTTGGCACCGTTTTTTTTTTTTTGTTATTTACAACATTCATCTGACAGGGTAGATCATGTCGTAATTTTATAGAGCAGGTTGTCACGAACGCGGCGATACATAATATGTATACAATTTTTTTTATTTATGTAAGTTTTACACAATGATTTCATTTTTAAAACAAAAAAAGTTTTTGTGTCTACATAGTCTAAGAGCCATAGTTGTTTCAGTTTTTGGGCGATTATCTTGAGTAGGGTCTCATTTTTTGCGGGATGAGATGACGGTTTGATTGGCACTATTTTGGGGGTGCATATGATTTTTTGATCGCTTGCTATTGCACTTTTTGTGATGTAAGATGACAAAAAATTGCTTTTTTTACACCGTTTTTATTTTTATTTTTTTACGGTGGTCATCTGAGGGGTTAGGTCATGTGATATTTTTATAGAGCCGGTCCATACGGACGCGGCAATACCCAATATGTATACTTTTTTTTATTTATGTAAGTTTTACACAATGATTTCATTTTTGAAACAAAAAAAATGATGTTTTAGTGTTTTCATAGTCTAAGAGCCATAGTTTTTTCAGTTTTTGGGCGATTATCTTAAGTAGGGTCTCATTTTTTGCGGGATGAGATGACGGTTTGATTGTTACAATTTTGGCGTACATGCGACTTTTTTGATCACTTTTATTACCTTTTTTTGGGAAGTAAGGTGGGCAAAATTTCTATTTTATCATAGTTTTTAATTTTTTATTTTTATAGCGTTCACCGTTCGGGTAAAGTAACATTACCGTTTTATAGATCAGGTCGTTACGGACGCGGCCATACCAAACATGTGTAGGGAATTTAATTTTTTTCATTTTTAATCAGTGATAAATGTGTTTTTTGATTTTTACTTTTTTTTCACTTTTTTTCACTTTTTTTTTTTCCCAGACCCACTTGGTTCTTGAAGATCCAGTGGGTCTGATGTCTATATAATACAGTACTGTACTCTATATAGGGTACTGCACTGTATTTTACTTACACTGAACAGATCTATGCTTTCAGCATAGATCTGTTCAGCACCATGGACAGCAGGACGCCTGAGCAGGCGTCCTGTTGCCATGGGAACCTTCCCCGTCTGCCACAACTTCGCAGACGGGGAAGGGTAAGGACTGGGGTGTCGGGGGGCTGTCTGGGGGCTCTCTCCCTCTCCCATCGGGGGGCTGCAAAGCACAGCAGCCCCCCGATCGGAGAGGGAGGGAGCTCCCTGTGCTGTTAACCTTTTCCATACAGCGGTCCGTACGGACCGCTGTATGGAAAGGGTTAAACGGCTGACATCGCATCAACGATGTCAGCCGTTTATACCAGGGTGCCAGCAATGTGCTGGCACCCTGGTATATCCACTAGAAACCAACGATTACGCAATGGGAGGCGGGCGGGGGATCGCGATCCCGCCTGCCGCACCGCCCGCCTCCCGCACCGCCCGCACCGCCCGCAACCCTCCCCCTGCACCACCCGCCCACATAATATCATTCAGGGGTGCAGGGGGAGGAATAACATATATATTCTGGGCATTGTAAAGTTTCTGATCCCCGCGGTCAGGGACCGCGGGGATCAGAAACGGCAAAAAGCGCATCAAACCGCAGGTCTGAATTGACCTGCGGTTTGTTGCGATCGCCGACATGGGGGGGTCACGGGACCCCCCCGCGCATTTAGCCTAGGTGCCTGCTCAATGATTTGTGCAGGCACCTTGTTCCGATCACTGCCAGCCGGGCGGCAGTGATCGAAACAACACATGACGTACCGGTACATCATGTGTCCTTAAGTACCAGGGCATCATGACGTACCGGTACGTCATGTGTCCTGAAGAGGTTAAAGTCCCTGGCAGCACGATACATAGAAGGGGTTAGAGGTTGTCTGGGATGACAATACTGATGGCCTATTCATAGGAATATAAGATAGGTGGGGGTCCGACTCCCAGCATTACTGTCTTTCAACTGTTTGAAGGGATCACGGTGCTCGGCTATAAAGTACATTAACCAGGTACATGTCTTCGCAGGCAGTTTGTCCATCTGACACGATGAAACCCAGGCGGTTTGCATACATTTGAATCGTCAGGACCTGTGGTTACCTTATTTATGAGATGCTCCGCCACTACTTCTCTAAGCCCCGTGTACAGCTCCTCTCCATGTTTGTGGAGCACCATGGTATATGCATTTCTATACAGTTCTTCAAAACTTAGTCCACTGTTGTTCCTGCGCTGGATTTCATGAATTGCATTTTTCAGCAGATCCCAAATGCTGCTCACATACTTTTTATCCATAGTCATCTGTAACACACCAATAGATTTTATAAAAAACATAATCCGCAATAATGATGTAAAAACAAAGAGAAGGCGAATAATTCACATGTGAACCTGCTGGTGGCTCAGAGAACACGGTGTGAATGAGACCTGGACGAACTGCAGCAGCCCATGGGTAACTGCGACGCTTCACAAGGAATTTATCACCTATATTATTTCTTCTACTAATAAAAACCTGTTACTGAAAAATATTCTTACTTTCTAATCAGCTTTTTTATTCTGATTAAAGGTTTTTCAATTCTGTTTACTCCCCATGATTATGGGAGCTGCCATCTTGCCTGGCATGCTGTTAAAGGGGTCGCCCACTATACACTTATTTTATAACAGTTCACAATGGGGAACAAAATTTAAAAAAGCATACGCACCTCACCACTCCCATTCTGATTGGTCTCTACTCCCTGGTCCAGTCTTGAGACACAGGAAATGCCCACACAATCACTGGCTGAGGTGGGTAACCACTGTGGCAAGTGATTGGCTGAGTGGGCATTGCCTGCACGGTAAGAGGCACCAGGTAGCAGAACAGTGGGGAGCCCAGCAGTGTTGGAAAAGGAGGAAGCAGAGGAAGGGTGAGGTTTTTATTCTTTTATTTTGTGAATTATTTTGTGAATCATTGCAAGCAGAATTATCCACCGGACAACAATTTTAACTGCATTCAGTAACTTGCGTCATAGCTCTGCCATGGACCCAATGTAAAGGTTATTGTGCAGGGAGGGGGAGGAGATGAGCAGTGATCATCAGCTATTTATTAACTGACACTACAATCATGCCTATGATAATGAGATGACTGCTGAAAAGTGATCTCTACAGAACAGGAAGTGTCAGTTCATACTGCCACATTTTCCGGATTATATCAGTTGGCTTAACATTTAAAGCAGAAAAATCCTTTACTAAACATTGAAAACTTTAGAATATAACTGACCACAAGAGGTCACAGATATGGATGAGTGAACCCGAACTGTATAGTTCGCATCAAATTTTGGGGTGTCCGTGACACGTACCCGAACCCGACCATTTTCATAAAAGTCCGGGTTCGGGTTAGGTGTTCGGTGCTTTCTTGGCGCTTTTTGAAAGGCTGCAAAGCAGCCAATCAACAAGCGTCATACTACTTGCCCCAAGAGGCCATCACAGTCATGCCTACTATTGGCATGGCTGTGATTGGCCAGTGTAGCATGTGACCCAGCCTCTATTTAAGCTGGAGTCACGTAGCGCTGCATGTCACTCTGCTCTGATCAGTATAGGGAGAGGATACAGCTGCTGCTGTTAGAGCGAGAACAGGCAGGGATTTACTCAGCAAAAACACTTAATGAAGTGATCGATCTACAGCTGTGAATCATTCAACTTCTGCTAGTTAATTGCTCACTGTTTTTAGGCTGCCCAGAGCGTTTTTCTGTAACTTTTTTCTGGGGTGAACGGCGGCCATTTTGTGTCTTGTGGTGCGCAAGCTGCCACCAAGTCCATTTAACCATCAATAGTGTGTTTTTTTTTTTTTTTTTTGCTATATCCTACATCAGGGGCTTGGCTGTGCTTGCTATTTTATTGAGGGGTGAAATACAATTGTCAAAATAGCAATACCCTAAATCTAGTGTTTCAGCTGTGGCTAGCCAATTGTAATACTGTCTGCTATCTGGCAAAGGATATATTTTTTTCTGGGGTGAAATTCAACTGCCAAAATAGCAATACCCTAAATCTGGTGTTCCAGCTGTGGCTGCACAAGTTTTTTAGTGTCCGTCAAAGCATAGTTTTTGTTCAGGGTTGAAATTCAATTCCCAAAATAGCAATACCATAAATCAGTGGTTTCTGCTATTGCAAGCCAAGTTTAAATTTGTCCGTAAAAGGGTAGATTACACTCAGCGTGCATCTCCAATTGTATTTTTGTTCCATAAAAGGGTATATTGCACAAACTGTTAAATTACAATTGCTGAAAACATAAGCCTTTAAATTTGCATGCTATATTGTGCATCTCACATAGTGTATTTCTGTCCGTAAAAGGGTATATTACATTGAAGGTGCAAATTCAAGTGATGTTAGGGTCATCCTCAATAACTTCACATGCTACCGTGCATCTCCAAGTCTAATTCTGTCCTTAAAAGTATACCTGTCATCCAGGGCCTAAATACTAGGCCTACAATTTATATTCAGCTAAATCTGTGGTTACTGCTGTGCCTGTATTAGTGTAATACGATACTTCAATAGATAGCCAGATAGTGTTAGGTGGCTGTAAAAAAAGGCCTGAATTTGAATTCAATACATTGGGCCAAATAATTTTTTTCTTATTGTGGTGAACGGTAACAATGAGGAAAACATCTAGTAAGGGACGCAGACATGGTCGTGGTGGTGTTAGTGGAACCTCTGGTGCTGGGAGAGGACGTGGCCGTTCTGCCACAGCCACACGTCCTAGTGAACCAATTACCTCAGGTCCCAGTAGCCGCCAGAATTTACAGCGATATTTGGTGGGGCCCAATGCCGTTCTAAGGATGGAAAGGCCTGAGCAGGTACAGGCATTAGTCAATTGGGTGGCCGACAGTGGATCCAGCACGTTCACATTATCTCCCACCCAGTCTTCTGCAGAAAGCGCACAGATGGCGCCTGAAAACCAAGCCCATCAGTCTGTCATATCACCCCCATGCATATCAGGGAAACTGTCTGAGCCTCAAGTTATGCAGCAGTCTCCTATGCTGTTTGAAGACTCTGCTGGCAGGGTTTCCCAAGGGCATCCACCTAGCTCTACCCCAGCGGTGGAAGACATAGAATGCACTGACGCACAACCACTTATGTTTCTTGATGATGAGGACATGGGAATACCACCTCAGCACGTCTCTGATGAAGACGAAACACAGGTGCCAAGTTCTGCGTTTTTCTGCAGTGTTCAGACTGAACAGGAGGTCAGGGAGGAAGACTGGGTGGAAGACGATGCAGGGGACGATGATGTCATAGACCCTACATGGAATTAAGGTCGTGCCACTGACTTTCAGAGGAAGAGGCAGTGGTGAGACTGAGACAACAGCTTAGCAAAAGAGGGAGCAGGGGGTACAAACAGAACACCCGCCGCCAAGAGAGTTCGCCTGCTACTTGCCACCGCCACCTGGGACCGAGCACCCTAAAGACAGCTTCAAGGAGTTCCCTGGCGTGGCATTTCTTCAAACAATGTGCTGATGACAAGACCCGAGTGGTTTGCACGCTGTGCCATCAGAGCCTGAAGCGAGGCATTAACGTTCTGAACCTTAGCACAACCTGCATGACCAGGCATCTGCATGCAAAGCATGAACTTCAGTGGAGTAAACACCTTAAAAACAAGGAACTCACTCAGGCTCCCCCTGCTACCTCTTCTGCTGCTGCCACCTCAGCCTCTTCCTCCGCCTCTGGAGGAAAGTTGGCACCTACCGCCCAGCAAACAGAGGATTTACCACCAACACTACCACCTCCGTCACCAAGCATCTCCACTATGTCACACGGCAGCGTTCAGCTCTCCATCTCAAAAACATTTGAGAGAAAGTGTAAATTCCCACCTAGCCACCCTCGGTCCCTGGCCCTGAATGCCAGCATTTCTAAACTACTGGCCTGTGAAATACTGTCATTCAGGCTGGTGGACACAGACAGCTTCAACCAGCTCATGTCGCTTGCTGTCCCAGAGTATGTTGTTCCCAGCCGCCACTACTTCTTCAAGAGAGCCGTGCCTTCCCTGCACAACCAAGTATCCAATAAAATCAAGTTTGCACTGCGCAACGCCCACCTAACCACAGATATGTGGACCAGTAAGCACGGCCAGGGACGCTATATCTCCCTAACTGCACACTGGGTAAATGTAGTGGCGGCTGGGCCCCAGGCAGAGATTTCTTTGGTGCACGTCCTTCTGCCGCCAAGGATCGCAGGGCAACATTCTTTGCCTCCTGTAGCCTCCTCCTCGGCTTCCTCCTCCTCTTCTTCCACCTGCTCATCCAGTCAGCCACACACCTTCACCACCAACTTCAGCACAGCCTGGGGTAAACGTCAGCAGGCCATTCTGAAACTCATATGTTTGGGGGAGAGGTCCCACACCTCGCAGGAGTTGTGGCGGGGTATTGAACAACAGACCGACGAGTGTTTGCTGCCAGTGAGCCTCAAGCCCAGCCTGGTGGTGTGCGATAATCTCGTCACAGCTCTGGGACATGCCGGTTTGACGCACATCCCTTGACTGGCGCATGTGCTGAATTTGGTGGTGCAGAAGTTCATTCACAACTACCCCGACATGTCAGAGCTGCTGCATAAAGTGCGGGCCGTCTGTGCGCGCTTCCGGCGTTCACATTCTGCATCTGCTCGCCTGTCTGCGCTACAGCGTAACTTCGGCCTTCCCGCTCACAGCAACGTGCCCACCAGGTGGAACTCCACCTTGCACCTTGCACAGCAGGCCATAGTGGAGATTCAGCTGCAGCACGCATGGGTCAGTCGGAACAGCACCACTTCACCACCAATGACTGGGCCTCCATATGAGACCTGTGTGCCCTGTTGCGCTGTTTTGAGTACTCCACCAACATGGCCAGTGGCGATGACGCCGTTATAAGAATTACAATACCACTTCTATGTCTCCTTGAGAAAACACTTAGGGCGATGATGGAAGAGGAGGTGGCCCAGGAGGAGGAGGAGGAAGAGGGGCAATTTTTAGCACTTTCAGGACAGTCTCTTAGAAGTGACTCAGAGGGAGGTTTTTTGCAACAGCAGAGGCCAGGTACAAATGTGGCCAGCCAGGGCCCACTACTGGAGGACGAGGAGGACGAGGATGAGGAGGAGGAGGAGGAGGAGGATGAGGATGAAGCATGTTCACAGCGGGGTGGCACCCAACACAGCTCGGGACCATCACTGGTGCGTGGCTGGGGGGAAACGGAGGACGATGATAATATGCCACCCACAAAGGACAGCTTGTCCTTATCTCTGGGCAGCCTGACACACATGAGAGACTACATGCTGCAGTGCCTGCGCAACGACAGCAGAGTTGCACACATTTTAAAGTGTGCGGACTACTGGGTTTCCTTCCTGCTGGATCCCCGATACAAAGACAATGTGCCCACCTTACTAACTGCACTGGAGCTTTATAGATGCGCGAGTACAAGCGCACGTTGGTAGACGCGCTACTAGAGCATTCCCAAATGTCACAGGGGAACAAGTGGAAGCCCAAGGCAAAGGGCGAGGAGGAGCAAGAAGTCGCTGTAATGGATCTCCTGGCACCCCGACCGGGTACCTCTGTCGATGGATGCTCCTAGTGCTTCCCAAAGGCTCCAAGCACTCAACTTTACACAATACACACTGCAGACCCCACGAACCGCCAAAGCTTGGTTGAGGTCTCGCCATCTCCTACCCACCCTGGACCTACGACAAGGCTCCAGGCTCCAGTGGTGAACCTCTCCTACATCCAGAGAGCAGGAACAGCTCTTACAAGAGCTAGTAGTTATGCCAGGGGAGTATAGCAAATCTTCAGCGTATAGCAATCCCCCAGTGTCGAACAGTTACCCAAACACCAGCCTCAACTTGGTAGAGGGTAAAACAGGAACGCTCTTTATTTGAACACACAAGGATTGATTTATACACATCTTCCAACAAGGTTACCACCCACAGGGTTTTGTAAAAACAGCCAATCACATGCATTTACAGTATTGAAACCTTCCCAGCAATTGTACACAAAATCCCCTTCCCTCTATCTGTAACGCAATCAACAAAAAACAATGAGCATTGTTTGTGACGCAATTAACTAACACACTGGCATTGTCTGAGACGCAATTAACTAAAACACTGGCATTGTCTGAGATGCAATCAACAAAATACAATTACCAAACGTAATAGGCTAACTTAATCACACAGACAGAAAACACACATTTTCCCCTAAAACACAGAAAAAACCCCAAAACCCCACATATCCCCATCATGTATACATCCATGGATAGCTTTGATCTGGGTGAACAACATATCCAAAAATCACCCAGATCCGAGCAGGGGTTCCTGAATTCCATGGAAGTCACATTTGTCCGGCCGCAAGCATGGCTTTCCTGCCCAAAATAGTTCCACAGATTTAAGCTGTGCGGCCAGTCTGTCTTCTCCTTTAAAGATAGTATGGGCCATAATCCTGGGGCAAGAGGCTAAAAGCCAGGCCCCTCCAAAACCCAGTGGCGAGGTTGGTTTCGCCACAGTCGCCAGCACAGCTGTGTCACGGCCAGCTCCTCTGAGGGCAGAGTTAGCATGGCAGAGATGTGGAAAAGTTTTGTCACCACACCACAGCTAACTGCACCACCACCTGATACGGAACGTGTTAGCAGGAGGCAACATTTCACTAACATTACAGACAAACGCAGCCGCCTGTCTACAGCCAATGTGAACAAGCTGACGTTCATAAAAATGAACCAGGCATGGATCCCACAGGACGTGTCCATCCCTTGTGCAGATTAGACATTTATAACTACCTCCCCTTAACCATATATTCTTGTACTCCAGGGCAATTCTTCATTCAATCCTCTTTTTTTAATTTTACCATTATATTGCGGGGCAACCCAAAGTTGAATGAACCTCTCCTCTGTCTGGGTGCCGGGGCCTAAAAATATCTGACAGTGGCCTTTTCCAGTGCTGGGTGACATGAAGCCTGATTCTCTGCTATGGGACCTCTCTCCAATTAATATTGGTTATTTTTTTTATTTCTTTATTCATTTCCCTATCCACATTTGTTTGCAGGAGATTTACCTACATTTTGCTGCCTTTTGCAGCCCTCTAGCCCTTTCCTGGGCTATTTTACAGCCTTTTTAGTGCTGAAAAGTTTGGGTCCCCATTGACTTCAGGGCGAACTTCGGGTCCCGAACCCGAACATTTTTGGAAAGTTCGGCCGAACTTCTCGGACCCGAACATCCAGGTGTTCGCTCAACTCTAGTCACAGACCCTACTCCTCAATGGTGAGTGACTTAAAAAAATAAAAAAAAAGTATAAGCCTATAGGCTGGTTTAAATCTTGTTTGACGTTTCGGATGTATCTGTGCACTCAAAGGGGTTATCCTATTAATCATATTTCATACCAAAAGAAGTGAAATGCTTTTAATAGCAGTTTTAAAGTGTTTATAGCATAAAAAGTACCTTGCTGGTCATCTATTGCCAAGTATCCGCCTTAGTGCTGCTGTATATCTACACTGTTGAGGTGCCAAAGATACATTTACTTGCCACTGAACGTTGCCATATAGCTCTGGGATGCCCTTCCGGGAGAAATATTTCCTTTCCATTGGACCTTCCAATGGCCACATTTTTTCTAAAGGACTCCGAGTCCACCAGTTATATGGCAGTAGTTGGCGGGCTATCAGTTCCGACAAGCCAGCCATCAACCGTTGGGCAATAGGCTTATCCGGCGTCATCATCTTTTTACGCTCAAACATTTGGGCCACGGAAGCCTACCTTTTGCCAGATAAATGTGAGGATGGCATGATGGAAGGTGGAGTGGAGGACAATTGGGAGGAGAGAGGAGAAGGAGAAGAGTCTGGACAGTTAGCGCCTGGAGTGTGGCTTAGTGGGTTCTAACGGCGTTGCTCCCACTGGGCTCGGTGACTTCTTAAGGTGGTCATCCCTAGGTGAATGTTGGGCTTACCGTGACTTATGCATTGACTTAAAGGCTGCAGATGGCAACACTATTGTCAGTAGTGGACACGTTAAAAAAGCCCACACTGCGGAGCCATGTGCCAGCATCCTGAGAGATCCAGATGTGACCGTGCATGGCAGATGGCTCGCTCCTGATACATTAGCAGTCTGGTTTTTCCATCATGTGCAATATAAGTTCTGCCTGCTTCTCCTAACTATCTGATGGTCCATCTCTCCTTCTGAACTCCCCTCCTCTTCCTCTCTTGTGGGCATCCACGTGACGTCCATAGACACGTCACATCGACGTCACCTTCCCCACCACTAACATTAGAGATTTCAGAGTAGACAGCAACAGTGGGGATCAACCTACTTGGGCTGATCTAGGTACT
The DNA here is from genome assembly GCF_014858855.1 of Bufo gargarizans. Taxonomy (NCBI): domain Eukaryota; kingdom Metazoa; phylum Chordata; class Amphibia; order Anura; family Bufonidae; genus Bufo; species Bufo gargarizans. Next base: position 88,289,843 of record NC_058083.1, read on the forward strand.
GTCGTCAGACTGCTAAATGGCGGCCGTTGCTTCCTCCTTAGGAGGGTGCAGAAGCGGATGGCTGAGTGAGCCACTCAACCAAGTTTGGTGCATCCTTTGACTTAATCGAACGCACCTTCTGCAACTTCCCACTTTGTGCTCCTGCTCTACCCCTACGGAAGGGCCTGCCTCTTCCTCTGCCTGTTATTTTTTAAATGACCCTGTGACAAAAGTCTCTAGAGAAGCGCAGTGTATGAGGAAGAATGTATATAACACCCCACTTCTATCTGTCGTTTTTGGGGGCGACTGGTAGATCACACCAGTCATAATAATTTTTTTCCAGTACCGTTTGTCACTGTGGCAGAGGGAACGCATCAAAACAAGCAAAAAATTCAGTTGCACCCAAATACACTATTTTGAAAGTATATTGGTATAGAACACCCCACTTTAATCTGTCATTTTTTTTTGGGGGGGGGGGGCCATTGGTATACCACACCAGTTATAAATTTTTTTTTCCAGTACCGTTTGTCACTGTATGTAGCAGAGGGAACACAGCAAAACAGCAAAAAGCCACCCAAAGGTTCTTTGGTTTTGCAAATTACTACAGATACAGTCAAGATCAAAAGTGTAAGACCACATCTTAACAAGTTTCCAAATAGAGCTTCAACATGCAACCAGAAGAAATGAGAGTGAGACAAAAAAAATTTAAACATTCAATTAATTGAAAATAACGATTAAACAGAAACAGGCTGTTTTTCAGCTAATCCAAATTTTAGGACCACATGCCTTTAAAAGGCCAAATCTGTGCAATGATGTGGATTCATTGTCATTTTCTGTCAGGTAGTCACACGTTGTGATGGCAAAGGCAAAAAAACTCTCTCTTTTTGAACGTAGTCGGATTATTGAACTGCATAAGCATGGTCTCTCACAGCACACTATCGCTGCTGAGGTGGGACGCAGTAAAACAGTCATTTGGAATTTTTTAAATGATCCTGAGGGTTATGGAACAAAAAAGTCAAGTGGAAGACCCCAAAAAATTTAATCAGCACTGAGCCGGAGGATCTAATTGGCTGTCCGTCAAGACACTGGACGGTCCTGAACCCAAATTAAGGCCCTTACTGGTGCTGACTGCAGCCCCATAACCATCAGACGGCATCTGAGACTGAAGGGCTTCAAAAACAAAAACGTATTCAAAGACCTCGTCTCCCTGAGCGCCACAGAACTGCTCGTTTGGACTTTGCAAGAGAGCACTAAACATGGGACATTCAAAAGTGGTGAAAGTTTTATTCTCTGATGAGAAAAAATTTAACCTTGATGGTCCTGATGGTTTCCAACGTTACTGGCATGACAAGCAGATCCCACCTGAGATGTGTTCTAAGCGACACAGTGGAGGGGGCACCATAATGGTCTGGGGTGCTTTTCCCTTCAGTGGAACAATGGATCTTCAGGAAGTGCAGGGGCGTCAAACAGCCGCTGGCTATGTCCAGATGTTGCAGAGAGCATTCCTCATGACTGAGGGCCCTCGTCTGTGTGGTAACGACTGGGTTTTTCAACAGGACAACGCTACAGTACACAATGCCCGCAGGACAAGGGACTTGTTCCAGGAGAATAACATTACTCTTTTGGCCCATCCTCCGTGTTCCCCTGATCTAAATCAAATTGAGAACCTTTGGGGATAGATGGCAATTGAAGTTGACTAAAATGGACAACAGTTCCAAACAGTAGATGGCCTTCGTGGGCCGTCTTCACCACTTGGAGAAATGTTCCCACTCACCTCATGTAAACGCTTGCATCAAGCATGCCAAAACAAATTTTTGAAGGGATAAACAATAACGGCGGAGCTACTCATTTCTGAGTTCATGTTTGGAAGTTGGATTTCTGTTTTGGAAGGGTTTATTTTCTTTTGGGAGGTGTAGTCCTAAACTTTTGATCAGCGGAAAAACAGCCTGTTTCAGTTTATTTATTGTTTTCATTAAATTGAATGCTCAAAAAATGTTTTGTCTCAGCAGAAGATTTCTTCTTGTTGCATGTTGAAGCTCTACTTGGAACCTTGTTAAGATCCAGCCATGCTAAATATGATATTTTGCAATTTTTCAAGTGGTCTTTGATCAGGACTGTAATTTATTCCTCACTTTTCTTCTCTAACCACCTCTTAAAACAATTCTTTGTAGAGGTGGATACGTCCTCTTTGGGAAATAGATCTATCCTCATCCAGAAAGGGTCCTCTACTAAGATGGTTACCTGTGGTTTTTTTTTTTTTCTCCAAGTCCATCTCCCCTACTATTTCATTGGGGACAGATAACTACTTGCCATGAAGTTGGTTCTTGAAGAGTATATACATCATCTTGAGGGCCTGCCTTCCTGTTGTGGTCAAGACAGACCACAAAAAACTTGTCTTCTGTATGCTAAGCATCTCAATTATTGGGGATCTTAATCCTAAAAGAAAGTGCAACCAGCCAGTACCGCAGGGGAAACATGTGAGGTGCACGGTGGACCGATGAGTGGCCAAATAACAACACAGTTCATCAGTTTACTCACGGTTAGCAGAAAGCCTCCCTGGGCTGGCAGCACAGTGTTGAGGTGGACAGCACGGAATCCTCCGGGGCACGCTCTGTGGTAGGTAAGCATCAGCCAAGATGGTGGTTGAGGTGCCCTTGATGTCAGGGGTGCTTAGGGTGCTTGTTGAGGCTGAGTCCCTTGATGGTATTTGTCGTGCCGCCAGTATCGTTAATGGTGGTACAACCAATTGTAAGAACGAAGTAGACAGTGGTAGGATACAACTCACAGCTTTTACTTGTACTGAATTTGGCTGCAGCATTACAGTCTCTTGTTGGTATTAGAGTTAATTAGCAAATCCACTGTTTATATGCTTTCTTAGGCCCAGATTGAGTCTGTGGTTATGGAGTACCTTACTTCAGTTGGTATGCTCAGTCCTATAACTTGTCTTTTCCCCCCAAGCTCAATATTGGGACAGGTAGCTAATCTGTTTGCCAGAATTATGGCGTGGCTGCCAGAAGCTATAATGTCCTCCACCATGCGCAAAGGTGTCTGTGGCCCTAAATAACGGTTATTATCACTGATGAATCTTTCTGATGCTTGGGTCTGTTACAGGGAGGCAAACTCTCTCCTACTGGTCAGGGATGCAAGTATATAGTCCGGCCACAGAAGGAAAACGCTCTTCTGTGCCTCACATCTTGGTACTACCACATAGCAAAGTTGGCTCCACTCACTAATCTGTGGTGTGAAGTCTTCACTCTGCCTTCTCATCTCTGCTTGAATTAGAAGTTTTCCTTTTTCCACGAGGCCTGACCTAAGTATTTATATGACCTAAGTACTATCCCCATCTAGTGGTGGGATGTATAAATTACACCAGACCAGCCTATGAACAGGGATACAACAGGTGTTGTAGTGCAAAATGACATGCAGTATGATAATACAGTTTTAAGCTAATTTGCAGTTCCCACGTATCCTGAATGGGACGCTGCATACCCCCATGGTAAAATATAAGTCACCCTTGACGTTGGTAATATCTGAACCTATGGATCTCTAAGCCGTGTCCTGAAATACACCAAATATACACCACCAAATATTCACATGTGAATATAAACATTGCAATGTATTATCATGACTCTTCAATAACCTCCTGTGAATAAAGGGTTATGCACAAAAATACATTCTAGGCAAATATATAAAATATATCACATACACTTTTTATTTTTCATGTTAGATGTGTTACGGCCAAAAATGGTGACTAAAGAATGATCTCACATAAGGGCAGTAAAGTCCATGATATAGTTCAAAAGACAGAGTCCATACCTAAAATGGAGTATAAAACATGGATGAAACTTTTTAAAGTGCAAAAATTTTGTTGTAGAAAGGATGAGCACTGAAAAGTCTTTCTGGGTAGTATGCTTCAAACGTTGCGTTAACATTGTCCCTTGATAACCTGAAAATGGGGTAAAAAGGTGTTAAACAGGATAAAACACACAAACAAAGTGCAAATGTTTGGGATTCAGGTGGAGTCCTGGATGGAGTCCTTGCAAATATAACACAGAGAGGGGCTCAAAATAAAGACAATAAGAGAAGTCCTCTCAAACAAATGGCAGCTCCTGCTCCATATAAGTGATTGGTGAACAGCCGACTTAATTGTAGGGATTGGAACATGATGACATATCCGTAGGAATTGGGCTTTCAGAATCCCATGAATCAGGGCAAGATCCTTCTGGCTGTCGCTCCATTATCCTCTGTTTGGGTGTATATGGCAAGTTAAGTTCCTTTTTCACCTTTCCAAATCTAGGGGGCTGTTCTTTGTTTATGTTGCAAATCAGTTGCAAGGTCAATCCTGGTTTAGAGGGTTTAATTCCTCGGGTGGATCTTTCATTGCTGAAGAATCGGTTGGTTTCTCTTTATAAGTTGGGATAGTGAATCCCTGATGTTGCTGTAAAGCTACTTGCTGAAATAACATTGCACAGTCCTCCACAGCTGTACTGAGGCTTTGTGGTTCGGACCTTCTTCTTGTAACCTGTTCCCTCTGGGGTTTAGGTTTACTGTCAGGGTCTCTGGTAACAATGGCGGGTTGCCAGAGAATATTGGTTCCTGCAAAACCAGTGGCGTATTGGTTCTGAGTACTAGGTGGCACATACTTTGCAGCAGGCCGCATGGGGGCGGTAGAAGGTTCCAATTCCAGATCCTCCTCAGACTCAGAGTCTTTGGTGAGCTCCTGGGTCTTCGTGGGTTGTCCTGGCCGACGTACTGCAGTGGCATAAGGTCCACGTGTACCCTCTGCAGGGGTAAACTCAACCACCTCATTAACATATAGGCTATGTAGCCAAGGGGGAAGCTCCTTTCTTTTCACAGACCGGAAATTTACATAGTAATCACTATTGGTCTCCATATCGCAAATGAATACAAATCCCCGTTGTTTGCAAAAGTCCAGCACTCAGCCCAGTTTCCGTGCTGGTACCGGGAAATCCTTTACCGGCGACTCCAGTAATTTACAGGTTAGACCCTCATTATATTTCTTGCAAACGTGGGTGTGCAGTAGTCGAGCGGACTTAATCTCTGCGGACAATTTAGCACAAAGTGCTGTCTGTTTCGTGGTGGGCCACGCTATGGCGTGGGCATCAGCAACCTGACCAGACCTTTCGGCAAATTTTGGAAGCTGGTGTTGCGACATCGCGACTGTGTGCTGACCTGCATTGCCATCCGCAGATTCAGTGTTCCGGTCCTCACTACGTTCCCTCCAGTGGCGGTCCCACAAGTCTTGCACACGAACCTGTAGTTCAGGAGTCATATGCGTAGGGGTCCAAGTCGGAGCGGTGACAGGGTCCCGTCCATATTCAATCTCTGGTGCAGAGCTCTCTTGCTTTTCTGCCATGCTGCTTCGGCAATACACTCCTCTCTCCATACAGCAATCAGCTTCTCTGTTTCTAACGTGCACACGCACCTCATGCTCTTCCTGAGTGCTAGGCTCGCCTCCCAGGTCTGTCTGAGTGACAGGAGCGGCGCAACCATTATCCACCGTACAAGGGGCGGTCTCAGTGAATCGGGTGTCCGGAGCAACAATGGTCAGTACTCCAATTGGGTTGGATGGTGTAGGGGCACACAATAATGGAACAGTCTTTTGTGTATTAAGATATTAATAGGTGGCTATGTATTTGTCACAACATCCAATAGGTGGGCACATCGATAGTCCACACATGGTTCCACCCATTCCGCTCTGCGGCAGGACTTTTCACAGGGCAGAGGAGGTGGAGCTGCGTTTGCATACAGGGCTCGGCCTCTCAGAGCTAACACACTAAACTTAGGATGTGCTTGACCAGACAATTTTGCATAAGTGGGCGGCACAAGATTTTCCCGCTCTTCAGGGGGTGTCGCTAACTTGTCCACAGTGATGGCGCAGTATTTTTTTTCCAACAAGAACTCCGGCGGCCATCTAAAATGCATATAAACAGTCTATTCAATAACAGCAAGCCGTTTTAGTAATACAGAAATGTCTGCTTTTCTCACTTTTCACACGGCAATTTTTATGCTGGTGACTGGTATAGCACTTCAATGCATTTTCCAAGCAGTTCAAACAGTTCTGTAGCCCAATACAATGCACAATAAGCAAAAGTCTCTCAATAAAGCAAAGGGGCTTATTCACATGCGGCAGTCTCTCAAATGTGGTGCAAGGGTTAATATCCTGTTCGTGATGCCAAGAAAAGATATTGCAGCCAGCCAGTACCGCAGGGGCAACACGTGAGGTGCACGGTGGACCGATGAGGGGCCAAATAACAACACAGTTCATCAGTTTACTCACGGTTAGCAGAAAGCCTCCCTGGGCTGGCAGCACAGTGTTGAGGTGGACAGCACGAAATCCTCCAGGGCACGCTCTGTGTAGGTAAGCATCAGCCAAGATGGGGGTTGAGGTGCCCTTGATGTCAGGGGTGCTTAGGGTGCTTGTTGCGGCTGAGTCCTTTGATGGTATTTGTCGTGACGCCAGTACCGTTAACCACTTCAACCCCGCTAGCTAAAACCCCCTTCATGACCAGAGCACTTTTTACACTTCTGCACTACACTACTTTCACCGTTTATCGCTCGGTCATGCAACTTACCACCCAAATGAATTTTACCTCCTTTTCTTCTCACTAATAGAGCTTTCATTTGGTGGTATTTCATTGCTGCTGACATTTTTACTTTTTTTGTTATTAATTGAAATGTAACGATTTTTTTGCAAAAAAATTACATTTTTCACTTTCAGCTGTAAAATTTTGCAAAAAAAAAACGACATCCATATATAAATTTTTCGCTAAATTTATTGTTCTACATGTCTTTGATAAAAAAAAAATGTTTGGGCAAAAAAAAAAAAAAATGGTTTGGGTAAAAGTTATAGCGTTTACAAACTATGGTACAAAAATGTGAATTTCCGCTTTTTGAAGCAGCTCTGACTTTCTGAGCACCTGTCATGTTTCCTGAGGTTCTACAATGCCCAGACAGTAGAAAAACCCCACAAATGACCCCATTTCAGAAAGTAGACACCCTAAGGTATTCACTGATGGGCATAGTGAGTTCATAGAACTTTTCATTTTTTGTCACAAGTTAGCAGAAAATTATGATTTTTATTTTAATTATTTTTTTCTTACAAAGTCTCATATTCCACTAACTTGCGACAAAAAATAAAAAATTCTAGGAACTCGCCATGCCCCTCACGGAATACCTTGGGGTGTCTTCTTTCCAAAATGGGGTCACTTGTGGCGTAGTTATTCTGCCCTGGCAATTTAGGGGCCCATATGTGTGAGAAGAACTTTGCAATCAAAATGTGTAAAAAATGGCCGGCGAAATCCGAAAGGTGCACTTTGGAATATGTGCCCCTTTGCCCACCTTGGCTGCAAAAAAGTGTCACATATGTGGTATCGCCGTACTCAGGAGAAGTTGGGGAATGTGTTTTGGGGTGTCATTTTACATATACCCATGCTGGGTGAGAGAAATATCTTGGCAAAAGACAACTTTTCCAATTTTTTTATACAAAGTTGGCATTTGACCAAGATATTTTTCTCACCCAGCATGGGTATATGTAAAATGACACCCCAAAACACATTCCCCAACTTCTCCTGAGTATGGCGATACCAGATGTGTCACACTTTTTTGCAGCCTAGGTGGGCTAAGGGACCCATATTCCAAAGTGCACCTTTCGGATTTCGCAGGCCATTTTTTACACATTTTGATTGCAAACTACTTCTCACACATATGGGCCCCTAAATTGCCAGGGCAGTATAACTAACCCACAAGTGACCCCATTTTGGAAAGAAGACACCCCAAGGTATTCCGTGAGGGGCATGGCGAGTTCCTAGAATTTTTTATTTTTTGTCGCAAGTTAGTGGAATATGAGACTTTGTAAGGAAATAAGAAAAATCATAATTTTCCGCTAACTTGTGACAAAAAAAACAGGGGGGTGATCAATGACAGGGGGTGATCAGGGAGTGTATATGGGTGATCACCCGCCTGTCATTGATCACCCCCCTGTAAGGCTTTATTCAGACGTCCGCATGTGTTTTGCGGATCCGATCCATGTATCCGTGGATCTGTAAAAATCATACGGACGTCTGAACGGAGCCTGACAGGGGGGTGATCAATGACAGGGGGTGATCAATGACAGGGGGGTGATCAGGGAGTTTATATGGGGTGATCATGGGTGATCAGGGGTTCATAAGGGGTTAATAATAGACAGGGGGGGAGTGTAGTGTAGTGTTTTGTGTTACTTTACTGACTTACCTGTGTCCTCTGGTGGTCGATCCTAACAAAAGGGACCACCAGAGGACCAGGTAGCAGGTATATTAGACACTGTTATCAAAACAGCGTCTAATATACCTGTTAGGGGTTAAAAAAATCAGATCTCCAGCCTGCCAGCGAGCGATCGCCGCTGGCAGGCTGGGGATCCAATCGCTTACCTTCTGTTCCTGTGAGCGCGCGCGCCTGTGTGCGCGCGTTCACAGGAAAACCCGGCCCTCGCGAGATGACGCGTATATGCGTCACTCTGCGCAGGGCTCCCGCCTCCGGACCGCACATCTGCCTTAGGCGGTCCGGAGGCGGTTAATGGTGGTACAACCAATTGTAAGAACGAAGTAGACAGTGGTAGGATACAACTCACAGTTTTTACTTGTACTGAATTTGGATTTTTTCTTTTTCCACTAGGCCTGACCTAAGTATTTATATAACCTAAGTACTATCCCCATCTAGTGGTGGGATGTATAAATTACACCAGACCAGCCTATGAACAGGGAGGGATACAACAGGTGCTGTAGTGCAAAATGACATGCAGGATGATGATACAGTTTTAAGCTATTTTGCAGTTCTCACGTATCCTGAGTGGGACGATGCAAAAGTGTGACTCCTGCTACACATTTTCATAAGCATTGTTGTCTTCATAAGCATTATTGTCACAATTATTTCCATAACTAGTGTTTGCTGTTCTTTTGTTTGGTTTGACTCTGTTCCACATTTCCACCCAGCAAAATGAATACTAATGTTGGTGCTCTTTCTCACTTGTTTGACTTGGTGTAACCCCTTCAGATCTATACATCCTCAGTCCCCTCAGCAGGATAGTGTCTATCCAAATAGACAGCAAGTCTGTACTTTTAATATGGTAGGGGTCCCTGAGGTATGTTGTCCCAATCACAATGCAGGGGAGTCTGTTGCCTCAAATGTATGTGTTACCTTCCTTGATACATAAACTACACTTTCCCCCATGAGGCCGCTGAACGATCTGCTGAATTCCGTAGCTCTGTACTCAAAGGCTGCACATACACGTATTCTATCAGTTTGCTGATTTCTATCCACAGAGCAGGCATTTTTCCTGCTCTCTCCATTTACAGCCTTTGGGCGATACAGTGCATAAAATACAGGAATATAAACCCTTTGCAGTGGGGCACTGCATAAAAGTGGGATGTTGCAATCGACCCTACCCACATCACTTCTGTTGCTCCAGTTCAGCTAGAGGACTTTCAAACTTACAAGACATATGTCCCAGTGAAGGGAAGTAGGTCCTGGACTGTCAGCCACCGAGGTCTTCACAAAACTGCTATCTTTATCTCTCATCATTATTTGTGGCCCAATATAGACATCAAAGACTATGTAGCTTCCTGTACTACTTAGGGCTCTTTCACACCTGTGTCATAGTCTTCCGGCATAGAGTCGGGGCTCTATGCCGGAAGAATACTGATCAGGATTTTCCTAATGCATTCTGAATGGACAGTCCGTCCTTCAGGATGCATCAGGAACGGAACGGAACGTTTTTTGGCCGCAGCAAATAGCGCAGCATGCTGCGCTTTTTGCTCCGGCCAAAAATCCGGAACACTTGCCGCAAGGCCGGATCCGGAATGAATGCCCATTGAAAGGCATTAATCCGGATCCGGCCTTAAGCTAAACGTCGTTTCGGCGCATTGCCGGATGCGACGTTTAGCTTTTTCTCAATGGTTACCATGGCTGCCGGGACGCTAAAGTCCTGGCAGCCATGGTAAAGTGTAGTGGGGAGCGGGAGAGCAGTATACTTACCGTGCGTGCGGCTCCCGGGGCTCTCCAGAGTGACGTCAGGGCGCCCCAAGCGCATGGATCACGTGATCGCATGGATACGTCATCCATGCGCATGGGACGCTCTGACGTCATTCTGGAGCGCCCCGGGAGCCGCACGGACTGTAAGTATACCGCTCCCCCGCTCCCCACTACTACTATGGCAACCAGGACTTTAACAGCGTCCTGGCTGCCATAGTAACACTGAAAGCATTTTGAAGACGGATCCGTCTTCAAATGCTTTCAGTACACTTGCGTTTTTCCGGATCCGGCGTGTAATTCCGGCAAGTGGAGTACACGCCGGATCCGGACAACGCAAGTGTGAAAGAGGTCTAATGCCCAGAATAAGACTAATAAGCAAAAACATGTAGTTTTTTTACTTCCTCTGCCAGTACCTGATGACCCATCTCAGCACATTACTAAGGATTGTATTACTGACATTCCTCATGATGCACAGTATTCTAGTTGATGGCCAACCAGTTTTCAAACATGGCCCATTTTGATGGCCTCCCTTCTGCTAGAGACTTACTAGTTCATAAAACACATTTTCTGGCTACACAAGCTGCCCTTACACATTGTTTCTGATGAAGAAGTGCTATTTTATTCTAAGTTCTGGAAAGCTACGGTATCTGTAAACAGCTGGATGTTACATTAGACTTTTCTTCAGCTTGCTACCCACAATGTGATGGGCAGGTGAAATGCATTATCAAACTTCAGTTAACCATTTGTGACACTTCATTTCTGCTCCCTATGATGACTGGGTTGTATTGCTTCCTTTAGCAGAATTCTCTTGCAACATTCATCCTAGTGATCAACCTTTTTTCACTGTATACGTCTACCATATATGGGTTTCACTTCCAATACACATCTCTTCTGGAGTTCTAGCAGCTGAATCTGCTGTACGTAATTACTCCCAGATAGGGCAAGAGACTAAGACGTCTCTCTTAGGCCTCATTCACACAGTCAGTGTTCGGTCAGTGATTTCCATCAGTGATTTTGAGCCAAAACCAGGTGCGGCTCTAAACACAGAACAGGTGCAGATCTTTCCTTTATACCTTATCTCTGTGGAGGCTCCAATCCAGGTTTTGGCTCACAATCACTGATGGAAATCACTGACCGAACACTGACGTGTGAATGAGGCTTTAAGGTCCCTTTCACACGAGCGATTTTTCTGCGCGGGTGCAATCCGTGACGTGAACGCATAGCACCCGCACTGAATCCTGACCAATTCATTTCAATGGGTCTGTGTACATGAGTAGAGTTGAGCGAACACCTGGATGTTCGGGTTCGAGAAGTTTGGCCGAACATCCCGGAAATGTTCGGGTTTCGGGATCCGAACCCGATCCGAACTTCGTCCCGAACCCGAACCCCATTGAAGTCAATGGGGACCCGAACTTTTCGGCACTAAAAAGGCTGTAAAACAGCCCAGGAAAGAGCTAGAGGGCTGCAAAAGGCAGCAACATGTAGGTAAATCCCCTGCAAACAAATGTGGATAGGGAAATGAATTAAAATAAAAATTAAATAAATAAAAATTAACCAAAATCAATTGGAGAGAGGTTCCATAGCAGAGAATCTGGCTTCCCGTCACCCACCACTGGAACAGTCCATTCTCAGATATTTAGGCCCCGGCACCCAGGCAGAGGAGAGAGGTCCCGTAACAGAGAATCTGTCTTCATGTCAGCAGAGAATTAGTCTGCATGTCATAGCAGAGAATGAGGCTTCACGTCAGCCACCACTGCAACAGTCCATTGGCATATATTTAGGCCTAGCACACAGGCAGAGCAGAGAGGTCCCGTAACAGACAATCTGGCTTCATGTCAGCAGAGAATCAGTCTGCATGTCATAGCAGAGAATGAGGCTTCACGTCAGCCACCACTGCAACAGTCCATTGGCATATATTTAGGCCTAGCACACAGGCAGAGCAGAGAGGTCCCGTAACAGACAATCTGGCTTCATGTCAGCAGAGAATCAGTCTGCATGTCATAGCAGAGAATCAGGCTTCACGTCAGCCACCACTGCAACAGTCCATTGGCATATATTTAGGCCCAGCACCCAGGCAGAGGAGGGAGGTCCCGTAACAGAGAATCTGTCTTCATGTCAGCAGAGAATCAGTCTGCATGTCATAGCAGAGAATGAGGCTTCACGTCACCCACCACTGCAACAGTCCATTGGCATATATTTAGGCCTAGCACACAGGCAGAGCAGAGAGGTCCCGTAACAGACAATCTGGCTTCATGTCAGCAGAGAATCAGTCTGCATGTCATAGCAGAGAATCAGGCTTCACGTCAGCCACCACTGCAACAGTCCATTGGCATATATTTAGGCCTAGCACACAGGCAGAGCAGAGAGGTCCCGTAACAGACAATCTGGCTTCATGTCAGCAGAGAATCAGTCTGCATGTCATAGCAGAGAATGAGGCTTCACGTCAGCCACCACTGCAACAGTCCATTGGCATATATTTAGGCCTAGCACACAGGCAGAGCAGAGAGGTCCCGTAACAGACAATCTGGCTTCATGTCAGCAGAGAATCAGTCTGCATGTCATAGCAGAGAATCAGGCTTCACGTCAGCCACCACTGCAACAGTCCATTGTCATAAATTTAGGCCCAGCACCCAGGCAGAGGAGAGAGGTCCCGTAACAGACAATCTGGCTTCATGTCAGCAGAGAATTAGTCTGCATGTCATAGCAGAGAATCAGGCTTCATGTCAGCCACCACTGCAACAGTCCATTGGCATATATTTAGGCCCAGCACCCAGGCAGAGGAGGGAGGTCCCGTAACAGAGAATCTGTCTTCATGTCAGCAGAGAATCAGTCTGCATGTCATAGCAGAGAATGAGGCTTCACGTCACCCACCACTGCAACAGTCCATTGGCATATATTTAGGCCTAGCACACAGGCAGAGCAGAGAGGTCCCGTAACAGACAATCTGGCTTCATGTCAGCAGAGAATCAGTCTGCATGTCATAGCAGAGAATCAGGCTTCACGTCAGCCACCACTGCAACAGTCCATTGGCATATATTTAGGCCTAGCACACAGGCAGAGCAGAGAGGTCCCGTAACAGACAATCTGGCTTCATGTCAGCAGAGAATCAGTCTGCATGTCATAGCAGAGAATGAGGCTTCACGTCAGCCACCACTGCAACAGTCCATTGGCATATATTTAGGCCCAGCACCCAGGCAGAGGAGGGAGGTCCCGTAACAGAGAATCTGTCTTCATGTCAGCAGAGAATCAGTCTGCATGTCATAGCAGAGAATGAGGCTTCACGTCACCCACCACTGCAACAGTCCATTGGCATATATTTAGGCCTAGTACACAGGCAGAGCAGAGAGGTCCCGTAACAGACAATCTGGCTTCATGTCAGCAGAGAATCAGTCTGCATGTCATAGCAGAGAATCAGGCTTCACGTCAGCCACCACTGCAACAGTCCATTGTCATAAATTTAGGCCCAGCACCCAGGCAGAGGAGAGAGGTCCCGTAACAGACAATCTGGCTTCATGTCAGCAGAGAATTAGTCTGCATGTCATAGCAGAGAATCAGGCTTCATGTCAGCCACCACTGCAACAGTCCATTGGCATATATTTAGGCCCAGCACCCAGGCAGAGGAGGGAGGTCCCGTAACAGAGAATCTGTCTTCATGTCAGCAGAGAATCAGTCTGCATGTCATAGCAGAGAATGAGGCTTCACGTCAGCCACCACTGCAACAGTCCATTGGCATATATTTAGGCCTAGCACACAGGCAGAGGAGAGGTTCATTCAACTTTGGGTAGCCTCGCAATATAATGGTAAAATGAAAATAAAAATAGGATTGAATGAGGAAGTGCCCTGGAGTCCAATAATATATGGTTATGGGGAGGTAGTTAATGTCTAATCTGGACAAGGGACGGACAGGTCCTGTGGGATCCATGCCTGGTTCATTTTTATGAACGTCAGCTTGTCCACATTGGCTGTAGACAGGCGGCTGCGTTTGTCTGTAATGACGCCCCCTGCCGTGCTGAATACACGTTCAGACAAAACGCTGGCTGCCGGGCAGGCCAGCACCTCCAAGGCATAAAAGGCTAGCTCTGGCCACGTGGACAATTTAGAGACCCAGAAGTTGAATGGGGCCGAACCATCAGTCAGTACGTGGAGGGGTGTGCACACGTACTGTTCCACCATGTTAGTGAAATGTTGCCTCCTGCTAACACGTTGCGTATCAGGTGGTGGTGCAGTTAGCTGTGGCGTGTTGACAAAAGTTTTCCACATCTCTGCCATGCTAACCCTGCCCTCAGAGGAGCTGGCCGTGACACAGCTGCCTTGGCGACCTCTTGCTCCTCCTCTGCCTTGGCCTTGGGCTTCCACTTGTTCCCCTGTGACATTTGGGAATGCTCTCAGTAGCGCGTCTACCAACGTGCGCTTGTACTCGCGCATCTTCCTATCACGCTCCAGTGCAGGAAGTAAGGTAAGCACATTGTCTTTGTAGCGTGGATCCAGCAGGGTGGCAACCCAGTAGTCCGCACAGGTTAAAATGTGGGCAACTCTGCTGTCGTTGCGCATGCACTGCAGCATGTAGTCGCTCATGTGTGCCAGGCTGCCCAGGGGTAAGGACAAGCTGTCCTCTGTGGGAGGCGTATCGTCATCGTCCTGCCTTTCCCCCCAGCCACGCACCAGTGATGGACCCGAGCTGCGTTGGGTGCCACCCCGCTGTGACCATGCTTCATCCTCATCCTCCTCCACCTCCTCCTCATCCTCGTCCTCCTCGTCCTCCAGTAGTGGGCCCTGGCTGGCCACATTTGTACCTGGCCTCTGCTGTTGCCAAAAACCTCCCTCTGAGTCACTTCGAAGAGACTGGCCTGAAAGTGCTAAAAATGACCCCTCTTCCTCCTCCTCCTCCTCCTCCTGGGCCACCTCCTCTTCCATCATCGCCCTAAGTGTTTTCTCAAGGAGACATAGAAGTGGTATTGTAACGCTGATAACGGTGTCATCGCCACTGGCCATGTTGGTGGAGTACTCGAAACAGCGCAACAGGGCACACAGGTCTCGCATGGAGGCCCAGTCATTGGTGGTGAAGTGGTGCTGTTCTGTAGTGCGACTGACCCGTGCGTGCTGCAGCTGAAACTCCACTATGGCCTGCTGCTGCTCGCACAGTCTGTCCAGCATGTGCAAGGTGGAGTTCCACCTGGTGGGCACGTCGCATATGAGGCGGTGAGCGGGAAGGCCGAAGTTACGCTGTAGCGCAGACAGGCGAGCAGCAGCAGGATGTGAACGCCGGAAGCGCGAACAGACGGCCCGCACTTTATGCAGCAGCTCTGACATGTCGGGGTAGTTGTGAATGAACTTCTGCACCACCAAATTCAGCACATGCGCCAAGCAAGGGATGTGCGTCAAATTGGCTAGTCCCAGAGCTGCAACGAGATTTCGCCCATTATCACACACCACCAGGCCGGGCTTGAGGCTCACCGGCAGCAACCACTCGTCGGTCTGTTGTTCTATACCCCGCCACAACTCCTGTGCGGTGTGGGGCCTGTCCCCCAAACATATGAGTTTCAGAATGGCCTGCTGACGTTTACCCCGGGCTGTGCTGAAGTTGGTGGTGAAGGTGTGTGGCTGACTGGATGAGCAGGTGGAAGAAGAGGAGGAGGAAGCCGAGAAGGAGGAGGTGGCAACAGGAGGCAAAGAATGTTGCCCTGCGATCCTTGGCGGCGGAAGGACGTGCGCCAAACAGCTCTCCGCCTGGGGCCCAGCTGCCACTACATTTACCCAGTGTGCAGTTAGGGAGATATAGCGTCCCTGGCCGTGCTTACTGGTCCACGTATCTGTGGTTAGGTGGACCTTGCCACAGATGGCGTTGCGCAGTGCACACTTGATTTTATCGGATACTTGGTTGTGCAGGGAAGGCACGGCTCTCTTGGAGAAGTAGTGCCGGCTGGGAACAACATACTGTGGGACAGCAAGCGACATGAGCTGTTTGAAGCTGTCTGTGTCCACCAGCCTAAATGACAGCATTTCATAGGCCAGTAGTTTAGAAATGCTGGCATTCAGGGCCAGGGATCGAGGGTGGCTAGGTGGGAATTTACGCTTTCTATCAAATGTTTGTGAGATGGAGAGCTGAACGCTGGCGTGTGACATGGTTGAGACGCTTGGTGACGGAGGTGGTGGTGGTGGTGTTGGTGGTACATCCCCTGTTTGCTGGGCGGCAGGTGCCAACGTTCCTCCAGAGGCGGAGGAAAAGGCCGAGGCGGCAGCAGCAGAATAGGCCGAGGCGGCAGCAGCAGAAGAGGTAGCAGGGGGAGCCTGAGTGACTTCCTTGGTTTTAAGGTGTTTACTCCACTGCAGTTCATGCTTTGCATGCAGGTGCCTGGTCATGCAGGTTGTGCTCAGGTTCAGAACGTTAATGCCTCGCTTCAGGCTCTGATGGCACAGCGTGCAAACCACTCGGGTCTTGTCGTCAGCACATTGTTTGAAGAAGTGCCATGCCAGGGAACTCCTTGAAGCTGCCTTTGGGGTGCTCGGTCCCAGATGGCGGCGGTCAGTAGCAGGCGGAGTCTCTTGGCGGCGGGTGTTCTGCTTTTGCCCACTGCTCCCTCTTTTGCTACGCTGTTGGCTCGGTCTCACCACTGCCTCTTCCTCCGAACTGTGAAAGTCAGTGGCACGACCTTCATTCCATGTGGGGTCTAGGACCTCATCGTCCCCTGCATCGTCTTCCACCCAGTCTTGATCCCTGACCTCCTGTTCAGTCTGCACACTGCAGAAAGACGCAGCAGTTGGCACCTGTGTTTCGTCATCATCAGAGACATGCTGAGGTGGTATTCCCATGTCCTCATCATCAGGAAACATAAGTGGTTGTGCGTCAGTGCATTCTATGTCTTTCACCGCTGGGGAAGGGCTAGGTGGATGCCCTTGGGAAACCCTGCCAGCGGAGTCTTCAAACAGCATAAGAGACTGCTGCATAACTTGAGGCTGAGACAGTTTCCCTGGTATGCATGGGGGTGATGTGACAGACTGATGGGGTTGGTTTTCAGGCGCCATCTGTGCGCTTTCTGCAGAAGACTGGGTGGGAGATAATGTGAACGTGCTGGATCCACTGTCGGCCACCCAATTGACTAATGCCTGTACCTGCTCAGGCCTTACCATCCTTAGAACGGCATTGGGCCCCACCATATATCGCTGTAAATTCTGGCGGCTACTGG